>NW_026061792.1:1200000-1800000 GCF_023897955.1 Schistocerca gregaria
GAAGCAATAGCCAGTAAGAAGTAGTACAATTCAAATTTCAGTTGCTGATTATTCACTTTTTAGCCGGCTTTGGTGGCTTGGACATGACCTAGGACCTTACGATTTTGCATGAAAGGAGGACTAGCAGTCGCGTTGCACGGGAGAATGCGAAAAGTGTTCATATGTAGTAAAAACCTGAGAAATCCGTCCGTTTTCGTCATTTGTTATCGAATCGACTTAAAGCTAGATCGTCACATTGGCCGCTTTTCTCTCTAAGACGGTTACATTTATCGTCTGCAAAGCTATGTCGCGTACTGCGGTATGCGGAGACACTAAAAGCACCATAGTAGAACACAGAAGAAGCTTCTAAGTTGAAGCAATAGCCAGTAAGAAGTAGTAGAATTCAAGTTTTAGTTGTCGATTGTTCACTTTTTAGCCAGCTTTGGTTGCTTGGACATGACCTAGGACCTTAAGATTTTGCATGAAAGGAGGACTAGCAGTCGCGTTGCACGGGAGAATGTGAAAAGTGTTCATTTTAAAAAAAACTGAGAAATCCGTCCGTTTTCGTCATTTGTTATCGAATCGACTTAAAGCCAGATCGTCACATTGGCCGCTTTTCTCTGTGAGACGGTTACATTTATCGTCTGCAAAGCTATGTCGCGTGCTGCGGTATGCGGAGACACTAAAAGCACCATAGTAGAACACAGAAGAAGCTTCGAAGTTAAAGCAATAGCCAGTAAGAAGTAGTAGAATTCAAGTTTTAGTTGTCGATTATTCACTTTTTAGCCGGCTTTGGTGGTTTGGACATGACCTAGGACCTAAAGATTTTGCATGAAAGGAGGACTGGCAGGGTTGTTGCACGGGAGAATGTAAAAAGTGTTCATATGTTGTAAAAACCTGAGAAATCCGTCCGTTTTCGTCATTTGTTATCAAATCGACTTAAAGCCAGATCGTCACATTGGCCGCTTTTCTCTCTGAGACGGTTACATTTATCGTCTGCAAAGCTATGTCGCGTGCTGCGGTATGCGGAAACACTAAAAGCACCATAGTAGAACTCAGAAGTAGCTTTAAGTTGAAGTAATAGCCAGTAAGATGTAGTACAATTCGAGTTTTAGTTGTCGATTATTCACTTTTTAGCCAGCTTTGGTAGCTTGGACATGACCTAGGATCTTAAGATTTTGCATAAAAGGAGGACTTGCAGCCGTGTTACATGGGAGAATGTGAAAAGTGTTCATATATGAAAAAAACCTGGGAAATCCGTCCGTTTTCGTCATTTGTTATCGAATCGACTTAAAGCCAGATCGTCACATTGGCGGCTTTACTCTCTGAGGTGGTTACATTTATCGTCTGTAAGGCTATGTCGCGTGCTGCGGTATGCGGAGACACTAAAAGCACCACAGTAGAACACAGAAGAAGCTTCTAAGTTGAAGCAATAGTCAGTAAGAACGAGTACAATTCAAGTTTTGGTTATCGATTATTGACATTTAGCTGGCTTTGATGGCTTGGACGTGACCTAGGACCTTAAGTTTTGCAGGAAAGGAGGACTAGCAGCCCCGTTGCACGGGAGAATGTGAAAAGTGTTCATATGTAGTAAAAACCTGAGAAATCCGTCCGTTTTCGTCATTTGTTATCGAATCGACTTAAAGTCAGAGCGTCACATTGTTCGCTCTTCTCTCTGAAACGGTTACATTTATCGTCTGCATAGCTATGTCGCGTGCTGCGGTATGCGGAAACACTAAAAGCACTATAGTAGAACACAGAAGAAGCTTCTAAGTTGAAGTAATAGCCAGTAAGAAGTAGTACAATTCAAGTTTTAGTTGTCGATTATTCACTTTTGAGCCGGCTTTGGTGGCTTGAACATGACCTAAGACCTTAAGATTTTGCATGAAAGGAGGACTAGCAGCCCCTTTGCACGAGAGAATGTGAAAAGTGTTCATATATAGTAAGAACCTGAGAAATCCGTCCTTTTTCGTCGTTTGTTATCGAATCGACTTAAAGCCAGATCGTCACATAGGCCGCTCTTCTATCTGAGACGGTTACATTTATCGTCTGCAAAGCTATGTCGCGTGCTGCGGTATCCGGAGATACTAAAAGCACCATAGTAGAACACAGAAGAATCCTCTAAGTTGAAGTAATAGCCAGTAAGAAGTAGTACAATTCAAGTTTTAGTTGTCGATTATTCACTTTTTAGCCGGCTTTGGTGGTTTGGACATGACCTATGACCTTAAGATTTTGCATGAAAGGAGGACTAGCAGCCGCGTTGCACGGGAGAATGTGAAAAGGGTTCATATGTAGTGAAAACCTGAGAAATCCGTCCGTTTTCGTCATTTGTTATCGAATCGACTTAAAGCCAGATAGTCACATTGGCCGCTCTTCTCTCTGAAACGGTTACATTTATAGTTTGCAAAGCTATGTCGCGTGCTGCGGTATGCGGAAACACTTAAAGCACCATAGTAGAACACACAACAAGATTCTAAGTTGAAGTAATAGCCAGTAAGAAGTATTACAATTCAAGTTTTATCTGTCGATTATTCACTTATTAGCCGGCTGTGGTGGCTTGGACATGAGCTAGGACCTTAAGATTTTGCATGAAAGGAGGACTAGCAGCCCCTTTGCACGAGAGAATGTGAAAAGTGTTCATATATAGTAAAAACCTGAGAAATCCGTCCTTTTTCGTCGTTTGTTATCGAATCGACTTAAAGCCAGATCGTCACATAGGCCGCTCTTCTCTCTGAGACGGTTACATTTATCGTCTGCAAAGCTATGTCGCGTGCTGCGGTATGCGGAGACACTACAAGCACCATAGTAGAACACAGAAGAAGCTTCTAAGTTGAAGTAATAGCCAGTAAGAAGTAGTAATATTCAAGCTTTAGTTGTCGATTAATCACTTTTTAGCCGGCTTTGGTGGCTTGGACATGACCTAGGACCTTAAGAATTTGCATGAACGGAGGACTAGCAGCCGCGTTGCACGGGAGAATGTGAAAAGTGTTCATATGTTGTAAAAACCTGAGAAATCCTTCCGTTTTCGTCATTTGTTATCGAATCGACTTAAATCCAGATCGTCACATTGGCCGCTTTTCTCTCTGAGACGGTTACATTTTTCGTCTGCAAAGCTATGTCGCGTGCTGCGGTATGCGGAGGCACTAAAAGCACCAAAGTTGAACACAGAAGAAGCTTCTAAATTGAAGCAATAGCCAGTAAGAAGTAGTACAATTCAAATTTTAGTTGTCGATTATTCACTTTTTAGCCGGCTTTGGTGGCTTGGACATGACCTAGGACCTTAAGATTTTGCATGAAAGGAGGACTAGCAGCCCCTTTGCACGAGAGAATGTGAAAAGTGTTCATATATAGTAAGAACCTGAGAAATCCGTCCTTTTTCGTCGTTTGTTATCGAATCGACTTAAAGCCAGATCGTCACATAGGCCGCTCTTCTATCTGAGACGGTTACATTTATCGTCTGCAAAGCTATGTCGCGTGCTGCGGTATCCGGAGATACTAAAAGCACCATAGTAGAACACAGAAGAATCCTCTAAGTTGAAGTAATAGCCAGTAAGAAGTAGTACAATTCAAGTTTTAGTTGTCGATTATTCACTTTTTAGCCGGCTTTGGTGGTTTGGACATGACCTATGACCTTAAGATTTTGCATGAAAGGAGGACTAGCAGCCGCGTTGCACGGGAGAATGTGAAAAGGGTTCATATGTAGTGAAAACCTGAGAAATCCGTCCGTTTTCGTCATTTGTTATCGAATCGACTTAAAGCCAGATAGTCACATTGGCCGCTCTTCTCTCTGAAACGGTTACATTTATAGTTTGCAAAGCTATGTCGCGTGCTGCGGTATGCGGAAACACTTAAAGCACCATAGTAGAACACACAACAAGATTCTAAGTTGAAGTAATAGCCAGTAAGAAGTATTACAATTCAAGTTTTATCTGTCGATTATTCACTTATTAGCCGGCTGTGGTGGCTTGGACATGAGCTAGGACCTTAAGATTTTGCATGAAAGGAGGACTAGCAGCCCCTTTGCACGAGAGAATGTGAAAAGTGTTCATATATAGTAAAAACCTGAGAAATCCGTCCTTTTTCGTCGTTTGTTATCGAATCGACTTAAAGCCAGATCGTCACATAGGCCGCTCTTCTCTCTGAGACGGTTACATTTATCGTCTGCAAAGCTATGTCGCGTGCTGCGGTATGCGGAGACACTACAAGCACCATAGTAGAACACAGAAGAAGCTTCTAAGTTGAAGTAATAGCCAGTAAGAAGTAGTAATATTCAAGCTTTAGTTGTCGATTAATCACTTTTTAGCCGGCTTTGGTGGCTTGGACATGACCTAGGACCTTAAGAATTTGCATGAACGGAGGACTAGCAGCCGCGTTGCACGGGAGAATGTGAAAAGTGTTCATATGTTGTAAAAACCTGAGAAATCCGTCCGTTTTCGTCATTTGTTATCGAATCGACTTAAGGCCAGATCGTCACATTGGCCGCTCTTCTCTCTCAAACGGTTACATTTATCGTGTGCAAAGCTATGTCGCGTGCTGTGGTATGCGGAGACACTAAAAGCACCATAGTAGAACACAGCAGAAGCTTCTAAGTTGAAGTAATAGCCAGTAAGAAGTAGTACAATTCAAGTTTTACTTGTCGATTATCCAATTTAGCCGGCTTTGGTGGCTTGGACATGACATAGGACCTTAAGAATTTGCACGAAAGGAGGACTAGGATTCCCGTTGCACGGGAGATGTGAAAAGTGTTCATATGTAGTAAAAACCTGAGAAATCCGTCCGTTACGTCATTTGTTATCGAATCGGCTTAAAGCCAGATCGTCACATTGGCCGCTCTTCTCTCTGAGTCGGTTACATTTATCGTCTGCAAAGCTATGTCGCGTGCTGCGGTATGCGGAGACACTAAAAGCACCATAGTAGAACACAGAAGAAGCTTCTAAGTTGAAGCAATAGCCAGTAATAAGCAGTACAATTCAAGTTTTGGTTATCGATTATTGATTTTTAGCGGGCTTTGGTGCCTTGGACATGAGGTGGAACCTTAAGATTTTGAATGAAAGGAGGACTAGCAGCCCCGTTGCACGGGAGAGTGCGATAGGGTTCATATGTAGTAAAAACATGAGAATTCCGTCCGTTTTCGTCATTTGTTATCGAATCGACTTAAAGCCAGATCGTCACATTGGCCGCTCTTCTCTCTGAAACGGTTACATTTATAGTGTGCAAAGCTATGTCGCGTGCTGCGGTATGCGGAGACACTAAAAGCACCATAGTATAACACAGAAGAAGCTTATAAGTTGAAGCAATAGCCAGTAAGAAGCAGTACAATTCAAGTTTTGGTTATCGATTATTGATTTTTAGGCGGCTTTGGTGACTTGGCCACGAGGTGGAACATTAAGATTTTGCATGAATGGAGGACTAGCAGCCACGTTGCACGGGAGTATGTGAAAAGTGTTCATATGTAGTAAAAACCTGAGAAATCCGTCCGTTTTCGTCATTTGTTATCGAATCGACTTAAAGCCAGATCGTCACATTCCCCGCTCTTCTCTCTGAAACGGTTACATTTATCGTCTGCAAAGCTATGTCGCGTGCTGCAGTATGCGGAAACACTAAAAGCACCATAATAGAACACAGAAGAATCTTCTAAGTTGAAGTAATATCCAGTAAGAATTAGTACAATTCAAGTTTTGGTTATCGATTATTGATTTTTAGCCGGCTTTGGTGCCTTGGACATGAAGTGGAACCTTAAGATTTTGCATGAATGGAGGACTAGCAGCCGCGTTGCACGGGAGAATGTGAAAAGTGTTCATATGTAGTAAAAACCTGAGAAGTCCGTCCGATTTCGTCTTTTGTTATCGAATCGACTTAAAGCCAGATCGTCACATTGGAAGCTCTTCTCTCTGAAACGGTTACACTTATCGTCTGCAAAGCTATGTCGCGTGCTGCGGTATGCCGAAACACTAAAAGCACCATAGTAGAACACAGAAGAAGCTTCTAAGTTGAAGTAATAGCCAGTAAGAAGTAGTACAATTCAAGTTTTAGTTGTCGATTATTCACTTTTTAGCCGGCCTTGGTGGCTATGACATGACCTAGGACCATAAGATTTTGCATGAAAGGAGGACTAGCAGCTGCGTTGCACGGGAGAATGTGAAAAGTGTTCATATGTAGTAAAAACCTGAGAAATCCGTCCGTTTTCGTCATTTGTTATCGAATCGACTTAAAGCCAGATCGTCACATTGGCCGCTTTTCCCTCTGAGACGGTTACATTTATCGTCTGCAAAGCTATGTCGCGTGCTGCGGTATGCGGAGACACTAAAAGCACCATAGTAGAACACAGAAGAAGCTTCTAAGTTGAAGCAATAGCCAGTAAGAAGTAGTACAATTCAAGTTTTAGTTGTCGATTATTCACTTTTTAGCCGGCTTTGGTGGCTTGGACATGACCTAGGACGTTAAGATTTTGCATGAAAGGAGGACTGGCAGCCGCGTTGCACGGGAGAATGTGAAAAGTGTTCATATGTAGTAAAAACCTGAGAAATCCGTCCGTTTTCGTCATTTGTTATCGAATCGACTTAAAGCTGGATCGTCACATTGGCCGCTCTTCTCTCTGAAACGGTTACACTTATCGTCTGCAAAGCTATGTCGCGTGCTGCGGTATGCGGAAACACTAAAAGCTCCATAGTAGAACACAGAAGAAGCTTCTATGTCGAAGTAATAGCCAGTAAGAAGTAGTACAATTTAAGATTTAGTTGTCAATTATTCACTTTTTAGCCGGCTTTGGTGGCTTGGACATGACCTAGGACGTTAAGATTTTGCATGAAAGAGGACTAGCAGATGCGTTGCATGGGAGAATGTGAAAAGTGTTCATATGTAGTAAAAACCTGAGAAATCCGTCCGTTTTCGTCATTTGTTACCGAATCGACTTAAAGCCAGATCGTCACATTGGCCACTTTTCTCTCTGAGACGGTTACATTTATCGTCTGCAAAGCTATGTCGCGTGCTGCGGTATGCGGAGACACTAAAAGCACCGTAGTAGAACACAGAAGAAGCTTCCAAGTTGACGTAATAGCCAGTAAGAAGTAGTACAATTCAAGTTTTAGTTGTCGATTATTCACTTTTTAGCCGGCTTTGGTGGCTTGGACACGACCTAGGACCTTAAGATTTGCATGAAAGAAATTCTTGCAGCCGCCTTGCACGGGAGAATGTGAAAAGGTTTCATATGTAGTAAAAACCTGAGAAATCCGTCCGTTTTCGTCATTTGTTATCGAATCGACTTAAAGCCAGATCGTCACATTGGCCGCTCTTCTCTCTCAAACGGTTACATTTATCGTGTGCAAAGCTATATCGCGTGCTGCGGTATGCGGAGACACTAAAAGCACCATAGTAGAACACAGAAGAAGCTTCTAAGTTGAAGTAATAGCCAGTAAGAAGTAGTACAATTCAAGTTTTACTTGTCGATTATCCAATTTAGCCGGCTTTGGTGCCTTGGACATGAGGTGGAACCTTAAGATTTTGCAAGAAAGGAGGACTAGCAGCCCCGTTGCACGGGAGAATGCGAAAAGGGTTCATATGTAGTAAAAACCTGAGAAATCCGTCCGTTTTCGTCATTTGTTATCGAATCGACTTAAAGCCAGATCGTCACATTGGCCGCTCTTCTCTCTGAAACGGTTACATTTATAGTGTGCAAAGCTATGTCGCGTGCTGCGGTATGCGGAGACACTACAAGCACCATAGTAGAACACAGAAGAAGCTTATAAGTTGAAGCAATAGCCAGTAAGAAGCAGTACAATTCAAGTTTTGGTTATCGATTATTGATTTTTAGGCGGCTTTGGTGACTTGGACACGAGGTGGAACATTAAGATTTTGCATGAATGGAGGAGTAGCAGCCACGTTGCACGGGAGAATGTGAAAAGTGTTCATATGTAGTAAGAACCTGAGAAATCCGTCCGTTACGTCATTTGTTATCGAATCGGCTTAAAGCCAGATCGTCACATTGGCCGCTCTTCTCTCTGAGACGGTTACATTTATCGTTTGCAAAGCTATGTCGCGTGCTGCGGTATGCGGAGACACTAAAAGCACCATAGTAGAACACAGAAGAAGCATCTAAGTTGAAGCAATAGCCAGTAATAAGCAGTACAATTCAAGATTTGGTTATCGATTATTGATTTTTAGCGGGCTTTGGTGCCTTGGACATGAGGTGGAACCTTAAGATTTTGCATGAAAGGAGGACTAGCAGCCCCGTTGCACGGGAGAATGCGAAAAGGGTTCATATGTAGTAAAAACCTGAGAAATCCGTCCGTTTTCGTCATTTGTTATCGAATCGACTTAAAGCCAGATCGTCACATTGGCCGCTCTTCTCTCTGAAACGGTTACATTTATAGTGTGCAAAGCTATGTCGCGTGCTGCGGTATGCGGAGACACTACAAGCACCATAGTAGAACACAGAAGAAGCTTATAAGTTGAAGCAATAGCCAGTAAGAAGCAGTACAATTCAAGTTTTGGTTATCGATTATTGATTTTTAGGCGGCTTTGGTGACTTGGACACGAGGTGGAACATTAAGATTTTGCATGAATGGAGGAGTAGCAGCCACGTTGCACGGGAGAATGTGAAAAGTGTTCATATGTAGTAAAAACCTGAGAAATCCGTCCGTTTTCGTCATTTGTTATCGAATCGACTTAAAGCCAGATCGTCACATTGGCCGCTTTTCTCTCTGAGACGGTTACATTTATCGTCTGCAAATCTATGTCGCGTGCTGCGGTATGCGGAGACACTAAAAGCACCATAGTAGAACACAGAAGAAGATTCTAAGTTGAAGCAATAGCCAGTAAGAAGTTGTACAATTCAAGTTTTAGTTGTCGATTATTCACTTTTGAGCCGGCTTTGGTGGCTTGGACATGACCTAGGACCTTAAGATTTTGCATGAGAGGAGGACTAGCAGCTGCGTTGCAAGGGAGAATGTGAAAAGTGTTCATATGTAGTAAAAACCTGAGAAATCCGTCCGTTTTCGTCATTTGTTATCGAATCGACTTAAAGCCAGATCGTCACATTGGCCGCTTTTCTCTCTGAGACGGTTACATTTATCGTCTGCAAAGCTATGTCGCTTGCTGCGGTATGCGGAGACACTAAAGGCACCATAGTAGAACACAGAAGAAGCTTCTAAGTTGAAGCAATGGGCAGTAAGACGTAGTACAATTCAAGTTTTAGTTGTCGATTATTCACTTTTTAGCCGGCTTTGGCGGCTTGGACATGACCTAGGACCTTAAGATTTTGCATGAAAGGAGGACTAGCAGCCGCGTTGCACGGGAGAATGTGAAAAGGGTTCATATGCAGTAAAAACCTGAGAAATCCGTCCGTTTTCGTCATTTGTTATCGAATCGACTTAAAGCCAGAACGTCACATTGGCCGCTCTTCTCTCTGAAACGGTTACATTTATCGTGTGCAAAGCTATGTCGCGTGCTGCGGTATGCGGAGACACTAAAAGCACCATAGTAGAACACAGAAGAAGATTCTAAGTTGAAGCAATAGCCAGTAAGAAGTTGTACAATTCAAGTTTTAGTTGTCGATTATTCACTTTTCAGCCGGCTTTGGTGGCTTGGACATGACCTAGGACCTTAAGATTTTGCATGAGAGGAGGACTAGCAGCTGCGTTGCAAGGGAGAATGTGAAAAGTGTTCATATGTAGTAAAAACCTGAGAAATCCGTCCGTTTTCGTCATTTGTTATCGAATCGACTTAAAGCCAGATCGTCACATTGGCCGCTTTTCTCTCTGAGACGGTTACATTTATCGTCTGCAAAGCTATGTCGCTTGCTGCGGTATGCGGTGACACTAAAGGCACCATAGTAGAACACAGAAGAAGCTTCTAAGTTGAAGCAATGGGCAGTAAGACGTAGTACAATTCAAGTTTTAGTTGTCGATTATTCACTTTTTAGCCGGCTTTGGCGGCTTGGACATGACCTAGGACCTTAAGATTTTGCATGAAAGGAGGACTAGCAGCCGCGTTGCACGGGAGAATGTGAAAAGGGTTCATATGCAGTAAAAACCTGAGAAATCCGTCCGTTTTCGTCATTTGTTATCGAATCGACTTAAAGCCAGAACGTCACATTGGCCGCTCTTCTCTCTGAAACGGTTACATTTATCGTGTGCAAAGCTATGTCGTCTGCTGCAATATGCGGAGACACTAAAAGCACCATAGTAGAAAACAGAAGAAGCTTCTAAGTTGAAGCAATAGCCAGTAAGAAGTAGTACAATTCAAGTTTTGGTTATCGATTATTGATTTGTAGCCGGCTTTGGTGCCTTGGACATGAGGTGGAACCTTAAGATTTTGAATGAAAGGAGGACTAGCAGCCCCGTTGCACGGGAGAATGCGATAGGGTTCATATGTAGTAAAAACCTGAGAAATCCGTCCGTTTTCGTCATTTGTTATCGAATCGACTTAAAGCCAGATCGTCACATTGGCCGCACTTCTCTCTGAAACGGTTACATTTATAGTGTGCAAAGCTATGTCGCGTGCTGCGGTATGCGGAGACACTAAAAGCACCATAGTAGAACACAGAAGAAGCTTATAAGTTGAAACAATAGGCAGTAAGAAGCAGTACAATTCAAGTTTTGGTTATCGATTATTGAATTTTATTCGGCTTTGGTGACTTGGCCACGAGGTGGAACATTAAGATTTTGCATGAATGGAGGACTAGCAGCCACGTTGCACGGGAGAATGTGAAAAGTGTTCATATGTAGTAAAAACCTGAGAAATCCGTCCGTTTTCGTCATTTGTTATCGAATCGACTTAAAGCCAGATCGTCACATTGGCCGCTTTTCTCTCTGAGACGGTTACATTTATCGTCTGCAAAGCTATGTCGCGTGCTGCGGTATGCGGAGACACTAAAAGCACCATAGTAGAACACAGAAGAAGATTCTAAGTTGAAGCAATTGCCAGTAAGAAGTAGTACAATTCAAGTTTTAGTTGTCGATTATTCACTTTTTAGCTGGCCTTGGTGGCTTGGACATGACCTAGGACCTTAAGATTTTGCATGAAAGGAGGACTAGCAGATGCGTTGCAAGGGAGAATGTGAAAAGTGTTCATATGTAGTAAAAACCTGAGAAATCCGTCCGTTTTCGTCATTTGTTATCGAATCGACTTAAAGCCAGATCGTCACATTGGCCGCTTTTGTCTCTGAGACGGTTACATTTATCGTCTGCAAAGCTATATCGCGTGCTGCGGTATGCGGAGACACTAAAGGCACCATAGTAGAGCACAGAAGAAGCTTCTAAGTTGAAGCAATGGCCAATAAGACGTAGTGCAGTTCAAGTTTTAGTTGTCGATTATTCACTTTTTAGCCGACTTTGGCGCCTTGGACATGACCTAGGACCTTAAGATTTTGCATGAAAGGAGGACTAGCAGCCGCGTTGCACGGGAGAATATGAAAAGGGTTCATATGTAGTAAAAACTTTAGAAATCCGTCCGTTTTCGTCATTTTTTATCGAATCGACTTAAAGCCAGATCGTGACATTGGCTGCGTTTCTCTCTGAGACGGTTACATTTATCATCTGCAAAGCTATGTCGCGTGCTGCGGTATGCGGAGACACTAAAAGCACCATAGTAGAACACAGAAGAAGCTTCTAAGTTGAAGCAATAGCCAGTAATAAGCAGTACAATTCAAGTTTTGGTTATCGATTATTGATTTTTAGCGGGCTTTGGTGCCTTGGACATGAGGTGGAACCTTAAGATTTTGCATGAAAGGAGGACTAGCAGCCCCGTTGCACGGGAGAATGGGAAAAGGGTTTATATGTTGTAAAAACCAGAGAAATCCGTAGGTTTTCGTCATTTGTTATCGAATCGACTTAAAGCCAGATCGTCACATTGGCCGCTTTTCTCTCTGAGACGGTTACATTTATCGTCTGCAAAGCTATGTCGCGTGCTGCGGTATGCGGTGACACTAAAAGCACCATAGTAGAACACAGAAGAAGATTCTAAGTTGAAGCAACAGCCAGTAACAAGTAGTACAATTCAAGTTTTTTTGTCGATTATTCACTTTTTAGCCGGCTTTGGTGGCTTGGACATGACCTAGGACCTTAAGATCTTGCATGAAATTAGGACTATCAGCTGCGTTGCACGGGAGAATGTGAAAAGTGTTCATATGTAGTAAAAACCTGAGAAATCCGTCCGTTTTCGTCATTTGTTATCGAATCGACTTAAAGCCAGATCGTCACATTCCCCGCTCTTCTCTCTGAAACGGTTACATTTATCGTCTGCAAAGCTATGTCGCGTGCTGCAGTATGCGGAAACACTAAAAGCACCATAGTAGAACACAGAAGAATCTTCTAAGTTGAAGTAATAGCCAGTAAGAAGTAGTACAATTCAAGTTTTAGTTGTCGATTATTCACTTTTTAGCCGGCTTTGGTGGCTTGCACATGCCCTAGTACCTTAAGATGTTGCATGAAAGGAGGACTAGCAGCCGCGTTGCACGGGAGAATGTGAAAAGTGTTCATATGGAGTAAAAACCTGAGAAATCCGACCGTTTTCGTCATTTGTTATCGAATCGACTTAAAGCCAGATCGTCATATTGGCCGCTACTCTCTCTGAGACGGTTACATTTATCGTCTGCAAAGCTATGTCGCGTGCTGCGGTATGCGGAAACATTAAAAGCACCATAGTAGAACACAGAATAAGCTTCTAAGTTGAAGTAATATCCAGTAAGAAGTAGTACAATTCAAGTTTAATTTGTCGATTATTCACTTTTTTACCGGCTTTGGTGGCTTGGACATGACCTAGGACCTTAAGATTTTGCATGAAAGGAGGACTGGCAGCCGCGTTGCACGGGAGAATGTGAAAAGTGTTCATATGTAGTAAAAACCTGAGAAATCCGTCCGATTTCGTCTTTTGTTATCGAATCGACTTAAAGCCAGATCGTCACATTGGAAGCTCTTCTCTCTGAAACGGTTACACTTATCGTCTGCAAAGCTATGTCGCGTGCTGCGGTATGCCGAAACACTAAAAGCACCATAGTAGAACACAGAAGAAGCTTCTAAGTTGAAGTAATAGCCAGTAAGAAGTAGTACAATTCAAGTTTTAGTTGTCGATTATTCACTTTTTAGCCGGCTTTGGTGGCTATGACATGACCTAGGACCATAAGATTTTGCATGAAAGGAGGACTAGCAGCCGCGTTGCACGGGAGAATGTGAAAAGTGTTCATATGTAGTAAAAACCTGAGAAATCCGTCCGTTTTCGTCATTTGTTATCGAATCGACTTAAAGCCAGATCGGCACATTGGCCGCTTTTCTCTCTGAGACGGTTACATTTATCGTCTGCAAAGCTATGTCGCGTGCTGCGGTATGCGGAGACACTAAAAGCACCATAGTAGAACACAGAAGAAGCTTCTAAGTTGAAGCAATAGCCAGTAAGAAGTAGTACAATTCAAGTTTTAGTTGTCGATTATTCACTTTTTAGCCGGCTTTGGTGGCTTGGACATGACCTAGGACGTTAAGATTATGCATGAAAGGAGGACTGGCAGCCGCGTTGCACGGGAGAATGTGAAAAGTGTTCATATGTAGTAAAAACCTGAGAAATCCGTCCGTTTTCGTCATTTGTTATCGAATCGACTTAAAGCTGGATCGTCACATTGGCCGCTCTTCTCTCTGAAACGGTTACACTTATCGTCTGCAAAGCTATGTCGCGTGCTGCGGTATGCGGAAACACTAAAAGCACCATAGTAGAACACAGAAGAAGCTTCTATGTCGAAGTAATAGCCAGTAAGAAGTAGTACAATTTAAGATTTAGTTCTCAATTATTCACTTTTTAGCCGGCTTTGGTGGCTTGGACATGACCTAGGACCTTAAGATTTTGCATGAAAGAGGACTAGCAGATGCGTTGCATGGGAGAATGTGAAAAGTGTTCATATGTAGTAAAAACCTGAGAAATCCGTCCGTTTTCGTCATTTGTTATCGATTCGACTTAAAGCCAGATCGTCATATTTGTCGCTTTTCTCTCTTAGACGGTTACATTTATCGTCTGCAAAGCTATGTCGCGTCCTGCGGCATGCGGAGACACTAAAAGCACCATAGTAGAACACTGAAGAAGCTTCTAAGTTGAAGTAATAGACAGTAAGATATAGTACAATTCAAGTTTTAGTTATTGATTATTCACTTTTTAGCCGGATTTGGTGGCTTGGACATGAGGTGGAACCTTAAGATTTTGCATGAAAGGAGGACTAGCAGCCGCGTTGCACGGGAGAATGTAAAAAGAGTTCATATGTCGTAAAAAACTGAGGAATCCGTCCTTTATCGTCATTTGTTATCGAATCGACTTAAAGCCAGATCGTCACATTGACCACTTTTCTTTCTGAGACGGTTACATTTATCGTCTGCAAAGCTATGTCGCGTGCTGCGGTATGCGGAGACACTAAAAGCACCATAGTAGAACACAGAAGAAGCTTCTAAGTTGAAGTAATAGCCAGTAAGATGTAGTACAATTCAAGTTTTAGTTGTCGATTATTCACTTTTTAGCCGGCTTTGGTGGCTTGGACATGACCTAGGACCTTAAGATTTTGCATGAAAGGAGGACTAGCAGCCGCGTTGCATGGGAGAATGTGAAAAGTGTTCATTTCTAGTAAAAACCTGAGAAATCCGTCCGTTTTCGTCATTTGTTATCGAATCGACTTAAAGCCAGATCGTCACTTTGGCCGCTTTTCTCTCTGAGACGGTTACATTTATTGTCTGCAAAGCTATGTCGCGTGCTGCGGTATGCGAAGACACTAAAAGCACCACAGTAGAACACAGAAGAAGCTTCTAAGTTGAAGTAATAGCCAGTAAGAAGTAGTACAATTCAAGTTTTAGTTGTCGATTATTCACTTTTTAGCCGGCTTTGGTGGCTTGGACATGACCTAGGTCCTTAAGATTTTGCATAAAAGGAGGACTAGCAGCCGCGTTGCATGGGAGAATGTGAAAAGTGTTCATTTGTAGTAAAAACCTGAGAAATCCGTCCGTTTTCGTCTTTTGTTATCGAATCGACTTAAAGCCAGATCGTCACATTGGCCGCTTTTCTCTCTGAGACGGTTACATTTATCGTATGCAGAGCTATGTCGCGTGCTGCGATATGCTGAAACACTAAAAGCACCATAGTAGAACACAGACGTAGCTTCTAAGTTGAAGTAATAGCCAGTAAGAAGTAGTACAATTCAAGTTTTAGTTGTCGATTATTCATTTTTAGCCGGCTTTGGTGGCTTGGACATGACCTAGGACGTTAAGATTTTGCATGAAAGAAGGACTAGCAGCTGCGTTGCACGGGAGAATGTGAAAAGTGTTCAAACGTAGTAAAGACCTGAGAAATCCGTCCGTTTTCGTCATTTGTTATCGAATCGACTTAAAGCCAGATCATCACATTGGCCGCTTTTCTCTCTGAGACGGTTACATTTATTGTCTGCAAAGCTATGTCGCGTGCTGCGGTATGCGAAGACACTAAAAGCACCACAGTAGAACACAGAAGAAGCTTCAAAGTTGAAGTAATAGCCAGTAAGAAGTAGTACAATTCAAGTTTTAGTTGTCGATTATTCACTTTTTAGCCGGCTTTGGTGGCTTGGACATGACCTAGGTCCTTAAGATTTTGCATAAAAGGAGGACTAGCAGCCGCGTTGCATGGGAGAATGTGAAAAGTGTTCATTTGTAGTAAAAACCTGAGAAATCCGTCCGTTTTCGTCATTTGTTATCGAATCGACTTAAAGCCAGATCGTCACATTGGCCGCTTTTCTCTCTGAGACGGTTACATTTATCGTATGCAGAGCTATGTCGCGTGCTGCGATATGCTGAAACACTAAAAGCACCATAGTAGAACACAGAAGTAGCTTCTAAGTTGAAGTAATAGCCAGTAAGTAGTAGTACAATTCAAGTTTTAGTTGTCGATTATTCACTTTTTAGCCGGCTTTGGTGGCTTGGACATGACCTAGGTCCTTAAGATTTTGCATAAAAGGAGGACTAGCTGCCGCGTTGCATGGGAGAATGTGAAAAGTGTTCATTTGTAGTAAAAACCTGAGAAATCCGTCCGTTTTCGTCATTTGTTATCGAATCGACTTAAAGCCAGATCGTCACATTGGCCGCTTTTCTCTCTGAGACGGTTACATTTATTGTCTGCAAAGCTATGTCGCGTGCTGCGGTATGCGAAGACAGTAAAAGCACCACAGTAGAAAACAGAAGAAGCTTCTAAGTTGAAGTAATAGCCAGTAAGAAGTAGTACAATTCAAGTTTTAGTTGTCGATTATTCACTTTTTAGCCGGCTTTGGTGGCTTGGACATGACCTAGGTCCTTAAGATTTTGCATAAAAGGAGGACTAGCAGCCGCGTTGCACGGGAGAATGTGAAAAGTGTTCATATGTAGTAAAAACCTCAGAAATCCGTCTGTTTTCGTCATTTGTTATCGAATCGACTCAAAGCCAGATCGTCACATTGGCCGCTTTTCTCTCTGAGACGGTTACATTTATCGTCTGCAAAGCTATGTCGCGTGCTGCGGTATGCTGAAACACTAAAAGCACCATAGTAGAAAGCAGAAGTAACTTCTAAGTTGAAGTAATAGCCAGTAAGTAGTAGTACAATTCAAGTTGTAGTTGTCGATTATTCATTTCATAAACGGCTGTGGTGGCTCATACATGACCTAGGACCTTAAGATTTTGCATGAAAGGAGGACTGGCATCCGCGTTGCACGGGAGAATGTGAAAAGTGTTCATATGTAGTAAAGACCTGAGAAATCCGTCCGGTTTCGTCATTTGTTATCGAATCGACTTAAAGCCAGATCGTCACATTGGCCGCTTTTCTCTCTGAGACGGTTACATTTATCGTCTGCAAAGCTATGTCGCGTGCTGCGGTATGCTGAAACACTAAAAGCACCATAGTAGAACACAGAAGTAGCTTCTAAGCTGAAGTAATATCCAGTAAGAAGTAGTACAATTCAAGTTTTAGTTGTCGATTATTCACTTTTTAGCCGGCTTTGGTGGCTTGGACATGACCTAGGACGTTAAGATTTTGCATGAAAGAAGGACTAGCAGCCGCGTTGCACGGGAGAATGTGAAAAGTGTTCATATGTAGTAAAGACCTGAGAAACCAGTCCGTTTTCGTCATTTGTTATCGAATCGACTTAAAGCCAGATCGTCATATTGGCCGCTTTTCTCTCTGAGACGGTTACATTTATCGTCTGCAAAGCTATGTCGCGTGCTGCGGTATGCGGAGACACTAAAACCACCATAGTAGAACACAGAAGAAGCTTCTAAGTTGAAGTAAAAGCCAGTAAGAAGTAGTACAATTCATGTTTTAGTTGTCGATTATTCACTATTTAGCCGGCTTTGGCGGCTTGGACATGACCTAGGAACTTAAGATTTTGCGTGAAAGGAGGACAAGCAGCCACGTTGCACTGGAGAATGTGAAAAGTGTTCATATGTAGTAAAAACCTGAGAAATCGGTCCGTTTTCGTCATTTGTTATCGAATCGACTTAAAGCCAGATCGTCACATTGGCCCCTTCTCTCTGAGACGGTTGTACTTATCGTCTGCAAAGCTATGTCGCGTGTTGCGGTATCCGGAGACACTAAAAGCTCCATAGTAGAACACAGATGAAACTTCTAAGTTGAAGTAATAGCCAGTAAGAAGTAGTACAATTCAAGTTTTAGTTGTCGATTATTCACTTTTTAGCCGGCTTTGGTGGCTTGGAAATGACCTAGGACCTTAAGATTTTGCATGAAAGGAGGACTAGCAGCCGCGTTGCACGGGAGAATGTGAAAAGTGTCCATATGTAGTAAAAACCTCAGAAATCCGTCCGTTTTCGTCATTTGTTATCGAATCGACTTAAAGCCAGATCGTCGCATTGGCCGCTTTTCTCTCTGAGACGGTTACATTTATCGTCTGCAAAGCTATGTCGCGTGCTGCGGTATGCGGAGACACTAAAAGCACCATAGTAGAACACAGAAGAAGCTTCTAAGTCGAAGTAATAGCCAGTAAGACGTAGTACAATTCAAGTTTTAGTTGTCGATTATTCATTTTTTAGCCGGCTTTGGTGGCTTGGACATGACCTAGGTCTTTACGATTTTGCATAAAAGGAGGACTAGCAGCCGCGTTGCACGGGAGAATGTGAAAAGTGTTCATATGTAGTAAAAACCTGAGAAATCCGTCCGTTTTCGTCATTTGTTATCGAATCGACTTAAAACCAGATCGCCACATTGGCCGCTTTTCTCTCTGAGGCGGTTACATTTATCGTCTGCAAAGCTATGTCGCGTGCTGCGGTATGCGGAGACACTATAAGCACCATAGTAGAACACACAAGAAGCTTCTATGTTGAAATAATAGCCAGTAAGAAGTAGTACAATTCAAGTTTTAGTTATCGATTATTCACTTTTAGCCGGCTTTGGTGGCTTGGACATTTGGTGGAACCTTAAGATTTTGCACGAAATAGGACTAGCAGCCGCGTTGCACGGGAGAATGTGAAAAGTGTTCATATGTAGTAAAAACCTGAGAAATCCGTCGGTTTTCGTCATTTGTTATCGAATCGACTTATAGCCAGATCGTCACATTGGTCTCTTTTCTCTCTGAGACGGTTACATTTATCGTCTGCAAAGCTATGTCGCGTGCTGCGGTATGCGGAGACACTAAAAGCACCATAGTAGAACACCGAAGAAACTTCTAAGTTGAAGTAATATCCAGTAAGAAGTAGTACAATTCAAGTTTTAGTTGTCGATTATTCACTTTTTAGCCGGCTTTGGTGGCTTGGACATGACCTAGGACCTTAAGATTTTGCATGAACGGAGGACTAGCAGCCGCGTTGCACGGGAGAATGAGAAAAGTCTTCATATGTAGTAAAAACCTGACAAATCCGTCCGTTTTCATCATTTGTTATCGATTCGACTTAAAGCCAGATCGTCATGTTTGTCGCTTTTCTCTCTTAGACGGTTACATTTATCGTCTGCAAAGCTATGTCGCGTCCTGCGGCATGCGGAGACACTAAAAGCACCATAGTAGAACACAGAAGAAGCTTCTAAGTTGAAGTAATAGACAGTAAGATATAGTACAATTCAAGTTTTAGTTATTGATTATTCACTTTTTAGCCGGATTTGGTGGCTTGGACATGAGGTGGAACCTTAAGATTTTGCATGAAAGGAGGACTAGCAGCCGCGTTGCACGGGAGAATGTAAAAAGAGTTCATATGTCGTAAAAAACTGAGGAATCCGTCCTTTATCGTCATTTGTTATCGAATCGACTTAAAGCCAGATCGTCACATTGACCACTTTTCTTTCTGAGACGGTTACATTTATCGTCTGCAAAGCTATGTCGCGTGCTGCGGTATGCGAAGACTCTAAAAGCACCACAGTAGAACACAGAAGAAGCTTCTAAGTTGAAGTAATAGCCAGTAAGAAGTAGTACAATTCAAGTTTTAGTTGTCGATTATTCACTTTTTAGCCGGCTTTGGTGGCTTGGACATGACCTAGGTCCTTAAGATTTTGCATAAAAGGAGGACTAGCAGCCGCGTTGCATGGGAGAATGTGAAAAGTGTTCATTTGTAGTAAAAACCTGAGAAATCCGTCCGTTTTCGTCTTTTGTTATCGAATCGACTTAAAGCCAGATCGTCACATTGGCCGCTTTTCTCTCTGAGACGGTTACATTTATCGTATGCAGAGCTATGTCGCGTGCTGCGATATGCTGAAACACTAACGTAGCTTCTAAGTTGAAGTAATAGCCAGTAAGAAGTAGTACAATTCAAGTTTTAGTTGTCGATTATTCATTTTTAGCCGGCTTTGGTGGCTTGGACATGACCTAGGACGTTAAGATTTTGCATGAAAGAAGGACTAGCAGCCGCGTTGCACGGGAGAATGTGAAAAGTGTTCAAACGTAGTAAAGACCTGAGAAATCAGTCCGTTTTCGTCATTTGTTATCGAATCGACTTAAAGAAAGATCGTCACATTGGCCCCTTCTCTCTGAGACGGTTGTACTTATCGTCTGCAAAGCTATGTCGCGTGTTGCGGTATCCGGAGACACTAAAAGCTCCATAGTAGAACACAGATGAAACTTCTAAGTTGAAGTAATAGCCAGTAAGAAGTAGTACAATTCAAGTTTTAGTTGTCGATTATTCACTTTTTAGCCGGCTTTGGTGGCTTGGAAATGACCTAGGACCTTAAGATTTTGCATGAAAGGAGGACTAGCAGCCGCGTTGCACGGGAGAATGTGAAAAGTGTCCATATGTAGTAAAAACCTCAGAAATCCGTCCGTTTTCGTCATTTGTTATCGAATCGACTTAAAGCCAGATCGTCGCATTGGCCGCTTTTCTCTCTGAGACGGTTACATTTATCGTCTGCAAAGCTATGTCGCGTGCTGCGGTATGCGGAGACACTAAAAGCACCATAGTAGAACACAGAAGAAGCTTCTAAGTCGAAGTAATAGCCAGTAAGACGTAGTACAATTCAAGTTTTAGTTGTCGATTATTCATTTTTTAGCCGGCTTTGGTGGCTTGGACATGACCTAGGTCTTTACGATTTTGCATAAAAGGAGGACTAGCAGCCGCGTTGCACGGGAGAATGTGAAAAGTGTTCATATGTAGTAAAAACCTGAGAAATCCGTCCGTTTTCGTCATTTGTTATCGAATCGACTTAAAACCAGATCGCCACATTGGCCGCTTTTCTCTCTGAGGCGGTTACATTTATCGTCTGCAAAGCTATGTCGCGTGCTGCGGTATGCGGAGACACTATAAGCACCATAGTAGAACACACAAGAAGCTTCTAGGTTGAAATAATAGCCAGTAAGAAGTAGTACAATTCAAGTTTTAGTTATCGATTATTCACTTTTAGCCGGCTTTGGTGGCTTGGACATTTGGTGGAACCTTAAGATTTTGCACGAAATAGGACTAGCAGCCGCGTTGCACGGGAGAATGTGAAAAGTGTTCATATGTAGTAAAAACCTGAGAAATCCGTCGGTTTTCGTCATTTGTTATCGAATCGACTTATAGCCAGATCGTCACATTGGTCTCTTTTCTCTCTGAGACGGTTACATTTATCGTCTGCAAAGCTATGTCGCGTGCTGCGGTATGCGGAGACACTAAAAGCACCATAGTAGAACACCGAAGAAACTTCTAAGTTGAAGTAATATCCAGTAAGAAGTAGTACAATTCATGTTTTAGTTGTCGATTATTCACTTTTTAGCCGGCTTTGGTGGCTTGGACATGACCTAGGACCTTAAGATTTTGCATGAACGGAGGACTAGCAGCCGCGTTGCACGGGAGAATGAGAAAAGTGTTCATATGTAGTAAAAACCTGACAAATCCGTCCGTTTTCATCATTTGTTATCGATTCGACTTAAAGCCAGATCGTCATATTTGTCGCTTTTCTCTCTTAGACGGTTACATTTATCGTCTGCAAAGCTATGTCGCGTCCTGCGGCATGCGGAGACACTAAAAGCACCATAGTAGAACACAGAAGAAGCTTCTAAGTTGAAGTAATAGACAGTAAGATATAGTACAATTCAAGTTTTAGTTATTGATTATTCACTTTTTAGCCGGATTTGGTGGCTTGGACATGAGGTGGAACCTTAAGATTTTGCATGAAAGGAGGACTAGCAGCCGCGTTGCACGGGAGAATGTAAAAAGAGTTCATATGTCGTAAAAAACTGAGGAATCCGTCCTTTATCGTCATTTGTTATCGAATCGACTTAAAGCCAGATCGTCACATTGACCACTTTTCTTTCTGAGACGGTTACATTTATCGTCTGCAAAGCTATGTCGCGTGCTGCGGTATGCGGAGACACTAAAAGCACCATAGTAGAACACAGAAGAAGCTTCTAAGTTGAAGTAATAGCCAGTAAGAAGTAGTACAATTCAAGTTTTAGTTGTCGATTATTCACTTTTTAGCCGGCTTTGGTGGCTTGGACATGACCTAGGACCTTAAGATTTTGCATGAAAGGAGGACTAGCAGCCGCGTTGCATGGGAGAATGTGAAAAGTGTTCATTTCTAGTAAAAACCTGAGAAATCCGTCCGTTTTCGTCATTTGTTATCGAATCGACTTAAAGCCAGATCGTCACATTGGCCGCTTTTCTCTCTGAGACGGTTACATTTATCGTCTGCAAATCTATGTCGCGTGCTGCGGTATGCGGAGACACTAAAAGCACCATAGTAGAACACAGAAGAAGATTCTAAGTTGAAGCAATAGCCAGTAAGAAGTTGTACAATTCAAGTTTTAGTTGTCGAATATTCACTTTTGAGCCGGCTTTGGTGGCTTGGACATGACCTAGGACCTTAAGATTTTGCATGAGAGGAGGACTAGCAGCTGCGTTGCAAGGGAGAATGTGAAAAGTGTTCATATGTAGTAAAAACCTGAGAAATCCGTCCGTTTTCGTCATTTGTTATCGAATCGACTTAAAGCCAGATCGTCACATTGGCCGCTTTTCTCTCTGAGACGGTTACATTTATCGTCTGCAAAGCTATGTCGCGTGCTGCGGTATGCGGAGACACTAAAAGCACCGTAGTAGAACACAGAAGAAGCTTCCAAGTTGACGTAATAGCCAGTAAGAAGTAGTACAATTCAAGTTTTAGTTGTCGATTATTCACTTTTTAGCCGGCTTTGGTGGCTTGGACACGACCTAGGACCTTAAGATTTGCATGAAAGAAATTCTTGCAGCCGCCTTGCACGGGAGAATGTGAAAAGGTTTCATATGTAGTAAAAACCTGAGAAATCCGTCCGTTTTCGTCATTTGTTATCGAATCGACTTAAAGCCAGATCGTCACATTGGCCGCTCTTCTCTCTCAAACGGTTACATTTATCGTTTGCAAAGCTATGTCGCGTGCTGCGGTATGCGGAGACACTAAAAGCACCATAGTAGAACACAGAAGAAGCTTCTAAGTTGAAGCAATAGCCAGTAATAAGCAGTACAATTCAAGATTTGGTTATCGATTATTGATTTTTAGCGGGCTTTGGTGCCTTGGACATGAGGTGGAACCTTAAGATTTTGCATGAAAGGAGGACTAGCAGCCCCGTTGCACGGGAGAATGCGAAAAGGGTTCATATGTAGTAAAAACCTGAGAAATCCGTCCGTTTTCTTCATTTGTTATCGAATCGACTTAAAGCCAGATCGTCACATTGGCTGCTCTTCTCTCTGAAACGGTTACATTTATAGTGTGCAAAGCTATGTCGCGTGCTGCGGTATGCGGAGACACTACAAGCACCATAGTAGAACACAGAAGAAGCTTATAAGTTGAAGCAATAGCCAGTAAGAAGCAGTACAATTCAAGTTTTGGTTATCGATTATTGATTTTTAGGCGGCTTTGGTGACTTGGACACGAGGTGGAACATTAAGATTTTGCATGAATGGAGGAGTAGCAGCCACGTTGCACGGGAGAATGTGAAAAGTGTTCATATGTAGTAAGAACCTGAGAAATCCGTCCGTTACGTCATTTGTTATCGAATCGGCTTAAAGCCAGATCGTCACATTGGCCGCTCTTCTCTCTGAGACGGTTACATTTATCGTTTGCAAAGCTATGTCGCGTGCTGCGGTATGCGGAGACACTAAAAGCACCATAGTAGAACACAGAAGAAGCTTCTAAGTTGAAGCAATAGCCAGTAATAAGCAGTACAATTCAAGATTTGGTTATCGATTATTGATTTTTAGCGGGCTTTGGTGCCTTGGACATGAGGTGGAACCTTAAGATTTTGCATGAAAGGAGGACTAGCAGCCCCGTTGCACGGGAGAATGCGAAAAGGGTTCATATGTAGTAAAAACCTGAGAAATCCGTCCGTTTTCGTCATTTGTTATCGAATCGACTTAAAGCCAGATCGTCACATTGGCCGCTCTTCTCTCTGAAACGGTTACATTTATAGTGTGCAAAGCTATGTCGCGTGCTGCGGTATGCGGAGACACTACAAGCACCATAGTAGAACACAGAAGAAGCTTATAAGTTGAAGCAATAGCCAGTAAGAAGCAGTACAATTCAAGTTTTGGTTATCGATTATTGATTTTTAGGCGGCTTTGGTGACTTGGACACGAGGTGGAACATTAAGATTTTGCATGAATGGAGGAGTAGCAGCCACGTTGCACGGGAGAATGTGAAAAGTGTTCATATGTAGTAAAAACCTGAGAAATCCGTCCGTTTTCGTCATTTGTTATCGAATCGACTTAAAGCCAGATCGTCACATTGGCCGCTTTTCTCTCTGAGACGGTTACATTTATCGTCTGCAAATCTATGTCGCGTGCTGCGGTATGCGGAGACACTAAAAGCACCATAGTAGAACACAGAAGAAGATTCTAAGTTGAAGCAATAGCCAGTTAGAAGTTGTACAATTCAAGTTTTAGTTGTCGATTACTCACTTTTCAGCCGGCTTTGGTGGCTTGGACATGACCTAGGACCTTAAGATTTTGCATGAGAGGAGGACTAGCAGCTGCGTTGCAAGGGAGAATGTGAAAAGTGTTCATATGTAGTAAAAACCTGAGAAATCCGTCCGTTTTCGTCATTTGTTATCGAATCGACTTAAAGCCAGATCGTCACATTGGCCGCTTTTCTCTCTGAGACGGTTACATTTATCGTCTGCAAAGCTATGTCGCTTGCTGCGGTATGCGGAGACACTAAAGGCACCATAGTAGAACACAGAAGAAGCTTCTAAGTTGAAGCAATGGGCAGTAAGACGTAGTACAATTCAAGTTTTAGTTGTCGATTATTCACTTTTTAGCCGGCTTTGGCGGCTTGGACATGACCTAGGACCTTAAGATTTTGCATGAAAGGAGGACTAGCAGCCGCGTTGCACGGGAGAATGTGAAAAGGGTTCATATGCAGTAAAAACCTGAGAAATCCGTCCGTTTTCGTCATTTGTTATCGAATCGACTTAAAGCCAGAACGTCACATTGGCCGCTCTTCTCTCTGAAACGGTTACATTTATCGTGTGCAAAGCTATTTCGCGTGCTGCGGTATGCGGAGATACTAAATGCACCATAGTAGAACACAGAAGAAGCTTCTAAGTTGAAGTAATAGCCAGTAAGAAGTAGTACAATTCAAGTTATAATTATCGATTATTCACTTTTTAGCCGGCTTTGGTGGCTTGGACATGACCTAGGACCTTAAGAATTTGCATGAAAGGAGGACTAGCAGTCGCGTTGCACGGGAGAATGTGAAAAGTGTTCATATGTAGTTAAAACCTGAGAAATCCGTCCGTTTTCGTCATTTGGTATCGAATCGACTTAAAGCCAGATCGTCACATTCCCCGCTCTTCTCTCTGAAACGGTTACATTTATCGTCTGCAAAGCTATGTCGCGTGCTGCGGTATGCGGAAACACTAAAAGCACCATAGTAGAACAGAGAAGAAGCTTCTAAGTTGAAGTAATATCCAGTAAGAAGTAGTACAATTCAAGTTTTGGTTATCGATGATTGATTTTTAGCCCGCTATGGAGCCTTGGACATGAGGTGGAACCTTAAGATTTTGCATGAATGGAGGACTAGCAGCCGCGTTGCACGGGAGAATATGAAAAGGGTTCATATGTAGTAAAAACCTGAGAAATCCGTCCGTTTTCGTCATTTTTTATCGAATCGACTTAAAGCCAGATCGTCACATTGGCTGCTTTTCTCACTGAGACGGTTACATTTATCGCCTGCAAAGCTATGTCGCGTGCTGCGGTATGCGGAGACACTAAAAGCACCATAGTAGAACACAGAAGAAGCTTCTAAGTTGAAGCAATAGCCAGTAATAAGCAGTACTATTCAAGTTTTGGATATCGATTATTGATTTTTAGCGGGCTTTGGTGCCTTGGACATGAGGTGGAACCTTAAGATTTTGCATGAAAGGAGGACTAGCAGCCCCGTTGCACGGGAGAATGCGAAAAGGGTTCATATGTAGTAAAAACCTGAGAAATCCGTCCGTTTTCGTCATTTGCTATCGAATCGACTTAAAGCCAGATCGTCAAATTGGCCGCTGTTCTCTCTGAAACGGTTACATTTATAGTGTGCAAAGCTATTTCGCGTGCTGCGGTATGCGGAGACACTAAAAGCACGATAGTAGAACACAGAAGAAGCTTATAAGTTGAAGCAATAGCCAGTAAGAAGCAGTACAATTCAAGTTTTGGTTATCGATTATTGATTTTTAGGCGGCTTTGGTGCCTTGGACACGAGGTGGAACATTAAGATTTTGCATGAATGGAGGACTAGGAGCCACGTTGCACGGGAGAATGTGAAAAGTTTTCATATGTTGTAAAAACCTGAGTAATCCGTCCGTTTTCGTCATTTGTTATCGAATCGACTTAAAGCCAGATCGTCACATTGGCTGCTTTTCTCTCTGAGACGGTTACATTTATCGTCTGCAAAGCTATGTCGCGTGCTGCGGTATGCGGAGACACTAAAAGCACCATAGTAGAACACAGAAGAAGATTCTAATTTGAAGCAATAGCCAGTAAGAAGTAGTACAATTCAAGTTTTAGCTGTCGATTATTCACTTTTTAGCCGGCTTTGGTGGCTTGGACATGACCTGGGACCTTAAGATTTTGCATGAAAGGAGGACTAGCAGCTGCGTTGCACGGGAGAATGTGAAAAGTGTTCATATGTAGTAAAAACCTGAGAAATCCGTCCGTTTTCGTCATTTGTTATCGAATCGACTTAAAGCCAGATCGTCACATTCCCCGCTCTTCTCTCTGAAACGGTTACATTTATCGTCTGCAAAGCTATGTCGCGTGCTGCAGTATGCGGAAACACTAAAAGCACCATAGTAGAACACAGAAGAAGCTTCTAAGTTGAAGTAATACCCAGTAAGAAGTAGTACAATTCAAGTTTTAGTTGTCGATTATTCACTTTTTAGCCGGCTTTGGTGGCTTGGACATGACCTAGGACCTTAAGATTTTGCATGAAAGGAAGACTAGCAGCCGCGTTGCACGGGAGAATGAGAAAAGTGTTCATATGGAGTAAAAGCCTGAGAAATCCGTCCGTTTTTGTCATTTGTTATCGAATCGACTTAAAGCCAGATCGTCACATTAGCCGCTTTTCTCTCTGAGACGGTTACATTTATCGTCTGCAAAGCTATGTCGCGTGCTGCGGTATGCGGAAACACTAAAAGCACCATAGTAGAACACAGAAGAAACTTCTAAGTTGAAGTAATATCCAGTAAGAAGTAGTACAATACAAGTTTTGGTTATCGATTATTGATTTTTAGCCGGCTTTGGTGCCTTGGACATGAGGTGGAACCTTAAGATTTTGCATGAATGGAGGACTAGCAGCCGCGTTGCACGGGAGAATATGAAAAGGGTTCATATGTAGTAAAAACCTGAGAAATCCGTCCGTTTTCGTCATTTGTTATCCAATCGACTTATAGCCAGATCGTCAAATTGGCCACTTTTCTCTCTGAAACGGTTACATTTATCGTGTGCAAAGCTATTTCGCGTGCTGCGGTATGCGGAAACACTAAAAGCACCATAGTAGAACACAGAAGAAGCTTCTAAGTTGAAGTAATACCCAGTAAGAAGTAGTACAATTCAAGTTTTAGTTGTCGATTATTCACTTTTTAGCCGGCTTTGGTGGCTTGGACATGACCTAGGACCTTAAGATTTTGCATGAAAGGAGGACTAGCAGCCGCGTTGCACGGGAGAATGTGAAAAGTGTTCATATGGAGTAAAAACCCGAGAAATCCGACCGTTTTCGTCATTTGTTATCGAATCGACTTAAAGCCAGATCGTCACATTGGCCGCTTTTCTCTCTGAGACGGTTACATTTATCGTCTGCAAAGCTATGTCGCGTGCTGCGGTATGCGGAAACAGTAAAAGCAACATAGTAGAACACAGAATAAGCTTCTAAGTTGAAGTAATATCCAGTATGAAGTAGTACAATTCAAGTTTAATTTGTCGATTATTCAATTTTTAGCCGGCTTTGGTGGCTTGGACATGACCTAGGACCTTAAGATTTCGCATGAAAGGAGGACTGGCAGCCGCGTTGCACGGGAGAATGTGAAAAGTGTTCATATGGAGTAAAAACCTGAGAAATCCGACCGTTTTCGTCATTTGTTATCGAATCGACTTAAAGCCAGATCCTCACATTGGCCGCTCTTCTCTCTGAAACGGTTACACTCATCGTCTGCAAAGCTATGTTGCGTGCTGCGGTATGCGGAAACACTAAAAGCACCATAGTAGAACACAGAAGAAGCTTCTATGTCGAAGTAATAGCCAGTAAGAAGTAGTACAATTTAAGATTTAGTTGTCAATTATTCACTTTTTAGCCGGCTTTGGTGGCTTGGACATGACCTAGGACCTTAAGATTTTGCATGAAAGGAGAATGTGAAAAGTGTTCATATAGAGTAAAAACCTGAGAAATCCGTCCGTTTTCGTCATTTGTTACCGAATCGACTTAAAGCCAGATCGTCACATTGGCCGCTTTTCTCTCTGAGACGGTTACATTTATCGTCTGCAAAGCTATGTCGCGTGCTGCGGTATGCGGAGACACTAAAAGCACCGTAGTAGAACACAGAAGAAGCTTCCAAGTTGAAGTAATAGCCAGTAAGAAGTAGTACAATTCAAGTTTTAGTTGTCGATTATTCACTTTTTAGCCGGCTTTGGTGGCTTGGACACGACCTAGGACCTTAAGATTTGCATGAAAGAAATTCTTGCAGCCGCCTTGCACGGGAGAATGTGAAAAGGTTTCATATGTAGTAAAAACCTGAGAAATCCGTCCGTTTTCGTCATTTGTTATCGAATCGACTTAAAGCCAGATCCTCACATTGGCCGCTCTTCTCTCTGAAACGTTTACATTTATCGTCTACAAAGCTATGTCGCGTGCTGCGGTATAAGGAGACACTAAAGCACCGTAGTAGAACACAGAAGAAGCTTCTAAGTTGAAGTAATAGCCAATAAGAAGTAGTACAATTGAAGTTTTAGTTGTCGATTATTCACTTTTTAGCCGGCTTTGGTGGCTTGGACATGACCTAGGACGTTAAGAATTTGCATGAAAGGAGGACTGGCAGCCGCGTTGCACGGGAGAATGTGAAAAGTGTTCATATGTAGTAAAAACCTGAGAAATCCGTCCGTTTTCGTCATTTGTTATCGAATCGACTTAAAGCTGGATCGTCACATTGGCCGCTCTTCTCTCTGAAACGGTTACACTTATCGTCTGCAAAGCTATGTCGCGTGCTGCGGTATGCGGAAACACTAAAAGCACCATAGTAGAACACAGAAGAAGCTTCTATGTCGAAGTAATAGCCAGTAAGAAGTAGTACAATTTAAGATTTAGTTGTCAATTATTCACTTTTTAGCCGGCTTTGGTGGCTTGGACATGACCTAGGACCTTAAGATTTTGGATGAAAGGAGGACTAGCAGCCGCGTTGCATGGGAGAATGTGAAAAGTGTTCATATGTAGTAAAAACCTGAGAAATCCGTCCGTTTTCGTCATTTGTTATCGAATCGACTTAAAGCCAGATCGTCACATTGGCCGCTTTTCTCTGTGAGTCGGTTACATTCATCGTCTGCACAGCTATGTCGCGTGCTGCAGTGTGCGGAGACACTAAAAGCACCATAGTAGAAATCAGAAGAAGCTTCTAAGTTGAAGTAATAGCCAGTAAGAAGTAGTACAATTCAAGCTTTAGTTATCGATTATTCACTTTTTAGCCGGCTTTCGTGGCTTGGACATGACCTAGGACCTTAAGATTTTGCATGAAAGGAGGTCTAGCAGCCGCGTTGCATGGGAGAATGTGAAAAGTCTTCATATGTAGTAAAAACCTGAGAAATCCGTTCGTTTTCGTCATTTGTTATCGAATCGACTTACAGCCAGATCGTCACATTGGCCACTCTTGTCTCTGAAACGGTTACATTTATCGTCTACAAAGCTATGTCGCGTGCTGCGGTATGCGGAAACACTAAAAGCACCATAGTAGAACACAGAGGAAGCTTCTAAGTTGAAGTAATAGCCAGTAAGAAGTAGTACAATTCAAGATTTAGTTGTCGATTATTCACTTTTTAGCTGGCTTTGGTGGCTTGGACATGACCTAGCACTTTAAGATTTTGCATGAAAGGAGGACTAGCAGCCGCGTTGCACGGGAGGATGTGAAAAGTATTCATATGTAGTAAAAACCTGAGACATCCGTCCATTTTCGTCATTTGTTATCGAATCGACTTAAAGCCAGATCGTCACATTGGCCGCTTTTCTCTCTGAGACGGTTACATTTATCGTCATCAAAGCTATGTCGCGTGCTGCGGTATGCGGAGACACTAAAAGCACCATAGTAGAACACAGAAGGAGCTTCTAAGTTGAAGTAATAGCCAGTAAGAAGTAGTACAATTCAAGATTTAGTTGTCGATTATTCACTTTTTAGCCGGCTTTGGTGGCTTGGACATGACCCAGGACCTTAAGATTTTGCATGAAAGGAGGACTAGCAGCCGCGTTGCACGGGAGAATGTGAGAAGTGTCTATATGTAGTAGAAACCTGAGACATCCGTCCATTTTCGTCATTTGTTATCGAATCGACTTACAGCCAGATCGTCACATTGGCCGCTCTTCTCTCTGAAACGGTTACATTTATTTTCTACAAAGCTATGTCGCGTGCTGCGGTATGCGGAAACACTAAAAGCATCATAGTAGAACACAGAAGAAGCTTCTATGTTGAATTAATAGCCAGTAAGAAGTAGTACAATTCAAGTTTTAGTTGTCGATTATTCACTTTTTAGTCGGCTTTGGTGGCTTGGACATGACCTAGGACCTTACGATTTTGCATGAAAGGAGGACTAGCAGCCGCGTTGACGGGAGAATGTGAAAAGTGTTCATATGTAGTAAAAACCTGAGACATCCGTCCATTTTCGACATTTGTTATCGAATCGACTTAAAGCCAGATCGTCACATTGGCCGCTTTTCTCTCTGAGACAGTTACATTTATCGTCTGCAAAGCTATGTCGCGTGCTGCGGTATGCGGAGACACTAAAAGCACCATAGTAGAACACAGAAGGAGCTTCTAAGTTGAAGTAATAGCCAGTAAGAAGTAGTACAATTCAAGTTTTAGTTATCGATTATTCACTTTTTAGCCGGCTTTGGTGGCTTGGACATGAGCTAGGACCTTAAGATTTTGTAAGAAAGGAGGACTAGCAGCCGCGTTGCACGGGAGAATATGAAAAGTGTTCATATGTAGTAGAAACCTGAGATATCCGTCCATTTTCGTCATTTGTTATCGAATCGACTTACAGCCAGATCGTCACATTGGCCACTCTTATCTCTGAAACGGTTACATTTATCGTCTACAAAGCTATGTCGCGTGCTGCGGTATGCGGAAACACTAAAAGCACCATAGTAGAACACAGAAGAAGCTTCTAAGTTGAAGTAATAGCCAGTAAGAAGTAGTACAATTCAAGATTTAGTTGTCGATTATTCACTTCTTAGCCGGCTTTGGTGGCTTGGACATGACCTAGCACCTTAAGATTTTGCATGAAAGGAGGACTAGCAGCCGCGTTGCACGGGAGAATGTGAAAAGTGTTCATATGTAGTAAAAACTTGAGACATCCGTCCATTTTAGTCATATGTTATCGAATCGACTTAAAGCCAGATCGTCACATTGGCCGCTTTTCTCTCTGAGACGGTTACATTTATCGTCATCAAAGCTATGTCGCGTGCTGCGGTATGCGGAGACACTAAAAGCACCATAGTAGAACACAGAAGGAGCTTCTAAGTTGAAGTAATAGCCAGCAAGAAGTAGTACAATTCAAGTTTTAGTTGTCGATTATTCACTTTATAGTCGGCTTTGGTGGCTTGGACATGACCTAGGACCTTAATATTTTGCATGTAAGGAGGACTGGCAGCCGCGTTGCACGGGAGAATGTGAAAAGTGTTCATATATAGTAAAAATCTGAGAAATCCGTCCGTTTTCGTCATTTGTTATCGAATCGTCTTAAAGCCAGATCGTCACATTGGCCGCTCTTCTCTCTGAAACGGTTACATTTATCGTCTACAAAGCAAACTCGCGTGCTGCGGTATGCGGAAACACTAAAAGCATCATAGTGGAACACAGAAGAAGCTTCTATGTTGAAGTAATAGAGATTAAGAAGTATTACAATTGAAGTTTTAGTTGTCGATTATTCACTTTTTAGCCGGCTTTGGTGGCTTGGACATGAGGTGGAACCTTAAGATTTTGCATGAAAGGAGGACTGTCAGCCGCGTTGCACGGGAGAATGTGAGAAGTGTCTATATGTAGTAGAAACCTGAGAAATCCGTCCATTTTCGTCATTTGTTATCGAATCGACTTACACCCAGATCGTCACATTGGCCGCTCTTCTCTCTGAAACGGTTACATTTATCGTCTACAAAGCTATGTCGCGTGCTGCGGTATGCGGAAACACTAAAAGCACCATAGTAGAACACAGAAGAAGCTTCTATGTTGAATTAATAGCCAGTAAGAAGTAATACAATTGAAAATTTAGTTGTCGATTATTCACATTTTAGCCGGCTTTTGTGGCTTGGACATGACCCAGGACCTTAAGATTTTGCATGAAAGGAGGACTAGCAGCCGCGTTGCACGGGAGAATGTGAAAAGTGTTCATATGTAGTAAAAACCTGAGAAATCCGTCCGTTTTCGTCATTTGTTATCGAATCGACTTAAAGCCAGATCGTCACATTGGCCGCTTTTCTCTCTGAGACGGTTACATTTATCGTCTGCAAAGCTATGTCGCGTGCTGCGGTATGCGGAAACACTAAAAGCACCATAGTAGAACACAGAAGAAGCTTCTAAGTTGAAGTAATAGCCAGTAAGAAGTAGTACAATTCAAGATTTAGTTGTCGATTATTCACTTTTTAGCCGGCTTTGGTGGCTTGGACATGACCCAGGACCTTAAGATTTTGCATGAAAGGAGGACTAGCAGCCGCGTTGCACGGGAGAATGTGAGAAGTGTCTATATGTAGTAGAAACCTGAGAAATCCGTCCATTTTCGTCATTTGTTATCGAATCGACTTACACCCAGATCGTCACATTGGCCGCTCTTCTCTCTGAAACGGTTACATTTATCGTCTACAAAGCTATGTCGCGGGCTGCGGTATGCGGAAACACTAAAAGCACCATAGTAGAACACAGAAGAAGCTTCTATGTTGAATTAATAGCCAGTAGGAAGTAGTACAATTGAAAATTTAGTTGTCGATTATTCACATATTAGCCGGCTTTTGTGGCTTGGACATGACCCAGGACCTTAAGATTTTGCATGAAAGGAGGACTAGCAGCCGCGTTGCACGGGAAAATGTGAGAAGTGTCCATATGTAGTAGAAACCCGAGAAATCCGTCCATTTTCGTCATTTGTTATCGAATCGACTTAAAGCCAGATCGTCACATTGGAAGCTTTTCTCTCTGAGATGGTTACATTTATCGTCTGCAAAGCTATTTCGCGTGCTGCGGTATGCGGAGACACTGAAAGCACCATAGTAGAACACAGAAGGAGCTTCTAAGTTGAAGTAATAGCCAGTAAGAAGTAGTACAATTCAAGTTTTAGTTATCGATTATTCACTTTATAGCCGGCTTTGGTGGCTTGGACATGAGGTGGAACCTTAAGGTTTTGCATGAAAGGAGGACTAGCAGCCGCGTTGCACGGGAGAATGTGAAAGTGTTCATATGTAGTAGAAACCTGAGAAATCCGTCCATTTTCGTCATTTGTTATCGTATCGACTTACAGCCAGATCGTCACATTGGCCGCTCTTCTCTCAGAAACGGTTACATTTATCGTCTACAAAGCTATGTCGCGTGCTGCGGTATACGGAAACACTAAAAGCACCATAGTAGAACACAGAAGAAGCTTCTATGTTGAATTAATAGCCAGTAAGAAGTAGTACAATTGAAAATTTAGTTGTCGATTATTCACATTTTAGCTGGCTTTTGTGGCTTGGACATGACCCAGGACCTTAAGATTTTGCATGAAAGGAGGACTAGCAGCCGCGTTGCACGGAAGAATGTGAAAACTGTTCATATGTAGTAAAAACCTGAGAAATCCGTCCGTTTTCGTCATTTGTTATCGAATCGACTTAAAGCCAGATCGTCACATTGGCCGCTTTTCTCTGTGAGACGGTTACATTTATCGTCTGCAAAGCTATGTCGCGTGCTGCGGTATGCGGAAACACTAAAAGCACCATAGTAGAACACAGAAGAAGATTCTAAGTTGAAGTAATATCCAGTAAGAAGTAGTACAATTCAAGATTTCGTTGTCGATTATTCACTTTTTAGCCGGCTTTGGTGGCTTGGACATGACCTAGCACCTTAAGATTTGGATGAAAGGAGGACTAGCAGCCGCGTTGCACGGGAGAATGTGAAAAGTGTTCATGTGTAGTAGAAACCTGAGAAATCCGTCCATTTTCGTCATTTGTTATCGAATCGACTTAAAGCCAGATCGTCACATTGGACGCTTTTCTCTCTGAGACGGTTACATTTATCGTCTGCAAAGCTATGTCGCGTGCTGCGGTATGCGGAGACACTAAAAGCACCATAGTAAAACACAGAAGGAGCTTCTAAGTTGAAGTAATAGCCAGTAAGAAGTAGTACAATTCAAGTTTTAGTTATCGATTATTCACTTTTTAGCCGGCTTTGGTGGCGTGGACATGAGGTGGAACCTTAAGATTTTGCATGAAAGGAGGACTAGCAGCCGCGTTGCACGGGAGAATGTGAAAAGTGTTCATATGTAGTAGAAAACTGAGAAATCCGTCCATTTTCGTCATTTGTTATCGAATCGACTTAAAGCCAGATCGTCACATTGGCCGCTTTTCTCTCTGAGACGGTTACATTTATCGTCATCAAAGCTATGTCGCGTCCTGCGGTATGCGGAGACACTAAAAGCACCATAGTAGAACACAGAAGGAGCTTCTAAGTTGAAGTAATATCCAGTAAGATGTAGTACAATTCAAGTTTTAGTTGTCGATTATTCACTTTTTAGCCGGCTTTGGTGGCTTGGACATGACCTAGGACCTTAAGATTTTCATGAAAGGAGTACTAGCAGCCGCGTTGCACGGGAGAATGTTAGAAGTGTCCATATGTAGTAAAAAGCTGAGAAATCCGTCCGTTTTCGTCTTTTGTTGTCGAATCGACTTAAAGCCAGATCGTCACATTGGCCGCTCTTCTCTCTGAAACGGTTACATTTATCGTCTACAAAGCTATGTCGCGTGCTGCGGTATGCGGAAACACTAAAAGCACCATAGTAGATCACAGAAGAAGCTTCTATGATGAAGTAATAGCCAGTAAGAAGTAGTACAATTCAAGTTTTAGTTGTCGATTATTCACTTTTTAGCCGGCTTTGGTGGCTTGGACATGAGCTAGGACCTTAAGATTTTGCATGAAAGGAGGACTAGCAGCCGCGTTTCATGGGAGAATGTGAAAAGTGTTCATATGTAGTAAAATGCTGAGAAATCAGTCCGTTTTCGTCATTTGTTATTGAATCGACTTAAAGCCAGATCGTCACATTGGCCGCTCTTCTCTCTGAAACGGTTACATTTATCGTCTACAAAGCTATGTCGCGTGCTGCGGTATGCGGAAACACTAAAAGCACCATAGTAGAACACAGAAGAAGCTTCTATGATGAAGTAATAGCCAGTAAGAAGTAGTACAATTGAATTTTTAGTTATCGATTATTCACTTTTTAGCCGGCTTTGGTGGCTTGGACATGACCTAGGACCTTAAGATTATGCATGAAAGGAGGACTAGCAGCCGCGTTGCACGGGAGAATGTGAAAAGTGTTCATATGTAGTAAAAACCTGAGAAATCCGTCCGGTTTCGTCTTTGTTATCGAATCGACTTAAAGCCAGATCGTCACATTGGCCGCTCTTCTCTCTCAAACAGTTACATTTATCATCTGCAAAGCTATGTCGAGTGCTGCGGTATGCGGAAACGCTAAAAGCACCATAGTAGAACACAGAAGAAGCTTCTAAGTTGAAGTAATATCCAGTAAGGTGTAGTACAATTCAAGTTTTAGTTATTGATTATTCACTTTTTAGCCGGCTTTGGTGGCTTGGACATGACCTAGGACCTTAAGATTCTGCATGAAAGGAGGACTAGCAGCCACGTTGCACGGGAGAATGTGAAAAGTGTTCATATGTAGTAAAAACCTGAGAAATCCGTCCGGTTTCGTCTTTGTTATCGAATCGAATAAAAGCCAGATCGTCACATTTGCCGCTCTTCTCTATTAAACAGTTAACATTTATCATCTGCAAAGCTATGTCGCGTGCTGCGGTATGCGGAAACACTAAAGGCACCATAGTAGAACACAGAAGAAGCTTCTAAGTTAAAGTAATAGCCAGTAAGAAGTAGTACAATTCAAGTTTTAATTATCGATTATTCACTTTTTAGCCGGCTTTGGAGGCTTGGATATTACCTAGGACCTTAAGATTTTGCATGAAAGGAGGACTAGCAGCCGCGTTGCACGGGAGAATATGAAAAGTGTTCATATGGAGTAAAAACCTGAGAAATCCGTCCGTTTTCGTCATTTGTTATCGAATCGACTTAAAGTCAGATCGTCACATTGGCCGCTTTTCTCTCTGAGACGGTTACATTTATCGTCTACAAAGCTATGTCGCGTGCTGCGGTATGCGGAAACACTAAAAGCACCATAGTAGATCACAGAAGAAGCTTCTATGATGAAGTAATAGCCAGTAAGAAGTAGTACAATTCAAGTTTTAGTTGTCGATTATTCACTTTTTAGCCGGCTTTGGTGGCTTGGACATGACCTAGGACCTTAAGATTTTGCATGAAAGGAGGACTAGCAGCCGCGTTTCATGGGAGAATGTGAAAAGTGTTCATATGTAGTAAAATGCTGAGAAATCAGTCCGTTTTCGTCATTTGTTATCGAATCGACTTAAAGCCAGATCGTCACATTGGCCGCTCTTCTCTCTGAAACGGTTACATTTATCGTCTACAAAGCTATGTCGCGTGCTGCGGTATGCGGAGACACTAAAAGCACCATAGTAGAAAACAGAAGAAGCTTCTAAGTTGAAGTAATAGCCAGTAAGAAGTCGTAGAATTCAAGTTTTAGTTATCGATTATTCACTTTTTAGCCGGCTTTGGTGGCTTGGACATGACCTAGGACATTAAGATTTTGCATGAAAAGAGTACTTGCAGCCGCGTTGCACGGGAGAATGTGAAATGAGTTCATATGTAGTAAAAACCTGAGAAATCCGTCCGTTTTCATCATTTGTTATCGAATCGACTTAAAGCCAGATCGTCACATTGGCCGCTTTTCTCTCTGAAACAGTTACATTTATCGTCTGCAAAGCTATGTCACGTGCTGCGGAATGCGGAGACACTAAAAGCACCATAGTAGAACACAGAAGAAGCTTCTAAGTTGAAGTAATAGCCAGTAAGAAGTAGTACAATTCAAGTTTTAGTTATTGATTATTCACTTTTTAGCCGGCTTTGGTGGCTTGGACATGAGGTGGAACCTTAAGATTTTGCATGAAAGTAGGACTAGCAGCCGCGTTGCACGGGAGAATGTGAAAAGTGTTCATATGTGGTAAAAACCTGAGAAATCCGTCCGTTTTCGTCATTTGTTATCGAATCGACTTAAAGCCAGATCGTCACATTGGCCGCTTTTCTCTCTGAGACGGTTACATTTATCGTCTGCAAAGCTATGTCGCGTGCTGCGGTATGCGGAGACACTAAAAGCACCATATTAGAACACAGAAGAAGCTTCTAAGTTGAAGTAATAGCCAGTAAGATGCAGTACAATTCAAGTTTTAGTTGTCGATTAATCACTTTTAAGCCGGCTTTGGTGGCTTGGACATGACCTAGGACCTTAAAATTTTGCATGAAAGGAAGACTAGCAGCCGCGTTGCACGGGAGAATGTGAAAAGTGTTCATATGTAGTAAAAACCTGAGACATCCGTCCATTTTCGTCATTTGTTATCGAATCGACTTAAAGCCAGATCGTCACATTGGCCGCTTTTCTCTCTGAGACGGTTACATTTATCGTCTGCAAAGCTATGTCGCGTGCTGCGGTATGCGGAAACACTAAAAGCACCATAGTAGAACACAGAAGAAGCTTCTAAGTGAAGTAATATCCAGTAAGATGTAGTACAATTCAAGTTTTAGTTGTCGATTATTCACTTTTTAGCCGGCTTTGGTGGCTTGGACATGACCTAGGACCTTAAGATTCTGCATGAAAGGAGGACTAGCAGCCACGTTGCACAGGAGAATTTGAAAGTGTTCATATGTAGTAAAAACCTGAGAAATCCGTCCGTTTTCGTCATTTGTTATCGAATCGACTTAAAGTCAGATCGTCACATTGGCCGCTTTTCTCTCTGAGACGGTTACATTTATCGTCTACATAGCTATGTAGCGTGCTGCGGTATGCGGAAACACAAAAAGCACCATAGTAAAACACAGAAGAAGCTTCTAAGTTGAAGTAATATCCAGTAAGAAGTAGTACAATTCAAGTTTTAGTTGTCGATTATTCACTTTTTAGCCGGCTTTGGTGGCTTGGACATGACCTAGGACCTTAAGATTTTCATGAAAGGAGTACTAGCAGCCGCGTTGCACGGGAGAATGTTAGAAGTGTCCATATGTAGTAAAAACCTGAGAAATCCGCCCATTTTCGTCATTTGTTATCGAATCGACTTAAAGCCAGATCGTCACATTGGCCGCTCTTCTCTCTCAAACCGTTACATTTATCGTGTGCAAAGCTATGTCGCGTGCTGCGGTATGCGGAGACACTAAAAACACCATATTAGAACACAGAAGAAGCTTCTAAGTTGAAGTAATAGCCAGTAAGAAGTAGTACAATTCAAGCTTTAGTTGTCGATTAATCACTTCTTAGCCGGCTTTGGTGGCTTGGACATGACCTAGGACCTTAAGATTTTGCATGAACGGAGGACTAGCAGCCGCGTTGCACGGGAGAATGTGAAAAGTGTTCATATGTAGTAAAAACCTGAGAAATCCGTCCGTTACGTCATTTGTTACCGAATCGATTTAAAGCTAGATCGTCACATTGGCCGCTCTTCTCTCTGAAACGGTTACATTTATCGTCTGCAAAGCTATGTCGAGTGCTGCGTTATGCGGAAACACTAAAAGCACCATAGTAGAACACAGAAGAAGCTTCTAAGTTGAAGTAATATCCAGTAAGTATAGTACAATTCAAGCTTTAGTTTTCGATTATTCACTTTTTGGCCGGTTTTGGTGGCTTGGACATGACCTAGGACCTTAAGATTTTGCTTGAAAGGAGGACTAGCAGATGCGTTGCACGGGAGAATGTGATAAGTGTTCATATGTAGTAAAAACCTGAGAAATCCGTCCGGTTTTGTCTTTGTTATCGAATCGACTTAAAGCCAGATCGTCACATTGGCCGCTCTTCTCTCTCAAACGGTTACTATTATCAGCTGCAAAGCTATGTCGCGTGCTGCGGTATGCGGAAACACTAAAAGCACCAAAGTAGAACACAGAAGACGCTTCTAAGGTGAAGTAATAGCCAGTAAGAAGTAGTACAATTCAAGTTTTAATTATGGATTATTCACTTTTTAGCCGGCTTTGGAGGCTTGGATATGACCTAGGACCTTACGATTTTGCATGAAAGCAGGACTAGCAGCCGCGTTGCATGGGAGAATGTGAAAAGTGTTCATATGGAGTAAAAACCTGAGAAATCCGTCCGTTTTCGTCATTTGTTATCGAATCGACTTAAAGTCAGATCGTCACATTGGCCGCTTTTCTCTCTGAGACGGTTACATTTATCGTCTGCATAGCTATGTAGCGTGCTGCGGTATGCGGAAACACTAAAAGCACCATAGTAGAACACAGAAGAAGCTTCTAAGTTGAAGTAATATCCAGTAAGAAGTAGTACAATTCAAGTTTTAGTTGTCGATTATTCACTTTTTAGCCGGCTTTGGTGGCTTGGACATGACATAGGACCTTAAGATTTTCATGAAAGGAGGACTAGCAGCCGCGTTGCACGGGAGAATGTGAGAAGTGTTCATATGGAGTAAAAACCTGAGAAATCCGTCCGTTTTCGTCATTTGTTATCGAATCGACTTAAAGCCAGATCGTCACATTGGCCGCTTTTCTCTCTGAGACGGTTACATTTATCGTCTACAAAGCTATGTTGCGTGCTGCGGTATGCGGAGACACTAAAAGCACCATAGTAGAACACAGAAGAAGCTTCGAAGTTGAAGTAATAGCCAGTAAGAAGTAGTACAATTCAAGTTTTAGTTATTGATTATTCACTTTTTAGCCGGCTTTGGTGGCTTGGACATGAGGTGGAACCTTAAGATTTTGCATGAAAGTAGGACTAGCAGCCGCGTTGCACGGGAGAATGTGAAAAGTGTTCATATGTAGTAAAAACCTGAGAAATCCGCCGTTTTCGTCATTTGTTATCGAATCGACTTAAAGCCAGCTCGTCACATTGGCCGCTTTTCTCTCTGAGACGGTTACATTAACTGTCTGCAAAGCTATGTCGAGTGCTGCGGTATGCGGAAAAGCTAAAAGCACCATAGTAGAACACAGAAGAAGCTTCTAAGTTGAAGTAATAGCCAGTAAGAAGTAGTACAATTCAAGCTTTAGTTGTCGATTATTCACTTTTTGGCAGGCTTTGGTGGCTTGGACATGACCTAGGACATTAAGATTTTGCATGAAAAGAGTACTTGCAGCCACGTTGCACGGGAGAATGTGAAATGAGTTCATATGTAGTAAAAACCTGAGAAATCCGTCCGTTTTCATCATTTGTTATCGAATCGACTTAAAGCCAGATCGTCACATTGGCCGCTTTTCTCTCTGAAACAGTTACATTTATCGTCTGCAAAGCTATGTCACGTGCTGCGGAATGCGGAGACACTAAAAGCACCATAGTAGAACACCGAAGAAGCTTCTAAGTTGAAGTAATAGCCAGTAAGAAGTAGTACAATTCAAGTTTTAATCATTGATTATTCACTTTTTAGCCGGCTTTGGTGGCTTGGACATGAGGTGGAACCTTAAGATTTTGCATGAAAGTAGGACTAGCAGCCGCGTTGCACGGGAGAATGTGAAAAGTGTTCATATGTGGTAAAAACCTGAGAAATCCGTCCGTTTTCGTCATTTGTTATCGAATCGACTTAAAGCCAGATCGTGACATTGGCCGCTTTTCTCTCTGAGACGGTTACATTTATCGTCTGCAAAGCTATGTCGCGTGCTGCGGTATGCGGAGACACTAAAAGCACCATATTAGAACACAGAAGAAGCTTCTAAGTTGAAGTAATAGCCAGTAAGATGATGTACAATATAAGTTTTAGTTGTCGATTAATCACATTTAAGCCGGCTTTGGTGGCTTGGACATGACCTAGGACCTTAAAATATTGCATGAAAGGAAGACTAGCAGCCGCGTTGCACGGGAGAATGTGAAAAGTGTTCATATGTAGTAAAAACCTAAGACATCCGTCCATTTTCGTCATTTGTTATCGAATCGACTTAAAGCCAGATCGTCACATTGGCCGCTTTTCTCTCTGAGACGGTTACATTTATCGTCTGCAAAGCTATGTCGCGTGCTGCGGTATGCGGAAACACTAAAAGCACCATAGTAGAACACAGAAGTAGCTTCTAAGTTGAAGTAATATCCAGTAAGAAGTAGTACAATTCAAGTTTTAATTATCGATTATTCACTTTTTAGCCGGCTTTGGAGGCTTGGATATGACCTAGGACCTTAAGATTTTGCATGAAAGGAGGACTAGCAGCCGCGTTGCACGGGAGAATATGAAAAGTGTTCATATGGAGTAAAAACCTGAGAAATCCGTCCGTTTTCGTCATTTGTTATCGAATCGACTTAAAGTCAGATCGTCACATTGGCCGCTTTTCTCTCTGAGACGGTTACATTTATCGTCTACATAGCTATGTAGCGTGCTGCGGTATGCGGAAACACAAAAAGCACCATAGTAAAACACAGAAGAAGCTTCGAAGTTGAAGTAATAGCCAGTAAGAAGTAGTACAATTCAAGTTTTAGTTGTCGATTATTCACTTTTTAGCCGGCTTTGGTGGCTTGGACATTACCTAGGACCTTAAGATTTTCATGAAAGGAGTACTAGCAGCCGCGTTGCACGGGAGAATGTTAGAAGTGTCCATATGTAGTAAAAACCTGAGAAATCCGTCCATTTTCGTCATTTGTTATCGAATCGACTTAAAGCCAGATCGTCACATTGGCCGCTCTTCTCTCTCAAACCGTTACATTTATCGTGTGCAAAGCTATGTCGCGTGCTGCGGTATGCGGAGACACTAAAAACACCATATTAGAACACAGAAGGAGCTTCTAAGTTGAAGTAATAGCCAGTAAGAAGTACTACAATTCAAGCTTTAGTTGTCGATTAATCACTTCTTAGCCGGCTTTGGTGGCTTGGACATGACCTAGGACCTTAAGATTTTGCATGAACGGAGGACTAGCAGCCGCGTTGCACGGGAGAATGTGAAAAGTGTTCATATGTAGTAAAAACCTGAGAAATCCGTCCGTTTTCGTCATTTGTTACCGAATCGATTTAAAACTAGATCGTCACATTGGTCGCTCTTCTCTCTGAAACGGTTACATTTATCGTCTGCAAAGCTATGTCGAGTGCTGCGGTATGCGGAAACACTAAAAGAACCATAGTAGAACACAGAAGAAGCTTCTAAGTTGAAGTAATATCCAGTAAGAAGTAGTACAATTCAAGTTTTAGTTGTCGATTATTCACTTTTTAGCCGGCTTTGGTGGCTTGGACATGACATAGGACCTTAAGATTTTCATGAAAGGAGGACTAGCAGCCGCGTTGCACGGGAGAATGTGAGAAGTGTTCATATGGAGTAAAAACCTGAGAAATCCGTCCGTTTTCGTCATTTGTTATCGAATCGACTTAAAGCCAGATCGTCACATTGGCCGCTTTTCTCTCTGAGACGGTTACATTTATCGTCTACAAAGCTATGTTGCGTGCTGCGGTATGCGGAGACACTAAAAGCACCATAGTAGAACACAGAAGAAGCTTCGAAGTTGAAGTAATAGCCAGTAAGAAGTAGTACAATTCAAGTTTTAGTTATTGATTATTCACTTTTTAGCCGGCTTTGGTGGCTTGGACATGAGGTGGAACCTTAACATTTTGCATGAAAGTAGGACTATCAGCCGCGTTGCACGGGAGAATGTGAAAAGTGTTCATATGTAGTAAAAACCTGAGAAATCCTTCCGTTTTCGTCATTTGTTATCGAATCGACTTAAATCCAGATCGTCACATTGGCCGCTTTTCTCTCTGAGACGGTTACATTTATCGTCTGCAAAGCTATGTCGCGTGCTGCGGTACGCGGAGACACTAAAAACACCATATTAGAACACAGAAGAAGCTTCTAAGTTGAAGTAATAGCCAGTAAGAAGTAGTACAATTCAAGTTTTAGTTGTCGATTAATCACTTTTTAGCCGGCTTTGGTGGCTTGGACATGACCTAGGACCTTAAGATTTTGCATGAAAGGAGGACTAGCAGCCGCGTTGCACGGGAGAATGTGAAAAGTGTTCATATGTAGTAAAAACATGAGAAATCCGTCCGTTTTCGTCATTTGTTATCGAATTGACTTAAAGCCAGATCGTTACATTGGCCGCTCTTCTCTCTGAAACGGTTACTTTTATCGTCTACAAAGCTATGTCGCCTGCTGTGGTAGGCCGAAACACTAAAAGCACCATAGTAGAACACAGAAGAAGCTTCTAAGTTGAAGTAATATCCAGTAAGAAGTAGTACAATTCAAGTTTTAGTTATCGATTATTCACTTTTTAGCCGGCTTTGGTGGCTTGGTCATGACCTAGGACCTTAAGATTTTGCATGAAAGGAGGACTAGCAGCCGCGTTGCACGGGAGATTGTGAGAAGTGTCCATGTGTAGTAATAACCTGAGAAATCCGTCCGTTTTCGTCATTTGTTATCGAATCGACTTAAAGCCAGATCGTCACATTGGCCGCTATTCTCTCTGAGACGGTTACATTTATCGTCTGCAAAGCTATGTCGCGTGCTGCGGTATGCGGAGACACTAAAAGCACCATAGTAGAACACAGAAGAAGCTTCTAAGTTGAAGTAATAGCCAGTAAGAAGTAGTAATATTCAAGCTTTAGTTGTCGATTAATCACTTTTTAGCCGGCTTTGGTGGCTTGGACATGACCTAGGACCTTAAGAATTTGCATGAACGGAGGACTAGCAGCCGCGTTGCACGGGAGAATGTGAAAAGTGTTCATATGTAGTAAAAACCTGAGAAATCCGTCAGTTTTCGTCATTTGTTACCGAATCGATTTAAAGCTAGATCGTCTCATTGGCCGCTCTTCTCTCTGAAACGGTTACATTTATCGTCTGCAAAGCTATGTCGAGTGCTGCGGTATGCGGAAACACTAAAAGCACCATAGTAGAACACAGAAGAAGCTTCTAAGTTGAAGTAATATCCAGTAAGTATAGTACAATTCAAGCTTTAGTTGTCGATTATTCACTTTTTGGCCGGCTTTGGTGGCTTGGACATGACCAAGGACCTTAAGATTTTGCTTGAAAGGAGGACTAGCAGATGCGTTGCACGGGAGAATGTGATAAGTGTTCATATGTAGTAAAAACCTGAGAAATCTGTCCGGTTTCGTCTTTGTTATCTAATCGACTTAAAGCCAGATCGTCACATAGGCCGCTCTTCTCTCTCAAACGGTTACTATTATCAGCTGCAAAGCTATGTCGCGTGCTGCGGTATGCGGAAACACTAAAAGCACCATAGTAGAACACAGAAGAAGCTTCTAAGGTGAAGTAATATCCAGTAAGAAGTAGTACAATTCAAGTTTTAGTTGTCGATTATTCACTATTTAGCCGGCTTTGGTGGCTTGGACATGACCTAGGACCTTAAGATTTTCATGAAAGGAGGACTAGCAGCCGCGTTGCAGGGGAGAATGTGAGAAGTGTTCATATGGAGTAAAAACCTGAGAAATCCGTCCGTTTTCGTCATTTGTTATCGAATCGACTTAAAGCCAGATCGTCAGATTGGCCGCTTTTCTCTCTGAGACGGTTACATTTATCGTCTGCAAAGCTATGTTGCGTGCTGCGGTATGTGGAGACACTAAAAGCACCATAGTAGAACACAGAAGAAGCTTCGAAGTTGAAGTAATAGCCAGTAAGATGTAGTACAATTCAAGTTTTAGTTATTGATTATTCACTTTTTAACCGGCTTTGGTGGCTTGGACATGAGGTGGAACCTTAAGATTTTGCATGAAAGTAGGACTATCAGCCGCGTTGCACGGGAGAACTTGAAAAGTGTTCATATGAAGTGAAAACCTGAGAAATCCGTCCGTTTTCGTCATTTGTTATCGAATCGACTTAAAACCAGATCGCCACATTGGCTGCTTTTCTCTCTGAGACTGTTACATCTATCGTCTGCAAAGCTATGTCGCGTGCTGCGGTATGCGGAGACACTAAAAGCACCATATTAGAACACAGAAGAAGCTTCTAAGTTCAAGTAATAGCCAGTAAGATGCAGTACAATTCAAGTTTTAGTTGTCGATTATTCACTTTTTAGCCGGCTTTGGTGGCTTGGACATGACATAGGACCTTAAGATTTTCATGAAAGGAGGACTAGCAGCCGCGTTGCACGGGAGAATGTGAGAAGTGTTCATATGGAGTAAAAACCTGAGATATCCGTCCGTTTTCGTCATTTGTTATCGAATCGACTTAAAGCCAGATCGTCACATTGGCCGCTTTTCTCTCTGAGACGGTTACATTTATCGTCTACAAAGCTATGTTGCGTGCTGCGGTATGCGGAGACACTAAAAGCACCATAGTAGAACACAGAAGAAGCTTCTAAGTTGAAGTAATAGCCAGTAAGAAGTAGTAATATTCAAGCTTTAGTTGTCGATTAATCACTTTTTAGCCGGCTTTGGTGGCTTGGACATGACCTAGGACCTTAAGAATTTGCATGAACGGAGGACTAGCAGCCGCGTTGCACGGGAGAATGTGAAAAGTGTTCATATGTTGTAAAAACCTGAGAAATCCTTCCGTTTTCGTCATTTGTTATCGAATCGACTTAAATCCAGATCGTCACATTGGCCGCTTTTCTCTCTGAGACGGTTACATTTATCGTCTGCAAAGCTATGTCGCGTGCTGCGGTACGCGGAGACACTAAAAACACCATATTAGAACACAGAAGAAGCTTCTAAGTTGAAGTAATAGCCAGTAAGAAGTAGTACAATTCAAGTTTTAGTTGTCGATTAATCACTTTTTAGCCGGCTTTGGTGGCTTGGACATGACCTAGGACCTTAAGATTTTGCATGAAAGGAGGACTAGCAGCCGCGTTGCACGGGAGAATGTGAAAAGTGTTCATATGTAGTAAAAACATGAGAAATCCGTCCGTTTTCGTCATTTGTTATCGAATCGACTTAAAGCCAGATCGTTACATTGGCCGCTCTTCTCTCTGAAACGGTTACTTTTATCGTCTACAAAGCTATGTCGCCTGCTGTGGTAGGCCGAAACACTAAAAGCACCATAGTAGAACACAGAAGAAGCTTCTAAGTTGAAGTAATATCCAGTAAGAAGTAGTACAATTCAAGTTTTAGTTATCGATTATTCACTTTTTAGCCGGCTTTGGTGGCTTGGTCATGACCTAGGACCTTAAGATTTTGCATGAAAGGAGGACTAGCAGCCGCGTTGCACGGGAGAATGTGAGAAGTGTCCATGTGTAGTAATAACCTGAGAAATCCGTCCGTTTTCGTCATTTGTTATCGAATCGACTTAAAGCCAGATCGTCACATTGGCCGCTATTCTCTCTGAGACGGTTACATTTATCGTCTGCAAAGCTATGTCGCGTGCTGCGGTATGCGGAGACACTAAAAGCACCATAGTAGAACACAGAAGAAGCTTCTAAGTTGAAGTAATAGCCAGTAAGAAGTAGTAATATTCAAGCTTTAGTTGTCGATTAATCACTTTTTAGCCGGCTTTGGTGGCTTGGACATGACCTAGGACCTTAAGAATTTGCATGAACGGAGGACTAGCAGCCGCGTTGCACGGGAGAATGTGAAAAGTGTTCATATGTTGTAAAAACCTGAGAAATCCGTCCGTTTTCGTCATTTGTTACCGAATCGATTTAAAGCTAGATCGTCACATTGGCCGCTCTTCTCTCTGAAACGGTTACATTTATCGTCTGCAAAGCTATGTCGAGTGCTGCGGTATGCGGAAACACTAAAAGCACCATAGTAGAACACAGAAGAAGCTTCTAAGTTGAAGTAATATCCAGTAAGTATAGTACAATTCAAGCTTTAGTTGTCGATTATTCACTTTTTGGCCGGCTTTGGTAGCTTGGACATGACCTAGGACCTTAAGATTTTGCTTGAAAGGAGGACTAGCAGATGCGTTGCACGGGAGAATGTGATAAGTGTTCATATGTAGTAAAAACCTGAGAAATCTGTCCGGTTTCGTCTTTGTTATCGAATCGACTTAAAGCCAGATCGTCACATAGGCCGCTCTTCTCTCTCAAACGGTTACTATTATCAGCTGCAAAGCTATGTCGCGTGCTGCGGTATGCGGAAACACTAATAGCACCATAGTAGAACACAGAAGAAGCTTCTAAGGTGAAGTAATATCCAGTAAGAAGTAGTACAATTCAAGTTTTAGTTGTCGATTATTCACTTTTTAGCCGGCTTTGGTGGCTTGGACATGACCTAGGACCTTAAGATTTTCATGAAAGGAGGACTAGCAGCCGCGTTGCACGGGAGAATGTGAGAAGTGTTCATATGGAGTAAAAACCTGAGAAATCCGTCCGTTTTCGTCATTTGTTATCGAATCGACTTAAAGCCAGATCGTCAGATTGGCCGCTTTTCTCTCTGAGACGGTTACATTTATCATCTGCAAAGCTATGTTGCGTGCTGCGGTATGCGGAGACACTAAAAGCACCATATTAGAACACAGAAGAAGCTTCGAAGTTGAAGTAATAGCCAGTAAGAAGTAGTACAATTCAAGTTTTAGTTATTGATTATTCACCATATTAGAACACAGAAGAAGCTTCGAAGTTGAAGTAATAGCCAGTAAGAAGTAGTACAATTCAAGTTTTAGTTATTGATATTTCACTTTTTAACCGGCTTTGGTGGCTTGGACATGACCAAGGACCTTAAGATTTTGCATGAAAGTAGGACTATCAGCCGCGTTGCACGGGAGAATGTGAAAAGTGTTCATATGTAGTAAAAACCTGAGAAATCCTTCCGTTTTCGTCATTTGTTATCGAATCGACTTAAAGCCAGATCGTCACATTGGCCGCTTTTCTCTCTGAGAAGGTTACATTTATCGTCTGCAAAGCTATGTCGCGTGCTGCGGTACGCGGAGACACTAAAAACACCGTATTAGAACACAGAAGAAGCTTCTAAGTTGAAGTAATATCCAGTAAGAAGTAGTACAATTCAAGTTTTAGTTATCGATTATTCACTTTTTAGCCGGCTTTGGTGGCTTGGTCATGACCTAGGACCTTAAGATTTTGCATGAAAGGAGGACTAGCAGCCGCGTTGCACGGGAGAATGTGAGAAGTGTCCATGTGTAGTAATAACCTGAGAAATCCGTCCGTTGTCGTTCTTTTGTTATCGAATCGACTTAAAGCCAGATCGTCACATTGGCCGCTATTCTCTCTGAGACGGTTATATTTATCGTCTGCAAATCTATGTCGCGTGCTGCGGTATGCGGAGACACTAAAAGCACCATAGTAGAACACAGAAGGAGCTTCTAAGATGAAGTAGTAGCAAGTAAGAAGTAGTACAATTCAAGTTTTAGTTGTCGATTATTCACTTTTTAGCCGGCTTTGGTGGCTTGGACATGACCAAGGACCTTAAGATTTTGCATGAAAGGAGGACTAGCAGCCGCGTTGCACGGGAGAACTTGAAAAGTGTTCATATGAAGTGAAAACCTGAGAAATCCGTCCGTTTTCGTCATTTGTTATCGAATCGACTTAAAACCAGATCGCCACATTGGCTGCTTTTCTCTCTGAGACTGTTACATCTATCGTCTGCAAAGCTATGTCGCGTGCTGCGGTATGCGGAGACACTAAAAGCACCATATTAGAACACAGAAGAAGCTTCTAAGTTCAAGTAATAGCCAGTAAGATGCAGTACAATTCAAGTTTTAGTTGTCGATTAATCACTTTGAAGCCGGCTTTGGTGGCTTGGACATGAGGTGGAACCTTAAGATTTTGCATGAAAGTAGGACTATCAGCCGCGTTGCACGGGAAAGTGTGAAAAGTGATCATATGTAGTAAAAACCTGAGAAATCCTTCCGTTTTCGTCATTTGTTATCGAATCGACTTAAATCCAGATCGTCACATTGGCCGCTTTTCTCTCTGAGACGGTTACATTTATCGTCTGCAAAGCTATGTCGCGTGCTGCGGTACGCGGAGACACAAAAAACACCATATTAGAACACAGAAGAAGCTTCTAAGTTGAAGTAATAGCCAGTAAGAAGTAGTACAATTCAAGTTTTAGTTGTCGATTAATCACTTTTTAGCCGGCTTTGGTGGCTTGGACATGACCTAGGACCTTAAGATTTTGCATGAAAGGAGGACTAGCAGCCGCGTTGCACGGGAGAATGTGAAAAGTGTTCATATGTAGTAAAAACATGAGAAATCCGTCCGTTTTCGTCATTTGTTATCGAATCGACTTAAAGCCAGATCGTCACATTGGCCGCTCTTCTCTCTGAAACGGTTACTTTTATCGTCTACAAAGCTATGTCGCCTGCCGTGGTATGCCGAAACACTAAAAGCACCATAGTAGAACACAGAAGAAGCTTCTAAGTTGAAGTAATATCCAGTAAGAAGTAGTACATTTCAAGTTTTAGTTATCGATTATTCACTTTTTAGCCGGCTTTGGTGGCTTGGTCATGACCTAGGACCTTAAGATTTTGCATGAAACGAGGACTAGCAGCCGCGTTGCACGGGAGAATGTGAGAAGTGTCAATGTGTAGTAATAACCTGAATAATCCGTCCGTTTTCGTCATTTGTTATCGAATCGACTTAAAGCCAGATCGTCACATTGGCCGCTATTCTCTCTGAGACGGTTACATTTATCGTCTGCAAAGCTATGTCGCGTGCTGCGGTATGCGGAGACACTAAAAGCACCATATTAGAACACAGAAGAAGCTTCTAAGTTGAAGTAATAGCCAGTAAGATGCAGTACAATTCAAGTTTTAGTTGTCGATTAATCACTTTGAAGCCGGCTTTGGTGGCTTGGACATGAGGTGGAACCTTAAGATTTTGCATGAAAGTAGGACTAGCAGCCGCGTTGCACGGGAGAATGTGAAAAGTGTTCATATGTAGTAACAACCTGAGAAATCCGTCCGTTTTCGTCATTTGTTACCGAATCGATTTAAAGCCAGATCGTCACATGGGCCGCTCTTCTCTCTGAAACGGTTACATTTATCGTCTGCAAAGGTATGTCGAGTGCTGCGGTATGCGGAAACACTAAAAGCACCATAGTAGAACACAGAAGAAGCTTCTAAGTTGAAGTAATATCCAGTAAGATGTAGTACAATTCAAGTTTTAGTTGTCGATTATTCACTTATTAGCCGGCTTTGGTGGCTTGGACATGACCTAGGACCTTAAGATTCTGCATGAAAGGAGGACTAGCAGCCACGTTGCACGGGAGAATGTGAAAAGTGTTCATATGTAGTAAAAACCTGAGAAATCCGTCCGGTTTCGTCTTTGTTATCGAATCGACTTAAAGCCAGATCGTCACATTGGCCGCTCTTCTCTCTGAAACGGTTACATTTATCGTCTGCAAAGCTATGTTGCGTGCTGCGGTATGCGGAGACACTAAAAGCACCATAGTAGAACACAGAAGAAGCTTCGAAGTTGAAGTAATAGCCAGTAAGAAGTAGTACAATTCAAGTTTTAGTTATTGATTATTCACTTTTTAGCCGGCTTTGGTGGCTTGGACATGACATAGGACCTTAAGATTTTCATGAAAGGAGGACTAGCAGCCGCGTTGCACGGGAGAATGTGAGAAGTGTTCATATGGAGTAAAAACCTGAGATATCCGTCCGTTTTCGTCATTTGTTATCAAATCGACTTACAGCCAGATCGTCACATTGGCCGCTTTTCTCTCTGAGACGGTTACATTTATCGTCTACAAAGCTATGTTGCGTGCTGCGGTATGCGGAGACACTAAAAGCACCATAGTAGAACACAGAAGAAGCTTCTAAGTTGAAGTAATAGCCAGTAAGAAGTAGTAATATTCAAGCTTTAGTTGTCGATTAATCACTTTTTAGCCGGCTTTGGTGGCTTGGACATGACCTAGGACCTTAAGAATTTGCATGAACGGAGGACTAGCAGCCGCGTTGCACGGGAGAATGTGAAAAGTGTTCATATGTTGTAAAAACCTGAGAAATCCTTCCGTTTTCGTCATTTGTTATCGAATCGACTTAAATCCAGATCGTCACATTGGCCGCTTTTCTCTCTGAGACGGTTACATTTATCGTCTGCAAAGCTATGTCGCGTGCTGCGGTACGCGGAGACACTAAAAACACCATATTAGAACACAGAAGAAGCTTCTAAGTTGAAGTAATAGCCAGTAAGAAGTAGTACAATTCAAGTTTTAGTTGTCGATTAATCACTTTTTAGCCGGCTTTGGTGGCTTGGACATGACCTAGGACCTTAAGATTTTGCATGAAAGGAGGACTAGCAGCCGCGTTGCACGGGAGAATGTGAAAAGCGTTCATATGTAGTAAAAACATGAGAAATCCGTCCGTTTTCGTCATTTGTTATCGAATCGACTTAAAGCCAGATCGTTACATTGGCCGCTCTTCTCTCTGAAACGGTTACTTTTATCGTCTACAAAGCTATGTCGCCTGCTGTGGTAGGCCGAAACACTAAAAGCACCATAGTAGAACACAGAAGAAGCTTCTAAGTTGAAGTAATATCCAGTAAGAAGTAGTACAATTCAAGTTTTAGTTATCGATTATTCACTTTTTAGCCGGCTTTGGTGGCTTGGTCATGACCTAGGACCTTAAGATTTTGCATGAAAGGAGGACTAGCAGCCGCGTTGCACGGGAGAATGTGAGAAGTGTCCATGTGTAGTAATAACCTGAGAAATCCGTCCGTTTTCGTCATTTGTTATCGAATCGACTTAAAGCCAGATCGTCACATTGGCCGCTATTCTCTCTGAGACGGTTACATTTATCGTCTGCAAAGCTATGTCGCGTGCTGCGGTATGCGGAGACACTAAAAGCACCATAGTAGAACACAGAAGAAGCTTCTAAGTTGAAGTAATAGCCAGTAAGAAGTAGTAATATTCAAGCTTTAGTTGTCGATTAATCACTTTTTAGCCGGCTTTGGTGGCTTGGACATGACCTAGGACCTTAAGAATTTGCATGAACGGAGGACTAGCAGCCGCGTTGCACGGGAGAATGTGAAAAGTGTTCATATGTTGTAAAAACCTGAGAAATCCGTCCGTTTTCGTCATTTGTTACCGAATCGATTTAAAGCTAGATCGTCACATTGGCCGCTCTTCTCTCTGAAACGGTTACATTTATCGTCTGCAAAGCTATGTCGAGTGCTGCGGTATGCGGAAACACTAAAAGCACCATAGTAGAACACAGAAGAAGCTTCTAAGTTGAAGTAATATCCAGTAAGTATAGTACAATTCAAGCTTTAGTTGTCGATTATTCACTTTTTGGCCGGCTTTGGTGGCTTGGACATGACCTAGGACCTTAAGATTTTGCTTGAAAGGAGGACTAGCAGATGCGTTGCACGGGAGAATGTGATAAGTGTTCATATGTAGTAAAAACCTGAGAAATCTGTCCGGTTTCGTCTTTGTTATCGAATCGACTTAAAGCCAGATCGTCACATAGGCCGCTCTTCTCTCTCAAACGGTTACTATTATCAGCTGCAAAGCTATGTCGCGTGCTGCGGTATGCGGAAACACTAATAGCACCATAGTAGAACACAGAAGAAGCTTCTAAGGTGAAGTAATATCCAGTAAGAAGTAGTACAATTCAAGTTTTAGTTGTCGATTATTCACTTTTTAGCCGGCTTTGGTGGCTTGGACATGACCTAGGACCTTAAGATTTTCATGAAAGGAGGACTAGCAGCCGCGTTGCACGGGAGAATGTGAGAAGTGTTCATATGGAGTAAAAACCTGAGAAATCCGTCCGTTTTCGTCATTTGTTATCGAATCGACTTAAAGCCAGATCGTCAGATTGGCCGCTTTTCTCTCTGAGACGGTTACATTTATCGTCTGCAAAGCTATGTTGCGTGCTGCGGTATGCGGAGACACTAAAAGCACCATATTAGAACACAGAAGAAGCTTCGAAGTTGAAGTAATAGCCAGTAAGAAGTAGTACAATTCAAGTTTTAGTTATTGATTATTCACTTTTTAACCGGCTTTGGTGGCTTGGACATGAGGTGGAACCTTAAGATTTTGCATGAAAGTAGGACTATCAGCCGCGTTGCACGGGAGAATGTGAGAAGTGTCCATGTGTAGTAATAACCTGAGAAATCCGTCCGTTGTCGTTCTTTTGTTATCGAATCGACTTAAAGCCAGATCGTCACATTGGCCGCTATTCTCTCTGAGACGGTTATATTTATCGTCTGCAAATCTATGTCGCGTGCTGCGGTATGCGGAGACACTAAAAGCACCATAGTAGAACACAGAAGGAGCTTCTAAGATGAAGTAGTAGCAAGTAAGAAGTAGTACAATTCAAGTTTTAGTTGTCGATTATTCACTTTTTAGCCGGCTTTGGTGGCTTGGACATGACCAAGGACCTTAAGATTTTGCATGAAAGGAGGACTAGCAGCCGCGTTGCACGGGAGAACTTGAAAAGTGTTCATATGAAGTGAAAACCTGAGAAATCCGTCCGTTTTCGTCATTTGTTATCGAATCGACTTAAAACCAGATCGCCACATTGGCTGCTTTTCTCTCTGAGACTGTTACATCTATCGTCTGCAAAGCTATGTCGCGTGCTGCGGTATGCGGAGACATTAAAAGCACCATATTAGAACACAGAAGAAGCTTCTAAGTTCAAGTAATAGCCAGTAAGATGCAGTACAATTCAAGTTTTAGTTGTCGATTAATCACTTTGAAGCCGGCTTTGGTGGCTTGGACATGAGGTGGAACCTTAAGATTTTGCATGAAAGTAGGACTATCAGCCGCGTTGCACGGGAAAGTGTGAAAAGTGATCATATGTAGTAAAAACCTGAGAAATCCTTCCGTTTTCGTCATTTGTTATCGAATCGACTTAAATCCAGATCGTCACATTGGCCGCTTTTCTCTCTGAGACGGTTACATTTATCGTCTGCAAAGCTATGTCGCGTGCTGCGGTACGCGGAGACACAAAAAACACCATATTAGAACACAGAAGAAGCTTCTAAGTTGAAGTAATAGCCAGTAAGAAGTAGTACAATTCAAGTTTTAGTTGTCGATTAATCACTTTTTAGCCGGCTTTGGTGGCTTGGACATGACCTAGGACCTTAACATTTTGCATGAAAGGAGGACTAGCAGCCGCGTTGCACGGGAGAATGTGAAAAGTGTTCATATGTAGTAAAAACATGAGAAATCCGTCCGTTTTCGTCATTTGTTATCGAATCGACTTAAAGCCAGATCGTCACATTGGCCGCTCTTCTCTCTGAAACGGTTACTTTTATCGTCTACAAAGCTATGTCGCCTGCCGTGGTATGCCGAAACACTAAAAGCACCATAGTAGAACACAGAAGAAGCTTCTAAGTTGAAGTAATATCCAGTAAGAAGTAGTACATTTCAAGTTTTAGTTATCGATTATTCACTTTTTAGCCGGCTTTGGTGGCTTGGTCATGACCTAGGACCTTAAGATTTTGCATGAAACGAGGACTAGCAGCCGCGTTGCACGGGAGAATGTGAGAAGTGTCAATGTGTAGTAATAACCTGAATAATCCGTCCGTTTTCGTCATTTGTTATCGAATCGACTTAAAGCCAGATCGTCACATTGGCCGCTATTCTCTCTGAGACGGTTACATTTATCGTCTGCAAAGCTATGTCGCGTGCTGCGGTATGCGGAGACACTAAAAGCACCATATTAGAACACAGAAGAAGCTTCTAAGTTGAAGTAATAGCCAGTAAGATGCAGTACAATTCAAGTTTTAGTTGTCGATTAATCACTTTGAAGCCGGCTTTGGTGGCTTGGACATGAGGTGGAACCTTAAGATTTTGCATGAAAGTAGGACTAGCAGCCGCGTTGCACGGGAGAATGTGAAAAGTGTTCATATGTAGTAACAACCTGAGAAATCCGTCCGTTTTCGTCATTTGTTACCGAATCGATTTAAAGCCAGATCGTCACATGGGCCGCTCTTCTCTCTGAAACGGTTACATTTATCGTCTGCAAAGGTATGTCGAGTGCTGCGGTATGCGGAAACACTAAAAGCACCATAGTAGAACACAGAAGAAGCTTCTAAGTTGAAGTAATATCCAGTAAGATGTAGTACAATTCAAGTTTTAGTTGTCGATTATTCACTTATTAGCCGGCTTTGGTGGCTTGGACATGACCTAGGACCTTAAGATTCTGCATGAAAGGAGGACTAGCAGCCACGTTGCACGGGAGAATGTGAAAAGTGTTCATATGTAGTAAAAACCTGAGAAATCCGTCCGGTTTCGTCTTTGTTATCGAATCGACTTAAAGCCAGATCGTCACATTGGCCGCTCTTCTCTCTGAAACGGTTACATTTATCGTCTGCAAAGCTATGTTGCGTGCTGCGGTATGCGGAGACACTAAAAGCACCATAGTAGAACACAGAAGAAGCTTCGAAGTTGAAGTAATAGCCAGTAAGAAGTAGTACAATTCAAGTTTTAGTTATTGATTATTCACTTTTTAGCCGGCTTTGGTGGCTTGGACATGACATAGGACCTTAAGATTTTCATGAAAGGAGGACTAGCAGCCGCGTTGCACGGGAGAATGTGAGAAGTGTTCATATGGAGTAAAAACCTGAGATATCCGTCCGTTTTCGTCATTTGTTATCAAATCGACTTACAGCCAGATCGTCACATTGGCCGCTTTTCTCTCTGAGACGGTTACATTTATCGTCTACAAAGCTATGTTGCGTGCTGCGGTATGCGGAGACACTAAAAGCACCATAGTAGAACACAGAAGAAGCTTCTAAGTTGAAGTAATAGCCAGTAAGGAGTAGTAATATTCAAGCTTTAGTTGTCGATTAATCACTTTTTAGCCGGCTTTGGTGGCTTGGACATGACCTAGGACCTTAAGAATTTGCATGAACGGAGGACTAGCAGCCGCGTTGCACGGGAGAATGTGAAAAGTGTTCATATGTTGTAAAAACCTGAGAAATCCTTCCGTTTTCGTCATTTGTTATCGAATCGACTTAAATCCAGATCGTCACATTGGCCGCTTTTCTCTCTGAGACGGTTACATTTATCGTCTGCAAAGCTATGTCGCGTGCTGCGGTACGCGGAGACACTAAAAACACCATATTAGAACACAGAAGAAGCTTCTAAGTTGAAGTAATAGCCAGTAAGAAGTAGTACAATTCAAGTTTTAGTTGTCGATTAATCACTTTTTAGCCGGCTTTGGTGGCTTGGACATGACCTAGGACCTTAAGATTTTGCATGAAAGGAGGACTAGCAGCCGCGTTGCACGGGAGAATGTGAAAAGTGTTCATATGTAGTAAAAACATGAGAAATCCGTCCGTTTTCGTCATTTGTTATCGAATCGACTTAAAGCCAGATCGTTACATTGGCCGCTCTTCTCTCTGAAACGGTTACTTTTATCGTCTACAAAGCTATGTCGCCTGCTGTGGTAGGCCGAAACACTAAAAGCACCATAGTAGAACACAGAAGAAGCTTCTAAGTTGAAGTAATATCCAGTAAGAAGTAGTACAATTCAAGTTTTAGTTATCGATTATTCACTTTTTAGCCGGCTTTGGTGGCTTGGTCATGACCTAGGACCTTAAGATTTTGCATGAAAGGAGGACTAGCAGCCGCGTTGCACGGGAGAATGTGAGAAGTGTCCATGTGTAGTAATAACCTGAGAAATCCGTCCGTTTTCGTCATTTGTTATCGAATCGACTTAAAGCCAGATCGTCACATTGGCCGCTATTCTCTCTGAGACGGTTACATTTATCGTCTGCAAAGCTATGTCGCGTGCTGCGGTATGCGGAGACACTAAAAGCACCATAGTAGAACACAGAAGAAGCTTCTAAGTTGAAGTAATAGCCAGTAAGAAGTAGTAATATTCAAGCTTTAGTTGTCGATTAATCACTTTTTAGCCGGCTTTGGTGGCTTGGACATGACCTAGGACCTTAAGAATTTGCATGAACGGAGGACTAGCAGCCGCGTTGCACGGGAGAATGTGAAAAGTGTTCATATGTTGTAAAAACCTGAGAAATCCGTCCGTTTTCGTCATTTGTTACCGAATCGATTTAAAGCTAGATCGTCACATTGGCCGCTCTTCTCTCTGAAACGGTTACATTTATCGTCTGCAAAGCTATGTCGAGTGCTGCGGTATGCGGAAACACTAAAAGCACCATAGTAGAACACAGAAGAAGCTTCTAAGTTGAAGTAATATCCAGTAAGTATAGTACAATTCAAGCTTTAGTTGTCGATTATTCACTTTTTGGCCGGCTTTGGTGGCTTGGACATGACCTAGGACCTTAAGATTTTGCTTGAAAGGAGGACTAGCAGATGCGTTGCACGGGAGAATGTGATAAGTGTTCATATGTAGTAAAAACCTGAGAAATCTGTCCGGTTTCGTCTTTGTTATCGAATCGACTTAAAGCCAGATCGTCACATAGGCCGCTCTTCTCTCTCAAACGGTTACTATTATCAGCTGCAAAGCTATGTCGCGTGCTGCGGTATGCGGAAACACTAATAGCACCATAGTAGAACACAGAAGAAGCTTCTAAGGTGAAGTAATATCCAGTAAGAAGTAGTACAATTCAAGTTTTAGTTGTCGATTATTCACTTTTTAGCCGGCTTTGGTGGCTTGGACATGACCTAGGACCTTAAGATTTTCATGAAAGGAGGACTAGCAGCCGCGTTGCACGGGAGAATGTGAGAAGTGTTCATATGGAGTAAAAACCTGAGAAATCCGTCCGTTTTCGTCATTTGTTATCGAATCGACTTAAAGCCAGATCGTCAGATTGGCCGCTTTTCTCTCTGAGACGGTTACATTTATCGTCTGCAAAGCTATGTTGCGTGCTGCGGTATGCGGAGACACTAAAAGCACCATATTAGAACACAGAAGAAGCTTCGAAGTTGAAGTAATAACCAGTAAGAAGTAGTACAATTCAAGTTTTAGTTATTGATTATTCACTTTTTAACCGGCTTTGGTGGCTTGGACATGAGGTGGAACCTTAAGATTTTGCATGAAAGTAGGACTATCAGCCGCGTTGCACGGGAGAATGTGAAAAGTGTTCATATGTAGTAAAAACCTGAGAAATCCTTCCGTTTTCGTCATTTGTTATCGAATCGACTTAAAGCCAGATCGTCACATTGGCCGCTTTTCTCTCTGAGAAGGTTACATTTATCGTCTGCAAAGCTATGTCGCGTGCTGCGGTACGCGGAGACACTAAAAACACCATATTAGAACACAGAAGAAGCTTCTAAGTTGAAGTAATATCCAGTAAGAAGTAGTACAATTCAAGTTTTAGTTATCGATTATTCACTTTTTAGCCGGCTTTGGTGGCTTGGTCATGACCTAGGACCTTAAGATTTTGCATGAAAGGAGGACTAGCAGCCGCGTTGCACGGGAGAATGTGAGAAGTGTCCATGTGTAGTAATAACCTGAGAAATCCGTCCGTTGTCGTTCTTTTGTTATCGAATCGACTTAAAGCCAGATCGTCACATTGGCCGCTATTCTCTCTGAGACGGTTATATTTATCGTCTGCAAATCTATGTCGCGTGCTGCGGTATGCGGAGACACTAAAAGCACCATAGTAGAACACAGAAGGAGCTTCTAAGATGAAGTAGTAGCAAGTAAGAAGTAGTACAATTCAAGTTTTAGTTGTCGATTATTCACTTTTTAGCCGGCTTTGGTGGCTTGGACATGACCAAGGACCTTAAGATTTTGCATGAAAGGAGGACTAGCAGCCGCGTTGCACGGGAGAACTTGAAAAGTGTTCATATGAAGTGAAAACCTGAGAAATCCGTCCGTTTTCGTCATTTGTTATCGAATCGACTTAAAACCAGATCGCCACATTGGCTGCTTTTCTCTCTGAGACTGTTACATCTATCGTCTGCAAAGCTATGTCGCGTGCTGCGGTATGCGGAGACATTAAAAGCACCATATTAGAACACAGAAGAAGCTTCTAAGTTCAAGTAATAGCCAGTAAGATGCAGTACAATTCAAGTTTTAGTTGTCGATTAATCACTTTGAAGCCGGCTTTGGTGGCTTGGACATGAGGTGGAACCTTAAGATTTTGCATGAAAGTAGGACTATCAGCCGCGTTGCACGGGAAAGTGTGAAAAGTGATCATATGTAGTAAAAACCTGAGAAATCCTTCCGTTTTCGTCATTTGTTATCGAATCGACTTAAATCCAGATCGCCACATTGGCCGCTTTTCTCTCTGAGACGGTTACATTTATCGTCTGCAAAGCTATGTCGCGTGCTGCGGTACGCGGAGACACAAAAAACACCATATTAGAACACAGAAGAAGCTTCTAAGTTGAAGTAATAGCCAGTAAGAAGTAGTACAATTCAAGTTTTAGTTGTCGATTAATCACTTTTTAGCCGGCTTTGGTGGCTTGGACATGACCTAGGACCTTAACATTTTGCATGAAAGGAGGACTAGCAGCCGCGTTGCACGGGAGAATGTGAAAAGTGTTCATATGTAGTAAAAACATGAGAAATCCGTCCGTTTTCGTCATTTGTTATCGAATCGACTTAAAGCCAGATCGTCACATTGGCCGCTCTTCTCTCTGAAACGGTTACTTTTATCGTCTACAAAGCTATGTCGCCTGCCGTGGTATGCCGAAACACTAAAAGCACCATAGTAGAACACAGAAGAAGCTTCTAAGTTGAAGTAATATCCAGTAAGAAGTAGTACATTTCAAGTTTTAGTTATCGATTATTCACTTTTTAGCCGGCTTTGGTGGCTTGGTCATGACCTAGGACCTTAAGATTTTGCATGAAACGAGGACTAGCAGCCGCGTTGCACGGGAGAATGTGAGAAGTGTCAATGTGTAGTAATAACCTGAATAATCCGTCCGTTTTCGTCATTTGTTATCGAATCGACTTAAAGCCAGATCGTCACATTGGCCGCTATTCTCTCTGAGACGGTTACATTTATCGTCTGCAAAGCTATGTCGCGTGCTGCGGTATGCGGAGACACTAAAAGCACCATATTAGAACACAGAAGAAACTTCTAAGTTGAAGTAATAGCCAGTAAGATGCAGTACAATTCAAGTTTTAGTTGTCGATTAATCACTTTGAAGCCGGCTTTGGTGGCTTGGACATGAGGTGGAACCTTAAGATTTTGCATGAAAGTAGGACTAGCAGCCGCGTTGCACGGGAGAATGTGAAAAGTGTTCATATGTAGTAACAACCTGAGAAATCCGTCCGTTTTCGTCATTTGTTACCGAATCGATTTAAAGCCAGATCGTCACATGGGCCGCTCTTCTCTCTGAAACGGTTACATTTATCGTCTGCAAAGGTATGTCGAGTGCTGCGGTATGCGGAAACACTAAAAGCACCATAGTAGAACACAGAAGAAGCTTCTAAGTTGAAGTAATATCCAGTAAGATGTAGTACAATTCAAGTTTTAGTTGTCGATTATTCACTTATTAGCCGGCTTTGGTGGCTTGGACATGACCTAGGACCTTAAGATTCTGCATGAAAGGAGGACTAGCAGCCACGTTGCACGGGAGAATGTGAAAAGTGTTCATATGTAGTAAAAACCTGAGAAATCCGTCCGGTTTCGTCTTTGTTATCGAATCGACTTAAAGCCAGATCGTCACATTGGCCGCTCTTCTCTCTGAAACGGTTACATTTATCGTCTGCAAAGCTATGTTGCGTGCTGCGGTATGCGGAGACACTAAAAGCACCATAGTAGAACACAGAAGAAGCTTCGAAGTTGAAGTAATAGCCAGTAAGAAGTAGTACAATTCAAGTTTTAGTTATTGATTATTCACTTTTTAGCCGGCTTTGGTGGCTTGGACATGAGGTGGAACCTTAAGATTTTGCATGAAAGTAGGACTATCAGCCGCGTTGCACGGGAGAATGTGAAAAGTGTTCATATGTAGTAAAAACCTGAGAAATCCTTCCGTTTTCGTCATTTGTTATCGAATCGACTTAAATCCAGATCGTCACATTGGCCGCTTTTCTCTCTGAGACGGTTACATTTATCGTCTGCAAAGCTATGTCGCGTGCTGCGGTACGCGGAGACACTAAAAACACCATATTAGAACACAGATGAAGCTTCTAAGTTGAAGTAATAGCCAGTAAGAAGTAGTACAATTCAAGTTTTAGTTGTCGATTAATCACTTTTTAGCCGGCTTTGGTGGCTTGGACATGACCTAGGACCTTAAGATTTTGCATGAAAGGAGGACTAGCAGCCGCGTTGCAGGGGAGAATGTGAAAAGTGTTCATATGTAGTAAAAACATGAGAAATCCGTCCGTTTTCGTCATTTGTTATCGAATCGACTTAAAGCCAGATCGTCACATAGGCCGCTCTTCTCTCTGAAACGGTTACATTTATCGTCTGCAAAGCTATGTTGCGTGCTGCGGTATGCGGAGACACTAAAAGCACCATAGTAGAACACAGAAGAAGCTTCGAAGTTGAAGTAATAGCCAGTAAGAAGTAGTACAATTCAAGTTTTAGTTATTGATTATTCACTTTTTAGCCGGCTTTGGTGGCTTGGACATGAGGTGGAACCTTAAGATTTTGCATGAAAGTAGGACTATCAGCCGCGTTGCACGGGAGAATGTGAAAAGTGTTCATATGTAGTAAAAACCTGAGAAATCCTTCCGTTTTCGTCATTTGTTATCGAATCGACTTAAATCCAGATCGTCACATTGGCCGCTTTTCTCTCTGAGACGGTTACATTTATCGTCTGCAAAGCTATGTCGCGTGCTGCGGTACGCGGAGACACTAAAAACACCATATTAGAACACAGAAGAAGCTTCTAAGTTGAAGTAATAGCCAGTAAGAAGTAGTACAATTCAAGTTTTAGTTGTCGATTAATCACTTTTTAGTCGGCTTTGGTGGCTTGGACATGACCTAGGACCTTAAGATTTTGCATGAAAGGAGGACTAGCAGCCGCGTTGCACGGGAGAATGTGAAAAGTGTTCATATGTAGTAAAAACATGAGAAATCCGTCCGTTTTCGTCATTTGTTATCGAATCGACTTAAAGCCAGATCGTCACATTGGCCGCTCTTCTCTCTGAAACGGTTACTTTTATCGTCTACAAAGCTATGTCGCCTGCTGTGGTATGCCGAAACACTAAAAGCACCATAGTAGAACACAGAAGAAGCTTCTAAGTTGAAGTAATATCCAGTAAGAAGTAGTGCATTTCAAGTTTTAGTTATCGATTATTCACTTTTTAGCCGGCTTTGGTGGTTTGGTCATGACCTAGGACCTTAAGATTTTGCATGAAAGGAGGACTAGCAGCCGCGTTGCACGGGAGAATGTGAGAAGTGTCCATGTGTAGTAATAACCTGAGAAATCCGTCCGTTTTCGTCATTTGTTATCGAATCGACTTAAAGCCAGATCGTCACATTGGCCGCTATTCTCTCTGAGACGGTTACATTTATCGTCTGCAAAGCTATGTCGCGTGCTGCGGTATGCGGAGACACTAAAAGCACCATAGTAGAACACAGAAGAAGCTTCTAAGTTGAAGTAATAGCCAGTAAGAAGTAGTACAATTCAAGCTATAGTTGTCGATTAATCACTTTTTAGCCGGCTTTGGTGGCTTGGACATGACCTAGGACCTTAAGATTTTGCATGAACGGAGGACTAGCAGCCGCGTTGCACGGGAGAATGTGAAAAGTGTTCATATGTAGTAAAAACCTGAGAAATCCGTCCGTTTTCGTCATTTGTTATCGAATCGACTTAAAGCCAGATCGTCACATTGGCCGCTCTTCTCTCTGAAACGGTTACTTTTATCGCCTACAAAGCTATGTCGGCTGCTGTGGTATGCCGAAACACTAAAAGCACCATAGTAGAACACAGAAGAAGCTTCTAAGTTGAAGTAATATCCAGTAAGAAGTAGTACATTTCAAGTTTTAGTTATCGATTATTCACTTTTTAGCCGGCTTTGGTGGCTTGGTCATGACCTAGGACCTTAAGATTTTGCATGAAAGGAGGACTAGCAGCCGCGTTGCACGGGAGAATGTGAGAAGTGTCCATGTGTAGTAATAACCTGAGAAATCCGTCCGTTTTCGTCATTTGTTATCGAATCGACTTAAAGCCAGATCGTCACATTGGCCGCTATTCTCTCTGAGACGGTTACATTTATCGTCTGCAAAGCTATGTCGCGTGCTGCGGTATGCGGAGACACTAAAAGCACCATAGTAGAACACAGAAGAAGCTTCTAAGTTGAAGTAATAGCCAGTAAGAAGTAGTACAATTCAAGCTATAGTTGTCGATTAATCACTTTTTAGCCGGCTTTGGTGGCTTGGACATGACCTAGGACCTTAAGATTTTGCATGAACGGAGGACTAGCAGCCGCGTTGCACGGGAGAATGTGAAAAGTGTTCATATGTAGTAAAAACCTGAGAAATCCGTCCGTTTTCGTCATTTGTTACCGAATCGATTTAAAGCTAGATCGTCACATTGGCCGCTCTTCTCTCTGAAACGGTTATATTTATCGTCTGCAAAGCTATGTCGAGTGCTGCGGTATGCGGAAACACTAAAAGCACCATAGTAGAACACAGAAGAAGCTTCTAAGTTGAAGTAATATCCAGTAAGTATAGTACAATTCAAGCTTTAGTTGTCGATTATTCACTTTTTGGCCGGCTTTGGTGGCTTGGACATGACCTAGGACCTTAAGATTTTGCTTGAAAGGAGGACTAGCAGATGCGTTGCACGGGAGAATGTGATAAGTGTTCATATGTAGTAAAAACCTGAGAAATCCGTCCGGTTTCGTCTTTGTTATCGAATCGACTTAAAGCCAGATCGTCACATTGGCCGCTCTTCTCTCTCAAACGGTTACTATTATCAGCTGCAAAGCTATGTCGCGTGCTGCGGTATGCGGAAACACTAAAAGCACCATAGTAGAACACAGAAGAAGCTTCTAAGTTGAAGTAATATCCAGTAAGAAGTAGTACATTTCAAGTTTTAGTTATCGATTATTCACTTTTTAGCCGGCTTTGGTGGCTTGGTCATGACCTAGGACCTTAAGATTTTGCATGAAAGGAGGACTAGCAGCCGCGTTGCACGGGAGAACTTGAAAAGTGTTCATATGAAGTGAAAACCTGAGAAATCCGTCCGTTTTCGTCATTTGTTATCGAATCGACTTAAAACCAGATCGCCACATTGGCCGCTTTTCTCTCTGAGACTGTTACATCTATCGTCTGCAAAGCTATGTCGCGTGCTGCGGTATGCGGAGACACTAAAAGCACCATATTAGAACACAGAAGAAGCTTCTAAGTTGAAGTAATATCCAGTAAGATGTAGTACAATTCAAGTTTTAGTTGTCGATTATTCACTTATTAGCCGGCTTTGGTGGCTTGGACATGACCTAGGACCTTAAGATTCTGCATGAAAGGAGGACTAGCAGCCACGTTGCACGGGAGAATGTGAAAAGTGTTCATATGTAGTAAAAACCTGAGAAATCCGTCCGGTTTCGTCTTTGTTATCGAATCGACTTAAAGCCAGATCGTCACATTGGCCGCTCTTCTCTCTGAAACGGTTACATTTATCGTCTGCAAAGCTATGTCACGTGCTGCGGAATGCGGAGACACTAAAAGCACCATATTAGAACACAGAAGAAGCTTCTAAGTTGAAGTAATAGCCAGTAAGAAGTAGTACAATTCAAGTTTTAGTTGTCGATTTATCACTTTTTAGCCGGCTTTGGTGGCTTGGACATGACCTAGGACCTTAAGATTTTGCATGAAAGGAGGACTATCAGCCGCGTTGCACGGGAGAATGTGAAAAGTGTTCATATGTAGTAAAAACCTGAGAAATCCTTCCGTTTTCGTCATTTGTTATCGAATCGACTTAAAGCCAGATCGTCACATTGGCCGCTTTTCTCTCTGAGAAGGTTACATTTATCGTCTGCAAAGCTATGTCGCGTGCTGCGGTACGCGGAGACACTAAAAACACCATATTAGAACACAGAAGAAGCTTCTAAGTTGAAGTAATAGCCAGTAAGAAGTAGTACAATTCAAGTTTTAGTTATCGATTAATCACTTTTTAGCCGGCTTTGGTGGCTTGGACATGACCTAGGACCTTAAGATTTTGCATGAAAGGAGGACTAGCAGCCGCGTTGCACGGGAGAATGTGAAAAGTGTTCATATGTAGTAAAAACATGAGAAATCCGTCCGTTTTCGTCATTTGTTATCGAATCGACTTAAAGCCAGATCGTCACATAGGCCGCTCTTCTCTCTGAAACGGTTACATTTATCGTCTACAAAGCTATGTCGCCTGCTGTGGTAGGCCGAAACACTAAAAGCACCATAGTAGAACACAGAAGAAGCTTCTAAGTTGAAGTAATATCCAGTAAGAAGTAGTACATTTCAAGTTTTAGTTATCGATTATTCACTTTTTAGCCGGCTTTTGTGGCTTGGTCATGACCTAGGACCTTAAGATTTTGCATGAAAGGAGGACTAGCAGCCGCGTTGCACGGGAGAACTTGAAAAGTGTTCATATGAAGTGAAAACCTGAGAAATCCGTCCGTTTTCGTCATTTGTTATCGAATCGACTTAAAACCAGATCGCCACATTGGCCGCTTTTCTCTCTGAGACTGTTACATCTATCGTCTGCAAAGCTATGTCGCGTGCTGCGGTATGCGGAGACACTAAAAGCACCACATTAGAACACAGAAGAAGCTTCTAAGTTGAAGTAATAGCCAGTAAGATGCAGTAGAATTCAAGTTTTAGTTGTCGATTAATCACTTTGAAGCCGGCTTTGGTGACTTGGACATGAGGTGGAACCTTAAGATTTTGCATGAAAGTAGGACTAGCAGCCGCGTTGCACGGGAGAATGTGAAAAGTGTTCATATGTAGTAAAAACCTGAGAAATCCGTCCGTTTTCGTCATTTGTTACCGAATCGATTTAGAGCCAGATCGTCACATGGGCCGCTCTTCTCTCTGAAACGGTTACATTTATCGTCTGCAAAGCTATGTCGAGTGCTGCGGTATGCGGAAACACTAAAAGCACCATAGTAGAACACAGAAGAAGCTTCTAAGTTGAAGTAATATCCAGTAAGATGTAGTACAATTCAAGTTTTAGTTGTCGATTATTCACTTATTAGCCGGCTTTGGTGGCTTGGACATGACCTAGGACCTTAAGATTCTGCATGAAAGGAGGACTAGCAGCCACGTTGCACGGGAGAATGTGAAAAGTGTTCATATGTAGTAAAAACCTGAGAAATCCGTCCGGTTTCGTCTTTGTTATCGAATCGACTTAAAGCCAGATCGTCACATTGGCCGCTCTTCTCTCTGAAACGGTTACATTTATCGTCTGCAAAGCTATGTCACGTGCTGCGGAATGCGGAGACACTAAAAGCACCATATTAGAACACAGAAGAAGCTTCTAAGTTGAAGTAATAGCCAGTAAGAAGTAGTACAATTCAAGTTTTAGTTGTCGATTTATCACTTTTTAGCCGGCTTTGGTGGCTTTGACATGACCTAGGACCATAAGATTTTGCATGAAAGGAGGACTAGCAGCCGCGTTGCACGGGAGAATGTGAAAAGTGTTCATATGTAGTAAAAACATGAGAAATCCGTCCGTTTTCGTCATTTGTTATCGAATCGACTTAAAGCCAGATCGTCACATTGGCCGCTCTTCTCTCTGAAACGGTTACTTTTATCGTCTACAAAGCTATGTCGCCTGCTGTGGTATGCCGAAACACTAAAAGCACCATAGTAGAACACAGAAGAAGCTTCTAAGTTGAAGTAATATCCAGTAAGAAGTAGTACATTTCAAGTTTTAGTTATCGATTATTCACTTTTTAGCCGGCTTTGGTGGCTTGGTCATGACCTAGGACCTTAAGATTTTGCATGAAAGGAGGACTAGCAGCCGCGTTGCACGGGAGAATGTGAGAAGTGTCCATGTGTAGTAATAACCTGAGAAATCCGTCCGTTTTCGTCATTTGTTATCGAATCGACTTAAAGCCAGATCGTCACATTGGCCGCTATTCTCTCTGAGACGGTTACATTTATCGTCTGCAAAGCTATGTCGCGTGATGCGGTATGCGGAGACACTAAAAGCACCATAGTAGAACACAGAAGAAGCTTCTAAGTTGAAGTAATAGCCAGTAAGAAGTAGTACAATTCAAGCTATAGTTGTCGATTAATCACTTTTTAGCCGGCTTTGGTGGCTTGGACATGACCTAGGACCTTAAGATTTTGCATGAACGGAGGACTAGCAGCCGCGTTGCACGGGAGAATGTGAAAAGTGTTCATATGTAGTAAAAACCTGAGAAATCCGTCCGTTTTCGTCATTTGTTACCGAATCGATTTAAAGCTAGATCGTCACATTGGCCGCTCTTCTTTCTGAAACGGTTATATTTATCGTCTGCAGAGCTATGTCGAGTGCTGCGGTATGCGGAAACACTAAAAGCACCATAGTAGAACACAGAAGAAGCTTCTAAGTTGAAGTAATATCCAGTAAGTATAGTACAATTCAAGCTTTAGTTGTCGATTATTCACTTTTTGGCCGGCTTTGGTGGCTTGGACATGACCTAGGACCTTAAGATTTTGCTTGAAAGGAGGACTAGCAGATGCGTTGCACGGGAGAATGTGATAAGTGTTCATATGTAGTAAAAACCTGAGAAATCCGTCCGGTTTCGTCTTTGTTATCGAATCGACTTAAAGCCAGATCGTCACATTGGCCGCTCTTCTCTCTCAAACGGTTACTATTATCAGCTGCAAAGCTATGTCGCGTGCTGCGGTATGCGGAAACACTAAAAGCACCATAGTAGAACACAGAAGAAGCTTCTAAGGTGAAGTAATATCCAGTAAGAAGTAGTACAATTCAAGTTTTAGTTGTCGATTATTCACTTTTTAGCCGGCTTTGGTGGCTTGGACATGACCTAGGACCTTTAGATTTTCATGAAAGGAGGACGAGCAGCCGCGTTGCACGGGAGAATGTGAGAAGTGTTCATATGGAGTAAAAACCTGAGAAATCCGTCCGTTTTCGTCATTTGTTATCGAATCGACTTAAAGCCAGATCGTCAGATTGGCCGCTTTTCTCTCTGAGACGATTACATTTATCGTCTGCAAAGCTATGTTGCGTGCTGCGGTATGCGGAGACACTAAAAGCACCATAGTAGAACACAGAAGAAGCTTCGAAGTTGAAGTAATAGCCAGTAAGAAGTAGTACAATTCAAGTTTTAGTTATTGATTATTCACTTTTTAACCGGCTTTGGTGGCTTGGACATGAGGTGGAACCTTAAGATTTTGCATGAAAGTAGGACTATCAGCCGCGTTGCACGGGAGAATGTGAAAAGTGTTCATATGTAGTAAAAACCTGAGAAATCCTTCCGTTTTCGTCATTTGTTATCGAATCGACTTAAAGCCAGATCGTCACATTGGCCGCTTTTCTCTCTGAGAAGGTTACATTTATCGTCTGCAAAGCTATGTCGCGTGCTGCGGTACGCGGAGACACTAAAAACACCATATTAGAACACAGAAGAAGCTTCTAAGTTGAAGTAATAGCCAGTAAGAAGTAGTACAATTCAAGTTTTAGTTATCGATTAATCACTTTTTAGCCGGCTTTGGTGGCTTGGACATGACCTAGGACCTTAAGATTTTGCATGAAAGGAGGACTAGCAGCCGCGTTGCACGGGAGAATGTGAAAAGTGTTCATATGTAGTAAAAACATGAGAAATCCGTCCGTTTTCGTCATTTGTTATCGAATCGACTTAAAGCCAGATCGTCACATAGGCCGCTCTTCTCTCTGAAACGGTTACATTTATCGTCTACAAAGCTATGTCGCCTGCTGTGGTAGGCCGAAACACTAAAAGCACCATAGTAGAACACAGAAGAAGCTTCTAAGTTGAAGTAATATCCAGTAAGAAGTAGTACATTTCAAGTTTTAGTTATCGATTATTCACTTTTTAGCCGGCTTTGGTGGCTTGGTCATGACCTAGGACCTTAAGATTTTGCATGAAAGGAGGACTAGCAGCCGCGTTGCACGGGAGAATGTGAGAAGTGTCCATGTGTAGTAATAACCTGAGAAATCCGTCCGTTTTCGTCATTTGTTACCGAATCGATTTAGAGCCAGATCGTCACATGGGCCGCTCTTCTCTCTGACACGGTTACATTTATCGTCTGCAAAGCTATGTCGAGTGCTGCGGTATGCGGAAACACTAAAAGCACCATAGTAGAACACAGAAGAAGCTTCTAAGTTGAAGTAATATCCAGTAAGATGTAGTACAATTCAAGTTTTAGTTGTCGATTATTCACTTATTAGCCGGCTTTGGTGGCTTGGACATGACCTAGGACCTTAAGATTCTGCATGAAAGGAGGACTAGCAGCCACGTTGCACGGGAGAATGTGAAAAGTGTTCATATGTAGTAAAAACCTGAGAAATCCGTCCGGTTTCGTCTTTGTTATCGAATCGACTTAAAGCCAGATCGTCACATTGGCCGCTCTTCTCTCTGAAACGGTTACATTTATCGTCTGCAAAGCTATGTCACGTGCTGCGGAATGCGGAGACACTAAAAGCACCATATTAGAACACAGAAGAAGCTTCTAAGTTGAAGTAATAGCCAGTAAGAAGTAGTACAATTCAAGTTTTAGTTATTGATTATTCACTTTTTAGCCGGCTTTGGTGGCTTGGACATGAGGTGGAACCTTAAGATTTTGCATGAAAGTAGGACTAGCAGCCGCGTTGCACGGGATAATGTGAAAAGTGTTCATATGTGGTAAAAACCTGAGAAATCCGTCCGTTTTCGTCATTTGTTATCGAATCGACTTAAAGCCAGATCGTGACATTGGCCGCTTTTCTCTCTTAGACGGTTACATTTATCGTCTGCAAAGCTATGTCGCGTGCTGCGGTATGCGGAGACACTAAAAGCACCATATTAGAACACAGAAGAAGCTTCTAAGTTGAAGTAATAGCCAGTAAGATGCAGTACAATTCAAGTTTTAGTTGTCGATTAATCTCTTTGATGCCGGCTTTGGTGGCTTGGACATGACCTAGGACCTTAAGATTTTGCATGAAAGGAAGACTAGCAGCCGCGTTGCACGGGAGAATGTGAAAAGTGTTCATATGTAGTAAAAACCTGAGAAATCCGTCCGTTTTCGTCATTTGTTACCGAATCGATTTAAAGCCAGATCGTCACATGGGCCGCTCTTCTCTCTGAAACGGTTACATTTATCGTCTGCAAAGCTATGTCGAGTGCTGCGGTATGCGGAAACACTAAAAGCACCATAGTAGAACACAGAAGAAGCTTCTACGTTGAAGTAATATCCGGTAAGATGTAGTACAATTCAAGTTTTAGTTGTCGATTATTCACTTATTAGCCGGCTTTGGTGGCTTGGACATGACCTAGGACCTTAAGATTCTGCATGAAAGGAGGACTAGCAGCCACGTTGCACGGGAGAATGTGAAAAGTGTTCATATGTAGTAAAAACCTGAGAAATCCGTCCGGTTTCGTCTTTGTTATCGAATCGACTTAAAGCCAGATCGTCACATTGGCCGCTCTTCTCTCTCAAACGGTAACATTTATCATCTGCAAAGCTATGTCGCGTGCTGCGGTATGCGGAAACACTAAAGGCACCATAGTAGAACACAGAAGAAGCTTCTAAGTTGAAGTAATAGCCAGTAAGAAGTAGTACAATTCAAGTTTTAACTATCGATTATTAACTTTTTAGCCGGCTTTGGAGGCTTGGATATGACCTAGGACCTTAAGATTTTCATGAAAGGAGTACTAGCAGCTGCGTTGCACGGGAGAATGTTAGAAGTGTCCATATGTAGTAAAAACCTGAGAAATCCGTCCATTTTCGTCATTTGTTATCGAATCGACTTAAAGCCAGATCGTCACATTGGCCGCTTTTCTCTCTGAGACGGTTACATTTATCGTCTGCAAAGCTATGTTGCGTGCTGCGGTATGCGGAGACACTAAAAGCACCATATTAGAACACAGAAGAAGCTTCTAAGTTGAAGTAATAGCCAGTAAGATGCAGTAGAATTCAAGTTTTAGTTGTCGATTATTCACTTATTAGCCGGCTTTGGTGGCTTGGACATGACCTAGGACCTTAAGATTTTGCATGAAAGTAGGACTAGCAGCCGCATTGCACGGGAGAATGTGAAAAGTGTTCATATGTAGTAAAAACCTGAGAAATTCGTCCGTTTTCGTCATTTGTTACCGAATCGATTTAAAACTGGATCGTCACATTGGCCGCTCTTCTCTCTGAAACGGTTACATTTATCGTCTGCAAAGCTATGTCGAGTGCTGCGGTATGCGGAAACACTAAAAGCACCATAGTAGAACACAGAAGAAGCTTCTAAGTTGAAGTAATATCCAGTAAGTATAGTTCAATTCAAGCTTTAGTTGTCGATTATTCACTTTTTGGCCGGCTTTGGTGGCTTGGACATGTCCTAGGACCTTAAGATTTTGCTTGAAAGGAGGACTAGCAGCCGCGTTGCACGGCAGAATGTGATAAGTGTTCATATGTAGTAAAAACGTGAGAAATCCGTCCGCTTTCGTCTTTGTTATCGAATCGACTCAAAGCCAGATCGTCACATTGCCCGCTCTTCTCTCTCAAACGGTTACTATTATCAGCTGCAACGCTATGGCGCGTGCTACGGTATGCGGAAACACTAAAAGCACCATAGTAGAACACAGAAGAAGCTTCTAAGGTGAAGTAATAGCCAGTAAGAAGTAGTACAATTCAAGTTTTAATTATGGATTATTCACTTTTTAGCCGGCTTTGGAGGCTTGGATATGACATAGGACCTTACGATTTTGCATGAAAGGAGGACTAGCAGCCGCGTTGCACGGGAGAATGTGAAAAGTGTTCATATGGAGTAAAAACCTGAGAAATACGTCCGTTTTCGTCATTTGTTATCGAATCGACTTAAAGTCAGATCGTCACATTGGCCGCTTTTCTCTCTGAGACGGTTACATTTATCGTCTGCATAGCTATGTAGCGTGCTGCGGTATGCGGAAACACTAAAAGCACCATAGTAGAACACAGAAGAAGCTTCTAAGTTGAAGTAATGTCCAGTAAGAAGTAGTACAATTCAAGTTTTAGTTGTCGATTATTCACTTTTTAGCCGGCTTTGGTGGTTTGGACATGACCTAGGACCTTAAGATTTTCATGAAAGGAGGACTAGCAGCCGCGTTGCACGGGAGAATGTGAGAAGTGTTCATATGGAGTAAAAACCTGAGAAATCCGTCCGTTTTCGTCATTTGTTATCGAATCGACTTAGAGCCAGATCGTCACATTGGCCGCTTTTCTCTCTGACACGGTTACATTTATCGTCTGCAAAGCTATGTTGCGAGCTGCGGTATGCGGAGACACTAAAAGCACCATAGTAGAACACAGAAGAAGCTTCGAAGTTGAAGTAATAGCCAGTAAGAAGTAGTACAATTCGAGTTTTAGTTATTGATTATTCACTCTTTAGCCGGATTTGGTGGCTTGGACATGAGGTGGAACCTTAAGATTTTGCATGAAAGTAGGACTATCAGCCGCGTTGCACGGGAGAATGTGAAAAGTGTTCATATGTAGTAAAAACCTGAGAAATCCTTCCGTTTTCGTCATTTGTTATCGAATCGACTTAAAGCCAGATCGTCACATTGGCCGCTTTTCTCTCTGAGACGGTTACATTTATCGTCTGCAAAGCTATGTCGCGTGCTGCGGTACGCGGAGACACTAAAAACACCATATTAGAACACAGAAGAAGCTTCTAAGTTGAAGTAATAGCCAGTAAGAAGTAGTACAATTCAAGTTTTAGTTGTCGATTAATCACTTTTTAGCCGGCTTTGGTGGCTTGGACATGACCTAGGACCTTAAGATTTTGCATGAAAGGAGGACTAGCAGCCGCGTTGCACGGGAGAATGTGAAAAGTGTTCATATGTAGTAAAAACATGAGAAATCCGTCCGTTTTCGTCATTTGTTATCGAATCGACTTAAAGCCAGATCGTCACATTGGCCGCTCTTCTCTCTGAAACGGTTACATTTATCGTCTACAAAGCTATGTCGCCTGCTGTCGTATGCCGAAACACTAAAAGCACCATAGTAGAACACAGAAGAATCTTCTAAGTTGAAGTAATATCCAGTAAGAAGTAGTACATTTCAAGTTTTAGTTATCGATTATTCATTTTTTAGCCGGCTTTGGTGGCTTGGTCATGACCTAGGACCTTAAGACTATGCATGAAAGGAGGACTAGCAGCCGCGTTGCACGGGAGAATGTGAGAAGTGTCCATGTGTAGTAATAACCTGAGAAATCCGTCCGTTTTCGTCATTTGTTATCGAATCGACTTAAAGCCAGATCGTCACATTGGCCGCTATTCTCTCTGAGACGGTTACATTTATCGTCTGCAAAGCTATGTCGCGTGCTGCGGTATGCGGAGACACTAAAAGCACCATAGTAGAACACAGAAGGAGCTTCTAAGTTGAAGTAGTAGCAAGTAAGAAGTAGTACAATTCAAGTTTTAGTTATCGATTATTCACTTTTTAGCCGGCTTTGGTGGCTTGGACATGACCTAGGACCTTAAGATTTTGCATGAAAGGAGGACTAGCAGCCGCGTTGCACGGGAGAATGTGAAAAGTGTTCATATGTAGTAAAAACCTGAGAAATCCGTCGGTTTTCGTCATTTGTTATCGAATCGACTTAAAGCCAGATCGTCACTTTGGCCGCTTTTCTCTCTGAAACAGTTACATTTATCGTCTGCAAAGCTATGTCACGTGCTGCGGAATGCGGAGACACTAAAAGCACCATAGTAGAACACAGATGAAGCTTCTAAGTTGAAGTAATAGCCAGTAAGAAGTAGTACAATTCAAGTTTTAGTTATTGATTATTCACTTTTTAACCGGCTTTGGTGGCTTGGACATAAGGTGGAACCTTAAGATTTTGCATGAAAGGAGGACTAGCAGCCGCGTTGCACGGGAGAATGTGAAAAATGTTCATATGTAGTAACAACCTGAGAAATCCGTCCATTTTCGTCATTTGTTATCGAATCGACTTAAAGCCAGATCGTCACATTGGCCGCTTTTCTCCCTGAGACGGTTACATTTATCGTCTGCAAAGCTATGTCGCGTGCTGCGGTAAGCGGAGACACTAAAAGCACCATAGAAGAACACAAAAGAAGCTTCTAAGTTGAAGTAATAGCCAGTAAGAAGTAGTACAATTCAAGTTTTAGTTATAGATTATTCACTTTTTAGCCGGCTTTGGTGGCTTGGACATGAGGTGGAACCTTAAGATTTTGCATGAAAGGATTACTTGCAGCCGCGTTGCACGGGAGAATGTGAAAAGTGTTCATATGTAGTAAAAACCTGAGAAATCCGTCCGTTTTCGTCATTTGTTATCGAATCGACTTAAAGCCAGATCGTCACATTGGCCGCTTTTCTCTCTGAGTCGGTTACATTTATCGTCTGCAAAGCATTGTCGCGTGCTGCGGTATGCGGAGACACTAAAAGCACCACAGTAGAACACAGAAGAAGCTTCTAAGTTGAAGTAATATCCAGTAAGAAGTAGTACAATTCAAGTTTTAGTTATCGATTATTCACTTTTTAGCCGGCTTTGGTGGCTTGGTCATGACCTAGGACCTTAAGATTTTGCATGAAAGGAGGACTAGCAGCCGCGTTGCACGGGAGAATGTGAGAAGAGTCCATGTGTAGTAATAACCTGAGAAATCCGTCCGTTTTCGTCATTTGTTATCGAATCGACTTAAAGCCAGATCGTCACATTGGCCGCTATTCTCTCTGAGACGGTTACATTTATCGTCTGCAAAGCTATGTTGCGTGCTGCGGTATGCGAAGACACTAAAAGCACCATAGTGGAACACAGAAGGAGCTTCTAAGTTGAAGTAGTAGCCAGTAAGAAGTAGTACAATTCAAGTTTTAGTTGTCGATTATTCACTTTTTTGCCGGCTTTGGTGGCTTGGACATGACCAAGGACCTTAAGATTTTGCATGAAAGGAAGACTAGCAGCCGTGTTGCACGGGAGAATGTGAAAAGTGTTCATATGTAGTAAAAACCTTAGAAATCCGTCCGTTTTCGTCATTTGTTATCGAAACGACTTAAAACCAGATCGCCACATTGGCCGCTTTTCTCTCTGAGACTGTTACATTTATCGTCTGCAAAGCTATGTCGCGTGCTGCGGTAGGCGGAGACACTAAAAGCACCATAGTAGAACACAGAAGAAGCTTCTAGGTTGAAATAATAGCCAGTAAGAAGTAGTACAATTCAAGTTTTAGTTATCGATTATTCACTTTTTGGCCGGCTTTGGTGGCTTGGACATGACCTAGGACCTTACGATTTTGCATGAAAGGAGAACTAGCAGCCGCGTTGCACGGGAGAATGTGAAAAATTTTCATATGTAGTAACAACCTGAGAAATCCGTCCATTTTCGTCATTTGTTATCGAATCGACTTAAAGCCAGATCGTCACATTGGCCGCTTTTCTCCCTGAGACGGTTACATTTATCGTCTGCAAAGCTATGTCGCGTGCTGCGGTAAGCGGAGACACTAAAAGCACCATAGAAGAACACAAAAGAAGCTTCTAAGTTGAAGTAATAGCCAGTAAGAAGTAGTACAATTCAAGTTTTAGTTATTGATTATTCACTTTTTAGCCGGCTTTGGTGGCTTGGACATGAGGTGGAACCTTAAGATTTTGCATGAAAGGATTACTTGCAGCCGCGTTGCACGGGAGAATGTGAAAAGTGTTCATATGTAGTAAAAACCTGAGAAATCCGTCCGTTTTCGTCATTTGTTATCGAATCGACTTAAAGCCAGATCGTCACATTGGCCGCTTTTCTCTCTGAGTCGGTTACATTTATCGTCTGCAAAGCAATGTCGCGTGCTGCGGTATGCGGAGACACTAAAAGCACCACAGTAGAACACAGAAGAAGCTTCTAAGTTGAAGTAATATCCAGTAAGAAGTAGTACAATTCAAGTTTTAGTTATCGATTATTCACTTTTTAGCCGGCTTTGGTGGCTTGGTCATGACCTAGGACCTTAAGATTTTGCATGAAAGGAGGACTAGCAGCCGCGTTGCACGGGAGAATGTGAGAAGAGTCCATGTGTAGTAATAACCTGAGAAATCCGTCCGTTTTCGTCATTTGTTATCGAATCGACTTATAGCCAGATCGTCACATTGGCCGCTATTCTCTCTGAGACGGTTACATTTATCGTCTGCAAAGCTATGTTGCGTGCTGCGGTATGCGGAAACACTAAAAGCACCATAGTACAACACAGAAGAAGCTTCTAAGGTGAAGTAATAGCCAGTAAGAAGTAGTACAATTCAAGTTTTAATTATGGATTATTCACTTTTTAGCCGGCTTTGGAGGCTTGGATATGACCTAGGACCTTACGATTTTGCATGAAAGGAGGACTAGCAGCCGCGTTGCACGGGAGAATGTGAAAAGTGTTCATATGGAGTAAAAACCTGAGAAATACGTCCGTTTTCGTCATTTGTTATCGAATCGACTTAAAGTCAGATCGTCACATTGGCCGCTTTTCTCTCTGAGACGGTTACATTTATCGTCTGCATAGCTATGTAGCGTGCTGCGGTATGCGGAAACACTAAAAGCACCATAGTTGAACACAGAAGAAGCTTCTAAGTTGAAGTAATGTCCAGTAAGAAGTAGTACAATTCAAGTTTTAGTTGTCGATTATTCACTTTTTAGCCGGCTTTGGTGGTTTGGACATGACCTAGGACCTTAAGATTTTCATGAAAGGAGGACTAGCAGCCGCGTTGCACGGGAGAATGTGAGAAGTGTTCATATGGAGTAAAAACCTGAGAAATCCGTCCGTTTTCGTCATTTGTTATCGAATCGACTTAAAGCCAGATCGTCACATTGGCCGCTTTTCTCTCTGACACGGTTACATTTATCGTCTGCAAAGCTATGTTGCGAGCTGCGGTATGCGGAGACACTAAAAGCACCATAGTAGAACACAGAAGAAGCTTCGAAGTTGAAGTAATAGCCAGTAAGAAGTAGTACAATTCGAGTTTTAGTTATTGATTATTCACTCTTTAGACGGATTTGGTGGCTTGGACATGAGGTGGAACCTTAAGATTTTGCATGAAAGTAGGACTATCAGCCGCTTTGCACGGGAGAATGTGAAAAGTGTTCATATGTAGTAAAAACCTGAGAAATCCTTCCGTTTTCGTCATTTGTTATCGAATCGACTTAAAGCCAGATCGTCACATTGGCCGCTTTTCTCTCTGAGACGGTTACATTTATCGTCTGCAAAGCTATGTCGCGTGCTGCGGTACGCGGAGACACTAAAAACACCATATTAGAACACAGAAGAAGCTTCTAAGTTGAAGTAATAGCCAGTAAGAAGTAGTACAATTCAAGTTTTAGTTGTCGATTAATCACTTTTTAGCCGGCTTTGGTGGCTTGGACATGACCTAGGACCTTAAGATTTTGCATGAAAGGAGGACTAGCAGCCGCGTTGCACGGGAGAATGTGAAAAGTGTTCATATGTAGTAAAAACATGAGAAATCCGTCCGTTTTCGTCATTTGTTATCGAATCGACTTAAAGCCAGATCGTCACATTGGCCGCTCTTCTCTCTGAAACGGTTACATTTATCGTCTACAAAGCTATGTCGCCTGCTGTCGTATGCCGAAACACTAAAAGCACCATAGTAGAACACAGAAGAATCTTCTAAGTTGAAGTAATATCCAGTAAGAAGTAGTACATTTCAAGTTTTAGTTATCGATTATTCATTTCTTAGCCGGCTTTGGTGGCTTGGTCATGACCTAGGACCTTAAGACTTTGCATGAAAGGAGGACTAGCAGCCGCGTTGCACGGGAGAATGTGAGAAGTGTCCATGTGTAGTAATAACCTGAGAAATCCGTCCGTTTTCGTCATTTGTTATCGAATCGACTTAAAGCCAGATCGTCACATTGGCCGCTATTCTCTCTGAGACGGTTACATTTATCGTCTGCAAAGCTATGTCGCGTGCTGCGGTATGCGGAGACACTAAAAGCACCATAGTAGAACACAGAAGGAGCTTCTAAGTTGAAGTAGTAGCAAGTAAGAAGTAGTACAATTCAAGTTTTAGTTATCGATTATTCACTTTTTAGCCGGCTTTGGTGGCTTGGACATGACCTAGGACCTTAAGATTTTGCATGAAAGGAGGACTAGCAGCCGCGTTGCACGGGAGAATGTGAAAAGTGTTCATATGTAGTAAAAACCTGAGAAATCCTTCCGTTTTCGTCATTTGTTATCGAATCGACTTAAAGCCAGATCGTCACATTGGCCGCTTTTCTCTCTGAGACGGTTACATTTATCGTCTGCAAAGCTATGTCGCGTGCTGCGGTAAGCGGAGACACTAAAAGCACCATAGAAGAACACAAAAGAAGCTTCTAAGTTGAAGTAATAGCCAGTAAGAAGTAGTACAATTCAAGTTTTAGTTATTGATTATTCACTTTTTAGCCGGCTTTGGTGGCTTGGACATGAGGTGGAACCTTAAGATTTTGCATGAAAGGATTACTTGCAGCCGCGTTGCACGGGAGAATGTGAAAAGTGTTCATATGTAGTAAAAACCTTAGAAATCCGTCCGTTTTCGTCATTTGTTATCGAAACGACTTAAAACCAGATCGCCACATTGGCCGCTTTTCTCTCTGAGACTGTTACATTTATCGTCTGCAAAGCTATGTCGCGTGCTGCGGTAGGCGGAGACACTAAAAGCACCATAGTAGAACACAGAAGAAGCTTCTAGGTTGAAATAATAGCCAGTAAGAAGTAGTACAATTCAAGTTTTAGTTATCGATTATTCACTTTTTGGCCGGCTTTGGTGGCTTGGACATGACCTAGGACCTTACGATTTTGCATGAAAGGAGAACTAGCAGCCGCGTTGCACGGGAGAATGTGAAAAGTGTTCATATGTAGTAAAAACCTGAGAAATCCGTCGGTTTTCGTCATTTGTTATCGAATCGACTTAAAGCCAGATCGTCACTTTGGCCGCTTTTCTCTCTGAAACAGTTACATTTATCGTCTGCAAAGCTATGTCACGTGCTGCGGAATGCGGAGACACTAAAAGCACCATAGTAGAACACAGAAGAAGCTTCTAGGTTGAAATAATAGCCAGTAAGAAGTAGTACAATTCAAGTTTTAGTTATCGATTATTCACTTTTTAGCCGGCTTTGGTGGCTTGGACATGACCTAGGACCTTACGATTTTGCATGAAAGGAGAACTAGCAGCCGCGTTGCACGGGAGAATGTGAAAAGTGTTCATATGTAGTATAAACCTGAGAAATCCGTCCGTTTTGGTCATTTGTTACCGAATCGATTTAAAGCCAGATCGTCACATTGGCCGCCCTCGTCTCTGAAACGGTTACATTTATCGTCTTCAAAGCTATGTCGCGTGCTGTGGTATGCGGAAACATTTAAAGCACCATAGTAGAACACAGAAGAAGCTTCTAAGTTGAAGTAATATCCAGTAGGAAGTAGTACAATTCAAGCTTTAGTTGTCGATTGTTCACTTTTTAGCCGACTTTCGTGGCTATGACATGACCTAGGACCATAATATTTTGCATGAAAGGAGGACTAGCCGCCGCGTTGCACGGGAGAATGTGAAAAGTGTTCATATGTAGTAAAAAACTGAGAAATCCGTCCGTTTTCGTCATTTCTTATCGAAGCAATTTAAAGCCAGATCGTCACATTGGCCGCTCTTCTCTCTGAAACGGTTACATTTATCGTCTGCAAAGCTATGTCGCGTGCTGCGGCATGCGGAAACACTATAAGCACCATAGTAGAACACAGAAGAAGCTTCTAAGTTGAAGTAATAGCCAGTAAGAAGTAGTACAATTCAAGTTTTAGTTATCGATTATTCACTTTTTAGCCGGCTTTGGTGGCTTGGACATAAGGTGGAACCTTAAGATTTTGCATGAAAGGAGGACTAGCAGCCGCGTTGCACGGGAGAATGTGAAAAATGTTCATATGTAGTAACAACCTGAGAAATCCTTCCATTTTCGTCATTTGTTATCGAATCGACTTAAAGCCAGATCGTCACATTGGCCGCTTTTCTCCCTGAGACGGATACATTTATCGTCTGCAAAGCTATGTCGCGTGCTGCGGTAAGCGGAGACAATAAAAGCACCATAGAAGAACACAAAAGAAGCTTTTAAGTTGAAGTAATAGCCAGTAAGAAGTAGTACAATTCAAGTTTTAGTTATTGATTATTCACTTTTTAGCCGGCTTTGGTGGCTTGGACATGAGGTGGAACCTTAAGATTTTGCATGAAAGGATTACTTGCAGCCGCGTTGCACGGGAGAATGTGAAAAGTGTTCATATGTAGTAAAAACCTGAGAAATCCGTCCGTTTTCGTCATTTGTTATCGAATCGACTTAAAGCCAGATCGTCACATTGGCCGCTTTTCTCTCTGAGTCGGTTACATTTATCGTCTGCAAAGCAATGTCGCGTGCTGCGGTATGCGGAGACACTAAAAGCACCATAGTAGAACACAGAAGAAGCTTCTAAGTTGAAGTAATATCCAGTAAGAAGTAGTACAATTCAAGTTTTAGTTATCGATTATTCACTTTTTAGCCGGCTTTGGTGGCTTGGTCATGACCTAGGACCTTAAGATTTTGCATGAAAGGAGGACTAGCAGCCGCGTTGCGCGGGAGAATGTGAGAAGAGTCCATGTGTAGTAATAACCTGAGAAATCCGTCCGTTTTCGTCATTTGTTATCGAATCGACTTAAAACCAGATCGCCACATTGGCCGCTTTTCTCTCTGAGACGGTTACATTTATCGTCTGCAAAGCTATGTCGCGTGCTGCGGTACGCGGAGACACTAAAAACACCATATTAGAACACAGAAGAAGCTTCTAAGTTGAAGTAATAGCCAGTAAGAAGTAGTACAATTCAAGTTTTAGTTGTCGATTAATCACTTTTTAGCCGGCTTTGGTGGCTTGGACATGACCTAGGACCTTAAGATTTTGCATGAAAGGAGGACTAGCAGCCGCGTTGCACGGGAGAATGTGAAAAGTGTTCATATGTAGTAAAAACCTGAGAAATCCTTCCGTTTTCGTCATTTGTTATCGAATCGACTTAAAGCCAGATCGTCACATTGGCCGCTTTTCTCTCTGAGACGGTTACATTTATCGTCTGCAAAGCTATGTCGCGTGCTGCGGTACGCGGAGACACTAAAAACACCATATTAGAACACAGAAGAAGCTTCTAAGTTGAAGTAATAGCCAGTAAGAAGTAGTACAATTCAAGTTTTAGTTGTCGATTAATCACTTTTTAGCCGGCTTTGGTGGCTTGGACATGACCTAGGACCTTAAGATTTTGCATGAAAGGAGGACTAGCAGCCGCGTTGCACGGGAGAATGTGAAAAGTGTTCATATGTAGTAAAAACCTGAGAAATCCGTCCGTTTTCGTCATTTGTTATCGAATCGACTTAAAGCCAGATCGTCACAGTGGCCGCTTTTCTCCCTGAGACGGATACATTTATCGTCTGCAAAGCTATGTCGCGTGCTGCGGTAAGCGGAGACAATAAAAGCACCATAGAAGAACACAAAAGAAGCTTTTAAGTTGAAGTAATAGCCAGTAAGAAGTAGTACAATTCAAGTTTTAGTTATTGATTATTCACTTTTTAGCCGGCTTTGGTGGCTTGGACATGAGGTGGAACCTTAAGATTTTGCATGAAAGGATTACTTGCAGCCGCGTTGCACGGGAGAATGTGAAAAGTGTTCATATGTAGTAAAAACCTGAGAAATCCGTCCGTTTTCGTCATTTGTTATCGAATCGACTTAAAGCCAGATCGTCACATTGGCCGCTTTTCTCTCTGAGTCGGTTACATTTATCGTCTGCAAAGCAATGTCGCGTGCTGCGGTATGCGGAGACACTAAAAGCACCATAGTAGAACACAGAAGAAGCTTCTAAGTTGAAGTAATATCCAGTAAGAAGTAGTACAATTCAAGTTTTAGTTATCGATTATTCACTTTTTAGCCGGCTTTGGTGGCTTGGTCATGACCTAGGACCTTAAGATTTTGCATGAAAGGAGGACTAGCAGCCGCGTTGCGCGGGAGAATGTGAGAAGAGTCCATGTGTAGTAATAACCTGAGAAATCCGTCCGTTTTCGTCATTTGTTATCGAATCGACTTAAAACCAGATCGCCACATTGGCCGCTTTTCTCTCTGACACGGTTACATTTATCGTTTGCAAAGCTATGTTGCGTGCTGCGGTATGCGGAGACACTAAAAACACCATATTAGAACACAGAAGAAGCTTCTAAGTTGAAGTAATAGCCAGTAAGAAGTAGTACAATTCAAGTTTTAGTTGTCGATTAATCACTTTTAGCCGGCTTTGGTGGCTTGGACATGACCTAGGACCTTAAGATTTTGCATGAAAGGAGGACTAGCAGCCGCGTTGCACGGGAGAATGTGAAAAGTGTTCATATGTAGTAAAAACCTGAGAAATCCTTCCGTTTTCGTCATTTGTTATCGAATCGACTTAAAGCCAGATCGTCACATTGGCCGCTTTTCTCTCTGAGACGGTTACATTTATCGTCTGCAAAGCTATGTCGCGTGCTGCGGTACGCAGAGACACTAAAAACACCATATTAGAACACAGAAGAAGCTTCTAAGTTGAAGTAATAGCCAGTAAGAAGTAGTACAATTCAAGTTTTAGTTGTCGATTAATCACTTTTTAGCCGGCTTTGGTGGCTTGGACATGACCTAGGACCTTAAGATTTTGCATGAAAGGAGGACTAGCAGCCGCGTTGCACGGGAGAATGTGAAAAGTGTTCATATGTAGTAAAAACATGAGAAATCCGTCCGTTTTCGTCATTTGTTATCGAATCGACTTAAAGCCAGATCGTCACATTGGCCGCTCTTCTCTCTGAAACGGTTACATTTATCGTCTACAAAGCTATGTCGCCTGCTGTCGTATGCCGAAACACTAAAAGCACCATAGTAGAACACAGAAGAATCTTCTAAGTTGAAGTAATATCCAGTAAGAAGTAGTACATTTCAAGTTTTAGTTATCGATTATTCATTTTTTAGCCGGCTTTGGTGGCTTGGTCATGACCTAGGACCTTAAGACTTTGCATGAAAGGAGGACTAGCAGCCGCGTTGCACGGGAGAATGTGAGAAGTGTCCATGTGTAGTAATAACCTGAGAAATCCGTCCGTTTTCGTCATTTGTTATCGAATCGACTTAAAGCCAGATCGTCACATTGGCCGCTATTCTCTCTGAGACGGTTACATTTATCGTCTGCAAAGCTATGTCGCGTGCTGCGGTTTGCGGAGACACTAAAAGCACCATAGTAGAACACAGAAGGAGCTTGTAAGTTGAAGTAGTAGCAAGTAAGAAGTAGTACAATTCAAGTTTTAGTTATCGATTATTCACTTTTTAGCCGGCTTTGGTGGCTTGGACATGACCTAGGACCTTAAGATTTTGCATGAAAGGAGGACTAGCAGCCGCGTTGCACGGGAGAATGTGAAAAGTGTTCATATGTAGTAAAAACCTGAGAAATCCTTCGGTTTTCGTCATTTGTTATCGAATCGACTTAAAGCCAGATCGTCACTTTGGCCGCTTTTCTCTCTGAAACAGTTACATTTATCGTCTGCAAAGCTATGTCACGTGCTGCGGAATGCGGAGACACTAAAAGCACCATAGTAGAACACAGATGAAGCTTCTAAGTTGAAGTAATAGCCAGTAAGAAGTAGTACAATTCAAGTTTTAGTTATTGATTATTCACTTTTTAGCCGGCTTTGGTGGCTTGGACATAAGGTGGAACCTTAAGATTTTGCATGAAAGGAGGACTAGCAGCCGCGTTGCACGGGAGAATGTGAAAAATGTTCATATGTAGTAACAACCTGAGAAATCCGTCCATTTTCGTCATTTGTTATCGAATCGACTTAAAGCCAGATCGTCACATTGGCCGCTTTTCTCCCTGAGACGGTTACATTTATCGTCTGCAAAGCTATGTCGCGTGCTGCGGTAAGCGGAGACACTAAAAGCACCATAGAAGAACACAAAAGAAGCTTCTAAGTTGAAGTAATACCCAGTAAGAAGTAGTACAATTCAAGTTTTAGTTATTGATTATTCACTTTTTAGCCGGCTTTGGTGGCTTGGACATGAGGTGGAACCTTAAGATTTTGCATGAAAGGATTACTTGCAGCCGCGTTGCACGGGAGAATGTGAAAAGTGTTCATATGTAGTAAAAACCTGAGAAATCCGTCCGTTATCGTCATTTGTTATCGAATCGACTTAAAGCCAGATCGTCACATTGGCCGCTTTTCTCTCTGAGTCGGTTACATTTATGGTCTGCAAAGCAATGTCGCGTGCTGCGGTATGCGGAGACACTAAAAGCACCACAGTAGAACACAGAAGAAGCTTCTAAGTTGAAGTAATATCCAGTAAGAAGTAGTACAATTCAAGTTTTAGTTATCGATTATTCACTTTTTAGCCGGCTTTGGTGGCTTGGTCATGACCTAGGACCTTAAGATTTTGCATGAAAGGAGGACTAGCAGCCGCGTTGCACGGGAGAATGTGAGAAGAGTCCATGTGTAGTAATAACCTGAGAAATCCGTCCGTTTTCGTCATTTGTTATCGAATCGACTTAAAGCCAGATCGTCACATTGGCCGCTATTCTCTCTGAGACGGTTACATTTATCGTCTGCAAAGCTATGTTGCGTGCTGCGGTATGCGAAGACACTAAAAGCACCATAGTAGAACACAGAAGGAGCTTCTAAGTTGAAGTAGTAGCCAGTAAGAAGTAGTACAATTCAAGTTTTAGTTGTCGATTATTCACTTTTTTGCCGGCTTTGGTGGCTTGGACATGACCAAGGACCTTAAGATTTTGCATGAAAGGAAGACTAACAGCCGTGTTGCACGGGAGAATGTGAAAAGTGTTCATATGTAGTAAAAACCTTAGAAATCCGTCCGTTTTCGTCATTTGTTATCGAAACGACTTAAAACCAGATCGCCACATTGGCCGCTTTTCTCTCTGAGACTGTTACATTTATCGTCTGCAAAGCTATGTCGCGTGCTGCGGTAGGCGGAGACACTAAAAGCACCATAGTAGAACACAGAAGAAGCTTCTAGGTTGAAATAATAGCCAGTAAGAAGTAGTACAATTCAAGTTTTAGTTATCGATTATTCACTTTTTGGCCGGCTTTGGTGGCTTGGACATGACCTAGGACCTTACGATTTTGCATGAAAGGAGAACTAGCAGCCGCGTTGCACGGGAGAATGTGAAAAGTGTTCATATGTAGTAAAAACCTGAGAAATCCGTCGGTTTTCGTCATTTGTTATCGAATCGACTTAAAGCCAGATCGTCACTTTGGCCGCTTTTCTCTCTGAAACAGTTACATTTATCGTCTGCAAAGCTATGTCACGTGCTGCGGAATGCGGAGACACTAAAAGCACCATAGTAGAACACAGAAGAAGCTTCTAGGTTGAAATAATAGCCAGTAAGAAGTAGTACAATTCAAGTTTTAGTTATCGATTATTCACTTTTTAGCCGGCTTTGGTGGCTTGGACATGACCTAGGACCTTACGATTTTGCATGAAAGGAGAACTAGCAGCCGCGTTGCACGGGAGAATGTGAAAAGTGTTCATATGTAGTATAAACCTGAGAAATCCGTCCGTTTTGGTCATTTGTTACCGAATCGATTTAAAGCCAGATCGTCATATTGGCCGCTTTTCTCTCTGAGACGGTTACATTTATCGTCTTCAAAGCTATGTCGCGTGCTGTGGTATGCGGAAACATTAAAAGCACCATAGTAGAACACAGAAGAAGCTTCTAAGTTGAAGTAATATCTAGTAGGATGTAGTACAATTCAAGTTTTAGTTGTCGATTGTTCACTTTTTAGCCGACTTTGGTGGCTATGACATGACCTAGGACCATAATGTTTTGCATGAAAGGAGGACTAGCCGCCGCGTTGCACGGGAGAATGTGAAAAGTGTTCATATGTAGTAAAAAACTGAGAAATCCGTCCGTTTTCGTCATTTGTTATCGAAGCAATTTAAAGCCAGATCGTCACATTGGCCGCTCTTCTCTCTGAGGTGGTTACATTTATCGTCTGCAAAGCTATGTCGCGTGCTGCGGCATGCGGAAACACTAAAAGCACCATAGCAGAACACAGAAGAAGCTTTTAAGTTGAAGTAATAGCCAGTAAGAAGTAGTACAATTCAAGTTTTAGTTATCGATTATTCACTTTTTAGCCGGCTTTGGTGGCTTGGACATAAGGTGGAACCTTAAGATTTTGCATGAAAGGAGGACTAGCAGCCGTGTTGCACGGGAGAATGTGAAAAGTGTTCATATGTAGTAAAAACCTGAGAAATCCGTCCATTTTCGTCATTTGTTATCTAATCGACTTAAAGCCAGATCGTCACATTGGCCGCTTTACTCCCTGAGACGGTTACATTTATCGTCTGCAAAGCTATGTCGCGTGATGCAGTAAGCGGAGACACTAAAAGCACCATAGAATAACACAAAAGAAGCTTCTAAGTTGAAGTAATAGCCAGTAAGAAGTAGTACAATTCAAGTTTTAGTTATTGATTATTCACTTTTTAGCCGGCTTTGGTGGCTTGGACATGAGGTGGAACCTTAAGATTTTGCATGAAAGGATTACTTGCAGCCGCGTTCCACGGGAGAATGTGAAAAGTGTTCATATGTAGTAAAAACCTGAGAAATCCGTCCGTTTTCGTCATTTGTTATCGAATCGACTTAAAGCCAGATCGTCACATTGGCCGCTATTCTCTCTGAGACGGTTACATTTATCGTCTGCAAAGCAATGTCGCGTGTTGCGGTATGCGGAGACACTAAAAGCACCACAGTAGAACACAGAAGAATCTTCTAAGTTGAAGTAATATCCAGTAAGAAGTAGTACAATTCAAGTTTTAGTTATCGATTATTCACTTTTTATCCGGCTTTGGTGGCTTGGTCATGACCTAGGACCTTAAGATTTTGCATGAAAGGAGGACTAGCAGCCGCGTTGCACGGGAGAATGTGAGAAGAGTCCATGTGTAGTAATAACCTGAGAAATCCGTCCGTTTTCGTCATTTGTTATCGAATCGACTTAAAGCCAGATCGTCACATTGGCCGCTATTCTCTCTGAGACGGTTACATTTATCGTCTGCAAAGCTATGTTGCGTGCTGCGGTATGCGGAGACACTAAAAGCACCATAGTAGAACACAGAAGGAGCTTTTAAGTTGAAGTAGTAGCCAGTAAGAAGTAGTACAATTCAAGTTTTAGTTGTCGATTATTCACTTTTTAGCCGGCTTTGGTGGCTTGGACATGAGGTGGAACCTTAAGATTTTGCATGAAAGGAAGACTAGCAGCCGCGTTGCACCTGAGAATGTGAAAAGTGTTCATATGTAGTAAAAACCTGAGAAATCCGTCCGTTTTCGTCATTTGTTATCGAATCGACTTAAAGCCAGATCGTCACATTGGCCGCTTTTCTCTCCTGACGGTTACATTTATCGTCTGCAAAGCTATGTCGCGTGCTGCGGTATGGGGAGACACTAAAAGCACCATAGTAGAACACAGAAGAAACTTCTAATTGGAAGCAATAGCAAGTAAGAAGTAGTACAATTCAAGTTTTAGTTGTACATTATTCACTTTTTAGCCGGCTTTGGTGGCTTGGACATGACCTAGGACCTTAAGATTTTGCATAAAAGGAAGACAAGCAGCCGCGTTGCACGGGAGAATGTGAAATGTGTTCATATGTAGTAAAAACCTGAGAAATCCGTCCGTTTTCATCATTTGTTATCGAATCGACTTAAAGCCAGATCGTCACATTGGCCGCTTTTCTCTCTGTAACAGTTACATTTATCGTCTGCAAAGCTATGTCACGTGCTGCGGAATGCGGAGACACTAAAAGCACCATAGTAGAACACAGAAGAAGCTTCTAAGTTGAAGTAATAGCCAGTAAGAAGTAGTACAATTCAAGTTTTAGTTGTCGATTGTTCACTTTTTAGCCGGCTTTGGAGGCTTGGATATGACCTAGGACCTTAAGATTTTGCATGAAAGGAGGACTAGCAGCCGCGTGGCACGGGAGAATGTGAAAAGTGTTCATATGGAGTAAAAACCTGAGAAATCCGTCCGTTTTCGTCACTTGTTATCGAATCGACTTAAAGCCAGATGGTCACATTGGCTGCTTTTCTCTCTGAGACGGTTACATTTATCGTCTGCATAGCTATGTCGCGTGCTGCGGTATGCGGAAACACTAAAAGCACCATAGTAGAACACAGAAGAAGCTTCTAAGTTGAAGTAATATCCAGTAAGAAGTAGTACAATTCAAGTTTTAGTTGTCGATTATTCACTTTTTAGCCGGCTTTGGTGGCTTGGACATGACCTAGGACCTTAAGATTTTGCATGAAAGGAGGACTAGCAGCCGCGTTGCACGGGAGAATGTGAAAAGTGTTCATTTGTAGTAAAAACCTGGGATATCCGTCCGTTTTCGTCATTTGTTATCGAATCGACTTAAAGCCAGATCGTCATATTGGCCGTTTTTCTCTCTGATACGCTTGCATTAATCGTCTGCAAAGCTATGTCGCGTGCTACGGCATGCGGAAACACTGAAAGCACCATAGTAGAACACAGAAGAAGCTTCTAAGTTGAAGTAATAGCCAGTAAGAAGTAGTACAATTCAAGTTTTAGTTATCGATTATTCGCTTTTTAGCCGGCTTTGGTGGCTTGGACATAAGGTGGAACCTTAAGATTTTGCATGAAAGGAGGACTAGCAGCCGCGTTGCACGGGAGAATGTGAAAAGTTTTCATATGTAGTAAAAACCTGAGAAATCCGTCCATTTTCGTCATTTGTTATCGAATCGACTTAAAGCCAGATCGTCACATTGGCCGCTTTACTCCCTGAGACGGTTACATTTATCGTCTGCAAAGCTATGTCGCGTGCTGCAGTAAGCGGAGACACTAAAAGCACCATAGAAGAACACAAAAGAAGCTTCTAAGTTGAAGTAATAGCCAGTAAGAAGTAGTACAATTCAAGTTTTAGTTATTGATTATTCACTTTTTAGCCGGCTTTGGTGGCTTGGACATGAGGTGGAACCTTAAGATTTTGCATGAAAGGATTACTTGCAGCCGCGTTCCACGGGAGAATGTGAAAAGTGTTCATATGTAGTAAAAACCTGAGAAATCCGTCCGTTTTCGTCATTTGTTATCGAATCGACTTAAAGCCAGATCGTCACATTGGCCGCTTTTCTCTCTGAGACGGTTACATTTATCGTCTGCAAAGCAATGTCGCGTGCTGCGGTATGCGGAGACACTAAAAGCACCACAGTAGAACACAGAAGAAGCTTCTAAGTTGAAGTAATATCCAGTAAGAAGTAGTACAATTCAAGTTTTAGTTATCGATTATTCACTTTTTATCCGGCTTTGGTGGCTTGGTCATGACCTAGGACCTTAAGATTTTGCATGAAAGGAGGACTAGCAGCCGCGTTGCACGGGAGAATGTGAGAAGAGTCCATGTGTAGTAATAACCTGAGAAATCCGTCCGTTTTCGTTATTTGTTATCGAATCGACTTAAAGCCAGATCGTCACATTGGCCGCTATTCTCTCTGAGACGGTTACATTTATCGTCTGCAAAGCTATGTTGCGTGCTGCGGTATGCGGAGACACTAAAAGCACCATAGTAGAACACAGAAGGAGCTTTTAAGTTGAAGTAGTAGCCAGTAAGAAGTAGTACAATTCAAGTTTTAGTTGTCGATTATTCACTTTTTAGCCGGCTTTGGTGGCTTGGACATGAGGTGGAACCTTAAGATTTTGCATGAAAGGAAGACTAGCAGCCGCGTTGCACCTGAGAATGTGAAAAGTGTTCATATGTAGTAAAAACCTGAGAAATCCGTCCGTTTTCGTCATTTGTTATCGAATCGACTTAAAGCCAGATCGTCACATTGGCCGCTTTTCTCTCCTGACGGTTACATTTATCGTCTGCAAAGCTATGTCGCGTGCTGCGGTATGGGGAGACACTAAAAGCACCATAGTAGAACACAGAAGAAACTTCTAATTGGAAGCAATAGCAAGTAAGAAGTAGTACAATTCAAGTTTTAGTTGTACATTATTCACTTTTTAGCCGGCTTTGGTGGCTTGGACATGACCTAGGACCTTAAGATTTTGCATAAAAGGAAGACAAGCAGCCGCGTTGCACGGGAGAATGTGAAATGTGTTCATATGTAGTAAAAACCTGAGAAATCCGTCCGTTTTCATCATTTGTTATCGAATCGACTTAAAGCCAGATCGTCACATTGGCCGCTTTTCTCTCTGTAACAGTTACATTTATCGTCTGCAAAGCTATGTCACGTGCTGCGGAATGCGGAGACACTAAAAGCACCATAGTAGAACACAGAAGAAGCTTCTAAGTTGAAGTAATAGCCAGTAAGAAGTAGTACAATTCAAGTTTTAGTTGTCGATTGTTCACTTTTTAGCCGGCTTTGGAGGCTTGGATATGACCTAGGACCTTAAGATTTTGCATGAAAGGAGGACTAGCAGCCGCGTGGCACGGGAGAATGTGAAAAGTGTTCATATGGAGTAAAAACCTGAGAAATCCGTCCGTTTTCGTCACTTGTTATCGAATCGACTTAAAGCCAGATGGTCACATTGGCTGCTTTTCTCTCTGAGACGGTTACATTTATCGTCTGCATAGCTATGTCGTGTGCTGCGGTATGCGGAAACACTAAAAGCACCATAGTAGAACACAGAAGAAGCTTCTAAGTTGAAGTAATATCCAGTAAGAAGTAGTACAATTCAAGTTTTAGTTGTCGATTATTCACTTTTTAGCCGGCTTTGGTGGCTTGGACATGACCTAGGACCTTAAGATTTTGCATGAAAGGAGGACTAGCAGCCGCGTTGCACGGGAGAATGTGAAAAGTGTTCATTTGTAGTAAAAACCTGGGATATCCGTCCGTTTTCGTCATTTGTTATCGAATCGACTTAAAGCCAGATCGTCATATTGGCCGTTTTTCTCTCTGATACGCTTGCATTAATCGTCTGCAAAGCTATGTCGCGTGCTACGGCATGCGGAAACACTGAAAGCACCATAGTAGAACACAGAAGAAGCTTCTAAGTTGTAGTAATAGCCAGTAAGAAGTAGTACAATTCAAGTTTTAGTTATCGATTATTCGCTTTTTAGCCGGCTTTGGTGGCTTGGACATAAGGTGGAACCTTAAGATTTTGCATGAAAGGAGGACTAGCAGCCGCGTTGCACGGGAGAATGTGAAAAGTTTTCATATGTAGTAAAAACCTGAGAAATCCGTCCATTTTCGTCATTTGTTATCGAATCGACTTAAAGCCAGATCGTCACATTGGCCGCTTTACTCCCTGAGACGGTTACATTTATCGTCTGCAAAGCTATGTCGCGTGCTGCAGTAAGCGGAGACACTAAAAGCACCATAGAAGAACACAAAAGAAGCTTCTAAGTTGAAGTAATAGCCAGTAAGAAGTAGTACAATTCAAGTTTTAGTTATTGATTATTCACTTTTTAGCCGGCTTTGGTGGCTTGGACATGAGGTGGAACCTTAAGATTTTGCATGAAAGGATTACTTGCAGCCGCGTTCCACGGGAGAATGTGAAAAGTGTTCATATGTAGTAAAAACCTGAGAAATCCGTCCGTTTTCGTCATTTGTTATCGAATCGACTTAAAGCCAGATCGTCACATTGGCCGCTTTTCTCTCTGAGACGGTTACATTTATCGTCTGCAAAGCAATGTCGCGTGCTGCGGTATGCGGAGACACTAAAAGCACCACAGTAGAACACAGAAGAAGATTCTAAGTTGAAGTAATATCCAGTAAGAAGTAGTACAATTCAAGTTTTAGTTATCGATTATTCACTTTTTATCCGGCTTTGGTGGCTTGGTCATGACCTAGGACCTTAAGATTTTGCATGAAAGGAGGACTAGCAGCCGCGTTGCACGGGAGAATGTGAGAAGAGTCCATGTGTAGTAATAACCTGAGAAATCCGTCCGTTTTCGTTATTTGTTATCGAATCGACTTAAAGCCAGATCGTCACATTGGCCGCTATTCTCTCTGAGACGGTTACATTTATCGTCTGCAAAGCTATGTTGCGTGCTGCGGTATGCGGAGACACTAAAAGCACCATAGTAGAACACAGAAGGAGCTTTTAAGTTGAAGTAGTAGCCAGTAAGAAGTAGTACAATTCAAGTTTTAGTTGTCGATTATTCACTTTTTAGCCGGCTTTGGTGGCTTGGACATGAGGTGGAACCTTAAGATTTTGCATGAAAGGAAGACTAGCAGCCGCGTTGCACCTGAGAATGTGAAAAGTGTTCATATGTAGTAAAAACCTGAGAAATCCGTCCGTTTTCGTCATTTGTTATCGAATCGACTTAAAGCCAGATCGTCACATTGGCCGCTTTTCTCTCCTGACGGTTACATTTATCGTCTGCAAAGCTATGTCGCGTGCTGCGGTATGGGGAGACACTAAAAGCACCATAGTAGAACACAGAAGAAACTTCTAATTGGAAGCAATAGCAAGTAAGAAGTAGTACAATTCAAGTTTTAGTTGTACATTATTCACTTTTTAGCCGGCTTTGGTGGCTTGGACATGACCTAGGACCTTAAGATTTTGCATAAAAGGAAGACAAGCAGCCGCGTTGCACGGGAGAATGTGAAATGTGTTCATATGTAGTAAAAACCTGAGAAATCCGTCCGTTTTCATCATTTGTTATCGAATCGACTTAAAGCCAGATCGTCACATTGGCCGCTTTTCTCTCTGTAACAGTTACATTTATCGTCTGCAAAGCTATGTCACGTGCTGCGGAATGCGGAGACACTAAAAGCACCATAGTAGAACACAGAAGAAGCTTCTAAGTTGAAGTAATAGCCAGTAAGAAGTAGTACAATTCAAGTTTTAGTTGTCGATTGTTCACTTTTTAGCCGGCTTTGGAGGCTTGGATATGACCTAGGACCTTAAGATTTTGCATGAAAGGAGGACTAGCAGCCGCGTGGCACGGGAGAATGTGAAAAGTGTTCATATGGAGTAAAAACCTGAGAAATCCGTCCGTTTTCGTCACTTCTTATCGAATCGACTTAAAGCCAGATGGTCACATTGGCTGCTTTTCTCTCTGAGACGGTTACATTTATCGTCTGCATAGCTATGTCGCGTGCTGCGGTATGCGGAAACACTAAAAGCACCATAGTAGAACACAGAAGAAGCTTCTAAGTTGAAGTAATATCCAGTAAGAAGTAGTACAATTCAAGTTTTAGTTGTCGATTATTCACTTTTTAGCCGGCTTTGGTGGCTTGGACATGACCTAGGACCTTAAGATTTTGCATGAAAGGAGGACTAGCAGCCGCGTTGCACGGGAGAATCTGAAAAGTGTTCATTTGTAGTAAAAACCTGGGATATCCGTCCGTTTTCGTCATTTGTTATCGAATCGACTTAAAGCCAGATCGTCATATTGGCCGTTTTTCTCTCTGATACGCTTGCATTAATCGTCTGCAAAGCTATGTCGCGTGCTACGGCATGCGGAAACACTGAAAGCACCATAGTAGAACACAGAAGAAGCTTCTAAGTTGAAGTAATAGCCAGTAAGAAGTAGTACAATTCAAGTTTTAGTTATCGATTATTCGCTTTTTAGCCGGCTTTGGTGGCTTGGACATAAGGTGGAACCTTAAGATTTTGCATGAAAGGAGGACTAGCAGCCGCGTTGCACGGGAGAATGTGAAAAGTTTTCATATGTAGTAAAAACCTGAGAAATCCGTCCATTTTCGTCATTTGTTATCGAATCGACTTAAAGCCAGATCGTCACATTGGCCGCTTTACTCCCTGAGACGGTTACATTTATCGTCTGCAAAGCTATGTCGCGTGCTGCAGTAAGCGGAGACACTAAAAGCACCATAGAAGAACACAAAAGAAGCTTCTAAGTTGAAGTAATAGCCAGTAAGAAGTAGTACAATTCAAGTTTTAGTTATTGATTATTCACTTTTTAGCCGGCTTTGGTGGCTTGGACATGAGGTGGAACCTTAAGATTTTGCATGAAAGGATTACTTGCAGCCGCGTTCCACGGGAGAATGTGAAAAGTGTTCATATGTAGTAAAAACCTGAGAAATCCGTCCGTTTTCGTCATTTGTTATCGAATCGACTTAAAGCCAGATCGTCACATTGGCCGCTTTTCTCTCTGAGACGGTTACATTTATCGTCTGCAAAGCAATGTCGCGTGCTGCGGTATGCGGAGACACTAAAAGCACCACAGTAGAACACAGAAGAAGCTTCTAAGTTGAAGTAATATCCAGTAAGAAGTAGTACAATTCAAGTTTTAGTTATCGATTATTCACTTTTTATCCGGCTTTGGTGGCTTGGTCATGACCTAGGACCTTAAGATTTTGCATGAAAGGAGGACTAGCAGCCGCGTTGCACGGGAGAATGTGAGAAGAGTCCATGTGTAGTAATAACCTGAGAAATCCGTCCGTTTTCGTTATTTGTTATCGAATCGACTTAAAGCCAGATCGTCACATTGGCCGCTATTCTCTCTGAGACGGTTACATTTATCGTCTGCAAAGCTATGTTGCGTGCTGCGGTATGCGGAGACACTAAAAGCACCATAGTAGAACACAGAAGGAGCTTTTAAGTTGAAGTAGTAGCCAGTAAGAAGTAGTACAATTCAAGTTTTAGTTGTCGATTATTCACTTTTTAGCCGGCTTTGGTGGCTTGGACATGAGGTGGAACCTTAAGATTTTGCATGAAAGGAAGACTAGCAGCCGCGTTGCACCTGAGAATGTGAAAAGTGTTCATATGTAGTAAAAACCTGAGAAATCCGTCCGTTTTCGTCATTTGTTATCGAATCGACTTAAAGCCAGATCGTCACATTGGCCGCTTTTCTCTCCTGACGGTTACATTTATCGTCTGCAAAGCTATGTTGCGTGCTGCGGTATGCGGAGACACTAAAAGCACCATAGTAGAACACAGAAGAAGCTACGAAGTTGAAGTAATAGCCAGTAAGAAGTTGTACAATTCAAGTTTTAGTTATTGATTATTCACTTTTTAGCCGGCTTTGGTGGCTTGGACATGAGGTGAAACCTTAAGATTTTGCATGAAAGCAGGACTAGCAGCCGCGTTGCACGGGAGAATGTGAGAAGTGTTCATATGTAGTAAAAACCTGAGAAATCCGTCCGCTTTCGTCATTTGTTATCGAATCGACTTAAAACCATATCGCCACATTGGCCGCTTTTCTCTCTGAGACTGTTACATTTATCGTCTGCAAAGCTATGTCGCGTGCTGCGGTATGCGGAGACACTAAAAGCACCATAGTAGAACACAGAAGAAGCTTCTAGGTTGAAATAATAGCCAGTAAGAAGTAGTAAAATTCAAGTTTTAGTTATCGATTATTCACTTTTTAGCCGGCTTTGGTGGCTTGGACATGACCTAGGACCTTAAGATTTTGCATGAAAGGAAGACTAGCAGCCGCGTGGCACGGGAGAATGTGAAATGTGTTCATATGTAGTAAAAACCTGAGAAATCCGTCCGTTTTCATCATTTGTTATCGAATCGACTTAAAGCCAGATCGTCACATTGGCCGCTTTTCTCTCTGAAACAGTTACATTTATCGTGTGCAAAGCTATGTCACGTGCTGCGAAATGCGGAGACTCTAAAAGCACCATAGTAGAACACAGAAGAATCTCCTAACTTGAAGTAATAGCCAGTAAGAAGTAGTACAATTCAAGTTTTAGTTATTGATTATTCACTTTTTAGCCGGCTTTGGTGGCTTGGACATGAGGTGGAACCTTAAGATTTTGCATGAAAGGAAGACTAGCAGCCGCGTTGCACGTGAGAATGTGAAAAGTGTTCATATGTAGCATAAACCTGAGAAATCCGTCCGTTTTGGTCATTTGTTATCGAATCGATTTAAAGCCAGATCGTCACATTGGCCGCCCTTGTCTCTGAAACGGTTACATTTATCGTCTTCAAAGCTATGTCACGTGCTGCGGTATGCGGAAACACTAAAAGCACCATAGTAGAACACAGAAGAAGCTTCTAAGTTGAAGTAATATCCAGTAGGATGTAGTACAATTCAAGGTTTAGTTGTCGATTATTCACTTTTTAGCCGGCTTTGGTGGCTTGGACATGACGTAGGACCTTAAGATTTTGCATGAAAGGAGGACTAGCAGCCGCGTTGCACGGGAGAATGTGAAAAGTGTTCATATGTAGTAAAAACCTGAGAAATCCGTCGGTTTTCGTCATTTGTTATCGAATCGACTTAAAGCCAGATCGTCACATTGGTCGCTTTTCTCTCTGAGACGTTTACATTTATCGTCTGCAAAACTATGTCGCGTGCTGCGGTATGCGGAGACACAAAAAGCACCATAGTAGAACACAGAAGAAGCTTCTAAGTTGAAGTAATAGCCAGTAAGAAGTAGTACAATTCAAGTTTTACTTATCGATTATTCACTTTTTAGCCGGCCGTGGTGGCTTGGACATGAGGTGGAACCTTAAGATTTTGCATGAAAGAAGGACTAGCAGCCGCGTTGCACGGGAGAATGTGAAAAGTGTTCATATGTAGTAAAAACCTGAGAAATCCGTCCGTTTTCGTCATTTGTTATCGAATCGACTTAAAACCAGATCGCCACATTGGCCGCTTTTCTCTCTGAGACTGTTACATTTATCGTCTGCAAAGCTATGTCGCGTGCTGCGGTTGCGGAGACACTAAAAGCACATTAGTAGAACACAGAAGAAGCTTCTACGTTGAAATAATAGCCAGTAAGAAGTAGTACAAATCAAGTTTAAGTTATCGATTATTCACTTTTTAGCCGGCTTTAATGGCTTGGACATGACCTAGGACCTTAAGATTTTGCATGAAAGGAGGACTAGCAGCCGCGTTGCACGGGAGAATGTGAAAAGTGTTCATATGTAGTAAAAACCTGAGAAATCCGTCGGTTTTCGTCATTTGTTATCGAATCGACTTAAAGCCAGATCGTCACGTTAGTCGCTTTTCTCTCTGAGACGTTTACATTTATCGTCTGCAAAACTATGTCGCGTGCTGCGGTATGCGGAGACACTAAAAGCATTATAGTAGAACACAGAAGAAGCTTCTAAGTTGAAGTAATAGCCAGTAAGAAGTAGTACAATTCAAGTTTTAGTTGTCGATTGTTCACTTTTTAGCCGGCTTTGGTGGCTATGACATGAACTAGGACCATAATATTTTGCATGAAAGGAGGACTAGCCGCCGCGTTGCTCGGGAGAATGTGAAAAGTGTTCATATGTAGTAAAAAACTGAGAAATCCGTCCGTTTTCGTCATTTGTTATCGATTCGACTTAAAGCCGGTTCGTCATATTGGCCGTTTTTCTCTCTGAGACGCTTGCATTAATCGTCTGCAAAGCTATGTCGCGTGCTGCGGTATGCAGAGACACAAAAAGCACCATAGTAGGACACAGAAGAAGCTTCTAAGTTGAAGTAATAGCCAGTAAGAAGTAGTACAATTCAAGTTTTAGTTATCGATTATTCACTTTTTAGCCGGCTGTGGTGGCTTGGACATGAGGTGGAACCTTAAGATTTTGCATGAAAGGATGACTAGCAGCCGCGTTGCACGGGAGAATGTGAAAAGTGTTCATATGGAGTAAAAACATGAGAAATCCGTCCGTTTTCGTCATTTGTTATCGAATCGACTTAAAACCAGATCGCCACATTGGCCGCTTTTCTCTCTGAGACTGTTACATTTATCGTGTGCAAAGCTATGTCGCGTGCTGCGGTATGCGGAGACACTAAAAGCACCATAGTAGAACACAGAAGAAGCTTCTAGGTTGAAATAATAGCCAGTAAGAAGTAGTACAATTCAAGTTTTAGTTATCGATTATTCACTTTTTAGCCGGCTTTGGTGGCTTACACATGACCTAGGACCTTAAGATTTTGCATGAAAGGAAGACTAGCAGCCGCGTGGCACGGGAGAATGTGAAATGTGTTCATATGTAGTAAAAACCTGAGAAATCCGTCCGTTTTCATCATTTGTTATCGAATCGACTTAAAGCCAGATCGTCACATTGGCCGCTTTTCTCTCTGAAACAGTTACATTTATCGTCTTCAAAGCTATGTCACGTGCTGCGGTATGCGGAAACACTAAAAGCACCATAGTAGAACACAGAAGTAGCTTCTAAGTTGAAGTAATATCCAGTAGGATGTAGTACAATTCAAGGTTTAGTTGTCGATTATTCACTTTTTAGCCGGCTTTGGTGGCTTGGACATGACCTAGGACCTTAAGATTTTGCATGAAAGGAGGACTAGCAGCCGCCTTGCACGGGAGAATGAGAAAAGTGTTCATATGTAGTAAAAACCTGAGAAATCCGTCCGTTTTCGTCATTTGTTATCGAATCGACTTATAGCCAGATCGTCACATTGGCCGCTTTTCTCTCTGAGACGGTTACATTTATCGTCTGCAAAGCTATGTCGCGTGCTGCGGTATGCGGAGACACAAAAACCACCATGGTAGAACACAGAAGAAGCTTCTAAGTTGAAGTAATAGCCAGTAAGAAGTAGTACAATTCAAGTTTTAATTATCGATTATTCACTTTTTAGCCGACTTTGGAGGCTTGGATATGACCTAGGACCTTAAGATTTTGCATGAAAGGAGGACTAGCAGATGCGTTGCACGGGAGAATGTGAAAAGTGTTCATATGGAGTAAAAACATGAGAAATCCGTCCGTTTTCGTCATTTGTTATCGAATCGACTTAAAGCCAGATCGTCACATTGGCCGCTCTTCTCTCTGAAACGGTTACATTTATCGTCTGCAAAGCTATGTCGCGTGCTGCGGTATGCGGAAACACTAAAAGCACCATAGTAGAACACAGAAGAAGCTTCTAAGTTGAAGTAATAGCCAGTAAGAAGTAGTACAATTCAAGTTTTAGTTACCGATTATTCACTTTTTAGCTGGCTTTGGTGGCTCGGACATAAGGTGGAACCTTAAGATTTTGCATGAAATTAGGACTAGCAGCCGCGTTGCACGGGAGAATGAGAGATGTGACCGTATGTAGTAATAACCTGAGAAATCTGTCCATTTTCGTCATTTGTTATCGAATCGACTTAAAGCCAGATCGTCACATTGGCCGCCTTTCTCTCTGAGACGGTTACATTTATCGTCTGCAAAGCTATGTCGCGTGCTGCGGTATGCGGAGACACTAAAAGCACCATAGTAGAACACAGAAGAAGCTTCTAAGTTGAAGTAATAGCCAGTAAGAAGTAGTACAATTCAAGTTTTAGTTACCGATTATTCACATTTTAGCCGGCTTTGGTGGCTTGGACATAAGGTGGAACCTTACGATTTTTGCATGAAAGGAGGACTAGCAGCCGCGTTGCACGGGGGAATGTGAAAAGTGTTCATATGTAGTAAAATCCTGAGAAATCCGTCCATTTTCGTCATTTGTTATCGAATCGAGTTAAAGCCAGATCGTCACATTGGCCGCTCTTCTCTCTGAAACGGTTACATTTATCGTCTGCAAAGCTATGTTGCGTGCTGCGGTATGCGGAGACACTAAAAGCACCATAGTAGAACACAGAAGAAGCTACGAAGTTGAAGTAATAGCCAGTAAGAAGTTGTACAATTCAAGTTTTAGTTATTGATTATTCACTTTTTAGCCGGCTTTGGTGGCTTGGACATGAGGTGAAACCTTAAGATTTTGCATGAAAGCAGGACTAGCAGCCGCGTTGCACGGGAGAATGTGAGAAGTGTTCATATGTAGTAAAAACCTGAGAAATCCGTCCGCTTTCGTCATTTGTTATCGAATCGACTTAAAGCCAGATCGTCACATTGGCCGCTTTTCTCTCTGAGACGGTTACATTTATCGTCTGCAAAGCTATGTCGCGTGCTGCGGTATGCAGAGACACTAAAAGCACCATAGTAGAACACAGAAGGAGATTCTAAGTTGAAGTAATAGCCAGTAAGAAGTAGTACAATTCAAGTTTTAGTTGTCAATTATTCACTTTTTAGCCGGCTTTGGTGGCTTGGACGTGGCCTAGGACCTTAAGATTTTGCATGAAAGGAAGACTAGCAGCCGCGTTGCACGGGAGAATGTGAAAAGTGTTCATATGTAGTAAAAACCTGAGATATCCGTCCGTTTTCGTCATTTGTTATCAAATCGACTTAAAGCCAGATCGTCATATTGGCCGTTTTTCCCTCTGAGACGCTTGAATTAATCCTCTCCAACGCTATGTGGCGTGCAGCGGTATGTGGAGACACAAAAAGCACCATAGTAGAAAACAGAAGAAGCTTCTAAGTTGAAGTAATAGCCAGTAAGAAGTAGTACAATTCAAGTTTTGGTTTTCGATTATTCACTTTTTAGAAGGCTTTGGTTCCTTGGACATGACGTGGAACCTTAAGATTTTGCATGAAAGGAGGACTAGCAGCCGCGTTGCACGGGAGAATGTGAGAAGTGTTCATATGTTGTAAAAACCTGAGAAATCCGTCCGTTTTCGTCTATTGTTATCGAATCGACTTAAAGCCAGATCGTCACATTGGCCGCTATTCTCTCTGAGACGGTTACATTTATCGTCTGCAAAGCTATGTCGCGTGCTGCGGTATGCGGAGACACTAAAAGCACCATAGTAGAACACAGAAGGAGATTCTAAGTTGAAGTTGTAGCCAGTAAGAAGTAGTACAATTCAAGTTTTAGTTGTCGATTATTCACTTTTTAGCCGGCTTTGGTGGCTTGGACGTGATCTAGGACCTTAAGATTTTGCATGAAAGGAGGACTAGCAGCCGCGTTGCACGGGAGAATGTGGAAAGTGTTCATATGTAGTAAAAACCTGAGATATCCGTCCGTTTTCGTCATTTGTTATCAAATCGACTTAAAGCCAGATCGTCATATTGGCCGTTTTTCTCTCTGAGACGCTTGAATTAATCCTCTGCAACGCTATGTCGCGTGCAGCGGTATGTGGAGACACAAAAAGCACCATAGTAGAACACAGAAGAAGCTTCTAAGTTGAAGTAATAGCCAGTAAGTAGTACAATTCAAGTTTTGGTTATCGATTATTCACTTTTTAGAAGGCTTTGGTTCCTTGGACATGACGTGGAACCTTAAGATTTTGCATGAAAGGAGGACTAGCAGCCGCGTTGCACGGGAGAATGTGAGAAGTGTTCATATGTTGTAAAAACCTGAGAAATCCGTCCGTTTTCGTCTATTGTTATCGAATCGACTTAAAGCCAGATCGTCACATTGGCCGCTATTCTCTCTGAGACGGTTACATTTATCGTCTGCAAAGCTATGTCGCGTGCTGCGGTATGCGGAGACACTAAAAGCACCATAGTAGAACACAGAAGAAGCTACGAAGTTGAAGTAATAGCCAGTAAGAAGTAGTACAATTCAAGTTTTAGTTATTGATTATTCACTTTTTAGCCGGCTTTGGTGGCTTGGACATGAGGTGAAACCTTAAGATTTTGCATGAAAGTAGGACTAGCAGCCGCGTTGCACGGGAGAATGTGAGAAGTGTTCATATGTAGTAAAAACCTGAGAAATCCGTTCGCTTTCGTCATTTGTTATCGAATCGACTTAAAGCCAGTTCGTCACATTGGCCGCTTTTCTCTCTGAGACGGTTACATTTATCGTCTGCAAAGCTATGTCGCGTGCTGCGGTATGCGGAGACACTAAAAGCACCATAGTAGAACACAGAAGGAGATTCTAAGTTGAAGTAATAGCCAGTAAGAAGTAGTACAATTCAAGTTTTAGTTGTCGATTATTCACTTTTTAGCCGGCTTTGGTGGCTTGGACGTGACCTAGGACCTTAAGATTTTGCGTGAAAGGAAGACTAGCAGCCGCGTTGCACGGGAGAATGTGAAAAGTGTTCATATGTAGTAAAAACCTGAGATATCCGTCCGTTTTCGTCATTTGTTATCAAATCGACTTAAAGCCAGATCGTCATATTGGCTGTTTTTCTCTCTGAGACGCTTGAATTAATCCTCTCCAACGCTATGTCGCGTGCAGCGGTATGTGGAGACACAAAAAGCACCATAGTAGACAACAGAAGAAGCTTCTAAGTTGAAGTAATAGCCAGTAAGAAGTAGTACAATTCAAGTTTTGGTTTTCGATTATTCACTTTTTAGAAGGCTTTGGTTCCTTGGACATGACGTGGAACCTTAAGATTTTGCATGAAAGGAGGACTAGCAGCCGCGTTGCACGGGAGAATGTGAGAAGTGTTCATATGTAGTAAAAACCTGAGAAATCCGTCCGTTTTCGTCATTTGTTATCGAATCGACTTAAAGCCAGATCGTCACATTGGCCGCTCTTCTCTCTGAGACGGTTACATTTATCGTTCGCAAAGCTATGTCGCGTGCTGCGGTATGCAGAGACACTAAAAGCACCATAGTAGAACACAGAAGGAGATTCTAAGTTGAAGTAATAGCCAGTAAGAAGTAGTACAATTCAAGTTTTAGTTGTCGATTATTCACTTTTTAGCCGGCTTTGGTGGATTGGACGTGATCTAGGACCTTAAGATTTTGCATGAAAGGAGGACTAGGAGCCGCGTTGCATGGGAGAATGTGGAAAGTGTTCATATGTAGTAAAAACCTGAGATATCCGTCCGTTTTCGTCATTTGTTATCAAATCGACTTAAAGCCAGATTGTCATATTGGCCGTTTTTCTCTCTGAGACGCTTGAATTAATCCTCTGCAACGCTATGTCGCGTGCAGCGGTATGTGGAGACACAAAAAGCACCATAGTAGAACACAGAAGAAGCTTCTAAGTTGAAGTAATAGCCAGTAAGTAGTACAATTCAAGTTTTGGTTATCGATTATTCACTTTTTAGAAGGCTTTGGTGCCTTGGACATGACGTGGAACCTTAAGATTTTGCATGAAAGGAGGACTAGCAGCCGCGTTGCACGGGAGAATGTGAAAAGTGTTCATATGTAGAAAAACCTGAGAAATCCGTGGGTTTTCGTCATTTGTTATCGTATCGACTTAAAGCCAGATCGTCACATTGGCCGCTTTTCTCTCTGAAACGGTTACATTTATCGTCTGCAAAGCTATGTCGCGTGCTGCGGTATGCGGAGACACTAAAAGCACCATAGTAGAACACAGAAGAAGCTACGAAGTTGAAGTAATAGCCAGTAACAAGTAGTACAATTCAAGTTTTAGTTATTGATTATTCACTTTTTAGCCGGCTTTGGTGGCTTGGACATGAGGTGAAACCTTAAGATTTTGCATGAAAGTAGGACTAGCAGCCGCGTTGCACGGGAGAATGTGAGAAGTGTTCATATGTAGTAAAAACCTGAGAAATCCGTCCGCTTTCGTCATTTGTTATCGAATCGACTTAAAGCCAGATCGTCACATTGGCCGCTTTTCTCTCTGAAACAGTTACATTTATCGTCTGCAAAGCTATGTCACGTGCTGCGAAATGCGGAGACTCTAATAGCACCATAGTAGAACACAGAAGAAGCTTCTAACTTGAAGTAATAGCCAGTAAGAAGTAATACAATTCAAGTTTTAGTTATTGATTATTCACTTTTTAGCCGGCTTTGGTGGCTTGGACATGAGGTGGAACCTTAAGATTTTGCATGAATGGAAGACTAGCAGCCGCGTTGCACCTGAGAATGTGAAAAGTGTTCATATGTAGTATAAACCTGAGAAATCCGTCCGTTTTGGTCATTTGTTACCGAATCGATTTAAAGCCAGATCGTCACATTGGCCGCCCTTGTCTCTGAAACGGTTACATTTATCGTCTTCAAAGCTATGTCACGTGCTGCGGTATGCGGAAACACTAAAAGCACCATAGTAGAACACAGAAGTAGCTTCTAAGTTGAAGTAATATCCAGTAGGATGTAGTACAATTCAAGGTTTAGTTGTCGATTATTCACTTTTTAGCCGGCTTTGGTGGCTTGGACATGACCTAGGACCTTAAGATTTTGCATGAAAGGAGGACTAGCAGCCGCCTTGCACGGGAGAATGAGAAAAGTGTTCATATGTAGTAAAAACCTGAGAAATCCGTCCGTTTTCGTCATTTGTTATCGAATCGACTTATAGCCAGATCGTCACATTGGCCGCTTTTCTCTCTGAGACGGTTACATTTATCGTCTGCAAAGCTATGTCGCGTGCTGCGGTATGCGGAGACACAAAAACCACCATGGTAGAACACAGAAGAAGCTTCTAAGTTGAAGTAATAGCCAGTAAGAAGTAGTACAATTCAAGTTTTAATTATCGATTATTCACTTTTTAGCCGACTTTGGAGGCTTGGATATGACCTAGGACCTTAAGATTTTGCATGAAAGGAGGACTAGCAGCCGCGTTGCACGGGAGAATGTGAAAAGTGTTCATATGGAGTAAAAACATGAGAAATCCGTCCGTTTTCGTCATTTGTTATCGAATCGACTTAAAGCCAGATCGTCACATTGGCCGCTCTTCTCTCTGAAACGGTTACATTTATCGTCTGCAAAGCTATGTCGCGTGCTGCGGTATGCGGAAACACTAAAAGCACCATAGTAGAACACAGAAGAAGCTTCTAAGTTGAAGTAATATCCAGTAAGAAGTAGTACAATTCAAGTTTTAGTTGTCGATTATTCACTTTTTAGCCGGCTTTGGTGGCTTGGACGTGACCTAGGACCTTAAGATTTTGCATGAAAGGAAGACTAGCAGCCGCGTTGCACGGGAGAATGTGAAAAGTGTTCATATGTAGTAAAAACCTGAGATATCCGTCCGTTTTCGTCATTTGTTATCGAATCGACTTAAAGCCAGATCGTCACATTGGCCGCTCTTCTCTCTGAAACGGTTACATTTATCGTCTGCAAAGCTATGTTGCGTGCTGCGGTATGCGGAGACACTAAAAGCACTATAGTAGAACACAGAAGAAGCTTCTAAGTTGAAGTAATAGCCAGTAAGAAGTAGTACAATTCAAGTTTTAGTTACCGATTATTCACTTTTTAGCTGGCTTTGGTGGCTCGGACATAAGGTGGAACCTTAAGATTTTGCATGAAATTAGGACTAGCAGCCGCGTTGCACGGGAGAATGAGAGATGTGACCATATGTAGTAATAACCTGAGAAATGTGTCCATTTTCGCCATTTGTTATCGAATCGACTTAAAGCCAGATCGTCACATTGGCCGCCTTTCTCTCTGAGACGGTTACATTTATCGTCTGCAAAGCTATGTCGCGTGCTGCGGTATGCGGAGACACTAAAAGCACCATAGTAGAACACAGAAGAAGCTTCTAAGTTGAAGTAATAGCCAGTAAGAAGTAGTACAATTCAAGTTTTAGTTACCGATTATTCACATTTTAGCCGGCTTTGGTGGCTTGGACATAAGGTGGAACCTTACGATTTTTGCATGAAAGGAGGACTAGCAGCCGCGTTGCACGGGGGAATGTGAAAAGTGTTCATATGTAGTAAAATCCTGAGAAATCCGTCCATTTTCGTCATTTGTTATCGTATCGAGTTAAAGCCAGATCGTCACATTGGCCGCTCTTCTCTCTGAAACGGTTACATTTATCGTCTGCAAAGCTATGTTGCGTGCTGCGGTATGCGGAGACACTAAAAGCACCATAGTAGAACACAGAAGAAGCTACGAAGTTGAAGTAATAGCCAGTAAGAAGTTGTACAATTCAAGTTTTAGTTATTGATTATTCACTTTTTAGCCGGCTTTGGTGGCTTGGACATGAGGTGAAACCTTAAGATTTTGCATGAAAGCAGGACTAGCAGCCGCGTTGCACGGGAGAATGTGAGAAGTGTTCATATGTAGTAAAAACCTGAGAAATCCGTCCGCTTTCGTCATTTGTTATCGAATCGACTTAAAGCCAGATCGTCACATTGGCCGCTTTTCTCTCTGAGACGGTTACATTTATCGTCTGCAAAGCTATGTCGCGTGCTGCGGTATGCGGAGACACTAAAAGCACCATAGTAGAACACAGAAGGAGATTCTAAGTTGAAGTAATAGCCAGTAAGAAGTAGTACAATTCAAGTTTTAGTTGTCAATTATTCACTTTTTAGCCGGCTTTGGTGGCTTGGACGTGGCCTAGGACCTTAAGATTTTGCATGAAAGGAAGACTAGCAGCCGCGTTGCACGGGAGAATGTGAAAAGTGTTCATATGTAGTAAAAACCTGAGATATCCGTCCGTTTTCGTCATTTGTTATCAAATCGACTTAAAGCCAGATCGTCATATTGGCCGTTTTTCCCTCTGAGACGCTTGAATTAATCCTCTCCAACGCTATGTGGCGTGCAGCGGTATGTGGAGACACAAAAAGCACCATAGTAGAAAACAGAAGAAGCTTCTAAGTTGAAGTAATAGCCAGTAAGAAGTAGTACAATTCAAGTTTTGGTTTTCGATTATTCACTTTTTAGAAGGCTTTGGTTCCTTGGACATGACGTGGAACCTTAAGATTTTGCATGAAAGGAGGACTAGCAGCCGCGTTGCACGGGAGAATGTGAGAAGTGTTCATATGTTGTAAAAACCTGAGAAATCCGTCCGTTTTCGTCTATTGTTATCGAATCGACTTAAAGCCAGATCGTCACATTGGCCGCTATTCTCTCTGAGACGGTTACATTTATCGTCTGCAAAGCTATGTCGCGTGCTGCGGTATGCGGAGACACTAAAAGCACCATAGTAGAACACAGAAGGAGATTCTAAGTTGAAGTTGTAGCCAGTAAGAAGTAGTACAATTCAAGTTTTAGTTGTCGATTATTCACTTTTTAGCCGGCTTTGGTGGCTTGGACGTGATCTAGGACCTTAAGATTTTGCATGAAAGGAGGACTAGCAGCCGCGTTGCACGGGAGAATGTGGAAAGTGTTCATATGTAGTAAAAACCTGAGATATCCGTCCGTTTTCGTCATTTGTTATCAAATCTACTTAAAGCCAGATCGTCATATTGGCCGTTTTTCTCTCTGAGACGCTTGAATTAATCCTCTGCAACGCTATGTCGCGTGCAGCGGTATGTGGAGACACAAAAAGCACCATAGTAGAACACAGAAGAAGCTTCTAAGTTGAAGTAATAGCCAGTAAGTAGTACAATTCAAGTTTTGGTTATCGATTATTCACTTTTTAGAAGGCTTTGGTTCCTTGGACATGACGTGGAACCTTAAGATTTTGCATGAAAGGAGGACTAGCAGCCGCGTTGCACGGGAGAATGTGAGAAGTGTTCATATGTTGTAAAAACCTGAGAAATCCGTCCGTTTTCGTCTATTGTTATCGAATCGACTTAAAGCCAGATCGTCACATTGGCCGCTATTCTCTCTGAGACGGTTACATTTATCGTCTGCAAAGCTATGTCGCGTGCTGCGGTATGCGGAGACACTAAAAGCACCATAGTAGAACACAGAAGAAGCTACGAAGTTGAAGTAATAGCCAGTAAGAAGTAGTACAATTCAAGTTTTAGTTATTGATTATTCACTTTTTAGCCGGCTTTGGTGGCTTGGACATGAGGTGAAACCTTAAGATTTTGCATGAAAGTAGGACTAGCAGCCGCGTTGCACGGGAGAATGTGAGAAGTGTTCATATGTAGTAAAAAACCTGAGAAATCCGTTCGCTTTCGTCATTTGTTATCGAATCGACTTAAAGCCAGTTCGTCACATTGGCCGCTTTTCTCTCTGAGACGGTTACATTTATCGTCTGCAAAGCTATGTCGCGTGCTGCGGTATGCGGAGACACTAAAAGCACCATAGTAGAACACAGAAGGAGATTCTAAGTTGAAGTAATAGCCAGTAAGAAGTAGTACAATTCAAGTTTTAGTTGTCGATTATTCACTTTTTAGCCGGCTTTGGTGGCTTGGACGTGACCTAGGACCTTAAGATTTTGCGTGAAAGGAAGACTAGCAGCCGCGTTGCACGGGAGAATGTGAAAAGTGTTCATATGTAGTAAAAACCTGAGATATCCGTCCGTTTTCGTCATTTGTTATCAAATCGACTTAAAGCCAGATCGTCATATTGGCTGTTTTTCTCTCTGAGACGCTTGAATTAATCCTCTCCAACGCTATGTCGCGTGCAGCGGTATGTGGAGACACAAAAAGCACCATAGTAGACAACAGAAGAAGCTTCTAAGTTGAAGTAATAGCCAGTAAGAAGTAGTACAATTCAAGTTTTGGTTTTCGATTATTCACTTTTTAGAAGGCTTTGGTTCCTTGGACATGACGTGGAACCTTAAGATTTTGCATGAAAGGAGGACTAGCAGCCGCGTTGCACGGGAGAATGTGAGAAGTGTTCATATGTAGTAAAAACCTGAGAAATCCGTCCGTTTTCGTCATTTGTTATCGAATCGACTTAAAGCCAGATCGTCACATTGGCCGTTCTTCTCTCTGAGACGGTTACATTTATCGTTCGCAAAGCTATGTCGCGTGCTGCGGTATGCAGAGACACTAAAAGCACCATAGTAGAACACAGAAGGAGATTCTAAGTTGAAGTAATAGCCAGTAAGAAGTAGTACAATTCAAGTTTTAGTTGTCGATTATTCACTTTTTAGCCGGCTTTGGTGGATTGGACGTGATCTAGGACCTTAAGATTTTGCATGAAAGGAGGACTAGGAGCCGCGTTGCATGGGAGAATGTGGAAAGTGTTCATATGTAGTAAAAACCTGAGATATCCGTCCGTTTTCGTCATTTGTTATCAAATCGACTTAAAGCCAGATTGTCATATTGGCCGTTTTTCTCTCTGAGACGCTTGAATTAATCCTCTGCAACGCTATGTCGCGTGCAGCGGTATGTGGAGACACAAAAAGCACCATAGTAGAACACAGAAGAAGCTTCTAAGTTGAAGTAATAGCCAGTAAGTAGTACAATTCAAGTTTTGGTTATCGATTATTCACTTTTTAGAAGGCTTTGGTGCCTTGGACATGACGTGGAACCTTAAGATTTTGCATGAAAGGAGGACTAGCAGCCGCGTTGCACGGGAGAATGTGAAAAGTGTTCATATGTAGAAAAACCTGAGAAATCCGTGGGTTTTCGTCATTTGTTATCGTATCGACTTAAAGCCAGATCGTCACATTGGCCGCTTTTCTCTCTGAAACGGTTACATTTATCGTCTGCAAAGCTATGTTGCGTGCTGCGGTATGCGGAGACACTAAAAGCACCATAGTAGAACACAGAAGAAGCTACGAAGTTGAAGTAATAGCCAGTAAGAAGTAGTACAATTCAAGTTTTAGTTATTGATTATTCACTTTTTAGCCGGCTTTGGTGGCTTGGACATGAGGTGAAACCTTAAGATTTTGCATGAAAGTAGGACTAGCAGCCGCGTTGCACGGGAGAATGTGAGAAGTGTTCATATGTAGTAAAAACCTGAGAAATCCGTCCGCTTTCGTCATTTGTTATCGAATCGACTTAAAGCCAGATCGTCACATTGGCCGCTTTTCTCTCTGAGACGGTTACATTTATCGTCTGCAAAGCTATGTCGCGTGCTGCGGTATGCGGAGACACTAAAAGCACCATAGTAGAACACAGAAGGAGATTCTAAGTTGAAGTAATAGCCAGTAAGAAGTAGTACAATTCAAGTTTTAGTTGTCGATTATTCACTTTTTAGCCGGCTTTGGTGGCTTGGACGTGACCTAGGACCTTAAGATTTTGCGTGAAAGGAAGACTAGCAGCCGCGTTGCACGGGAGAATGTGAAAAGTGTTCATATGTAGTAAAAACCTGAGATATCCGTCCGTTTTCGTCATTTGTTATCAAATCGACTTAAAGCCAGATCGTCATATTGGCCGTTTTTCTCTCTGAGACGCTTGAATTAATCCTCTCCAACGCTATGTCGCGTGCAGCGGTATGTGGAGACACAAAAAGCACCATAGTAGAAAACAGAAGAAGCTTCTAAGTTGAAGTAATAGCCAGTAAGAAGTAGTACAATTCAAGTTTTAGTTGTCGATTATTCACTTTTTAGCCGGCTTTGGTGGCTTGGACGTGACCTAGGACCTTAAGATTTTGCGTGAAAGGAAGACTAGCAGCCGCGTTGCACGGGAGAATGTGAAAAGTGTTCATATGTAGTAAAAATCTGAGATATCCGTCCGTTTTCGTCATTTGTTATCAAATCGACTTAAAGCCAGATCGTCATATTGGCCGTTTTTCTCTCTGAGACGCTTGAATTAAGCCTCTCCAACGCTATGTCGCGTGCAGCGGTATGTGGAGACACAAAAAGCACCATAGTAGAAAACAGAAGAAGCTTCTAAGTTGAAGTAATAGCCAGTAAGAAGTAGTACAATTCAAGTTTTGGTTTTCGATTATTCACTTTTTAGAAGGCTTTGGTTCCTTGGACATGACGTGGAACCTTAAGATTTTGCATGAAAGGAGGACTAGCAGCCGCGTTGCACGGGAGAATGTGAGAAGTGTTCATATGTAGTAAAAACCTGAGAAATCCGTCCGTTTTCGTCATTTGTTATCGAATCGACTTAAAGCCAGATCGTCACATTGGCCGCTCTTCTCTCTGAGACGGTTACATTTATCGTTCGCAAAGCTATGTCGCGTGCTGCGGTATGCAGAGACACTAAAAGCACCATAGTAGAACACAGAAGGAGATTCTAAGTTGAAGTAATAGCCAGTAAGAAGTAGTACAATTCAAGTTTTAGTTGTCGATTATTCACTTTTTAGCCGGCTTTGGTGGCTTGGACGTGATCTAGGACCTTAAGATTTTGCATGAAAGGAGGTCTAGCAGCCGCGTTGCACGGGAGAATGTGGAAAGTGTTCATATGTAGTAAAAACCTGAGATATCCGTCCGTTTTCGTCATTTGTTATCAAATCGACTTAAAGCCAGATTGTCATATTGGCCGTTTTTCTCTCTGAGACGCTTGAATTAATCCTCTGCAACGCTATGTCGCGTGCAGCGGTATGTGGAGACACAAAAAGCACCATAGTAGAACACATAAGAAGCTTCTAAGTTGAAGTAATAGCCAGTAAGTAGTACAATTCAAGTTTTGGTTATCGATTATTCACTTTTTCGAAGGCTTTGGTGCCTTGGACATGACGTGGAACCTTAAGATTTTGCATGAAAGGAGGACTAGCAGCCACGTTGCACGGGAGAATGTGAAAAGTGTTCATATGTAGAAAAACCTGAGAAATCCGTGGGTTTTCGTCATTTGTTATCGTATCGACTTAAAGCCAGATCGTCCACATTGGCCGCTCTTGTCTCTGAAACGGTTACATTTATCGTCTGCAAAGCTATGTCGCGTGCTGCGGAATGCGGAAACACTAAAAGCACCATAGTAGAACACAGAAGAAGCTTCTAAGTTGAAGTAATATCCAGTAAGAAGTAGTACAATTCAAGTTTTAGTTGTCGATTATTCACTTTTTAGCCGGCTTTGGTGGCTTGGACATGACCTAGCACCTTACGAATTTGCATGAATGGAGGACTAGCAGCCGCGTTGCACGGGAGAATGTGAAAAGTGTTCATATGGAGTAAAAACCTGAGAAATCCGTCCGTTTTCGTCATTTGTTATCGAATCGACTTAAAGCCAGATCGTCAAATTGGAAGCTTTTCTCTCTTAGACGGTTACATTTATCGTCTGCAAAGCTATGTCGCGTTCTGCGGTATGCGGAGACACTAAAAGCACCATAGTAGAACACAGAAGAAGCTTCTAAGTTGAATTAATAGCCAGTAAGAAGTAGTACAATTCAAGTTTTAGTTGTCGATTAGTCACTTTTTAGCCGGCTTTGGTGGCTTGGACGTGACCTAGGACCTTAAGATTTTGCATGAAAGAAAGACTAGCAGCCGCGTTGCCCGGGAGAATGTGTAAAGTGTTCATATGTAGTAAAAACCTGAGATATCCGTCCGTTTTCGTCATTTGTTATCAAATCGACTTAAAGCCAGATCGTCACATTGGCCGTTTTTCTCTCTGAGACGCTTGAATTAATCCTCTGCAACGCTATGTCGCGTGCTGCGGTACGTGGAGACACAAAAAGCACCATAGTAGAACATAGAAGAAGCTTCTAAGTTGAAGTAATAGCCAGTAAGAAGTAGTACAATTCAAGTTTTGGTTATCGATTATTCACTTTTTAGAAGGCTTTGGTGCCTTGGACATGACGTGGAACCTTAAGATTTTGCATGAATGGAGGACTAGCAGCCGCGTTGCACGGGTGAATGTGAAAAGTGTTCATATGTAGTAAAAACCTGAGAAATCCGTGGGTTTTCGTCATTTGTTATCGTATCGACTTAAAGCCAGATCGTCACATTGGCCGCTTTTCTCTCTGAGACGGTTACATTTATCGTCTGCAAAGCTATGTCGCGTGCTGCGGTATGCGGAGACACTAAAAGCACCGTAGTAGAACACAGAAGAAGCTTCTAAGTTAAAGTAATAGCCAGTAAGAAGTAGTACAATTCAAGTTTTAATTATCGATTATTCACTTTTTAGCCGGATTTGGTGGCTTGGACATGAGGTGGAACCTTAAGATTTTGCATGAAAGGAGGACTAGCAGCCGCGTTGCACGGGAGAATGTGAAAAGTGTTCATATGTAGTAAAAACCTGAGAAATCCGTCTGTTTTCGTCATTTGTTATCGAATCGACTTAAAGCCAGATCGTCACATTGGCTGCTTTTCTCTCTGAAACAGTTACATTTATCGTCTGCAAAGCTATGTCACGTGCTGCGAAATGCGGAGACTCTAATAGCACCATAGTAGAACACAGAAGAAGCTTCTAACTTGAAGTAATAGCCAGTAAGAAGTAATACAATTCAAGTTTTAGTTATTGATTATTCACTTTTTAGCCGGCTTTGGTGGCTTGGACATGAGGTGGAGCCTTAAGATTTTGCATGAATGGAAGACTAGCAGCCGCGTTGCACCTGAGAATGTGAAAAGTGTTCATATGTAGTATAAACCTGAGAAATCCGTCCGTTTTGGTCATTTGTTACCGAATCGATTTAAAGCCAGATCGTCACATTGGCCGCCCTTGTCTCTGAAACGGTTACATTTATCGTCTTCAAAGCTATGTCACGTGCTGCGGTATGCGGAAACACTAAAAGCACCATAGTAGAACACAGAAGTAGCTTCTAAGTTGAAGTAATATCCAGTAGGATGTAGTACAATTCAAGGTTTAGTTGTCGATTATTCACTTTTTAGCCGGCTTTGGTGGCTTGGACATGACCTAGGACCTTACGATTTTGCATGAAAGGAGGACTAGCAGCCGCCTTGCACGGGAGAATGAGAAAAGTGTTCATATGTAGTAAAAACCTGAGAAATCCGTCCGTTTTCGTCATTTGTTATCGAATCGACTTATAGCCAGATCGTCACATTGGCCGCTTTTCTCTCTGAGACGGTTACATTTATCGTCTGCAAAGCTATGTCGCGTGCTGCGGTATGCGGAGACACAAAAACCACCATGGTTGAACACAGAAGAAGCTTCTAAGTTGAAGTAATAGCCAGTAAGAAGTAGTACAATTCAAGTTTTAATTATCGATTATTCACTTTTTAGCCGACTTTGGAGGCTTGGATATGACCTAGGACCTTAAGATTTTGCATGAAAGGAGGACTAGCAGCCGCGTTGCACGGGAGAATGTGAAAAGTGTTCATATGGAGTAAAAACATGAGAAATCCGTCCGTTTTCGTCATTTGTTATCGAATCGACTTAAAGCCAGATCGTCACATTGGCCGCTCTTCTCTCTGAAACGGTTACATTTATCGTCTGCAAAGCTATGTCGCGTGCTGCGGTATGCGGAAACACTAAAAGCACCATAGTAGAACACAGAAGAAGCTTCTAAGTTGAAGTAATATCCAGTAAGAAGTAGTACAATTCAAGTTTTAGTTGTCGATTATTCACTTTTTAGCCGGCTTTGGTGGCTTGGACGTGACCTAGGACCTTAAGATTTTGCATGAAAGGAAGACTAGCAGCCGCGTTGCACGGGAGAATGTGAAAAGTGTTCATATGTAGTAAAAACCTGAGATATCCGTCCGTTTTCGTCATTTGTTATCGAATCGACTTAAAGCCAGATCGTCACATTGGCCGCTCTTCTCTCTGAAACGGTTACATTTATCGTCTGCAAAGCTATGTTGCGTGCTGCGGTATGCGGAGACACTAAAAGCACTATAGTAGAACACAGAAGAAGCTTCTAAGTTGAAGTAATAGCCAGTAAGAAGTAGTACAATTCAAGTTTTAGTTACCGATTATTCACTTTTTAGCTGGCTTTGGTGGCTCGGACATATGGTGGAACCTTAAGATTTTGCATGAAATTAGGACTAGCAGCCGCGTTGCACGGGAGAATGAGAGATGTGACCATATGTAGTAATAACCTGAGAAATCTGTCCATTTTCGCCATTTGTTATCGAATCGACTTAAAGCCAGATCGTCACATTGGCCGCCTTTCTCTCTGAGACGGTTACATTTATCGTCTGCAAAGCTATGTCGCGTGCTGCGGTATGCGGAGACACTAAAAGCACCATAGTAGAACACAGAAGAAGCTTCTAAGTTGAAGTAATAGCCAGTAAGAAGTAGTACAATTCAAGTTTTAGTTACCGATTATTCACATTTTAGCCGGCTTTGGTGGCTTGGACATAAGGTGGAACCTTACGATTTTTGCATGAAAGGAGGACTAGCAGCCGCGTTGCACTTGGGAATGTGAAAAGTGTTCATATGTAGTAAAATCCTGAGAAATCCGTCCATTTTCGTCATTTGTTATCGAATCGAGTTAAAGCCAGATCGTCACATTGGCCGCTCTTCTCTCTGAAACGGTTACATTTATCGTCTGCAAAGCTATGTTGCGTGCTGCGGTATGCGGAGACACTAAAAGCACCATAGTAGAACACAGAAGAAGCTACGAAGTTGAAGTAATAGCCAGTAAGAAGTTGTACAATTCAAGTTTTAGTTATTGATTATTCACTTTTTAGCCGGCTTTGGTGGCTTGGACATGAGGTGAAACCTTAAGATTTTGCATGAAAGCAGGACTAGCAGCCGCGTTGCACGGGAGAATGTGAGAAGTGTTCATATGTAGTAAAAACCTGAGAAATCCGTCCGCTTTCGTCATTTGTTATCGAATCGACTTAAAGCCAGATCGTCACATTGGCCGCTTTTCTCTCTGAGACGGTTACATTTATCGTCTGCAAAGCTATGTCGCGTGCTGCGGTATGCGGAGACACTAAAAGCACCATAGTAGAACACAGAAGGAGATTCTAAGTTGAAGTAATAGCCAGTAAGAAGTAGTACAATTCAAGTTTTAGTTGTCAATTATTCACTTTTTAGCCGGCTTTGGTGGCTTGGACGTGGCCTAGGACCTTAAGATTTTGCATGAAAGGAAGACTAGCAGCCGCGTTGCACGGGAGAATGTGAAAAGTGTTCATATGTAGTAAAAACCTGAGATATCCGTCCGTTTTCGTCATTTGTTATCAAATCGACTTAAAGCCAGATCGTCATATTGGCCGTTTTTCCCTCTGAGACGCTTGAATTAATCCTCTCCAACGCTATGTGGCGTGCAGCGGTATGTGGAGACACAAAAAGCACCATAGTAGAAAACAGAAGAAGCTTCTAAGTTGAAGTAATAGCCAGTAAGAAGTAGTACAATTCAAGTTTTGGTTTTCGATTATTCACTTTTTAGAAGGCTTTGGTTCCTTGGACATGACGTGGAACCTTAAGATTTTGCATGAAAGGAGGACTAGCAGCCGCGTTGCACGGGAGAATGTGAGAAGTGTTCATATGTTGTAAAAACCTGAGAAATCCGTCCGTTTTCGTCTATTGTTATCGAATCGACTTAAAGCCAGATCGTCACATTGGCCGCTATTCTCTCTGAGACGGTTACATTTATCGTCTGCAAAGCTATGTCGCGTGCTGCGGTATGCGGAGACACTAAAAGCACCATAGTAGAACACAGAAGGAGATTCTAAGTTGAAGTTGTAGCCAGTAAGAAGTAGTACAATTCAAGTTTTAGTTGTCGATTATTCACTTTTTAGCCGGCTTTGGTGGCTTGGACGTGATCTAGGACCTTAAGATTTTGCATGAAAGGAGGACTAGCAGCCGCGTTGCACGGGAGAATGTGGAAAGTGTTCATATGTAGTAAAAACCTGAGATATCCGTCCGTTTTCGTCATTTGTTATCAAATCGACTTAAAGCCAGATCGTCATATTGGCCGTTTTTCTCTCTGAGACGCTTGAATTAATCCTCTGCAACGCTATGTCGCGTGCAGCGGTATGTGAAGACACAAAAAGCACCATAGTAGAACACAGAAGAAGCTTCTAAGTTGAAGTAATAGCCAGTAAGTAGTACAATTCAAGTTTTGGTTATCGATTATTCACTTTTTAGAAGGCTTTGGTTCCTTGGACATGACGTGGAACCTTAAGATTTTGCATGAAAGGAGGACTAGCAGCCGCGTTGCACGGGAGAATGTGAGAAGTGTTCATATGTTGTAAAAACCTGAGAAATCCGTCCGTTTTCGTCTATTGTTATCGAATCGCCTTAAAGCCAGATCGTCACATTGGCCGCTATTCTCTCTGAGACGGTTACATTTATCGTCTGCAAAGCTATGTCGCGTGCTGCGGTATGCGGAGACACTAAAAGCACCATAGTAGAACACAGAAGAAGCTACGAAGTTGAAGTAATAGCCAGTAAGAAGTAGTACAATTCAAGTTTTAGTTATTGATTATTCACTTTTTAGCCGGCTTTGGTGGCTTGGACATGAGGTGAAACCTTAAGATTTTGCATGAAAGTAGGACTAGCAGCCGCGTTGCACGGGAGAATGTGAGAAGTGTTCATATGTAGTAAAAACCTGAGAAATCCGTTCGCTTTCGTCATTTGTTATCGAATCGACTTAAAGCCAGTTCGTCACATTGGCCGCTTTTCTCTCTGGGACGGTTACATTTATCGTCTGCAAAGCTATGTCGCGTGCTGCGGTATGCGGAGACACTAAAAGCACCATAGTTGAACACAGAAGGAGATTCTAAGTTGAAGTAATAGCCAGTAAGAAGTAGTACAATTCAAGTTTTAGTTGTCGATTATTCACTTTTTAGCCGGCTTTGGTGGCTTGGACGTGACCTAGGACCTTAAGATTTTGCGTGAAAGGAAGACTAGCAGCCGCGTTGCACGGGAGAATGTGAAAAGTGTTCATATGTAGTAAAAACCTGAGATATCCGTCCGTTTTCGTCATTTGTTATCAAATCGACTTAAAGCCAGATCGTCATATTGGCCGTTTTTCTCTCTGAGACGCTTGAATTAATCCTCTCCAACGCTATGTCGCGTGCAGCGGTATGTGGAGACACAAAAAGCACCATAGTAGACAACAGAAGAAGCTTCTAAGTTGAAGTAATAGCCAGTAAGAAGTAGTACAATTCAAGTTTTGGTTTTCGATTATTCACTTTTTAGAAGGCTTTGGTTCCTTGGACATGACGTGGAACCTTAAGATTTTGCATGAAAGGAGGACTAGCAGCCGCGTTGCACGGGAGAATGTGAGAAGTGTTCATATGTAGTAAAAACCTGAGAAATCCGTCCGTTTTCGTCATTTGTTATCGAATCGACTTAAAGCCAGATCGTCACATTGGCCGCTCTTCTCTCTGAGACGGTTACATTTATCGTTCGCAAAGCTATGTCGCGTGCTGCGGTATGCAGAGACACTAAAAGCACCATAGTAGAACACAGAAGGAGATTCTAAGTTGAAGTAATAGCCAGTAAGAAGTAGTACAATTCAAGTTTTAGTTGTCAATTATTCACTTTTTAGCCGGCTTTGGTGGCTTGGACGTGGCCTAGGACCTTAAGATTTTGCATGAAAGGAAGACTAGCAGCCGCGTTGCACGGGAGAATGTGAAAAGTGTTCATATGTAGTAAAAACCTGAGATATCCGTCCGTTTTCGTCATTTGTTATCAAATCGACTTAAAGCCAGATCGTCATATTGGCCGTTTTTCCCTCTGAGACGCTTGAATTAATCCTCTCCAACGCTATGTGGCGTGCAGCGGTATGTGGAGACACAAAAAGCACCATAGTAGAAAACAGAAGAAGCTTCTAAGTTGAAGTAATAGCCAGTAAGAAGTAGTACAATTCAAGTTTTGGTTTTCGATTATTCACTTTTTAGAAGGCTTTGGTTCCTTGGACATGACGTGGAACCTTAAGATTTTGCATGAAAGGAGGACTAGCAGCCGCGTTGCACGGGAGAATGTGAGAAGTGTTCATATGTTGTAAAAACCTGAGAAATCCGTCCGTTTTCGTCTATTGTTATCGAATCGACTTAAAGCCAGATCGTCACATTGGCCGCTATTCTCTCTGAGACGGTTACATTTATCGTCTGCAAAGCTATGTCGCGTGCTGCGGTATGCGGAGACACTAAAAGCACCATAGTAGAACACAGAAGGAGATTCTAAGTTGAAGTTGTAGCCAGTAAGAAGTAGTACAATTCAAGTTTTAGTTGTCGATTATTCACTTTTTAGCCGGCTTTGGTGGCTTGGACGTGATCTAGGACCTTAAGATTTTGCATGAAAGGAGGACTAGCAGCCGCGTTGCACGGGAGAATGTGGAAAGTGTTCATATGTAGTAAAAACCTGAGATATCCGTCCGTTTTCGTCATTTGTTATCAAATCGACTTAAAGCCAGATCGTCATATTGGCCGTTTTTCTCTCTGAGACGCTTGAATTAATCCTCTGCAACGCTATGTCGCGTGCAGCGGTATGTGGAGACACAAAAAGCACCATAGTAGAACACAGAAGAAGCTTCTAAGTTGAAGTAATAGCCAGTAAGTAGTACAATTCAAGTTTTGGTTATCGATTATTCACTTTTTAGAAGGCTTTGGTTCCTTGGACATGACGTGGAACCTTAAGATTTTGCATGAAAGGAGGACTAGCAGCCGCGTTGCACGGGAGAATGTGAGAAGTGTTCATATGTTGTAAAAACCTGAGAAATCCGTCCGTTTTCGTCTATTGTTATCGAATCGCCTTAAAGCCAGATCGTCACATTGGCCGCTATTCTCTCTGAGACGGTTACATTTATCGTCTGCAAAGCTATGTCGCGTGCTGCGGTATGCGGAGACACTAAAAGCACCATAGTAGAACACAGAAGAAGCTACGAAGTTGAAGTAATAGCCAGTAAGAAGTAGTACAATTCAAGTTTTAGTTATTGATTATTCACTTTTTAGCCGGCTTTGGTGGCTTGGACATGAGGTGAAACCTTAAGATTTTGCATGAAAGTAGGACTAGCAGCCGCGTTGCACGGGAGAATGTGAGAAGTGTTCATATGTAGTAAAAACCTGAGAAATCCGTTCGCTTTCGTCATTTGTTATCGAATCGACTTAAAGCCAGTTCGTCACATTGGCCGCTTTTCTCTCTGGGACGGTTACATTTATCGTCTGCAAAGCTATGTCGCGTGCTGCGGTATGCGGAGACACTAAAAGCACCATAGTTGAACACAGAAGGAGATTCTAAGTTGAAGTAATAGCCAGTAAGAAGTAGTACAATTCAAGTTTTAGTTGTCGATTATTCACTTTTTAGCCGGCTTTGGTGGCTTGGACGTGACCTAGGACCTTAAGATTTTGCGTGAAAGGAAGACTAGCAGCCGCGTTGCACGGGAGAATGTGAAAAGTGTTCATATGTAGTAAAAACCTGAGATATCCGTCCGTTTTCGTCATTTGTTATCAAATCGACTTAAAGCCAGATCGTCATATTGGCCGTTTTTCTCTCTGAGACGCTTGAATTAATCCTCTCCAACGCTATGTCGCGTGCAGCGGTATGTGGAGACACAAAAAGCACCATAGTAGACAACAGAAGAAGCTTCTAAGTTGAAGTAATAGCCAGTAAGAAGTAGTACAATTCAAGTTTTGGTTTTCGATTATTCACTTTTTAGAAGGCTTTGGTTCCTTGGACATGACGTGGAACCTTAAGATTTTGCATGAAAGGAGGACTAGCAGCCGCGTTGCACGGGAGAATGTGAGAAGTGTTCATATGTAGTAAAAACCTGAGAAATCCGTCCGTTTTCGTCATTTGTTATCGAATCGACTTAAAGCCAGATCGTCACATTGGCCGCTCTTCTCTCTGAGACGGTTACATTTATCGTTCGCAAAGCTATGTCGCGTGCTGCGGTATGCAGAGACACTAAAAGCACCATAGTAGAACACAGAAGGAGATTCTAAGTTGAAGTAATAGCCAGTAAGAAGTAGTACAATTCAAGTTTTAGTTGTCGATTATTCACTTTTTAGCCGGCTTTGGTGGATTGGACGTGATCTAGGACCTTAAGATTTTGCATGAAAGGAGGACTAGGAGCCGCGTTGCATGGGAGAATGTGGAAAGTGTTCATATGTAGTAAAAACCTGAGATATCCGTCCGTTTTCGTCATTTGTTATCAAATCGACTTAAAGCCAGATTGTCATATTGGCCGTCTTTCTCTCTGAGACGCTTGAATTAATCCTCTGCAACGCTATGTCGCGTGCAGCGGTATGTGGAGACACAAAAAGCACCATAGTAGAACACAGAAGAAGCTTCTAAGTTGAAGTAATAGCCAGTAAGTAGTACAATTCAAGTTTTGGTTATCGATTATTCACTTTTTAGAAGGCTTTGGTGCCTTGGACATGACGTGGAACCTTAAGATTTTGCATGAAAGGAGGACTAGCAGCCGCGTTGCACGGGAGAATGTGAAAAGTGTTCATATGTAGAAAAACCTGAGAAATCCGTGGGTTTTCGTCATTTGTTATCGTATCGACTTAAAGCCAGATCGTCACATTGGCCGCTTTTCTCTCTGAAACGGTTACATTTATCGTCTGCAAAGCTATGTTGCGTGCTGCGGTATGCGGAGACACTAAAAGCACCATAGTAGAACACAGAAGAAGCTACGAAGTTGAAGTAATAGCCAGTAAGAAGTAGTACAATTCAAGTTTTAGTTATTGATTATTCACTTTTTAGCCGGCTTTGGTGGCTTGGACATGAGGTGAAACCTTAAGATTTTGCATGAAAGTAGGACTAGCAGCCGCGTTGCACGGGAGAATGTGAGAAGTGTTCATATGTAGTAAAAACCTGAGAAATCCGTCCGCTTTCGTCATTTGTTATCGAATCGACTTAAAGCCAGATCGTCACATTGGCCGCTTTTCTCTCTGAGACGGTTACATTTATCGTCTGCAAAGCTATGTCGCGTGCTGCGGTATGCGGAGACACTAAAAGCACCATAGTAGAACACAGAAGGAGATTCTAAGTTGAAGTAATAGCCAGTAAGAAGTAGTACAATTCAAGTTTTAGTTGTCGATTATTCACTTTTTAGCCGGCTTTGGTGGCTTGGACGTGACCTAGGACCTTAAGATTTTGCGTGAAAGGAAGACTAGCAGCCGCGTTGCACGGGAGAATGTGAAAAGTGTTCATATGTAGTAAAAACCTGAGATATCCGTCCGTTTTCGTCATTTGTTATCAAATCGACTTAAAGCCAGATCGTCATATTGGCCGTTTTTCTCTCTGAGACGCTTGAATTAATCCTCTCCAACGCTATGTCGCGTGCAGCGGTATGTGGAGACACAAAAAGCACCATAGTAGAAAACAGAAGAAGCTTCTAAGTTGAAGTAATAGCCAGTAAGAAGTAGTACAATTCAAGTTTTAGTTGTCGATTATTCACTTTTTAGCCGGCTTTGGTGGCTTGGACGTGACCTAGGACCTTAAGATTTTGCGTGAAAGGAAGACTAGCAGCCGCGTTGCACGGGAGAATGTGAAAAGTGTTCATATGTAGTAAAAATCTGAGATATCCGTCCGTTTTCGTCATTTGTTATCAAATCGACTTAAAGCCAGATCGTCATATTGGCCGTTTTTCTCTCTGAGACGCTTGAATTAATCCTCTCCAACGCTATGTCGCGTGCAGCGGTATGTGGAGACACAAAAAGCACCATAGTAGAAAACAGAAGAAGCTTCTAAGTTGAAGTAATAGCCAGTAAGAAGTAGTACAATTCAAGTTTTGGTTTTCGATTATTCACTTTTTAGAAGGCTTTGGTTCCTTGGACATGACGTGGAACCTTAAGATTTTGCATGAAAGGAGGACTAGCAGCCGCGTTGCACGGGAGAATGTGAGAAGTGTTCATATGTAGTAAAAACCTGAGAAATCCGTCCGTTTTCGTCATTTGTTATCGAATCGACTTAAAGCCAGATCGTCACATTGGCCGCTCTTCTCTCTGAGACGGTTACATTTATCGTTCGCAAAGCTATGTCGCGTGCTGCGGTATGCAGAGACACTAAAAGCACCATAGTAGAACACAGAAGGAGATTCTAAGTTGAAGTAATAGCCAGTAAGAAGTAGTACAATTCAAGTTTTAGTTGTCGATTATTCACTTTTTAGCCGGCTTTGGTGGCTTGGACGTGATCTAGGACCTTAAGATTTTGCATGAAAGGAGGACTAGCAGCCGCGTTGCACGGGAGAATGTGGAAAGTGTTCATATGTAGTAAAAACCTGAGATATCCGTCCGTTTTCGTCATTTGTTATCAAATCGACTTAAAGCCAGATTGTCATATTGGCCGTTTTTCTCTCTGAGACGCTTGAATTAATCCTCTGCAACGCTATGTCGCGTGCAGCGGTATGTGGAGACACAAAAAGCACCATAGTAGAACACATAAGAAGCTTCTAAGTTGAAGTAATAGCCAGTAAGTAGTACAATTCAAGTTTTGGTTATCGATTATTCACTTTTTCGAAGGCTTTGGTGCCTTGGACATGACGTGGAACCTTAAGATTTTGCATGAAAGGAGGACTAGCAGCCACGTTGCACGGGAGAATGTGAAAAGTGTTCATATGTAGAAAAACCGGAGAAATCCGTGGGTTTTCGTCATTTGTTATCGTATCGACTTAAAGCCAGATCGTCACATTGGCCGCTCTTGTCTCTGAAACGGTTACATTTATCGTCTGCAAAGCTATGTCGCGTGCTGCGGAATGCGGAAACACTAAAAGCACCATAGTAGAACACAGAAGAAGCTTCTAAGTTGAAGTAATATCCAGTAAGAAGTAGTACAATTCAAGTTTTAGTTGTCGATTATTCACTTTTTAGCCGGCTTTGGTGGCTTGGACATGACCTAGCACCTTACGAATTTGCATGAATGGAGGACTAGCAGCCGCGTTGCACGGGAGAATGTGAAAAGTGTTCATATGTAGTAAAAACCTGAGAAATCCGTCCGTTTTCGTCATTTGTTATCGAATCGACTTAAAGCCAGATCGTCACATTGGCCGCTCTTCTCTCTGAGACGGTTACATTTATCGTTCGCAAAGCTATGTCGCGTGCTGCGGTATGCAGAGACACTAAAAGCACCATAGTAGAACACAGAAGGAGATTCTAAGTTGAAGTAATAGCCAGTAAGAAGTAGTACAATTCAAGTTTTAGTTGTCGATTATTCACTTTTTAGCCGGCTTTGGTGGATTGGACGTGATCTAGGACCTTAAGATTTTGCATGAAAGGAGGACTAGGAGCCGCGTTGCATGGGAGAATGTGGAAAGTGTTCATATGTAGTAAAAACCTGAGATATCCGTCCGTTTTCGTCATTTGTTATCAAATCGACTTAAAGCCAGATTGTCATATTGGCCGTCTTTCTCTCTGAGACGCTTGAATTAATCCTCTGCAACGCTATGTCGCGTGCAGCGCTATGTGGAGACACAAAAAGCACCATAGTAGAACACAGAAGAAGCTTCTAAGTTGAAGTAATAGCCAGTAAGTAGTACAATTCAAGTTTTGGTTATAGATTATTCACTTTTTAGAAGGCTTTGGTGCCTTGGACATGACGTGGAACCTTAAGATTTTGCATGAAAGGAGGACTAGCAGCCGCGTTGCACGGGAGAATGTGAAAAGTGTTCATATGTAGAAAAACCTGAGAAATCCGTGGGTTTTCGTCATTTGTTATCGTATCGACTTAAAGCCAGATCGTCACATTGGCCGCTTTTCTCTCTGAAACGGTTACATTTATCGTCTGCAAAGCTATGTTGCGTGCTGCGGTATGCGGAGACACTAAAAGCACCATAGTAGAACACAGAAGAAGCTACGAAGTTGAAGTAATAGCCAGTAAGAAGTAGTACAATTCAAGTTTTAGTTATTGATTATTCACTTTTTAGCCGGCTTTGGTGGCTTGGACATGAGGTGAAACCTTAAGATTTTGCATGAAAGTAGGACTAGCAGCCGCGTTGCACGGGAGAATGTGAGAAGTGTTCATATGTAGTAAAAACCTGAGAAATCCGTCCGCTTTCGTCATTTGTTATCGAATCGACTTAAAGCCAGATCGTCACATTGGCCGCTTTTCTCTCTGAGACGGTTACATTTATCGTCTGCAAAGCTATGTCGCGTGCTGCGGTATGCGGAGACACTAAAAGCACCATAGTAGAACACAGAAGGAGATTCTAAGTTGAAGTAATAGCCAGTAAGAAGTAGTACAATTCAAGTTTTAGTTGTCGATTATTCACTTTTTAGCCGGCTTTGGTGGCTTGGACGTGACCTAGGACCTTAAGATTTTGCGTGAAAGGAAGACTAGCAGCCGCGTTGCACGGGAGAATGTGAAAAGTGTTCATATGTAGTAAAAACCTGAGATATCCGTCCGTTTTCGTCATTTGTTATCAAATCGACTTAAAGCCAGATCGTCATATTGGCCGTTTTTCTCTCTGAGACGCTTGAATTAATCCTCTCCAACGCTATGTCGCGTGCAGCGGTATGTGGAGACACAAAAAGCACCATAGTAGAAAACAGAAGAAGCTTCTAAGTTGAAGTAATAGCCAGTAAGAAGTAGTACAATTCAAGTTTTAGTTGTCGATTATTCACTTTTTAGCCGGCTTTGGTGGCTTGGACGTGACCTAGGACCTTAAGATTTTGCGTGAAAGGAAGACTAGCAGCCGCGTTGCACGGGAGAATGTGAAAAGTGTTCATATGTAGTAAAAATCTGAGATATCCGTCCGTTTTCGTCATTTGTTATCAAATCGACTTAAAGCCAGATCGTCATATTGGCCGTTTTTCTCTCTGAGACGCTTGAATTAATCCTCTCCAACGCTATGTCGCGTGCAGCGGTATGTGGAGACACAAAAAGCACCATAGTAGAAAACAGAAGAAGCTTCTAAGTTGAAGTAATAGCCAGTAAGAAGTAGTACAATTCAAGTTTTGGTTTTCGATTATTCACTTTTTAGAAGGCTTTGGTTCCTTGGACATGACGTGGAACCTTAAGATTTTGCATGAAAGGAGGACTAGCAGCCGCGTTGCACGGGAGAATGTGAGAAGTGTTCATATGTAGTAAAAACCTGAGAAATCCGTCCGTTTTCGTCATTTGTTATCGAATCGACTTAAAGCCAGATCGTCACATTGGCCGCTCTTCTCTCTGAGACGGTTACATTTATCGTTCGCAAAGCTATGTCGCGTGCTGCGGTATGCAGAGACACTAAAAGCACCATAGTAGAACACAGAAGGAGATTCTAAGTTGAAGTAATAGCCAGTAAGAAGTAGTACAATTCAAGTTTTAGTTGTCGATTATTCACTTTTTAGCCGGCTTTGGTGGCTTGGACGTGATCTAGGACCTTAAGATTTTGCATGAAAGGAGGACTAGCAGCCGCGTTGCACGGGAGAATGTGGAAAGTGTTCATATGTAGTAAAAACCTGAGATATCCGTCCGGTTTCGTCATTTGTTATCAAATCGACTTAAAGCCAGATTGTCATATTGGCCGTTTTTCTCTCTGAGACGCTTGAATTAATCCTCTGCAACGCTATGTCGCGTGCAGCGGTATGTGGAGACACAAAAAGCACCATAGTAGAACACATAAGAAGCTTCTAAGTTGAAGTAATAGCCAGTAAGTAGTACAATTCAAGTTTTGGTTATCGATTATTCACTTTTTCGAAGGCTTTGGTGCCTTGGACATGACGTGGAACCTTAAGATTTTGCATGAAAGGAGGACTAGCAGCCACGTTGCACGGGAGAATGTGAAAAGTGTTCATATGTAGAAAAACCGGAGAAATCCGTGGGTTTTCGTCATTTGTTATCGTATCGACTTAAAGCCAGATCGTCACATTGGCCGCTCTTGTCTCTGAAACGGTTACATTTATCGTCTGCAAAGCTATGTCGCGTGCTGCGGAATGCGGAAACACTAAAAGCACCATAGTAGAACACAGAAGAAGCTTCTAAGTTGAAGTAATATCCAGTAAGAAGTAGTACAATTCAAGTTTTAGTTGTCGATTATTCACTTTTTAGCCGGCTTTGGTGGCTTGGACATGACCTAGCACCTTACGAATATGCATGAATGGAGGACTAGCAGCCGCGTTGCACGGGAGAATGTGAAAAGTGTTCATATGGAGTAAAAACCTGAGAAATCCGTCCGTTTTCGTCATTTGTTATCGAATCGACTTAAAGCCAGATCGTCAAATTGGAAGCTTTTCTCTCTTAGACGGTTACATTTATCGTCTGCAAAGCTATGTCGCGTTCTGCGGTATGCGGTGACACTAAAAGCACCATAGTAGAACACAGAAGAAGCTTCTAAGTTGAATTAATAGCCAGTAAGAAGTAGTACAATTCAAGTTTTAGTTGTCGATTAGTCACTTTTTAGCCGGCTTTGGTGGCTTGGACGTGACCTAGGACCTTAAGATTTTGCATGAAAGAAAGACTAGCAGCCGCGTTGCCCGGGAGAATGTGTAAAGTGTTCATATGTAGTAAAAACCTGAGATATCCGTCCGTTTTCGTCATTTGTTATCAAATCGACTTAAAGCCAGATCGTCACATTGGCCGTTTTTCTCTCTGAGACGCTTGAATTAATCCTCTGCAACGCTATGTCGCGTGCTGCGGTACGTGGAGACACAAAAAGCACCATAGTAGAACATAGAAGAAGCTTCTAAGTTGAAGTAATAGCCAGTAAGAAGTAGTACAATTCAAGTTTTGGTTATCGATTATTCACTTTTTAGAAGGCTTTGGTGCCTTGGACATGACGTGGAACCTTAAGATTTTGCATGAATGGAGGACTAGCAGCCGCGTTGCACGGGTGAATGTGAAAAGTGTTCATATGTAGTAAAAACCTGAGAAATCCGTGGGTTTTCGTCATTTGTTATCGTATCGACTTAAAGCCAGATCGTCACATTGGCCGCTTTTCTCTCTGAGACGGTTACATTTATCGTCTGCAAAGCTATGTCGCGTGCTGCGGTATGCGGAGACACTAAAAGCACCGTAGTAGAACACAGAAGAAGCTTCTAAGTTGAAGTAATAGCCAGTAAGAAGTAGTACAATTCAAGTTTTAATTATCGATTATTCACTTTTTAGCCGGATTTGGTGGCTTGGACATGAGGTGGAACCTTAAGATTTTGCATGAAAGGAGGACTAGCAGCCGCGTTGCACGAGAGAATGTGAGAAGTGTTCATATGTAGTAAAAACCTGAGAAATCCGTCCGTTTTCGTCATTTGTTATCGAATCGACTTAAAACCATATCGTCACATTGGCCGCTCTTCTCTCTGAGACGGTTACATTTATCGTCTGCAAAGCTATGTCGCGTGCTGCGGTATGCGGAAACACTAAGAGCACCATAGTAGAACACAGAAGAAGCTTCTAAGTTGAAGTAATATCCAGTAAGAAGTAGTACAATTCAAGTTTTAGTTGTCGATTATTCACTTTTTAGCCGGCTTTGGTGGCTTGGACATGACCTAGCACCTTAAGATTTTGCATGAAAGGAAGACTAGCAGCCGTGTTGCACGGGAGAATGTGAAAAGTATTCATATGTAGTAAAAACCTGAGACATCCGTCCGTTTTCGTCATTTGTTATCGAATCGACTTAAAGCCAAATCGTCACATTGGCCGCTTTTCTGTCTGAGACGGTTACATTTATCGTCTGCAACGCTATGTCGCGTGCTGCGGTATGCGGAGACACTAAAAGCACCATAGTAGAACAGAGAATAAGCTTCTAAGTTGAAGTAATAGCCAGTAAGAAGTAGTACTATTCAAGTTTTAGTTGTCGATTAATCAGTTTTTAGCCGGCTTTGATGGCTTGGACATGTCCTAGGATCTTAAGATTTTGCATGAAAGGAAGACTAGCAGCCGCGTTGCACGGGAGAATGTGAAAAGTGTTCATATTTAGTAAAAACCTGAGTAATCCGTCCGTTTTCGTCATTTGTTATCGAATCGATTTGAAGCAAGATCGTCACATTGGCCGCTCTTCTCTCTGAAACGGTTACATTTATCGTCTGCAAATCTATGTCGCGTGCTGCGTTATGCGGAGACACTAAAAGCACCATAGTAGAACACAGAAGAAGCTTCTAAGTTGAAATAATAGCCAGTAAGAAGTAGAACTATTCAAGTTTTAATTATCGATTATTCACTTTTTATCCGGCTTTGGTGGCTTGGACATGACCTAGGACCTTAAGATTTTGCATGAAAGTAGGACTAGCAGCCGCGTTGCACGGGAGAATGTAAAAAGTGTTCATATGTAGTAAAAACCTGAGAAATCCGTCCATTTTCGTCATTTGTTATCGAATTTACTTAAAGCCAGATCGTTACATTGGTCGCTTTTCTCTCTGAGACGGTTACATTTATCGTCTGCAAAGCTATGTCGCGTGCTGCGTTATGCGGAGACACTAAAAGCACCATAGTAGAACACAGAAGGAGCTTCTAAGTTGAAGTAATAGCCAGTAAGAAGTAGTACAATTCAAGTTTTAGTTGTCGATTATGCACTTTTTAGCCGGCTTTGGTAGCTTGGACATGACCTAGCACCTTAAGATTTTGCATGAAAGGAGGACTAGCAGCCGCGTTGCACGGGAGAATGTGAAAAGTGTTCATATGTAGTAAAAACCTGAGATATCCGTCCGTTTTTGTCATTTGTTATCGAATCGACTTTAAGCCAGATCGTCATATTGGTCGTTTTTCTCTCTAAGACGCTTGCATTAATCGTCTGCAAAGCTATGTCGCGTTCTGCGGTATTCGGAGACACAAAAAGCAACATAGTAGAACACAGAAGAAGCTTCTAAGTTGAAGTAATAGCCAGTAAGAAGTAGTACAATTCAAGTTTTAGTTATCGATTATTCACTTTTTAGCCGGCTTTGGTGGCTTGGACGTGAGGTGGAACCTTAAGATTATGCATGAAAGGAGTACTAGCAGCCGCGATACACGGGAGAATGTGAAAAGTGTTCATATGTAGTAAAAACCTGAGAAATCCGTGGGTTTTCGTCATTTGTTATCGTATCGACTTAAAGCCAGATCGTCACATTGGCCGCTTTTCTCTCTGAGACGGTTACATTTATCGTCTGCAAAGCTATGTCGCGAGCTGCGGTATGCGGAGACACTAAAAGCACCATAGTAGAACACAGAAGAAGCTTCTAAGTTGAAGTAATAGCCAGTAAGAAGTAGTACAATTCAAGTTTTAGTTATCGATTATTCACTTTTTAGACGGATTTGGTGGCTTGGACATGAGGTGCAACGTTAAGATTTTGCATGAAAGGAGGACTAGCAGCCGCGTTGCACGGAAGAATGTGAAAAGTGTTCATATGTAGTAAAAACCCGAGTAATCCGTCCGTTTTCGTCATTTGTTATCGAATCGATTTGAAGCAAGATCGTCACATTGGCCGCTCTTCTCTCTGAAACGGTTACATTTATCGTCTGCAAATCTATGTCGCGAGCTGCGCTATGCGGAGACACTAAAAGCACCATAGCAGAACACAGAAGAAGCTTCTAAGTTGAAGTAATAGCCAGTAAGAAGTAGCAATATTCAAGTTTTAATTATCGATTATTCACTTTTTATCAGGCTTTGGTGTCTTGGACATGGCCTAGGACCTTAAGATTTTGCATGAAAGGAGGACTAGCAGCCGCGTTGCACGAGACAACTTGAAAAGTGTTCATATGAAGTAAAAACCTGAGAAATCCGTCCGTTTTCGTCATTTGTTATCGAATCGACTTTAAGCCAGATCGTCATATTGGCCGTTTTTCTCTCTGAGACGCTTGCATTAATCGTCTGCAAAGCTATGTCGCGTGCTGCGGTATTCGGAGACACAAAAAGCAACATAGTAGAACACAGAAGAAGCTTTTAAGTTGAAGTAATAGCCAGTAAGAAGTAGTACAATTCAAGTTTTAGTTGTCGATTAGTCAATTTTTAGCCGGTTTTGGTGGCTTGGACATGACCTAGGACCTTAAGATATTGCAAGAAAGTAGGACTAGCAGCCGCCTTGCACGGGAGAATGTGAAAAGTGTTCATATGTAGTAAAAACTTGAGAAATCCGTCCGTTTTCGTCATTTGTTATCGAATCGACTTAAAGCCAGATCGAAACATTGGCCGCTCTTCTCTCTGAGAGGGTTACATTTGTCGTCTGCAAAGCTATGTCGCGAGCTGCGGTATGCGGAGACACTAAAAGCACCATAGTAGAACACAGAAGAAGCTTCTAAGTTGAAGTAATAGCCAGTAAGAAGTAGTACAATTCAAGTTTTAGTTGTCGATTATTCACTTTTTAGCCGGCTTTGGTGGCTTGGACATGGCCTATTACCTTAAGATTTTGCATAAAAGGAGGACTAGCAGCCGCGTTGCACGGGAGAATGTGAAAAAAGTTCATATGTAGTAAAAACCTGAGAAATCCGTCCGTTTTCGTCGTTTGTTATCAAATCGACTTAAAGCCAGATCGTCACATTGGCCGCTCTTCTGTCTGAAACGATTACATTTATCGTCTGCAAAGCTATGTCGCGTGCTGCGGTATGCGGAGACACTAAAAGCACCATAGTAGAACACAGAAGAAGCTTATAAGTTGGAGTAATAGCCAGTAAGAAGTAGTACAATTCAAGTTTTAGTTGTCGATTATTCACTTTTTAGCCGGCTTTGGTGGCTTGGACATGACCTAGGACCTTAAGATTTTGGATGAAAGGAGGACTAGCAGCCGCGTTGCACGAGAGAATGTGGAAAGTGTTCATATGTAGTAAAAACCTGAGAAATCCGTCCGTTTTCGTCATTTGTTATCGAATCGACTTAAAGCCAGATCGTCAAATTGGCCGCTTTCCTCTCTGAGACGGTTACATTTATCGTCTGCAAAGCTATGTCGCGTTCTGCGGTATGCGGAGACACTAAAAGCACCATAGTAGAACACAAAAGAATCTTCTAAGTTGAATTAATAGCCAGTAAGAAGTAGAAAATTCAAGTTTTAGTTGTCGATTAGTCACTTTTTAGCCGGCTTTGGTGGCTTGGACATGACCTAGGACCTTAAGATTTTGCATGAAAGGAGGACTAGCAGCCGCGTTGCACGGGAGAATGTGACAAGTGTTCATATGTAGTAAAAACCTGAGAAATCCGTCCGTATTCGCCATTTGTTATCGAATCGACTTAAAGCCAGATCGTCACATTGGCCGTTCTTCTCTCTGAGACGGTTACATTTATCGTCTGCAAAGCTATGTCGCGTGCTGCGGTATGCGGAGACACTAAAAGCACCATATTAGAACAGAGAAGAAGCTTCTAAGTTGAAGTAATAGCCAGTAAGAAGTAGTACTATTCAGGTTTTAGTTGTCGATTAATCACTTTTTAGCCGGCTTTGATGGCTTGGACATGTCCTAGGATCTTAAGATTTTGCATGAAAGGAAGACTAGCAGCCGCGTTGCACGGGAGAATGTGAAAAGTGTTCATATGTAGTAAAAACCCGAGACATCCGTCCGTTTTCGTCATTTGTTATCGAATCGACTTAAAGCCAAATCGTCACATTGACCTCTTTTCTCTCTGAGACGGTTACATTTATCGTCTGCAAAGCTATGTCGCGTGCTGCGGTATGCGGAGACACTAAAAGCACCATAGTAGAACAGAGAATAAGCTTCTAAGTTGAAGTAATAGCCAGTAAGAAGTAGTACTATTCAAGTTTTAGTTGTCGATTAATCAGTTTTTAGCCGGCTTTGATGGCTTGGACATGTCCTAGGATCTTAAGATTTTGAATGAAAGGAAGACTAGCAGCCGCGTTGCACGGGAGAATGTGAAAAGTGTTCATATTTAGTAAAAACCTGAGTAATCCGTCCGTTTTCGTCATTTGTTATCGAATCGATTTGAAGCAAGATCGTCACATTGGCCGCTCTTCTCTCTGAAACGGTTACATTTATCGTCTGCAAATCTATGTCGCGTGCTGCGTTATGCGGAGACACTAAAAGTACCATAGTAGAACACAGAAGAAGATTCTAAGTTGAAATAATAGCCAGTAAGAAGTAGCACTATTCAAGTTTTAATTATCGATTATTCACTTTTTATCCGGCTTTGGTGGCTTGGACATGACCTAGGACCTTAAGATTTAGCATGAAAGGAGGACTAGCAGCCGCGTTGCACGGGAGAATGTGAAAAGTGTTCATATGTAGTAAAAACCTGAGAAATCCGTCCGTTTTCGTCATTTGTTATCGAATCAACTTAAAGCCAGATCGTCAAATTGGCCGCTTTTCTCTCTGAGACGGTTACATTTATCGTCTGCAAAGCTATGTCGCGTGCTGCGGTATGCGTAGACACTTTAAGCACCATAGTAGAACACAGAAGAAGCTTCTAAGTTGAAGTAATATCCAGTAAGAAGTAGTACAATTCAAGTTTTAGTTATCGATTATTCACTTTTTAGCCGGCTTTGGTGGCTTGGACATGACCTAGGCCCTTAAGATTTTGCATGAAAGGAGGACTAGCAGCCGCGTTGCACGGGAGAATGTGAGAAGTGTTCATATGTAGTAATAACCTGAGAAATCCGTCCATTTTCGTCATTTGTTATCGAATCGACTTAAAGCCAGATCGTTACATTGGTCGCTTTTCTCTCTGAGACGGTTACATTTATCGTCTGCAAAGCTATGTCGCGTGCTGCGTTATGCGGAGACACTAAAAGCACCATAGTAGAACACAGAAGGAGTTTCTAAGTTGAAGTAATAGCCAGTAAGAAGTAGTACAATTCAAGTTTTAGTTGTCGATTATGCACTTTTTAGCCGGCTTTGGTAGCTTGGACATGACCTAGCACCTTAAGATTTTGCATGAAAGGAGGACTAGCAGCCGCGTTGCACGGGAGAATGTGAAAAGTGTTCATATGTAGTAAAAACCTGAGATATCCGTCCGTTTTCGTCATTTGTTATCGAATCGACTTTAAGCCAGATCGTCATATTGGTCGTTTTTCTCTCTAAGACGCTTGCATTAATCGTCTGCAAAGCTATGTCGCGTGGTGCGGTGTTCGGAGACACAAAAAGCAACATAGTAGAACACAGAAGAAGCTTCTAAGTTGAAGTAATAGCCAGTAAGAAGTAGTACAATTCAAGTTTTAGTTATCGATTATTCACTTTTTAGCCGGCTTTGGTGGCTTGGACATGACCTAGGCCCTTAAGATTTTGCATGAAAGGAGGACTAGCAGCCGCGTTGCACGGGAGAATGTGAGAAGTGTTCATATGTAGTAATAACCTGAGAAATCCGTCCATTTTCGTCATTTGTTATCGAATCGACTTAAAGCCAGATCGTTACATTGGTCGCTTTTCTCTCTGAGATGGTTACATTTATCGTATGCAAAGCTATGTCGCGAGCTGCGGTATGCGGAGACACTAAAAACACCATAGTAGAACACAGAAGAAGCTTCTAAGTTGAAGTAATAGCCAGTAAGAAGTAGTACAATTGAAGTTTTAGTTATCGATTATTCACTTTTTAGCCGGATTTGGTGGCTTGGACAGGAAGTGGAACCTTAAGATTTTGCATGGAAGGAGGACTAGCAGCTGCGTTGCACGGGAGAATGTGAAAAGTGTTCATATGTAGTAAAAACCCGATTAAACCGTCCGTTTTCGTCATTTGTTATCGAATCGATTTGAAGCAAGATTGTCACATTGGCCGCTCTTCTCTCTGAAACGGTTACATTTATCGTCTGCAAATCTATGTCGCGAGCTGCGTTATGCGGAGACACTAAAAGCACCATAGTAGAACACAGAAGAAGCTTCTAAGTTGAAGTAATAGCCAGTAAGAGGTAGCACTATTCAAGTTTTAATTATCGATTATTCACTTTTTATCAGGCTTTGGTGGCTTGGACATGACCTAGGACCTTAAGATTTTGCATGAAAGGAGGACTAGCAGCCGCGTTGCACGGGACAACTTGAAAAGTGTTCGTTTGAAGTAAAAACCTGAGAAATCCGTCCGTTTTCGTCATTTGTTATCGAATCGACTTTAAGCCAGATCGTCATATTGGCCGTTTTTCTCTCTGAGACGCTTGCATTAATCGTCTGCAAAGCTATGTTGAGTGCTGCGGTAATCGGAGACACAAAAAGCAACATAGTAGAACACAGAAGAAGCTTCTAAGTTGAAGTAATAGCCAGTAAGAAGTAGTACAATTCAAGTCTTAGTTATCGATTATTCACTTTTTAACCGGCTTCGGTGGCTTGGACATGAGGTGGAACCTTAAGATTTTGCATGAAAGGAGGACTAGCAGCCGCGTTGCACGGGAGAATGTGAAAAGTGTTCATATGTAGTAAAAACCAGAGAAATCCGTCGGTTTTCGTCATTTGTTATCGAGTCGACTTAAAGCCAGATCGTCATATTGGCCGTTTTTCTCTCTGTGACGCTTGCATTAATCGTTTGCAAAGCTATGTCGCGTGCTGCGGTATGCGGAGACACTAAAAGCACCATATTAGAACACAGAAGAAGCTTCTAAGTTGAAGTAATAGCCAGTAAGAAGTAGTGCTATTCTAGTTTTAGTTGTCGATTAGTCACTTTTTAGCCGGCTTTGGTGGCTTGGACATGACCTAGGACCTTAAGATTTTGCGTGAAAGGAGGACTAGCAGCCGCGTTGCACGGGAGAATGTGACAAGTGTGACTTCTGAAATTTTCCCGGCGTATTTGTTCTTCTAATAATTTCCGGGTATGCAGCCGGATCCCGTCGACATTCTGCCACGATATTTCGGCCCAGAGACGTCCGGCCATCATCAGGTGAGTACACAACTACTGAAGAGCCCAGGTGCAGTCGCGGTATTTATACCGATTCTCGCGCACGTGTTGACATGCGCGGCATAGCCGAGTTGTACGTGCTGCCCTCGGTGATGAAAGTAAAAGATCATCTAGTCATTGAGTATCGAATGACGCTGTCTATTCCGCTGTGAATGTATAATTTTAATAACAGGATTCCAAGTTTTATCCAGTTGAAAGCCGTTGTCACGATTTATAAGATTATCGGAAAGACGTATTTCCACTGATTCCTTGATTACGGAATCCCAAAATCCGGAAACCGGAGCTAAAATTTTTGTTCCATTGTATTCCATTGAATGTCCCAATGAAATACAGTGCTCTGCTACTGCCGATTTTGACGGTTGCCGCAGACGGGTGTATCTTTCATGTTCTGTACATCGTTCATGGACAGTTCTTGTCGTCTGGTCAATATATGCAGAGCCACATTCACAGGGAATTTTGTAGACGCCTGCTTTCTTCAGTTGTAAATCGTCTTTAACGGATCCAACCAGGGCCCGGTTCTTTGCTGGTGGACGGAAGATAACCTTGATCTTATTCTTCTTCAGTAATCGGCCTATTTTCGACGACACATTCCCGGCGTATGGAAGAAACGCAGTTGATTTAAAGTCGTCATCAGCGTCCTCAGTGCGCTGCTTCTTGTTATGACAGTTGCGCATGGCCTTTCTTATTTGGCGTGAAGTGTAGCCATTCTCTTTAAAAACCTTCTCTAAGTGTTCTAATTCTGCGTGGAGGTTTTCATCGTCCGATATTACATGCGCTCGATGTATTAAGGTGCTGAGAACACCGGCTGTTTGTGCTGGGTGGTGGCAGCTTGACGCCTGGAGATACAGATCTGTGTGAGTCGGTTTCCTGTACACAGAATGTCCTAATGACCCATCATTTTTACGGCATACTAGCACGTCTAGAAATGGTAAAGTGCCATCTTTTTCAATCTCCATCGTGAATTTGATGTTCTCATGTAAAGAGTTTAAATGATGAAGGAATTTCTCCAGTTCCTGTCTGCCATGAGGCCATACAACAAAAGTATCATCTACGTACCGCCAGAAGACCGTAGGCTTTAAGACAGCAGACTCAAGTGCTTTCTCCTCAAAGTCCTCCATAAAGAGATTAGCTACCACAGGGGACAAAGGGCTCCCCATGGCGACGCCGTCTGTTTGTTCAAAGAATTCGTCATTGAATAGAAAGTACGTTGAGGAGAGTATATGTTCAAACAAGGCCGTCATTTCTGCACTGAATAAGTTACCAATAAGATGTAACGATTCCATTAAAGGCACTTTGGTAAGTAGTGAGACCACATCAAAGCTGACTAATAAATCCGAGCTGCTAAGCTTAACTTCCTTCAAGCGACCGACAAAATCCTCGGAATTACGTATATGGTGGCAACACTTACCCACATACGGCTTTAGTAGTGAGGCCAGATATTTTGCTGTAGAATAGGTGGCAGCACCAATATTACTCACTATTAATCGTAGTGGGGCACCATCCTTGTGTATCTTGGGAAGACCGTAGAGTCTTGGTGGTACTGCATTGTGTGGTCTCAATCTCTTGATAATTTGTTCAGGTAGAGAACAGTCGTTCAAAAGGGTAGCAGTTTTCCTTGATATTCGGCTTGTTGGGTCCTTTTCAATTCTGCGGTACGTGGAATCATTTAGCTGACAATATATCTTCTCGTTGTAGGCTTCCCTTGTCAGGAGAACTGTGGCGTTACCCTTATCCGCAGGCAGTACGACTGTGCTAGTATCTTCTCTGAGGCTGCGGAGAGCAGCTCTTTCAGCTGGCGAGATGTTACTCCGTTGTGGCGCACATTTCAACAACGTTCGGCAAGATTCACGTCGAATTTCGTCTGCATTATCCGCAGGGAGACGTCTAATAGCTTCCTCAATGGAACTGATGAAATCCGTTAAAGGCAGTGAAACAGGAGTAGGGGCGAAGTTTAAACCTTTCGCAAGCACTGACATCGTCGCATCGTCAAACGATTTCTCCGTAAGGTTCACCACGGATCGTCCAGAGATAGCTTCTTGCGGCTTTCGTGTTACGAGTTGGCTAAACTTCGCACTTTGCCTGTTCGTACTGTTCCTGTGAGCCCAGTCTGCCTTGGCCCAAGATACACCGTCAATCCAGTCCCAGCTAAGGGAAGAACATCTTGCTGCAATCTTCAGATGTAAATAATATAAATTCCTGGCAACAGTGTCTAACTCACGACGCGTATAACGGATTCGTTCTCTTAATAAAGCCAGACTCGCCTTGCGTTTTATATTGTTGGCGGCCACACTATTAATAAAATGAACAACTCTGGCGAAAGTTGGAATCAAGTTATTGTTTCTACATTTCAGTAAAAAATTTAGTGAACACAGCAACCTGGCTCTTTTCTCACGTAATTTATCCAGTACGTGGATATCCTGAACCATCTCCTCCCCGTAAAGGTATTTGATGTGACTTCTGAAATTTTCCCGGCGTATTTGTTCTTCTAATAATTTCCGGGTATGCAGCCGGATCCCGTCGACATTCTGCCACGATATTTCGGCCCAGAGACGTCCGGCCATCATCAGGTGAGTACACAACTACTGAAGAGCCCAGGTGCAGTCGCGGTATTTATACCGATTCTCGCGCACGTGTTGACATGCGCGGCATAGCCGAGTTGTACGTGCTGCCCTCGGTGATGAAAGTAAAAGATCATCTAGTCATTGAGTATCGAATGACGCTGTCTATTCCGCTGTGAATGTATAATTTTAATAACAGGATTCCAAGTTTTATCCAGTTGAAAGCCGTTGTCACGATTTATAAGATTATCGGAAAGACGTATTTCCACTGATTCCTTGATTACGGAATCCCAAAATCCGGAAACCGGAGCTAAAATTTTTGTTCCATTGTATTCCATTGAATGTCCCAATGAAATACAGTGCTCTGCTACTGCCGATTTTGACGGTTGCCGCAGACGGGTGTATCTTTCATGTTCTGTACATCGTTCATGGACAGTTCTTGTCGTCTGGCCAATATATGCAGAGCCACATTCACAGGGAATTTTGTAGACGCCTGCTTTCTTCAGTTGTAAATCGTCTTTAACGGATCCAACCAGGGCCCGGTTCTTTGCTGGTGGACGGAAGATAACCTTGATCTTATTCTTCTTCAGTAATCGGCCTATTTTCGACGACACATTCCCGGCGTATGGAAGAAACGCAGTTGATTTAAAGTCGTCATCAGCGTCCTCAGTGCGCTGCTTCTTGTTATGACAGTTGCGCATGGCCTTTCTTATTTGGCGTGAAGTGTAGCCATTCTCTTTAAAAACCTTCTCTAAGTGTTCTAATTCTGCGTGGAGGTTTTCATCGTCCGATATTACATGCGCTCGATGTATTAAGGTGCTGAGAACACCGGCTGTTTGTGCTGGGTGGTGGCAGCTTGACGCCTGGAGATACAGATCTGTGTGAGTCGGTTTCCTGTACACAGAATGTCCTAATGACCCATCATTTTTACGGCATACTAGCACGTCTAGAAATGGTAAAGTGCCATCTTTTTCAATCTCCATCGTGAATTTGATGTTCTCATGTAAAGAGTTTAAATGATGAAGGAATTTCTCCAGTTCCTGTCTGCCATGAGGCCATACAACAAAAGTATCATCTACGTACCGCCAGAAGACCGTAGGCTTTAAGACAGCAGACTCAAGTGCTTTCTCCTCAAAGTCCTCCATAAAGAGATTAGCTACCACAGGGGACAAAGGGCTCCCCATGGCGACGCCGTCTGTTTGTTCAAAGAATTCGTCATTGAATAGAAAGTACGTAGATGATACTTTTGTTGTATGGCCTCATGGCAGACAGGAACTGGAGAAATTCCTTCATCATTTAAACTCTTTACATGAGAACATCAAATTCACGATGGAGATTGAAAAAGATGGCACTTTACCATTTCTAGACGTGCTAGTATGCCGTAAAAATGATGGGTCATTAGGACATTCTGTGTACAGGAAACCGACTCACACAGATCTGTATCTCCAGGCGTCAAGCTGCCACCACCCAGCACAAACAGCCGGTGTTCTCAGCACCTTAATACATCGAGCGCATGTAATATCGGACGATGAAAACCTCCACGCAGAATTAGAACACTTAGAGAAGGTTTTTAAAGAGAATGGCTACACTTCACGCCAAATAAGAAAGGCCATGCGCAACTGTCATAACAAGAAGCAGCGCACTGAGGACGCTGATGACGACTTTAAATCAACTGCGTTTCTTCCATACGCCGGGAATGTGTCGTCGAAAATAGGCCGATTACTGAAGAAGAATAAGATCAAGGTTATCTTCCGTCCACCAGCAAAGAACCGGGCCCTGGTTGGATCCGTTAAAGACGATTTACAACTGAAGAAAGCAGGCGTCTACAAAATTCCCTGTGAATGTGGCTCTGCATATATTGGCCAGACGACAAGAACTGTCCATGAACGATGTACAGAACATGAAAGATACACCCGTCTGCGGCAACCGTCAAAATCGGCAGTAGCAGAGCACTGTATTTCATTGGGACATTCAATGGAATACAATGGAACAAAAATTTTAGCTCCGGTTTCCGGATTTTGGGATTCCGTAATCAAGGAATCAGTGGAAATTCGTCTTTCCGATAATCTTATAAATCGTGACAACGGCTTTCAACTGGAAAAAACTTGGAATCCTGTTATTAAAATTATACATTCACAGCGGAATAGACAGCGTCATTCGATACTCAATGACTAGATGATCTTTTACTTTCATCACCGAGGGCAGCACGTACAACTCGGCTATGCCGCGCATGTCAACACGTGCGCGAGAATCGGTATAAATACCGCGACTACACCTGGGCTCTTCAGTAGTTGTGTACTCACCTGATGATGGCCGGACGTCTCTGGGCCGAAATATCGTGGCAGAATGTCGACGGGATCCGGCTGCATACCCGGAAATTATTAGAAGAATGTGACAAGTGTTCACATGTAGTAAAAACCTGAGAAATCCGACCGTTTTCGTCATTTGTTATCGAATCCACTTAAAGCCAGATCGTCATTTGGCCGTATTTCTCTCTTTTGCACGGGAGAATGTCAAAAGTGTTCATATGTAGTAAAAACCTGAGAAATCTGTCCGTTTTCGTCATTTGTTATCGAATCGACGTAAAGCCAGATCGTCACATTGGCCGCTCTTCTCTCTGAAACGGTTGTACTTATCGTCTGCAAAGCTATGTCGCGTGCTGCGCTATGTGGAGACACTAAAAGCACCATAGTAGAACACAGACGAAGTTTCTAAGTTGATGTAATAGCCAGTAAGAAGTAGTACAATTCAAGTTTTAGGTATCGATTATTGTCTTTTTAGCTGGCTTTGGTGCATTGGACATGAGCTAGGACCTTAAGATTCTGCATGAAAAGTGGACTAGCAGCCGAGTTCCACGGGAGAATGTGAAAAGTGTTCATATGTAGTAAAAACCTGAGAAATCCGTCCGTTTTCGTCATTTGTTATCGAATCGTCTTAAAGCCAGATCGCCACATTGGCCTATCTTCTCTCTGAAACGGCTGTACTTATCGTCTGCAAAACTATGTCGCGTGCTGCGGTATGTGGAGAAACTAAAAGCACCGTAGTAGAACACAGATGAAGCTTCTAAGTTGATGTAATAGCCAGTAAGAAGTAGTACAATTCAAGTTTTACGTATCGATTATTGACTTTTTAGCTGGCTTTGGTGCCTTGGACATGAGCTAGGACCTTAAGAATCTGCATGAAAGGAGGACTAGCAGCCGAGTTGCACGGGAGAATGTGAAAAGTGTTCATATGTAGTAAAAACCTGAGAAATCCGTCCGTTTTCGTCATTTGTTATCGAATCGACTTAAAACCAGATCGTCACATTGGCCGCTCTTCTCTCTGAAACGGTTGTACTTATCGTCTGCAAAGCTATGTCACGTGTTGCCGTAGGCGGAAACAGGAAAAGCACCATAGTAGAACACAGACGAAGCTTCTAAGTTGATGTAATAGCCAGTAAGAAGTAGTACAATTCAAGTTTTAGGTATCGATTATTGACTTTTTAACTGGCTTTGGTGCCTTGGCCATGAGCTAGGACCTTGACATTCTGCATGAAAGGAGGACTAGCAGCCGAGTTGCACGGGAGAATGTGAAAAGTGTTCATATGTAGTAAAAACCTGAGAAATCTGTCCGTTTTCGTCATTTGTTATCGAATCGACTTAAAGCCAGATCGTCACATTCGTTTTCTTCTCTCTGAAACGGTTGTACATATCGTCTGCAAAGCTATGTCGCGTGCTGCGGTATGCGGAGACACTAAAATCACCATAGTAGAACACAGATGAAGCTTCTAAGTTGATGCAATAGCCAGTAAGAAGTAGAACAATTCAAGTTTTAGGTATCGATTATTGTCTTTTTAGCTGGCTTCGGTACCTTGGACATGAGCTAGGACCTTAAGATTCTGCATGAAAGGAGGACTAGCAGCCGAGTTGCACGTCAGAATGTGAAAAGTGTTCATATGTAGTAAAAACCTGAGAAATACGTCCGTTTTCGTCATTTGTTATCGAATCTACTTAAAGCCAGATGGTCACATTGGCCGCTCTTCTCTCTGAAACGTTTGTACATATCGTCTGCAAAGCTATGTCGCGTGCAGCGGAATGTGGAGACACTAAAATCACCATAGTAGAACACAGATGAAGCATCTAAGTTGATGTAATAGCCAGTAAGAAGTAGTACAATTCAAGTTTTAGGAATCGATTATTGACTTTTTAGCTGGCTTTGGTGCCTTGGACATCAGCTAGGACTTTAAGATTCTGCATGAAAGGAGGACTAGCAGCCGAGTTGCGCGGGAGAATGTGAAATGTGTTCATATGTAGTAAAAACCTGAGTAATCCGTCCGTTTTCGTCATTTGTTATCGAATCGACTTAAAGACAGATCGTCACATTGGCCGCTCTTCTCTCTGAAACGGTTGTACTTATCGTCTGAAAAGCTATGTCGCGTGCTGCGGCATGCTGAGACACTAAAAGCTCCATAGTAGAACACAGATCAAGCTTCTAAGTTGATGTAATAGCCAGTAGGAAGTAGTACAATTCAAGTTTTAGGTATTGAATATGGACCTTTTAGCTGGCTTTGGTGCCTTGGACATGAGGTAGGATCTTAAGATTCTGCATGAAAGGAGGACTAGCAGCCGAGTTGCACGGGAGAATGTGAAAAGTGTTCATAAGTAGTAATAACCTTAGAAATCCGTCCTTTTTCGTCATTTGTTAGCGAATCGACTTAAAGCCAGATCGTCACATTGGCCGCTCTTCTCTCTGAAACGGTTGTGCTTATCGTCTGCAAAGCTATGTCGCGTGTTGCCGTAGGCGGAAACAGGAAAAGCACCATAGTAGAACGCAGATGAAGCTTCTAAGTTGATGTAATAGCCAGTAAGAAGTAGTCCAATTCAAGATTTAGGTATCGATTATTGACTTTTTAGCTGGCTTTCGTGCCTTGGACATTAGCTAGGACTTTAAGATTCAGCATAAAAGGAGGACTAGCAGCCCAGTTGCACGGGAGAATGTGAAAAGTGTTCATATGTAGTAAAAACCTGAGAAATCCGTCCGTTTTCGTCATTTGTTATCGAATCGACTTAAAGCCAGATCGTCACATTGGGCGCTCTTCTCTCTGAAACGGTTGTACTTATCGTCTGCAAAGCTATGTCGCGTGCTGCGGTATGCGGAGACACTAAAATCACCATAGTAGAACACAGGTGAAACTTCTAAGTTGGTGCAATACCAAGTAAGAAGTAGAACAATTCAAGTTTTAGGTATCGATTATTGACTTTTTAGCTGGCTTTGGTACCTTGGACATGAGCTAGGACCTTAAGATTCTGCATGAAAGGAGGACTAGCAGCCGAGTTGCACGTCAGAATGTGAAAAGTGTTCATATGTAGTAAAAACCTGAGAAATCCGTCCGTTTTCGTCATTTGTTATCGAATCTACTTAAAGCCAGATGGTCACATTGGCCGCTCTTCTCTCTGAAACGTTTGTACATATCGTCTGCAAAGCTATGTCGCGTGCAGCGGTATGTCTAGACACTAAAATCACCATAGTAGAACACAGATGAAGCATCTAAGTTGATGTAATAGCCAGTAAGAAGTAGTACAATTCAAGTTTTAGGAATCGATTATTGACTTTTTAGCTGGCTTTGGTGCCTTGGACATGAGATGGACTTTAAGATTCTGCATGAAAGGAGGACTAGCAGCCGAGTTGCGCGGGAGAATGTGAAAAGTGTTCATATGTAGTAAAAACCTGAGTAATCCGTCCGTTTTCGTCATTTGTTATCGAATCGACTTAAAGACAGATCGTCACATTGGCCGCTCTTCTCTCTGAAATGGTTGTACTTATCGTCTGCAAAACTATGTCGCGTGCTGCGGTATGCGGAGAAACTAAGAGCACCGTAGTAGAACACAGATGAAGCTTCTCAGTTGATGTAATAGCCAGTAATAAGTAGTACAATTCAAGTTTTAGGTATTGATTATTGACCTTTTAGCTGGCTTTGGTGCCTTGGACATGAGCTAGGACCTTAAGATTCTGCATGAAAGGAGGACTAGCAGCCGAGTTGCACGGGAGAATGTGAAAACTGGTCATATGTAGTAAAAACCTGAGAATCCGTTCGTTTTCGTCATTTGTTATCGAATCGACTTAAAGCCAGATCGTCACATTGGCCGCTCTTCTCTCTGAAACGGTTGTACTTATCGTCTGCAAAACTATGTCGCGTACTGCGGTATTCGGAGACACTAAAATCACCATAGTAGAACACAGATGAAGCCCCTAAGATGATGAAATAGCCAATAACAAGTAGTACAATTCAAGTTTTAGGTATCGATTATTGACTTTTTAACTGGCTTTGGTGCCTTGGCCATGAGCTAGGACCTTGACATTCTGCATGAAAGGAGGACTAGCAGCCGAGTTGCACGGGAGAATGTCAAAAGTGTTCATATGTAGTAAAAACCTGAGAAATCCCTCCGTTTTCGTCATTTGTTATCGAATCGACGTAAAGCCAGATCGTCACATTGGCCGCTCTTCTCTCTGAAACGGTTGTACTTATCGTCTGCAAAGCTATGTCGCGTGCTGCGCTATATGGAGACACTAAAAGCACCATAGTAGAACACAGACGATGTTTCTAAGTTGATGTAATAGCCAGTAAGAAGTAGTACAATTCAAGTTTTAGGTATCGATTATTGACTTTTTAGCTGGCTTTGGTGCATTGGACATGAGCTAGGACCTTAAGATTCTGCATGAAAGGTGGACTAGCAGCCGAGTTCCACGGGAGAATGTGAAAAGTGTTCATATGTAGTAAAAACCTGAGAAATCCGTCCGTTTTCGTCATTTGTTATCGAATCGACTTAAAGCCAGATCGTAACATTGGCCGCTCTTCTCTCTGAAACGGTTGTACTTATCGTCTGCAAAACTATGTCGCGTGCTGCGGTATGTGGAGAAACTAAAAGCACCGTAGTAGAACACAGATGAAGCTTCTAAGTTGATGTAATAGCCAGTAAGAAGTAGTACAATTCAAGTTTTACGTATCGATTATTGACTTTTTAGCTGGCTTTGGTGCCTTGGCACATGAGCTAGGACCTTAAGATTCTGCATGAAAGGAGGACTAGCAGCCGAATTGCACGGGAGAATGTGAAAAGTGTTCATATGTAGTAAAAACCTGAGAAATCCGTCCGTTTTCGTCATTTGTTATCGAATCGACTTAAAGCCAGATCGTCACATTGGCCGCTCTTCTCTCTGAAACGGTTGTACTTATCGTCTGCAAAGCTATGTCACGTGTTGCCGTAGGCGGAAACAGTAAAAGCACCATAGTAGAACACAGACGAAGCTTCTAAGTTGATGTAATAGCCAGTAAGAAGTAGTCCAATTCAAGATTTAGGTATCGATTATTGACTTTTTAGCTGGCTTTCGTGCCTTGGACATTAGCTAGGACTTTAAGATTCAGCATAAAAGGAGGACTAGCAGCCCAGTTGCACGGGAGAATGTGAAAAGTGTTCATATGTAGTAAAAACCTGAGAAATCCGTCCGTTTTCGTCATTTGTTATCGAATCGACTTAAAGCCAGATCGTCACATTGGCAGCTCTTCTCTCTGAAACGGTTGTACTTATCGTCTGCAAAGCTATGTCGCGTGCTGCGGTATGCGGAGACACTAAAATCACCATAGTAGAACACAGGTGAAACTTCTAAGTTGGTGCAATACCAAGTAAGAAGTAGAACAATTCAAGTTTTAGGTATCGATTATTGACTTTTTAGCTGGCTTTGGTACCTTGGACATGAGCTAGGACCTTAAGATTCTGCATGAAAGGAGGACTAGCAGCCGAGTTGCACGTCAGAATGTGAAAAGTGTTCATATGTAGTAAAAACCTGAGAAATCCGTCCGTTTTCGTCATTTGTTATCGAATCTACTTAAAGCCAGATGGTCACATTGGCCGCTCTTCTCTCTGAAACGTTTGTACATATCGTCTGCAAAGCTATGTCGCGTGCAGCGGTATGTCTAGACACTAAAATCACCATAGTAGAACACAGATGAAGCATCTAAGTTGATGTAATAGCCAGTAAGAAGTAGTACAATTCAAGTTTTAGGAATCGATTATTGACTTTTTAGCTGGCTTTGGTGCCTTGGACATGAGATGGACTTTAAGATTCTGCATGAAAGGAGGACTAGCAGCCGAGTTGCGCGGGAGAATGTGAAAAGTGTTCATATGTAGTAAAAACCTGAGTAATCCGTCCGTTTTCGTCATTTGTTATCGAATCGACTTAAAGACAGATCGTCACATTGGCCGCTCTTCTCTCTGAAATGGTTGTACTTATCGTCTGCAAAACTACGTCGCGTGCTGCGGTATGCGGAGAAACTAAGAGCACCGTAGTAGAACACAGATGAAGCTTCTCAGTTGATGTAATAGCCAGTAATAAGTAGTACAATTCAAGTTTTAGGTATTGATTATTGACTTTTTAGCTGGCTTTGGTGCCTTGGACATGAGCTAGGACCTTAAGATTCTGCATGAAAGGAGGACTAGCAGCCGAGTTGCACGGGAGAATGTGAAAACTGGTCATATGTAGTAAAAACCTGAGAATCCGTTCGTTTTCGTCATTTGTTATCGAATCGACTTAAAGCCAGATCGTCACATTGGCCGCTCTTCTCTCTGAAACGATTGTACTTATCGTCTGCAAAACTATGTCGCGTACTGCGGTATTCGGAGACACTAAAATCACCATAGTAGAACACAGATGAAGCCCCTAAGATGATGAAATAGCCAATAACAAGTAGTACAATTCAAGTTTTAGGTATCGATTATTGACTTTTTAACTGGCTTTGGTGCCTTGGCCATGAGCTAGGACCTTGACATTCTGCATGAAAGGAGGACTAGCAGCCGAGTTGCACGGGAGAATGTCAAAAGTGTTCATATGTAGTAAAAACCTGAGAAATCCCTCCGTTTTCGTCATTTGTTATCGAATCGACGTAAAGCCAGATCGTCACATTGGCCGCTCTTCTCTCTGAAACGGTTGTACTTATCGTCTGCAAAGCTATGTCGCGTGCTGCGCTATATGGAGACACTAAAAGCACCATAGTAGAACACAGACGAAGTTTCTAAGTTGATGTAATAGCCAGTAAGAAGTAGTACAATTCAAGTTTTACGTATCGATTATTGACTTTTTAGCTGGCTTTGGTGCCTTGGCACATGAGCTAGGACCTTAAGATTCTGCATGAAAGGAGGACTAGCAGCCGAATTGCACGGGAGAATGTGAAAAGTGTTCATATGTAGTAAAAACCTGAGAAATCCGTCCGTTTTCGTCATTTGTTATCGAATCGACTTAAAGCCAGATCGTCACATTGGCCGCTCTTCTCTCTGAAACGGTTGTACTTATCGTCTGCAAAGCTATGTCACGTGTTGCCGTAGGCGGAAACAGTAAAAGCACCATAGTAGAACACAGACGAAGCTTCTAAGTTGATGTAATAGCCAGTAAGAAGTAGTACATTTCAAGTTTTAGGTATCGATTATTGACTTTCTAACTGGCTTTGGTGCCTTGGCCATGAGCTAGGACCTTGACATTCTGCATGAAAGGAGGACTAGCAGCCGAGTTGCACGGGAGAATGTGAAAAGTGTTCATATGTAGTAAAAACCTGAGAAATCCGTCCGTTTTCGTCATTTGTTATCGAATCGACTTAAAGCCAGATCGTCACATTGGCCGCTCTTCTCTCTGAAACGGTTGTACTTATCGTCTGCAAAGGTATGTCGCGTGCTGCGGTATGCGGAGACACTAAAATCACCATAGTAGAACACAGATGAAGCTTCTAAGTTGATGCAATAGCCAGTAAGAAGTAGAACAATTCAAGTTTTAGGTATCGATTATTGTCTTTTTAGCTGGCTTCGGTACCTTGGACATGAGCTAGGACCTTAAGATTCTGCATGAAAGGAGGACTAGCAGCCGAGTTGCACGTCAGAATGTGAAAAGTGTTCATATGTAGTAAAAACCTGAGAAATCCGTCCGTGTTCGTCATTTGTTATCGAATCTACTTAAAGCCAGATGGTCACATTGGCCGCTCTTCTCTCTGAAACGTTTGTACATATCGTCTGCAAAGCTATGTCGCGCGCTGCGGCATGCTGAGACACTAAAAGCACCATAGTAGAACACAGATCAAGCTTCTAAGTTGATGTAATAGCCAGTAAGAAGTAGTACAATTCAAGTTTTAGATACTGAATATGGACCTTTTAGCTGGCTTTGGTGCCTTGGACATGAGCTAGGACCTTAAGATTCTGCATGAAAGGAGGACTAGCAGCCGAGTTGCACGGGAGAATGTGAAAAGTGTTCATATGTAGTAAAAACCTTAGAAATCCGTCCGTTTTCGTCATTTGTTATCGAATCGACTTAAAGCCAGATCGTCACATTGGCCGCTCTTCTCTCTGAAACGGTTGTACTTATCGTCTGCAAAGCTATGTCGCGTACTGCGGTATTCGGAGACACTAAAAGCACCATAGTAGAACACAGATGAAGCTCCTAAGATGATGAAATAGCCAGTAAGAAGTAGTACAATTCAAGTTTTAGGTATCGGTTATTGACTTTATAGCTGGCTTTGGTGCCTTGGGCATGAGCTAGGACCTTAAGATTCTGCATGAAAGGAGGACTAGCAGCCGAGTTGCACGGGAGAATGTCAAAAGTGTTCATATGTAGTAAAAAACTGAGAAATCCGTCCGTTTTCGTCATTTGTTATCGAATCGACGTAAAGCCAGATCGTCACATTGGCCGCTCTTCTCTCTGAAACGGTTGTACTTATCGTCTGCAAAGCTATGTCGCGTGTTGCGCTATATGGAGACACTAAAAGCACCATAGTAGAACACAGACGAAGTTTCTAAGTTGATGTAATAGCCAGTAAGAAGTAGTACAATTCAAGTTTTAGGTATCGATTATTGACTTTTTAGCTGGCTTTGGTGCCTTGGACATGAGCTAGGACCTTAAGATTCTGCATGAAAGGAGGACTAGCAGCCGAGTTGCACGGGAGAATGTGAAAAGTGTTCATATGTAGTAATAACCTTAGAAATCCGTCCTTTTTAGTCATTTGTTAGCGAATCGACTTAAAGCCAGATCGTCACATTGGCCGCTCTTCTCTCTGAAACGGTTGTGCTTATCGTCTGCAAAGCTATGTCGCGTGTTGCCGTAGGCGGAAACAGGAAAAGCACCATAGTAGAACACAGATGAAGCTTCTAAGTTGATGTAATAGCCAGTAAGAAGTAGTCCAATTCAAGATTTAGGTATCGATTATTGACTTTTTAGCTGGCTTTCGTGTCTTGGACATGAGCTAGGACTTTAAGATTCTGCATAAAAGGAGGACTAGCAGCCCAGTTGCACGGGAGAATGTGAAAAGTGTTCATATGTAGTAAAAACCTGAGAAATCCGTCCGATTTCGTCATTTGTTATCGAATCGACTTAAAGCCAGATCGTCACATTGGCCGCTCTTCTCTCTGAAACGGTTGTACTTATCGTCTGAAAAGCTATGTCGCGTGCTGCGGCATGCTGAGACACTAAAAGCACCATAGTAGAACACAGATCAAGCTTCTAAGTTGATGTAATAGCCAGTAAGAAGTAGTACAATTCAAGTTTTAGATACTGAATATGGATCTTTTAGCTGGCTTTGGTGCCTTGGACATGAGCTAGGACCTTAAGATTCTGCATGTAAGGAGGACTAGCAGCCGAGTTGCACGGGAGAATGTGAAAAGTGTTCATATGTAGTAAAAACCTTAGAAATCCGTCCGTTTTCGTCATTTGGTATCGAATCGACTTAAAGCCAGATCGTCACATTGGCCGCTCTTCTCTCTGAAACGGTTGTACTTATCGTCTGCAAAGCTATGTCACGTGCTGCGGTATGCGGAGACACTAAAATCACCACAGTAGAACACAGATGAAGCTTCTAAGTTGATGCAATAGCCAGTAAGATGTAGAACAATTCAAGTTTTAGGTATCGATTATTGACTTTTTAGCTGGCTTCGCTACCTTGGACATGAGCTAGGACCTTAAGATTCTGCATGAAAGGAGGACTAGCAGCCGAGTTGCACGTGAGAATGTGAAAAGTGTTCATATGTAGTAAAAACCTGAGAAATCCGTCCGTTTTCGTCATTTGTTATCGAATCGACTTAAAGCCAGATCGTCCCATTGGCCGCTCTTCTCTCTGAAACGGTTGTACATATCGTCTGCAAAGCTATGTCGCGTGCAGCGGTATGTGGAGACACTAAAATCACCATAGTAGAACACAGATGAAGCATCTAAGTTGATGTAATAGCCAGTAAGAAGTAGTACAATTCAAGTTTTAGGTATTGATTATTGACTTTTTAGCTGGCTTTGGTGCCTTGGACATGAGCTAGGACTTTAAGATTCTGCATGAAAGAAGGACTAGCAGCCGAGTTGCGCGGGAGAATGTGAAAAGTGTTCACATGTAGTAAAAACCTGAGTAATCCGTCCGTTTTCGTCATTTGTTATCGAATCGACTTAAAGACAGATCGTCACATTGGCCGCTCTTCTCTCTGAAACGGTTGTGCTTATCGTCTGCAAAGCTATGTCGCGTGTTGCCGTAGGCGGAAACAGGAAAAGCACCATAGTAGAACACAGATGAAGCTTCTAAGTTGATTTAATAGCCAGTAAGAAGTAGTCCAATTCAAGATTTAGGTATCGATTATTGACTTTTTAGCTGGCTTTCGTGTCTTGGACATGAGCTAGGACTTTAAGATTCTGCATAAAAGGAGGACTAGCAGCCCAGTTGCACGGGAGAATGTGAAAAGTGTTCATATGTAGTAAAAACCTGAGAAATCCGTCCGTTTTCGTCATTTGTTATCGAATCGACTTAAAGCCAGATCGTCACATTGGCCGCTCTTCTCTCTGAAACGGTTGTACTTATCGTCTGCAAAAGTATGTCGCGTGCTGCGGTATGCGGAGACACTAAAAGCACCGTAGTAGAACACAGATGAAGCTTCTAAGTTGATGTAATACCCAGTAAGAAGTAGTACAATTCAAGTTTAAGTTATCGATTATTGACTTTTTAGCTGGCTTTGGACCCTTGGACATGAGCTAGGACCTTAACATTCTTCATGAAAGGAGGACTAGCAGCCGAGTTGCACGGGAGAATGTGAAAAGTGTTCATATGTAGTAAAAACCTTAGAAATCCGTCCGTTTTCGTCATTTGTTATCGAATCGACTTAAAGCCAGATCGTCACATTGGCCGCTCTTCTCTCTGAAACGGTTGTACTTATCGTCTGCAAAGCTATGTCACGTGCTGCGGTATGTGGAGACACTAATATCACCACAGTAGAACACAGATGAAGCTTCTAAGTTGATGTAATATCCAGTAAGAAATAGTACAATTCAAGTTTTAGGTATCGGTTATTGACTTTTTAGCTGGCTTTGGTGACTTGGACATGAGCTAGGACCTTAATATTCTGCATGAAAGGAGGACTAGCAGCCGAGTTGCACGGGAGAATGTGAAAACTGTTCAAATGTAGTAAAAACCTGAGAAAACCGTCCTTTTTCGTCATTTGTTATCGAATCGACTTAAAGCCAGATCGTCACATTGGCCGCTCTTCTCTCTGAAACGGTTGTACTTATCGTCTGAAAAGCTATGTCGCGTGCTGCGGCATGCTGAGACACTAAAAGCACCATAGTAGAACACAGATCAAGCTTCTAAGTTGATGTTATAGCCAGTAAGAAGTAGTACAATTCAAGTTTTAGATACTGAATATGGACCTTTTAGCTGTCTTTGGTGCCTTGGACATGAGCTAGGACCTTAAGATTCTGCATGAAAGGAGGACTAGCAGCCGAGTTGCACGGGAGAATGTGAAAAGTGTTCATATGTAGTAAAAACCTTAGAAATCCGTCCGTTTTCGTCATTTGTTATCGAATCGTCTTAAAGCCAGATCGTCACATTGGCCGCTCTTCTCTCTGAAACGGTTGTACTTATCGTCTGCAAAGCTATGTCACGTGCTGCGGTATGCGGAGACACTAAAATCACCACAGTAGAACACAGATGAAGCTTCTAAGATGATGTAATATCCAGTAAGAAGTAGTACAATTCAAGTTTTAGGTATCGATTATTGACTTTTTAGCTGGCTTTGGTGCCTTGGACATGAGCTAGGACCTTAAGATTCTGTATGAAAGGAGGACTAGCAACCGAGTTGCACGGGAGAATGTGAAAAGTGTTCATATGTAGTAAAAACCTTAGAAATCCGTCCGTTTTCGTCATTTGTTATCGAATCGACTAAAGCCAGATCGTCACATTGGCCGCTCTTCTCTCTGAAACGGTTGTACTTATCGTCTGCAAAGCTATATCGCGTGCTGCGGTATGCGGAGACACTAAAATCACCATAGTAGAACACAGATGAAGCTTCTACGTTGATGCAATAGCCAGTAAGAAGTAGAACAATTCAAGTTTTAGGTATCGATTATTGACTTTTTAGCTGTATTCGGTACCTTGGACATAAGCTAGGACCTTAAGATTCTGCATGAAGGGAGGACTAGCAGCCGAGTTGCACGTCAGAATGTGAAAAGTGTTCATATGTAGTAAAAACCTGAGAAATCCGTCCGTTTTCGTCATTTGTTATCGAATCGACTTAAAGCCAGATCGTCACATTGGCTGCTCTTCTCTCTGAAACGGTTGTACTTATCGTCTGCAAAGCTATGTCGCGTGCTGCGGCATGCTGAGACACTAAAAGCACCATAGTAGAACACAGATCAAGCTTCTACGTTGATGTAATAGCCAGTAAGAAGAAGTACAATTCAAGTTTTAGGTATTGAATATGGACCTTTTAGCTGGCTTTGGTGCCTTGGACATGAGCTAGGACCTTAAGATTCTGCATGTAAGGAGGACTAGCAGCCGAGTTGCACGGGAGAATGTGAAAAGTGTTCATATGTAGTAATAACCTGAGAAATCCGTCCTTTTTCGTAATTTGTTATCGAATCGACTTAAAGCCAGATCGTCACATTGGCCGCCCTTCTCTCTGAAACGGTTGTACTTATCGACTGCAAAACTATGTCGCGTGCTGCGGTATGCGGAGAAACTAAAAGCACCATAGTAGGACACAGATGAAGCTTCTAAGTTGATGTAATAGCCAGTAAGAAGTAGTACAATTCAAGTTTTAGGTATTGATTATTGACTTTTTAGCTGGCTTTGGTGCCTTGGACATGAGCTAGGACTTTAAGATTCTGCATGAAAGAAGGACTAGCAGCCGAGTTGCGCGGGAGAATGTGAAAAGTGTTCACATGTAGTAAAAACCTGAGTAATCCGTCCGTTTTCGTCATTTGTTATCGAATCGACTTAAAGACAGATCGTCACATTGGCCGCTCTTCTCTCTGAAACGGTTGTACTTATCGTCTGCAAAGCTATGTCGCGTGCAGCGGTATGTGGAGACACTAAAATCACCATAGTAGAACACAGATGATGCATCTAAGTTGATGTAATAGCCAGTAAGAAGTAGTACAATTCAAGTTTTAGGAATCGATTATTGACTTTTAAGCTGGCTTTGGTGCCTTGGACATGAGCTAGGACCTTAAGATTCTGCATGAAAGGAGGGCTAGCAGCCGAGTTGCACGGGAGAATGTGAAAAGTGTTCATATGTAGTAAAAACCTGAGAAATCCGTCCGTTTTCGACATTTGTTGTCGAATCGACATAAAGCCAGATCGTCACATTGGCCGCTCTTCTCTCTGAAACGGTTGTACTTATCGTCTGCAAAGCTATGTCGTGTGCTGCGGTGTGAGGAGACACTAAAAGCACCATAGTAGAACACAGATCAAGCTTCTAAGTTGATGTAATAGCCAGTAAGAAGTAGTCCAATTCAAGATTTAGGTATCGATTATTGACTTTTTAGTTGGCTTTCGTGCCTTGGACATGAGCTAGGGCTTTAAGATTCTGCATAAAAGGAGGACTAGCAGCCGAGTTGCACGGGAGAATGTGAAAAGTGTTCATATGTGGTAAAAACCTGAGAAATCCGTCCGTTTTCGTCATTTGTTATCGAATCGACTTAAAACCAGATCGTCACATTGGCCGCACTTCTCTCTGAAAAGGTTGCACTCATCGTCTGCAAAGCTATGTCGCATGCTGCGGTATGCAGAGACACTAAAAGCACCATAGTAGAACACAGATGAAGCATCTAAGTTGATGTAATAGCCAGTAAGAAGTAGTACAATTCAAGTTTTAGGAATCGATTATTGACTTTTTAGCTGGCTTTGGTGCCTTGGACATGAGCTAGGACCTTAAGATTCTGCATGAAAGGAGGACTAGCAGCCGAATTGCACGGGAGAATGTGAAAAGTGTTCATATGTAGTAAAATCATGAGAAATCCGTCCGTTTTCGTCATTTGTTATCGAATCGACTTAAAGCCAGATCGTCACATTGGCCGCTCTTCTCTCTGAAACGGTTGTATTTATCGTCTGCAAACCTATGTCGCGTGCTGCGGTATGCTAAGACACTAAAAGCACCATAGTAGAACACAGATCAAGCTTCTAAGTTGATGTAATATCCAGTAAGAAGTAGCACAATTCAAGTTTTAGGTAATGAATATGGAACTTTTAGCTGGCTTTGGTGCCTTGGACATGAGCTACGACCTTGAGATTCTGACTGAAAGGAGGATTAGCAGCCGAGTTGCACGGGAGAATGTGAAAAGTGTTCATATGTAGTAAAAACCTGAGAAATCCGTCCTTTTTCGTCATTTGTTATCGAATCGACTTAAAGCCAGATCGTCACATTGGCCGCTCTTCTCTCTGAAACGGTTGTGCTTATCGTCTGCAAAACTATGTCGCGTGCTGCGGTATGCGGAGAAACTAAAAGCACCGTAGTAGAACACAGATGAAGCTTCTAAGTGGATGTAATAGCCAGTAAGAAGTAGTCCAATTCAAGTTTTAGGTATCGATTATTGACTTTTTAGCTGGCTTTGGTGCCTTGGACATGAGCAAGGACCTTAAGATTCTGCATAAAAGGAGGACTAGCAGCCCAGTTGCACAGGAGAATGTGAAAAGTGTTCACATGTAGTAAAAACCTGAGACATCCGTCAGTTTTCGTCATTTGTTATTCAATCGACTTAAAGCCAGATCGTCACATTGGCAGCTCTTGTCTCTGAAACGGTTGTACTTATCGTCTGCAAAGCTATGTCGCGTGCTGCGGTATGCGGAGACACTAAAAGCACCATAGTAGAACACAGATGATGCTTCTAAGTTGATGTAATAGCCAGTAAGAAGTAGTACAATTCAAGTTTTAGGTATCGGTTATAGACTTTTTACCCTTCTTTGGTGCCTTGGACACGAGCTAGGAACTTAAGATTTTGCATGAAGGAGGACTAGCAGCCGAGTTGCACGGGAGAATGTGAAAAGTGTTCATATGTAGTAAAAACCTGAGAAATCCGTCCGTTTTCGTCATTTGTTATCGAATCGACTTAATGCCAGATCGTCACATTGGCCGCTCTTCTCACTGGAACGGTTGTACTTATCGTCTGCAAAGGTATGTCGCGTGCTGCGGTATGCGGAGACACTAAAAGCACCTTAGTAGAACACAGATGAAGCTTCTAAGTTGATGTAATACCCAGTAAGAAGTAGTACAATTCAAGTTTTAGGTATCGATTATTGACTTTTTAGCTGGCTTTGGTGCCTTGGACATGAGCTAGGACCTTAAGATTCTGCATAAAAGGAGGACTAGCAGCCGAGTTGCACGGGAGAATGTGAAAAGTGTTCATATGTAGTAAAAACCTGAGAAATCCGTCCGTTTTCGTCATTTGTTATCGAATCGACTTAAAGCCAGATCGTCCCATTGGCCGCTCTTCTCTCTGAAACGGTTGTACTTATCGTCTGCAAAGCTATGTCGCGTGTTGCCGTAGGCGGAAACAGTAAAAGCACCATAGTAGAACACAGATGAAGCTTCTACGTAGATGTAATAGCCAGTAAGAAGTAGTCCAATTCAAGATTTAGGTATCGATTATTGACTTTTTAGCTGGCTTTGGTGCCTTGGACATGAGGTAGGACTTTAAGATTCTGCATAAAAGGAGGACTAGCAGCCCAGTTGCACGGGAGAATGTGAAAAGTGTTCATATGTAGTAAAAACCTGAGAAATCGGTCCTTTTTCGTCATTTGTTATCGAATCGACTTAAAGCCAGATCGTCACATTGGCCGCTCTTCTCTCTGAAACGGTTGTGCTTATCGTCTGCAAAGCTATGTCGCGTGTTGCCGTAGGCGGAAACAGGAAAAGCACCATAGTAGAACACAGATGAAGCTTCTACGTTGATGTAATAGCCAGTAATAAGTAGTCCAATTCAAGATTTAGGTATCGATTATTGACTTTTTAGCTGGCTTTCGTGCCTTGGACATGAGCTAGGGCTTTAAGATTCTGCATAAAAGGAGGACTAGCAGCCGAGTTGCACGGGAGAATGTGAAAAGTGTTCATATGTAGTAAAAACCTGAGAAATCCGTCCGTTTTCGTCATTTGTTATCGAATCGAATTAAAACCAGATCGTCACATTGGCCGCTCTTCTCTCTGAAACGGTTGTACTTATCGTCTGCAAAGCTATGTCGTGTGCTGCGGTGTGAGGAGACACTAAAAGCACCATAGTAGAACACAGATCAAGCTTCTAAGTTGATGTAATAGCCAGTAAGAAGTAGTACAATTCAAGTTATAGGTATTGAATATGGACCTTTTAGCTGGCTTTGGTGCCTTGGACATGAGCAAGGACCTTAAGATTCTGCATGAAAGGAGGACTAGCAGCCGAGTTGCACGGGAGAATGTGAAAAGTGTTCATATGGAGTAATAACCTGAGAAATCCATCCTTTTTCGTCATTTGTTATCGAATCGACTTAAAGCCAGATCGTCACATTGGCCGCTCTTCTCTCTGAAACGGTTGTGCTTATCGTCTGCAAAGCTATGTCGCGTGTTGCCGTAGGCGGAAACAGGAAAAGCACCATAGTAGAACACAGATGAAGCTTCTAAGTTTATGTAATAGCCAGTAATAAGTAGTCCAATTCAAGATTTAGGTATCGATTATTGACTTTTTAGCTGGCTTTCGTGCCTTGGACATGAGCTAGGGCTTTAAGATTCTGCATAAAAGTAGGACTAGCAGCCGAGTTGCACGGGAGAATGTGAAAAGTGTTCATATGTAGTAAAAACCTGAGAAATCCGTCCGTTTTCGACATTTGTTATCGAATCGACATAAAGCCAGATCGTCACATTGGCCGCTCTTCTCTCTGAAACGGTTGTACTTATCGTCTGCAAAGCTATGTCGTGTGCTGCGGTGTGAGGAGACACTAAAAGCACCATAGTAGAACACAGATCAAGCTTCTAAGGTGATGTAATAGCCAGTAAGAAGTAGTACAATTCAAGTTATAGGTACTGAATATGGACCTTTTAGCTGGCTTTGGTGCCTTGGACATGAGCAAGGACCTTAAGATTCTGCATGAAAGGAGGACTAGCAGCCGAGTTGCACGGGAGAATGTGAAAAGTGTTCATATGTAGTAATAACCTGAGAAATCCATCCTTTTTCGTCATTTGTTATCGAATCGACTTAAAGCCAGATCGTCACATTGGCCGCTCTTCTCTCTGAAACGGTTGTGCTTATCGTCTGCAAAGCTATGTCGCGTGTTGCCGTAGGCGGAAACAGGAAAAGCACCATAGTAGAACACAGATGAAGCTTCTAAGTTGATGTAATAGCCAGTAATAAGTAGTCCAATTCAAGATTTAGGTATCGATTATTGAATTTTTAGCTGGCTTTCGTGCCTTGGACATGAGCTAGGGCTTTAAGATTCTGCATAAAAGGAGGACTAGCAGCCGAGTTGCACGGGAGAATGTGAAAAGTGTTCATATGTAGTAAAAACCTGAGAAATCCGTCCGTTTTCGTCATTTGTTATCGAATCGACTTAAAGCCAGATCGTCACATTGGCCGCTCTTCTCACTGAAACGGTTGTACTTATCGTCTGCAAAGGTATGTCGCGTGCTGCGGTATGCGGAGACACTAAAAGCACCTTAGTAGAACACAGATGAAGCTTCTAAGTTGATGTAATACCCAGTAAGAAGTAGTACAATTCAAGTTTTAGGTATCGATTATCGACTTTTTAGCTGGCTTTGGTGCCTTGGACATGAGCTAGGACCTTAAGATTCTGCATGAAAGGAGGACTAGCAGCCGAGTTGCACGGGAGAATGTGAAAAGTGTTCATATGTAGTAAAAACCTGAGAAATCCGTCCGTTTTCGTCATTTGTTATCGAATCGACTTAAAGCCAGATCGTCCCATTGGCCGCTCTTCTCTCTGGAACGGTTGTACTTATCGTCTGCAAAGCTATGTCGCGTGTTGCCGTAGGCGGAAACAGTAAAAGCACCATAGTAGAACACAGATGAAGCTTCTACGTTATTGTAATAGCCAGTAAGAAGTAGTCCAATTCAAGATTTAGGTATCGATTATTGACTTTTTAGCTGGCTTTGGTGCCTTGGACACGAGCTAGGACCTTAAGATTCTGCATAAAAGGAGGACTAGCAGCCGAGTTGCACGGGAGAATGTGAAAAGTGTTCATATGTAGTAAAAACCTGAGAAATCCGTCCGTTTTCGTCATTTGTTATCGAATCGACTTAAAGCCAGATCGTCCCATTGGCCGCTCTTCTCTCTGAAACGGTTGTACTTATCGTCTGCAAAGCTATGTCGCGTGTTGCCGTAGGCGGAAACAGTAAAAGCACCATAGTAAAACACAGATGAAGCTTCTACGTTGATGTAATAGCCAGTAAGAAGTAGTCCAATTCAAGATTTAGGTATCGATTATTGACTTTTTAGCTGGCTTTGGTGCCTTGGACATGAGCTAGGACTTTAAGATTCTGCATAAAAGGAGGACTAGCAGCCCAGTTGCACGGGAGAATGTGAAAAGTGTTCATATGTAGTAAAAACCTGAGAAATCCGTCCGTTTTCGACATTTGTTATCGAATCGACATAAAGCCAGATCGTCACATTGGCCGCTCTTCTCTCTGAAACGGTTGTACTTATCGTCTGCAAAGCTATGTCGTGTGCTGCGGTGTGAGGAGACACTAAAAGCACCATAGTAGAACACAGATCAAGCTTCTAAGTTGATGTAATAGCCAGTAAGAAGTAGTACAATTCAAGTTATAGGTACTGAATATGGACCTTTTAGCTGGCTTTGGTGCCTTGGACATGAGCAAGGACCTTAAGATTCTGCATGAAAGTAGGACTAGCAGCCGAGTTGCACGGAAGAATGTGAAAAGTGTTCATATGTAGTAATAACCTGAGAAATCCATTCTTTTTCGTCATTTGTTATCGAATCGACTTAAAGCCAGATCGTCACATTGGCCGCTCTTCTCTCTGAAACGGTTGTGCTTATCGTCTGCAAAGCTATGTCGCGTGTTGCCGTAGGCGGAAACAGGAAAAGCACCATAGTAGAACACAGATGAAGCTTCTAAGTTGATGTAATAGCCAGTAATAAGTAGTCCAATTCGAGATTTAGGTATCGATTATTGACTTTTTAGCTGGCTTTCGTGCCTTGGACATGAGCTAGGGCTTTAAGATTCTGCATAAAAGGAGGACTAGCAGCCGAGTTGCACGGGAGAATGTGAAAAGTGTTCATATGTAGTAAAAACCTGAGAAATCCGTCCGTTTTCGTCATTTGTTATCGAATCGACTTAAAACCAGATCGTCACATTGGCCGCACTTCTCTCTGAAAATGTTGCACTCATCGTCTGCAAAGCTATGTCGCATGCTGCGGTATGCAGAGACACTAAAAGCACCATAGTAGAACACAGACGATGCTTCTAAGTTGACGTAATAGCCGGTAAGATGTAGTCCAATTCAAGATTTACGTATCGATTATTGACTTTGTCACTGGCTTTGGTGCCTTGGACATGAGCTAGGACCTTGACATTCTGCATGAAAGGAGGACTAGCAGCCGAGTTGCACGGGAGAATGTGAAAATTGTTCATATGTAGTAAAAACCTGAGAAATCCGTCCGTTTTCGTCATTTGTTATCGAATCGACTTAAAGCCAGATGGTCACATAAGCCGCTCTTCTCTCTGAAACGGTTGTACATATCGTCTGCAAAGCTATGTCGCGTGCAGCGGCATGTGGAGACACTAAAATCACCATAGCAGAACACAGATGAAGCATCTAAGTTGATGTAATAGCCAGTAAGAAGTAGTACAATTCAAGTTTTAGGAATCGATTATTGACTTTTTAGCTGGCTTTGGTGCCTTGGACATGAGCTAGGACCTTAAGATTCTGCATGAAAATAGGACTAGCAGCCGAGTTGCACGGGAGAATGTGAAAAGTGTTCATATGTAGTAAAAACCTGAGAAATCCGTCCGTTTTCGTCATTTGTTATCGAATCGACTTAAAGCCAGATCGTCACATTGGCCGCTCTTCTCACTGAAACGGTTGTACTTATCGTCTGCAAAGGTATGTCGCGTGCTGCGGTATGCGGAGACACTAAAAGCACCTTAGTAGAACACAGATGAAGCTTCTAAGTTGATGTAATACCCAGTAAGAAGTAGTACAATTCAAGTTTTAGGTATCGATTATTGACTTTTTAGCTGGCTTTGGTGCCTTGGACATGAGCTAGGACCTTAAGATTCTGCATAAAAGGAGGACTAGCAGCCGCGTTGTACGGGAGAATGTGAAAAGTGTTCATATGTAGTAAAAACCTGAGAAATCCGTCCGTTTTCGTCATTTGTTATTGAATCGACTTAAAGCCAGATCGTCCCATTGGCCGCTCTTCTCTCTGAAACGGTTGTACTTATCGTCTGCAAAGCAATGTCGCGTGGTGCCGTAGGCGGAAACAGGAAAAGCACCGTAGTAGAACACAGATGAAACTTCTAAGTTGATGTAATAGCCAGTAAGAAGTAGTCCAATTCAAGATTTAGGTATCGATTATTGACTTTTTAGCTGGCTTTCGTGCCTTGGACATGAGCTAGGGCTTTAAGATTCTGCATAAAAGGATGACTAGCAGCCGAGTTGCATGGGAGAATGTGAAAAGTGTTCATATGTAGTAAAAACCTGAGAAATCCGTCCGTTTTCGTCATTTGTTATCGAATCGACTTAAAACCAGATCGTCACATTGGCCGCACTTCTCTCTGAAAAGGTTGCACTCATCGTCTGCAAAGCTATGTCGCATGCTGCGGTATGCAGAGACACTAAAAGCACCATAGTAGAACACAGACGAAGCTTCTAAGTTGACGTAATAGCCGGTAAGATGTAGTACAATTCAAGTTTTAATAATCGATTATTGACTTTTTAGTTGGCTTTGGTGCCTTGGACATGAGCTAGGACCTTAAGATTCTGCATAAAAGGAGGACTAGCAGCCGAGTTGCACGGGAGAATGTGAAAAGTGTTCATATGTAGTAAAAACCTGAGAAATCCGTCCGTTTTCGTCATTTGTTATCGAATCGACTTAAAGCCAGATCGTCCCATTGGCCGCTCTTCTCTCTGAAACGGTTGTACTTATCGTCTGCAAAGCTATTTCGCGTGTTGCCGTAGGCGGAAACAGTAAAAGCACCATAGTAGAACACAGATGAAGCTTCTACGTTGATGTAATAGCCAGTAAGAAGTAGTCCAATTCAAGATTTAGGTATCGATTATTGACTTTTTAGCTGGCTTTGGTGCCTTGGACATGAGCTAGGACTTTAAGATTCTGCATAAAAGGAGGACTAGCAGCCCAGTTGCACGGGAGAATGTGAAAAGTGTTCATATGTAGTAAAAACCTGAGAAATCCGTCCGTTTTCGTCATTTGTTATCGAATCGACTTAAAGCCAGATCGTCACATTGGCCGCTCTTCTCTCTGAAACGGTTGTACTTATCGTCTGCAAGGCTATGTCGCGTGCTGCGGTATGCGGAGACACTAAAATCACCATAGTAGAACAGAGATGAAGCTTCTAAGTTGATGCAATAGCCAGTAAGAAGTAGAACAATTCAAGTTTTAGGTATCGATTATTGACTTTTTAGCTGGCTTTGGTGCCTTGGACATGAGCTAGGACCTTTACATTCTGCATGAAAGAAGGACTAGCAGCCGAGTTGCACGGGAGACTGTGAAAAGTTTTCATATGTAGTAAAAACCTGAGAAATCCGTCCGTTTTCGTCATTTGTTATCGAATCGACTTAAAGCCAAATCGTCACATTGGCTACTCTTCTCTCTGAAACGGTTGTACTTATCGTCTGCAAAGCTATGTCGCGTGCTGCGGTATGCGGAGACACTAAAATCACCATAGTAGAACACAGATGAAGCTTCTAAGTTGATGCAATAGCCAGTAAGAAGTAGAACAATTCAAGTTTTAGGTATCGATTATTGACTTTTTAGCTGGCTTTGGTGCCTTGGACATGAGCTAGGACCTTTACATTCTGCATGAAAGAAGGACTAGCAGCCGAGTTGCACGGGAGACTGTGAAAAGTTTTCATATGTAGTAAAAACCTGAGAAATCCGTCCGTTTTCGTCATTTGTTATCGAATCGACTTAAAGCCAGATCGACACATTGGCCGCTCTTCTCTCTGAAACGGTTGTGCTTATCGAGTGCAAAACTATGTCGCGTGCTGCTATATGCGGAGAAACTAAAAGCACCGTAGTAGAACACAGGTGAAGCTTCTAAGTTAATGTAATAGCCAGTAAGAAGTAGTACAATTCAAGTTTTAGTTATCGATTATTGACTTTTTAGCTGGCTTTGGTGCCTTGGACATGAGCTATGACTTAAAGATTCTGCATTAAAGGAGGACTAGCAGCCCAGTTGCACGGGAGTATGTGAAAAGTGTTCACATGTAGTAAAAACCTGAGACATCCGTCCGTTTTCGTCATTTGTTATTGAATCAGCATAAAGCCAGATCGTCACATTGGCCGCTCTTTTCACTGAAACGGTTGTACTTATCGTCTTCAAATCTATGTCGCGTACTGCGGTATGCTGAGACACTAAAAGAACCATAGTAGAACACAGATGAAGCATCTAAGTTGATGTAATAGCCAGTAAGAAGTAGTACAATTCAAGTTTTAGGAATCGATTAATGACCTTTTAGCTGGCTTTGGTGCCTTGGACATGAGCTAGGACCTTAAGATTCTGCATGAAAGGAGGACTAGCAGCCGAGTTGCACGGGAGAATGTGAAAAGTGTTCATATGTAGTAAAAACCTGAGAAATCGGTCCGTTTTCGTCATTTGTTATCGAATCGACTTAAAGCCAGATCGTCACATTGGCCGCTCTTCTCTCTGAAACGGTTGTACTTATCGTCTGCAAAGCTATGTCGCGTGCTGCGGTATGCGGAGACACTAAAATCACCATAGTGGAACACAGATGAAGCATCTAAGTTGATGTAATAGCCAGTAAGAAGTAGTACAATTCAAGTTTTAGGAATCGATTATTGACTTTTTAGCTGGCTTTTGCCTTGGACATGAGCTAGGACTTTAAGATTCTGCATAAAAGGAGGACTAGCAGCCCAGTTGCACGGGAGAATGTGAAAAGTGTTCACATGTAGTAAAAACGTGAGACATCCGTCCGTTTTCGTCATTTGTTATTGAATCGACTTAAAGTCAGATCGTCACATTGGCCGCTCTTCTCTCTGAAACGGTTGTACTTATCGTCTGCAAAGCTATGTCGCGTACTGCTGTATTCGGAGACACTAAAAGCACCACTGTAGAACACAGATGAAGCTCCTAAGATGACGTAATAGCCAGTAAGAAGTAGTACATTTCAAGTTTTAGTATCGGTTATTGACTTTTTAGCTGGCTTTGGTGCCTTGGACATGAGCTAGGACCTTAAGATTCTGCATGAAAGGAGGACTAGCAGCCGAGTTGCACGGGAGAATGTGAAAAGTGTTCATATGTAGTAAAAACCTGAGAAATCCGTCCGTTTTCGTCATTTGTTATCGAGTCGACTTCAAGCCAGATCGTCACATTGGCCGCTCTTCTCTCTGAAACGGTTGTACTTATCGTCTGCAAAGCTATGTCGCGTGCTGCGGTATGCGGAGACACTAAAATCACCATAGTAGAACACAGATGAAGCTTCTACGTTGATGCAATATCCAGTAAGAAGTAGAACAATTCAAATTTTAGGTATCGATTATTGACTTTTTAGCTGGCTTTTGCCTTGGACATGAGCTAGGACTTTAAGATTCTGCATAAAAGGAGGACAAGCAGCCCAGTTGCACGGGAGAATGTGAAAAGTGTTCACATGTAGTAAAAACCTGAGACATCCGTCCGTTTTCGTCATTTGTTATTGAATCGACTTAAAGTCAGATCGTCACATTGGCCGCTCTTTTCTCTGAAACGGTTGTACTTATCGTCTGCAAAGCTATGTCGCGTACTGCGGTATGCTGAGACACTATAAGCACCATAGTAGAACACAGATCAAGCTTTTAAGTTGATGTAATAGCCAGTAAGAAGTAGTACAACTCAAGTTTTAGGTATTGAATATTGACCTTTTAGCTGGCTTTGGTGCCTTGGACATGAGCTAGGACCTTAAGATTCTGCATGAAAGGAGGACTAGCAGCCGAGTTGCACGGGAGAATGTGAAAAGTGTTCATATGTAGTAAAAACCTGAGAAATCCATCCGTCTTCGTCATTTGTTATCGAATCGACTTAAAGCCAGTTCGTCACATTGGCCGCTCTGCTCTCTGAAACGGTTGTACTTATCGTTTGCAAAGCTATGTCGCATACTGCTTTATTCGGAGACACTAAAAGCACCATAGTAGAACACAGATGAAGCTCCTAAGATGACGTAATAGCCAGTAAGAAGTAGTACATTTCAAGTTTTAGGTATCGGTTATTGACTTTTTAGCTGGCTTTGGTGCCTTGGACATGAGCTAGGACCTTAAGATTCTGCATGAAAGGAAGACTAGCAGCCGAGTTGTACGGGAGAATGTGAAAAGTGTTCATATGTAGTAAAACCCTGAGAAATCCGTCCGTTTTCGTCATTTGTTATCGAATCGACTTATAGCCAGATCGTCACATTGGCCGCTCTTCTCTCTGAAACGGTTGTACTTATCGTCTGCAAAGCTATGTCACGTGTTGCCGTAGGCGGAAACAGGAAAAGCACCATAGTAGAACACAGATGTAGCTTCTAAGTTGATGTAATAGCCAGTAATAAGTAGTCCAATTCAAGATTTAGGTATCGATTATTGACTTTTTAGCTGGCTTTCGTGCCTTGGACATGAGCTAGGGCTTTAAGATTCTGCATAAAAGGAGGACTAGCAGCCGAATTGCACGGGAGAATGTGAAAAGTGTTCATATGTAGTACAAACCTGAGAAATCCGTCCGTTTTCGTCATTTGTTATCGAATCGACTTAAAGCCAGATGGTCACATAAGTCGCTCTTCTCTCTGAAACGGTTGTACATATCGTCTGCAAAGCCATGTCGCGTGCAGCGGCATGTGGAGACACTAAAATCACCATAGTAGAACACAGATGAAGCATCTAAGTTGATGTAATAGCCAGTAAGAAGTAGTACAATTCAAGTTTTAGGAATCGATTATTGACTTTTTAGCTGGCTTTGGTGCCTTGGACATGAGCTAGGAACTTAAGATTCTGCATGAAAGGAGGACTAGCAGCCGAATTGCACGGGAGAATGTGAAAAGTGTTCATATGTAGTAAAATCATGAGAAATCCGTCCGTTTTCGTCATTTGTTATCGAATCGACTTAAAGCCAGATCGTCACATTGGCCGCTCTTCTCTCTGAAACGGTTGTATTTATCGTCTGCAAACCTATGTCGCGTGCTGCGGTATGCTAAGACACTAAAAGCACCATAGTAGAACACAGATCAAGCTTTTAAGTTGATGTAATATCCAGTAAGAAGTAGCACAATTCAAGTTTTAGGTAATGAATATGGAACTTTTAGCTGGCTTTGGTGCCTTGGACATGAGCTAGGACCTTGAGATTCTGACTGAAAGGAGGATTAGCAGCCGAGTTGCACGGGAGAATGTGAAAAGTGTTCATATGTAGTAAAAACCTGAGAAATCCGTCCTTTCTCGTCATTTGATATCGAATCGACTTAAAGCCAGATCGTCACATTGGCCGCTCTTCTCTCTGAAACGGTTGTGCTTATCGTCTGCAAAACTATGTCGCGTGCTGCGGTATGCGGAGAAACTAAAAGCACCGTAGTAGAACACAGATGAAGCTTCTAAGTGGATGTAATAGCCAGTAAGAAGTAGTCCAATTCAAGTTTTAGGTATCGATTATTGACTTTTTAGCTGGCTTTGGTGCCTTGGACATGAGCTAGGACTTTAAGAATCTGCATAAAAGGAGGACTAGCAGCCCAGTTGCACAGGAGAATGTGAAAAGTGTTCACATGTAGTAAAAACCTGACACATCCGTCAGTTTTCGTCATTTGTTATTCAATCGACTTAAAGCCAGATCGTCACATTGGCAGCTCTTCTCTCTGAAACGGTTGTACTTATCGTCTGCAAAGCTATGTCGCGTGCTGCGGTATGCGGAGACACTAAAAGCACCATAGTAGAACACAGATGATGTTTCTAAGTTGATGTAATAGCCAGTAAGAAGTAGTACAATTCAAGTTTTAGGTATCGGTTATTGACTTTTTACCCTTCTTTGGTGCCTTGCACACGAGCTAGGAACTTAAGATTTTGCATGAAGGAGGACTAGCAGCCGAGTTGCACGGGAGAATGTGAAAAGTGTTCATATGTAGTAAAAACCTGAGAAATCCGTCCGTTTTCGTCATTTGTTATCGAATCGACTTAAAGCCAGATCGTCCCATTGGCAGCTCTTCTCACTGAAACGGTTGTACTTATCGTCTGCAAAGCTATGTCGCGTGTTGCCGTAGGCAGAAACAGTAAAAGCACCATAGTAGAACACAGATGAAGCTTCTACGTTGATGTAATAGCCAGTAAGAAGTAGTCCAATTCAAGATTTAGGTATCGATTATTGACTTTTTAGCTGGCTTTGGTGCCTTGGACATGAGCTAGGACTTTAAGAGTCTGCATAAAAGGAGGACTAGCAGCCCAGTTGCACGGGAGAATGTGAAAAGTGTTCATATGTAGTAAAAACCTGAGAAATCCGTCCGTTTTCGTCATTTGTTATCGAATCGACTTAAAGCCAGATCGTCACATTGGCCGCTCTTCTCTCTGAAACGGTTGTACTTATCGTCTGCAAGGCTATGTCGCGTGCTGCGGTATGCGGAGACACTAAAATCATCATAGTAGAACACAGATGAAGCTTCTAAGTTGATGCAATAGCCAGTAAGAAGTAGAACAATTCAAGTTTTAGGTATCGATTATTGACTTTTTAGCTGGCTTTGGTGCCTTGGACATGAGCTAGGACATCAAGATTCTGCATGAAAGGAGGACTAGCAGCCGATTTGCACGGGAGAATGTGAAAAGTGTTCATATGTAGTAAAAACCTTAGAAATCCGTCCGTTTTCGTCATTTGTTATCGAATCGACATAAAGCCAGATCGTCACATTGGCCGCTCTTCTCTCTGAAACGGTTGTACTTATCGTCTGCAAGGCTATGTCGCGTGCTGCGGTATGCGGAGACACTAAAATCACCATAGTAGAACACAGATGAAGCTTCTAAGATGATGCAATAGCCAGTAAGAAGTAGAACAATTCAAGTTTTAGGTATCGATTATTGACTTTTTAGCTGGCTTTGGTGCCTTGGACATGAGCTAGGACCTTTACATTCTGCATGAAAGAAGGACTAGCAGCCGAGTTGCACGGGAGACTGTGAAAAGTTTTCTTATGTAGTAAAAACCTGAGAAATCCGTCCGTTTTCGTCATTTGTTATCGAATCGACTTAAAGCCAAATCGTCACATTGGCTACTCTTCTCTCTGAAACGGTTGTACTTATCGTCTGCAAAGCTATGTCGCGTGCTGCGGTATGCTGAGACACTAAAAGCACCATAGAAGAACACAGATGAAGCTTCTAAGTTGATGTAATAGCCAGTAAGAAGTAGTACAATTCAAGTTTTAGGTATCGATTATTGACTTTTTAGCTGGCTTTGGTGCCTTAGACATGAGCTAGGACCTTTACATTCTGCATGAAAGAAGGACTAGCAGCCGAGTTGCACGGGAGACTGTGTAATGTTTTCATATGTAGTAAAAACCTGAGAAATCCGTCCGTTTTCGTCATTTGTTATATAATCGACTTAAAGCCAGATCGACACATTGGCCGCTCTTCTCTCTGAAACGGTTGTGCTTATCGAGTGCAAAACTATGTCGCGTGCTGCGATATGCGGAGAAACTAAAAGCACCGTAGTAGAACACAGGTGAAGCTTCTAAGTTAATGTAATAGCCAGTAAGAAGTAGTACAATTCAAGTTTTAGTTATCGATTATTGACTTTTTAGCTGGCTTTGGTGCCTTGGACATGAGCTATGACTTAAAGATTCTGCATTAAAGGAGGACTAGCAGCCCAGTTGCACGGGAGTATGTGAAAAGTGTTCATATGTAGTAAAAACCTGAGAAATCGGTCCGTTTTCGTCATTTGTTATCGAATCGACTTAAACCCAGATCGTCACATTGGCCGCTCTTCTCTCTGAAACGGTTGTACTTACCGTCTGCAAAGCTATGTCGCGTGCTGCGGTATGCGGAGACACTAAAATCACCATAGTGGAACACAGGTGAAGCATCTAAGTTGATGTAATAGCCAGTAAGAAGTAGTACAATTCAAGTTTTAGGAATCGATTATTGACTTTTTAGCTGGCTTTTGCCTTGGACATGAGCTAGGACTTTAAGATTCTGCATAAAAGGAGGACTAGCAGCCCAGTTGTACGGGAGAATGTGAAAAGTGTTCACATGTAGTAAAAACGTGAGACATCCGTCCGTTTTCGTCATTTGTTATTGAATCGACTTAAAGTCAGATCGTCACATTGGCCGCTCTTCTCTCTGAAACGGTTGTACTTATCGTCTGCAAAGCTATGTCGCGTACTGCTGTATTCGGAGACACTAAAAGCACCACTGTAGAACTCAGATGAAGCTCCTAAGATGACGTAATAGCCAGTAAGAAGTAGTACATTTCAAGTTTTAGTATCGGTTATTGACTTTTTAGCTGGCTTTGGTGCCTTGGACATGAGCTAGGACCTTTAGATTCTGCATGAAAGGAGGACTAGCAGCCGAGTTGCACGGGAGAATGTGAAAAGTGTTCATATGTAGTAAAAACCTGAGAAATCCGTCCGTTTTCGTCATTTGTTATCGAGTCGACTTCAAGCCAGATCGTCACATTGGCCGCTCTTCTCTCTGAAACGGTTGTACTTATCGTCTGCAAAGCTATGTCGCGTGCTGCGGTATGCGGAGACACTAAAATCACCATAGTAGAACACAGATGAAGCATCTAAGTTGATGTAATAGCCAGTAAGAAGTAGTACAATTCAAGTTTTAGGAATCGATTATTGACTTTTTAGCTGGCTTTGGTGCCTTGGACATGAGCTAGGACCTTAAGATTCTGCATGAAAGGAGGACTAGCAGCCGCGTTGGATGGGAGAATGTGAAAAGTGTTCATATGTAGTAAAATCCTGAGAAATCCGTCCGTTTTCGTCATTTGTTATCGAATCGACTTAAAGCCAGATCGTCACATTGGCCGCTCTTCTCTCTGATACGGTTGTATTTATCGTCTGCAAACCTATGTCGCGTGCTGCGGTATGCTAAGACACTAAAAGCACCATAGTAGAACACAGATCAAGCTTCTAAGTTGATGTAATATCCAGTAAGAAGTAGCACAATTCAAGTTTTAGGTAATGAATATGGAACTTTTAGCTGGCTTTGGTGCCTTGGACATGAGCTAGGACCTTGAGATTCTGACTGAAAGGAGGATTAGCAGCCGAGTTGCACGGGAGAATGTGAAAAGTGTTCAAATGTAGTAAAAACCTGAGAAATCCGTCCTTTCTCGTCATTTGATATCGAATCGACTTAAAGCCAGATCGTCACATTGGCCGCTCTTCTCTCTGAAACGGTTGTGCTTATCGTCTGCAAAGCTATGTCGCGTGCTGCGGTATGCGGAGACACTAAAAGCACCTTAGTAGAACACAGATGAAGCTTCTAAGTTGATGTAATACCCAGTAAGAAGTAGTACAATTCAAGTTTTAGGTATCGATTATTGACTTTTTAGCTGGCTTTGGTGCCTTGGACATGAGCTAGGACCTTAATATTCTGCATAAAAGGAGGACTAGCAGCCGAGTTGCACGGGAGAATGTGAAAAGTGTTCATATGTAGTAAAAACCTGAGAAATCCGTCCGTTTTCGTCATTTGTTATCGAATCGACTTAAAGCCAGATCGTCACATTGGCCGCTCTTCTCTCTGAAACGGTTGTACTTATCGTCTGCAAGGCTATGTCGCGTGCTGCGGTATGCGGAGACACTAAAATCAACATAGTAGAACACAGATGAAGCTTCTAAGTTGATGCAATAGCCAGTAAGAAGTAGAACAATTCAAGTTTTAGGTATCGATTATTGACTTTTTAGCTGGCTTTGGTGCCTTGGACATGAGCTAGGACATCAAGATTCTGCATGAAAGGAGGACTAGCAGCCGATTTGCACGGGAGAATGTGAAAAGTGTTCATATGTAGTAAAAACCTTAGAAATCCGTCCGTTTTCGTCATTTGTTATCGAATCGACATAAAGCCAGATCGTCACATTGGCCGCTCTTCTCTCTGAAACGGTTGTACTTATCGTCTGCAAGGCTATGTCGCGTGCTGCGGTATGCGGAGACACTAAAATCACCATAGTAGAACACAGATGAAGCTTCTAAGATGATGCAATAGCCAGTAAGAAGTAGAACAATTCAAGTTTTAGGTATCGATTATTGACTTTTTAGCTGGCTTTGGTGCCTTGGACATGAGCTAGGACCTTTACATTCTGCATGAAAGAAGGACTAGCAGCCGAGTTGCACGGGAGACTGTGAAAAGTTTTCATATGTAGTAAAAACCTGAGAAATCCGTCCGTTTTCGTCATTTGTTATCGAATCGACTTAAAGCCAAATCGTCACATTGGCTACTCTTCTCTCTGAAACGGTTGTACTTATCGTCTGCAAAGCTATGTCGCGTGCTGCGGTATGCTGAGACACTAAAAGCACCATAGAAGAACACAGATGAAGCTTCTAAGTTGATGTAATAGCCAGTAAGAAGTAGTGCAATTCAAGTTTTAGGTATCGATTATTGACTTTTTAGCTGGCTTTGGTGCCTTAGACATGAGCTAGGACCTTTACATTCTGCATGAAAGAAGGACTAGCAGCCGAGTTGCACGGGAGACTGTGTAAAGTTTTCATATGTAGTAAAAACCTGAGAAATCCGTCCGTTTTCGTCATTTGTTATATAATCGACTTAAAGCCAGATCGACACATTGGCCGCTCTTCTCTCTGAAACGGTTGTGCTTATCGAGTGCAAAACTATGTCGCGTGCTGCGATATGCGGAGAAACTAAAAGCACCGTAGTAGAACACAGGTGAAGCTTCTAAGTTAATGTAATAGCCAGTAAGAAGTAGTACAATTCAAGTTTTAGTTATCGATTATTGACTTTTTAGCTGGCTTTGGTGCCTTGGACATGAGCTATGACTTAAAGATTCTGCATTAAAGGAGGACTAGCAGCCCAGTTGCACGGGAGTATGTGAAAAGTGTTCATATGTAGTAAAAACCTGAGAAATCGGTCCGTTTTCGTCATTTGTTATCGAATCGACTTAAAGCCAGATCGTCACATTGGCCGCTCTTCTCTCTGAAACGGTTGTACTTACCGTCTGCAAAGCTATGTCGCGTGCTGCGGTATGCGGAGACACTAAAATCACCATAGTGGAACACAGGTGAAGCATCTAAGTTGATGTAATAGCCAGTAAGAAGTAGTACAATTCAAGTTTTAGGAATCGATTACTGACTTTTTAGCTGGCTTTTGCCTTGGACATGAGCTAGGACTTTAAGATTCTGCATAAAAGGAGGACTAGCAGCCCAGTTGCACGGGAGAATGTGAAAAGTGTTCACATGTAGTAAAAACGTGAGACATCCGTCCGTTTTCGTCATTTGTTATTGAATCGACTTAAAGTCAGATCGTCACATTGGCCGCTCTTCTCTCTGAAACGGTTGTACTTATCGTCTGCAAAGCTATGTCGCGTACTGCTGTATTCGGAGACACTAAAAGCACCACTGTAGAACTCAGATGAAGCTCCTAAGATGACGTAATAGCCAGTAAGAAGTAGTACATTTCAAGTTTTAGTATCGGTTATTGACTTTTTAGCTGGCTTTGGTGCCTTGGACATGAGCTAGGACCTTAAGATTCTGCATGAAAGGAGGACTAGCAGCCGAGTTGCACGGGAGAATGTGAAAAGTGTTCATATGTAGTAAAAACCTGAGAAATCCGTCCGTTTTCGTCATTTGTTATCGAGTCGACTTCAAGCCAGATCGTCACATTGGCCGCTCTTCTCTCTGAAACGGTTGTACTTATCGTCTGCAAAGCTATGTCGCGTGCTGCGGTATGCGGAGACACTAAAATCACCATAGTAGAACACAGATGAAGCTTCTACGTTGATGCAATAGCCAGTAAGAAGTAGAACAATTCAAGTTTTAGGTATCGATTATTGACTTTTTAGCTGGCTTTTGCCTTGGACATGAGCTAGGACTTTAAGATTCTGCATAAAAGGAGGACTAGCAGCCCAGTTGCACGGGAGAATGTGAAAAGTGTTCACATGTAGTAAAAACCTGAGACATCCGTCCGTTTTCGTCATTTGTTATTGAATCGACTTAAAGTCAGATCGTCACATTGGCCGCTCTTCTCTCTGAAACGGTTGTACTTATCGTCTGCAAAGCTATGTCGCGTACTGCGGTATGCTGAGACACTATAAGCACCATAGTAGAACACAGATCAAGCTTCTAAGTTGATGTAATAGCCAGTAAGAAGTAGTACAATTCAAGTTTTAGGTATTGAATATTGACCTTTTAGCTGGCTTTGGTGCCTTGGACATGAGCTAGGACCTTAAGATTCTGCATGAAAGGAGGACTAGCAGCCGAGTTGCACGGGAGAATGTGAAAAGTGTTCATATGTAGTAAAAACCTGAGAAATCCGTCCGTCTTCGTCATTTGTTATCGAATCGACTTAAAGCCAGTTCGTCACATTGGCCGCTCTGCTCTCTGAAACGGTTGTACTTATCGTTTGCAAAGCTATGTCGCGTACTGCTTTATTCGGAGACACTAAAAGCACCATAGTAGAACACAGATGAAGCTCCTAAGATGACGTAATAGCCAGTAAGAAGTAGTACATTTCAAGTTTTAGGTATCGGTTATTGACCTTTTAGCTGGCTTTGGTGCCTTGGACATGAGCTAGGACCTTAAGATTCTGCATGAAAGGAAGACCAGCAGCCGAGGTGCACGGGAGAATGTGAAAAGTGTTCATATGTAGTAAAAACCTGAGAAATCCGTCCGTTTTCGTCATTTGTTATCGAATCGACTTAAAGCCAGATCGTCACATTGGCCGCTCTTCTCTCTGAAACGGTTGTATTTATCGTCTGCAAACCTAATTCGCGTGCTGCGGTATGCTAAGACACTAAAAGCACCATAGTAGAACACAGATCAAGCTTCTAAGTTGATGTAATATCCAGTAAGAAGTAGCACAATTCAAGTTTTAGGTAATGAATATGAAACTTTTAGCTGGCTTTGGTGCCTTGGACATGAGCTAGGACCTTGAGATTCTGACTGAAAGGAGGATTAGCAGCCGAGTTGCACGGGAGAATGTGAAAAGTGTTCATATGTAGTAACAACCTGAGAAATCCGTCCTTTCTCGTCATTTGATATCGAATCGACTTAAAGCCAGATCGTCACATTGGCCGCTCTTCTCTCTGAAACGGTTGTATTTATCGTCTGCAAAACTATGTCGCGTGCTGCGGTATGCGGAGAAACTAAAAGCACCGTAGTAGAACACAGATGAAGCTTCTAAGTGGATGTAATAGCCAGTAAGAAGTAGTCCAATTCAAGTTTTAGGTATCGATTATTGACTTTTTAGCTGGCTTTGGTGCCTTGGACATGAGCTAGGACTTTAAGATTCTGCATAAAAGGAGGACTAGCAGCCCAGTTGCACAGGAGAATGTGAAAAGTGTTCACATGTAGTAAAAACCTGACACATCCGTCAGTTTTCGTCATTTGTTATTCAATCGACTTAAAGCCAGATCGTCACATTGGCAGCTCTTCTCTCTGAAACGGTTGTACTTATCGTCTGCAAAGCTATGTCGCGTGCTGCGGTATGCGGAGACACTAAAAGCACCATAGTAGAACACAGATGATGCTTCTAAGTTGATGCAATAGCCAGTAAGAAGTAGTACAATTCAAGTTTTAGGTATCGGTTATTGACTTTTTACCCTTCTTTGGTGCCTTGCACACGAGCTAGGAACTTAAGATTTTGCATGAAGGAGGACTAGCAGCCGAGTTGCACCGGAGAATGTGAAAAGTGTTCATATGTAGTAAAAACCTGAGAAATCCGTCCGTTTTCGTCATTTGTTATCGAATCGACTTAAAGCCAGATCGTCACATTGGCCGCTCTTCTCACTGAAACGGTTGTACTTATCGTCTGCAAAGGTATGTCGCGTGCTGCGGTATGCGGAGACACTAAAAGCACCATAGTGGAACACATATGAAGCTTCTATGATAATGTAATAGCCAGTAAGAAGTAGTACAATTCAAGTTTAAGGTATCGATATCGACTTCTTAGATGGATTTGGTGCCTTGGACATGAGCTAGGACTTTAAGATTCTGCATGAAAAGAGGACTAGCTGCCGAGTTGCACGGGACAACATAAAAAGTGTTCATATGTAGTAAAAACCTGAGAAATCCGTCCGTTTTCGTCATTTGTTATCGAATCGCCTTAAAGCCAGATCGTCACTTGGCCGCTCTTCTCTCTGAAACGGTTGTACTTATCGTCTGCAAAGCTATGTCGCGTGATGCGGTATGCGGAGACACTAAAAGCTCCATAGTAGAACATAGATGAAGCTTCTAAGTTGATGTAATAGCCAGTAAGAAGTAGTAGAATTCATGTTTTAGGTATCGGTTACTGAATTTTTAGCTGGCTTTGGTGCCTTGAACATGAGCTAGGACCTTAATATTCTGTATGAAAGGAGGACTAGCAGCCCAGTTGCACGGGAGAATGTGAAAACTGTTCATATGTAGTAAAAACCAACCTGAGAAATCCGTCCGTTTTCGTCATTTGTTATCGAATCGACTTAAAGCCAGATCGTCACATTGGCCGCTCTTCTCTCTGAAACGGTTGTACTTATCGTCTTCAAAGCTATGTCGCGTGCTGCGGTATGCGGAGACACTAAAAGCACCATAGTAGGACACAGTGAAGCTTCTAAGTTGATGTGATAGCCAGTAAGAAGTAGTAAAATTCAAGTTTTACGTATTGATTATTGACTTTTAAGCTGGCTTTGATGCCTTGGACATGAGCTAGGACCTTAAGATTCTGCATGAAAGGAGGATTAGCAGCCGAGTTGCACGGGAGAATGTGAAAAGTGTTCATATGTAGTAAAAACCTGAGAAATCCGTCCGTTTTCGTCATTTGTTATCGAATCGACTTAAAGCCAGATCGTCACATTGGCCGCTCTTCTCTCTGAAACGGCTGTACTTATCGTCTTCAAAGCTATGTCGCGTGCTGAGGTATGCGGAGACACTAAAAGCACCATAGTGGAACACAGATGAAGCTTCTAAGATGATGTAATAGCCAGAAAGAAGTAGTACAATTCAAGTTTTAGGAATCGGTTACTGACTTTTTACCCTTGTTTGGTGCCTTGGACATGAGCTAGGAACTTAAGATTTTACATGCAGGAGGACTAGCAGCCGTGTTGCACGGGAGAATGTGTAAAGTGTTCGTATGTAGTAAAAACCTGAGAAATCCGTCCGTTTTCGTCATTTGTTATCGAATCGACTTAAAGCCAGATCGTCACATTGGCCGCTCTTCTCTCTGAAACGGTTGTACTTATCGTCTGCAAAGCTGTGTCGCGTGCTGCGGTATGCGGAGACACTAAAAGCACCATAGTAGAACACAGATGACACTTCTAAGTGGATGTAATAGCCAGTAAGAAGTAGTCCAATTCAAGTTTTAGGTATCGATTATTGACTTTTTAGCTGGCTTTGGTGCCTTGGACATGAGCTAGGACTTTAAGAATCTGCATAAAAGGAGGACTAGCAGCCCAGTTGCACAGGAGAATGTGAAAAGTGTTCACATGTAGTAAAAACCTGACACATCCGTCAGTTTTCGTCATTTGTTATTCAATCGACTTAAAGCCAGATCGTCACATTGGCAGCTCTTCTCTCTGAAACGGTTGTACTTATCGTCTGCAAAGCTATGTCGAGTGCTGCGGTATGCGGAGACACTAAAAGCACCATAGTAGAACACAGATGATGCTTCTAAGTTGATGTAATAGCCAGTAAGAAGTAGTACAATTCAAGTTTTAGGTATCGGTTATTGACTTTTTACCCTTCTTTGGTGCCTTGCACACGAGCTAGGAACTTAAGATTTTGCATGAAGGAGGACTAGCAGCCGAGTTGCACGGGAGAATGTGAAAAGTGTTCATATGTAGTAAAAACCTGAGAAATCCGTCCGTTTTCGTCATTTGTTATCGAATCGACTTAAAGCCAGATCGTCACATTGGCCGCTCTTCTCACTGAAACGGTTGTACTTATCGTCTGCAAAGGTATGTCGCGTGCTGCGGTATGCGGAGACACTAAAAGCACCTTAGTAGAACACAGATGAAGCTTCTAAGTTGATGTAATACCCAGTAAGAAGTAGTACAATTCAAGTTTTAGGTATCGATTATTGACTTTTTAGCTGGCTTTGGTGCCTTGGACATGAGCTAGGAAATTAATATTCTGCATAAAAGGAGGACTAGCAGCCGAGTTGCACGGGAGAATGTGAAAAGTGTTCATATGTAGTAAAAACCTGAGAAATCCGTCCGTTTTCGTCATTTGTTATCGAATCGACTTAAAGCCAGATCGTCACATTGGCCGCTCTTCTCTCTGAAACTGTTGTACTTATCGTCTGCAAGGCTATGTCGCGTGCTGCGGTATGCGGAGACACTAAAATCATCATAGTAGAACACAGATGAAGCTTCTAAGTTGATGCAATAGCCAGTAAGAAGTAGAACAATTCAAGTTTTAGGTATCGATTATTGACTTTTTAGCTGGCTTTGGTGCCTTGGACATGAGCTAGGACATCAAGATTCTGCATGAAAGGAGGACTAGCAGCCGATTTGCACGGGAGAATGTGAAAAGTGTTCATATGTAGTAAAAACCTTAGAAATCCGTCCGTTTTCGTCATTTGTTATCGAATCGACATAAAGCCAGATCGTCACATTGGCCGCTCTTCTCTCTGAAACGGTTGTACTTATCGTCTGCAAGGCTATGTCGCGTGCTGCGGTATGCGGAGACACTAAAATCACCATAGTAGAACACAGATGAAGCTTCTAAGATGATGCAATAGCCAGTAAGAAGTAGAACAATTCAAGTTTTAGGTATCGATTATTGACTTTTTAGCTGGCTTTGGTGCCTTGGACATGAGCTAGGACCTTTACATTCTGCATGAAAGAAGGACTAGCAGCCGAGTTGCACGGGAGACTGTGAAAAGTTTTCATATGTAGTAAAAACCTGAGAAATCCGTCCGTTTTCGTCATTTGTTATCGAATCGACTTAAAGCCAAATCGTCACATTGGCTACTCTTCTCTCTGAAACGGTTGTACTTATCGTCTGCAAAGCTATGTCGCGTGCTGCGGTATGCTGAGACACTAAAAGCACCATAGAAGAACACAGATGAAGCTTCTAAGTTGATGTAATAGCCAGTAAGAAGTAGTACAATTCAAGTTTTAGGTATCGATTATTGACTTTTTAGCTGGCTTTGGTGCCTTGGACATGAGCTAGGACCTTTACATTCTGCATGAAAGAAGGACTAGCAGCCGAGTTGCACGGGAGACTGTGTAAAGTTTTCATATGTAGTAAAAACCTGAGAAATCCGTCCGTTTTCGTCATTTGTTATATAATCGACTTAAAGCCAGATCGACACATTGGCCGCTCTTCTCTCTGAAACGGTTGTGCTTATCGAGTGCAAAACTATGTCGCGTGCTGCGATATGCGGAGAAACTAAAAGCACCGTAGTAGAACACAGGTGAAGCTTCTAAGTTAATGTAATAGCCAGTAAGAAGTAGTACAATTCAAGTTTTAGTTATCGATTATTGACTTTTTAGCTGGCTTTGGTGCCTTGGACATGAGCTATGACTTAAAGATTCTGCATTAAAGGAGGACTAGCAGCCCAGTTGCACGGGAGTATGTGAAAAGTGTTCATATGTAGTAAAAACCTGAGAAATCGGTCCGTTTTCGTCATTTGTTATCGAATCGACTTAAAGCCAGATCGTCACATTGGCCGCTCTTCTCTCTGAAACGGTTGTACTTACCGTCTGCAAAGCTATGTCGCGTGCTGCGGTATGCGGAGACACTAAAATCACCATAGTGGAACACAGGTGAAGCATCTAAGTTGATGTAATAGCCAGTAAGAAGTAGTACAATTCAAGTTTTAGGAATCGATTATTGACTTTTTAGCTGGCTTTTGCCTTGGACATGAGCTAGGACTTTAAGATTCTGCATAAAAGGAGGACTAGCAGCCCAGTTGCACGGGAGAATGTGAAAAGTGTTCACATGTAGTAAAAACGTGAGACATCCGTCCGTTTTCGTCATTTGTTATTGAATCGACTTAAAGTCAGATCGTCACATTGGCCGCTCTTCTCTCTGAAACGGTTGTACTTATCGTCTGCAAAGCTATGTCGCGTACTGCTGTATTCGGAGACACTAAAAGCACCACTGTAGAACTCAGATGAAGCTCCTAAGATGACGTAATAGCCAGTAAGAAGTAGTACATTTCAAGTTTTAGTATCGGTTATTGACTTTTTAGCTGGCTTTGGTGCCTTGGACATGAGCTAGGACCTTAAGATTCTGCATGAAAGGAGGACTAGCAGCCGAGTTGCACGGGAGAATGTGAAAAGTGTTCATATGTAGTAAAAACCTGAGAAATCCGTCCGTTTTCGTCATTTGTTATCGAGTCGACTTCAAGCCAGATCGTCACATTGGCCGCTCTTCTCTCTGAAACGGTTGTACTTATCGTCTGCAAAGCTATGTCGCGTGCTGCGGTATGCGGAGACACTAAAATCACCATAGTAGAACACAGATGAAGCTTCTACGTTGATGCAATAGCCAGTAAGAAGTAGAACAATTCAAGTTTTAGGTATCGATTATTGACTTTTTAGCTGGCTTTTGCCTTGGACATGAGCTAGGACTTTAAGATTCTGCATAAGAGGAGGACTAGCAGCCCAGTTGCACGGGAGAATGTGAAAAGTGTTCACATGTAGTAAAAACCTGAGACATCCGTCCGTTTTCGTCATTTGTTATTGAATCGACTTAAAGTCAGATCGTCACATTGGCCGCTCTTCTCTCTGAAACGGTTGTACTTATCGTCTGCAAAGCTATGTCGCGTACTGCGGTATGCTGAGACACTATAAGCACCATAGTAGAACACAGATCAAGCTTCTAAGTTGATGTAATAGCCAGTAAGAAGTAGTACAATTCAAGTTTTAGGTATTGAATATTGACCTTTTAGCTGGCTTTGGTGCCTTGGACATGAGCTAGGACCTTAAGATTCTGCATGAAAGGAGGACTAGCAGCCGAGTTGCACGGGAGAATGTGAAAAGTGTTCATATGTAGTAAAAACCTGAGAAATCCGTCCGTCTTCGTCATTTGTTATCGAATCGACTTAAAGCCAGTTCGTCACATTGGCCGCTCTGCTCTCTGAAACGGTTGTACTTATCGTTTGCAAAGCTATGTCGCGTACTGCTTTATTCGGAGACACTAAAAGCACCATAGTAGAACACAGATGAAGCTCCTAAGATGACGTAATAGCCAGTAAGAAGTAGTACATTTCAAGTTTTAGGTATCGGTTATTGACCTTTTAGCTGGCTTTGGTGCCTTGGACATGAGCTAGGACCTTAAGATTCTGCATGAAAGGAAGACCAGCAGCCGAGTTGCACGGGAGAATGTGAAAAGTGTTCATATGTAGTAAAAACCTGAGAAATCCGTCCGTTTTCGTCATTTGTTATCGAATCGACTTAAAGCCAGATCGTCACATTGGCCGCTCTTCTCTCTGAAACGGTTGTATTTATCGTCTGCAAACCTAATTCGCGTGCTGCGGTATGCTAAGACACTAAAAGCACCATAGTAGAACACAGATCAAGCTTCTAAGTTGATGTAATATCCAGTAAGAAGTAGCACAATTCAAGTTTTAGGTAATGAATATGAAACTTTTAGCTGGCTTTGGTGCCTTGGACATGAGCTAGGACCTTGAGATTCTGACTGAAAGGAGGATTAGCAGCCGAGTTGCACGGGAGAATGTGAAAAGTGTTCATATGTAGTAACAACCTGAGAAATCCGTCCTTTCTCGTCATTTGATATCGAATCGACTTAAAGCCAGATCGTCACATTGGCCGCTCTTCTCTCTGAAACGGTTGTATTTATCGTCTGCAAAACTATGTCGCGTGCTGCGGTATGCGGAGAAACTAAAAGCACCGTAGTAGAACACAGATGAAGCTTCTAAGTGGATGTAATAGCCAGTAAGAAGTAGTCCAATTCAAGTTTTAGGTATCGATTATTGACTTTTTAGCTGGCTTTGGTGCCTTGGACATGAGCTAGGACTTTAAGATTCTGCATAAAAGGAGGACTAGCAGCCCAGTTGCACAGGAGAATGTGAAAAGTGTTCACATGTAGTAAAAACCTGACACATCCGTCAGTTTTCGTCATTTGTTATTCAATCGACTTAAAGCCAGATCGTCACATTGGCAGCTCTTCTCTCTGAAACGGTTGTACTTATCGTCTGCAAAGCTATGTCGCGTGCTGCGGTATGCGGAGACACTAAAAGCACCATAGTAGAACACAGATGATGCTTCTAAGTTGATGCAATAGCCAGTAAGAAGTAGTACAATTCAAGTTTTAGGTATCGGTTATTGACTTTTTACCCTTCTTTGGTGCCTTGCACACGAGCTAGGAACTTAAGATTTTGCATGAAGGAGGACTAGCTGCCGAGTTGCACGGGACAATATAAAAAGTGTTCATATGTAGTAACAACCTGAGAAATCCGTCCGTTTTCGTCATTTGTTATCGAATCGCCTTAAAGCCAGATCGTCACTTGGCCGCTCTTCTCTCTGAAACGGTTGTACTTATCGTCTGCAAAGCTATGTCGCGTGATGCGGTATGCGGAGACACTAAAAGCTCCATAGTAGAACATAGATGAAGCTTCTAAGTTGATGTAATAGCCAGTAAGAAGTAGTAGAATTCATGTTTTAGGTATCGGTTACTGAATTTTTAGCTGGCTTTGGTGCCTTGAACATGAGTTAGGACCTTAATATTCTGTATGAAAGGAGGACTAGCAGCCCAGTTGCACGGGAGAATGTGAAAACTGTTCATATGTAGTAAAAACCAACCTGAGAAATCCGTCCGTTTTCGTCATTTGTTATCGAATCGACTTAAAGCCAGATCGTCACATTGGCCGCTCTTCTCTCTGAAACGGTTGTACTTATCGTCTTCAAAGCTATGTCGCGTGCTGCGGTATGCGGAGACACTAAAAGCACCATAGTAGGACACAGTGAAGCTTCTAAGTTGATGTGATAGCCAGTAAGAAGTAGTAAAATTCAAGTTTTACGTATTGATTATTGACTTTTAAGCTGGCTTTGATGCCTTGGACATGAGCTAGGACCTTAAGATTCTGCATGAAAGGAGGATTAGCAGCCGAGTTGCACGGGAGAATGTGAAAAGTGTTCATATGTAGTAAAAACCTGAGAAATCCGTCCGTTTTCGTCATTTGTTATCGAATCGACTTAAAGCCAGATCGTCACATTGGCCGCTCTTCTCTCTGAAACGGTTGTACTTATCGTCTTCAAAGCTATGTCGCGTGCTGAGGTATGCGGAGACACTAAAAGCACCATAGTGGAACACAGATGAAGCTTCTAAGATGATGTAATAGCCAGAAAGAAGTAGTACAATTCAAGTTTTAGGAATCGGTTACTGACTTTTTACCCTTGTTTGGTGCCTTGGACATGAGCTAGGAACTTAAGATTTTACATGCAGGAGGACTAGCAGCCGTCTTGCACGGGAGAATGTGTAAAGTGTTCGTATGTAGTAAAAACCTGAGAAATCCGTCCGTTTTCGTCATTTGTTATCGAATCGACTTAAAGCCAGATCGTCACATTGGCCGCTCTTCTCTCTGAAACGGTTGTACTTATCGTCTGCAAAGCTGTGTCGCGTGCTGCGGTATGCGGAGACACTAAAAGCACCATAGTAGAACACAGATGACACTTCCAAGTTGATGTAATAGCCAGTAAGAAGTAGTACAATTCAAGTTTTAGTTACTGATTATTGACATTTTAGCTGGCTTTGGTGCCTTGGACATGAGCTAGGACCTTAAGATTCTGCATGAAAGGAGGGCTAGCAGCCGAGTTACACAGGAGTATGTGAAAAGTGTTTATATGTAGTAAAAACCTGAGAAATCCGTCCGTTTTCGTCATTTGTTATCGAATCGACTTAAAGCCAGATCGTCACATTGGCCGCTCTTCTCTCTGAAACGGTTGTACTTATCGTCTTCAAAGCTATGTCGCGAACGGCGGTATGCGGAGACACTAAAAGCACCATAGTAGAACACCGATGAAGCTTCTAAGATGATGTAATAGCCAGTAAGAAGTAGTACAATTTAAGTTTTAGGTTTCGATTATTGACTTTTTAGCTGGCTTTGGTGACTTGGACATGAGCTAGGACCTTAAGATTCTGCATGAAAAGAGGACTAGCAGCCGAGTTGCAGGGGAGAATGTGAAAAGTGTTCATATGTAGTAAAAACCTGAGAAATCCGTCCGTTTTCGTCATTTGTAATCGAATCGACTTAAAGCCAGATCGACACATTGGCCGCTCTTCTCTCTGAAACGGTTGTACTTATCGTCTTCAAAGCTACGTCGCGTGCTGCGGTATGCGGAGACACTAAAAGCACCATAGTAGAACACAGATGAAGCTTCTAAGTTGATGTAATAGCCAGTAAGAAGTAGTACAATTCAAGTTTTAAGTATCGATTATTGACTTTTTAGCTGGCTTTGGTGCCTTGGACATGAGCTAGGACCATAAGATTCTGCATGAAAGGAGGACTAGCAGCCGCGTTGTACGGGAGAATGTGAAATGTGTTCATATGTAGTAAAAACCTGAGAACTCCGTCCGTTTTCGTCATTTGTTATCAAATCGACTTAAAGCCAGATCGTCACATTGGCTGCTCTTCTCTCTGAAACGGTTGTACTTATCGTCTGGAAAGCTTTGTCGCGTGCTGCGGTATGCGGAGACACTAAAAGCACCATAGTAGAACACAGATGAAGCTTCTAAGATGATGTAATAGCCAGTAAGAAGTAGTACAATTCAAGTTTTAGGTATCGATTATTGACTTTTTAGCTGGCTTTGGTGCCTTAGACATGAGCTAGGACCTTAAGATTCTGCATAGAAGGAGGACTAGCAGCCGAGTTGCACGGGAGAATGTGAAAAGTGTTCATATGTAGTAAAAACCTGAGAAATCCGTCCGTTTTCGTCATTTGTTATCGAATCGAGTTAAAGCCGGATCGTCACATTGGCCGCTCTTCTCTCATAAACGGTTGTACTTACCGTCTTCAAAGCTATGTCGCGTGCTGCGGTATGCGGAGACACTAAAACCACCACAGTAGAACACAGATGAAGCTTCTAATTTGATGTAATAGCCCGTAAGAAGTAGTACTATTGAAGTTTTAGGTATTGATTACTGACTTTTTAGCTGGCTTTGGTGCCTTGGACATGAGCTAGGACCTTAAGAATCTGCATTAAAGGAGGACTAGCAGCCGAGTTGCACGGGAGAATGTGAAAAGTGTTCAAATAGAGTAAAAACCTGAGAAATCCGTCCGTTTTCGTCTTTTTTATCGAATCGACTTAAAGCCAAATCGTCACATTGGCCGCTCTTCTCTCTGAAACGGTTGTACTTATCGTCTGCAAAGCTATGTCGCGAACGGCGGTATTCGGAGACACTAAAAGCACCATAGTAGAACACAGATGTAGCTTCTAAGATGATGTAATAGCCAGTAAGAAATAGTACAATTCAAGTTTTAGGAATCGGTTATTGACTTTTTACCCTTGTTTGGTGACTTGGACATGAGCTAGGAACTTAAGATTTTACATGCAGGAGGACTAGCAGCCGAGTTGCACGGGAGAATGTTTAAAGTGTTCATATGTAGTAAAAACCTGAGAAATCCGTCCGTTTTCGTCATTTGTTATCGAATCGACTTAAAGCCAGATCGTCACATTGGCCGCTCTTCTCTCTGAAACGGTTGTACTTATCGTGTGCAGAGCTATGTCGCGTGCTGCAGTATGCAGAGACACTAAAAGCACCATAGTAGAACACAGATGACACTTCCAAGTTGATGTAATAGCCAGCAAGAAGTAGTACAATTCAATTTTTAGTTACTGATTATTGACATTTTAGCTGGCTTTGGTGCCTTGGACATGAGCTAGGACCTTAAGATTCTGCATGAAAGGAGGGCTAGCAGCCGAGTTACACAGGAGAATGTGAAAAGTGTTTATATGTAGTAAAAACCTGAGAAATCCGTACGTTTTCGTCATTTGTTATCAAATCGACTTAAAGCCAGATCGTCACATTGGCTGCTCTTCTCTCTGAAACGGTTGTACTTATTGTCTGGAAAGCTTTGTCGCGTGCTGCGGTATGCGGAGACACTAAAAGCACCATAGTAGAACACAGATGAAGCTTCTAAGATGATGTAATAGCCAGTAAGAAGTAGTACAATTCAAGTTTTAGGAATCGGTTATTGACTTTTTAACTGGCATTGGTGCCTTGGACATGAGCTAGGACCTTAAGATTCTGCATGAAAGGAGGGCTAGCAGCCGAGTTGCAGGGGAGAATGTGAAAAGTGTTCATATGTAGTAAAAACCTGAGAAATCTGTCCGATTTCCTCATTTGTTATCGAATCGCCTTAAAGCCAGATCGTCACTTGGCCGCTCTTCTCTCTGAAACGGTTGTACTTATCGTCTGCAAAGCTATGTCGTATGCTGCGGTAGGCGGAGACACTAAAACCACCACAGTAGAACACAGATGAAGCTTCTAATTTGATGTAATAGCCAGTAAGAAGTAGTACAATTGAAGTTTTAGGTATTGATTATTGACTTTTTAGCTGGCTTTGATGCCTTGGACATGAGCTAGGACCTTAAGATTCTGCATAGAAGGAGGACTAGCAGCCGAGTTGCACGGGAGAATGTGAAAAGTGTTCATATGTAGTAAAAACCTGAGAAATCCGTCCGTTTTCGTCATTTGTTATCGAATCGACTTAAGGCCAGATCGTCACATTGGCCGCTCTTCTCTCTGAAACGGTTGTACTTATCGTCTGCAAAGCTATGGCGCGTGCTGCGGTATGCGGAGACTCTAAAAGCACCATAGTAGAACACAGATGAAGCTTCTAAGTTGATGTAATAGCCAGTAAGTAGTAGTACAAATCAAGTTTTAGGTATCGATTATTGTCTTTTTAGCTGGCTTTGGTGCCTTGGACATGAGCTAGGACCTTAAGATTCTGCATTAAAGGAGGACAAGCAGCCTAGTTGCACGGGAGAATGTGAAAAGTGTTCAAATAGAGTAAAAACCTGAGAAATCCGTCCATTTTCGTCATTTTTATCGAATCGACTTAAAGCCAAATCGTCACATTGGCAGCTCTGCTCTCTGAAACGGTTGTACTTATCGTCTGCAAAGCTATGTCGCGAACGGCGGTATTCGGAGACACTAAAATCACCCTAGTGGAACACAGATGAAGCTTCTAAGATGATGTAATAGCCAGTAAGAAATAGTACAAATCAAGTTTTAGGAATCGGTTATTGACTTTTTACCCTTGTTTGGTGCCTCGGACATGAGCTAGGAACTTAAGTTTTAACATGCAGGACGACTAGCAACCGAGTTGCACGGGAGAATGTGTAAAGTGTTCATATGTAGTAAAAACCTGAGAATTCCGTCCGTTTTCGTCATTTGTTATCGAATCGACTTAAAGCCAGATCGTCACATTGGCCGCTCTTCTCTCTGAAACGGTTGTACTTATCGTCTTCAAAGCTATGTCGCGTGCTGCGGTATGCGGAGACACTAAAAGCACCATAGTACAACACAGATGAAGCTTCTAAGTTGATGTAATAGCCAGTAAGATGTAGTACAATTCAAGTTTTAGCTACTGATTATTGACTTTTTAGCTAGCTTTGGAGCCTTGGACATGAGCTAGGACCTTATGATTCTGCATGAAAGGAGGACTGGCAGCCGAGTTACACAGGAGAATGTGAAAAGTGTTTATATGTAGTAAAAACCTGAGAAATCCGTCCGTTTTCGTCAGTTGTTATCGAATCGACTTAAAGCCAGATCGTCACATTGGCCGCTCTTCTCTCTGAAACGGTTGTACTTATCATCTGCAAAGCTATGTCGCGTGCTGCGGCATGCGGGGACACTAAAATCTTCCTAGTGGAACACAGATGAAGCTTCTAAGTTGATATAATAGCCAGTAAGAGGTAGTACAATTCAAGTTTTAGGTATCGGTTATTGACTTTTTAGCTGGCTTTGATGCCTTGGACATGAGCTAGGACCTTAAGATTCTGCATGAAAGGAGGACTAGCAGCCGAGTTGCACGGGAGAATTTGAAAAGTGTTCATATGTAGTAAAAACCTGAGAAATCCGTCCGTTTTCGTCATTTGTTATCGAATCGACTTAAAGCCAGATTGTCACATTGGCCGCTCTTCTCTCTGAAACGGTTGTACTTATCGTCTGCAATGCTATGTCTCGTGCTGCGCAATGCGGAGACACTAAAAGCACCATAGTAGAACACAGATGAAGCTTCTAAGTTGATGTAATAGCCAGTAAGAAGTAGTACAATTCAAGTTTTAGGTATCGATTATTGACTTTTTAGCTGGCTTTGGTGCCTTGGACATGAGCTAGGACCTTAAGATTCTGCATGAAAGGAGGACTAGCAGCCGAGTTGCAGGGGAGAATGTGAAAAGTGTTCATATGTAGTAAAAACCTGAGAAATCCGTCCGTTTTCGTCATTTGTTATCGAATCGACTTAAAGCCAGATCGTCACATTGGCCGCTCTTCTCTCTGAAACGGTTGTACTTATCGTCTTCAAAGCTATGTCGCGTGCTTCGGTATGCGGAGACACTAAAAGCACCATAGTAGAACACAGATGCAGCTTCTAAGATGATGTTATAGCCAGTAAGAAGTAGTACAATTCAAGTTTTAAGTATCGATTATTGACTTTTTAGCTGGCTTTGGTGCCTTGGACATGAGCTAGGACCTTAAGATTCTGCATGAAAGGAGGACTAGCAGCCGCGTTGTACGGGAGAATGTGAAATGTGTTCATATGTAGTAAAAACCTGAGAACTCCGTCCGTTTTCGTCATTTGTTATCAAATCGACTTAAAGCCAGATCGTCACATTGGCTGCTCTTCTCTCTGAAACGGTTGTACTTATCGTCTGGAAAGCTTTGTCGCGTGCTGCGGTATGCGGAGACACTAAAAGCACCATAGTAGAACACAGATGAAGCTTCTAAGATGATGTAATAGCCAGTAAGAAGTAGTACAATTCAAGTTTTAGGTATCGATTATTGACTTTTTAGCTGGCTTTGGTGCCTTGGACATGAGCTAGGACCTTAAGATTCTGCATAGAAGGAGGACTAGCAGCCGATTTGCACGGGAGAATGTGAAAAGTGTTCATATGTAGTAAAAACCTGAGAGATCCGTCCGTTTTCGTCATTTGTTATCAAATCGGCTTAAAGCCAGATCGTCACATTGGCCGCTCTTCTCTCTTAAACGGTTGTACTTATCGTCTGCAAAGCTATGTCGCGTGCTGCGGTATGCGGAGACTCTAAAAGCACCATAGTAGAACACAGATGAAGCTTCTAAGTAGATGTAATAGCCAGTAAGAAGTTGTACAATTCAAGTTTTAGGTATCGATTATTGACTTTTTAGCTGGCTTTGGTGCCTTGGACATGAGCTAGGACCTTAAGAATCTGCATTAAAGGAGGACTAGCAGCCGAGTTGAACGGGAGAATGTGAAAAGTGTTCAAATAGAGTAAAAACCTGAGAAATCCGTCCGTTTTCATCATTTTTATCGAATCGACTTAAAGCCAAATCGTCACATTGGCCGCTCTGCTCTCGGAAACGGTTGTACTTATCGTCTGCAAAGCTATGTCGTGAACGGCGGTATTCGGAGACACTAAAAGCACCATTGTAGAACACAGATGTAGCTTCTAAGATGATGTAATAGCCAGAAAGAAGTAGTACAATTCAAGTTTTAGGAATCGGTTATTGACTTTTTACCCTTGTTTGGTGCCTTGGACGTGAGCTAGGAACTTAAGATTTTACATGCAGGAGGACTAGCAGCGGAGTTGTACGGGAGAATGTGTAAAGTGTTCATATGTAGTAAAAACCTGAGAAATCCGTCCGTTTTCGTCATTTGTTATCGAATCGACTTAAAGCCAGATCGTCACATTGGCCGCTCTTCTCTCTGAAACGGTTGTACTTATCGTCTGCAAAGCTATGTCGCGTGCTGCGGCATGCGGGGACACTAAAATCACCCTAGTGGAACACAGATGAAGCTTCTAAGTTGATATAATAGCCAGTAAGAGGTAGTACAATTCAAGTTTTAGGTATCGGTTATTGACTTTTTAGCTGGCTTTGATGCCTTGGACATGAGCTAGGACCTTAAGATTCTGCATGAAAGGAGGACTAGCAGCCGAGTTGCACGGGAGAATTTGAAAAGTGTTCATATGTAGTAAAAACCTGAGAAATCCGTCCGTTTTCGTCATTTGTTATCGAATCGACTTAAAGCCAGATCGTCACATTGGCCGCTCTTCTCTCTGAAACGGTTGTACTTATCGTCTGGAAAGCTTTGTCGCGTGCTGCGGTATGCGGAGACACTAAAAGCACCATAGTAGAACACAGATGAAGCTTCTAAGTTGATGTAATAGCCAGTAAGAAGTAGTACAATTCAAGTTTTAAGTATCGATTATTGACTTTTTAGCTGGCTTTGGTGCCTTGGACATGAGCTAGGACCTTAAGATTCTGCATGAAAGGAGGACTAGCAGCCGCGTTGTACGGGAGAATGTGAAATGTGTTCATATGTAGTAAAAACCTGAGAACTCCGTCCGTTTTCGTCATTTGTTATCAAATCGACTTAAAGCCAGATCGTCACATTGGCTGCTCTTCTCTCTGAAACGGTTGTACTTATCGTCTGGAAAGCTTTGTCGCGTGCTGCGGTATGCGGAGACACTAAAAGCACCATAGTAGAACACAGATGAAGCTTCTAAGATGATGTAATAGCCAGTAAGAAGTAGTACAATTCAAGTTTTAGGTATCGATTATTGACTTTTTAGCTGGCTTTGGTGCCTTGGACATGAGCTAGGACCTTAAGATTCTGCATAGAAGGAGGACTAGCAGCCGAGTTGCACGGGAGAATGTGAAAAGTGTTCATATGTAGTAAAAGCCTGAGAAATCCGTCCGTTTTCGTCATTTGTTATCAAATCGGCTTAAAGCCAGATCGTCACATTGGCCGCTCTTCTCTCTTAAACGGTTGTACTTATCGTCTGCAAAGCTATGTCGCGTGCTGCGGTATGCGGAGACTCTAAAAGCACCATAGTAGAACACAGATGAAGCTTCTAAGTAGATGTAATAGCCAGTAAGAAGTTGTACAATTCAAGTTTTAGGTATCGATTATTGACTTTTTAGCTGGCTTTGGTGCCTTGGACATGAGCTAGGACCTTAAGAATCTGCATTAAAGGAGGACTAGCAGCCGAGTTGAACGGGAGAATGTGAAAAGTGTTCAAATAGAGTAAAAACCTGAGAAATCCGTCCGTTTTCATCATTTTTATCGAATCGACTTAAAGCCAAATCGTCACATTGGCCGCTCTGCTCTCGGAAACGGTTGTACTTATCGTCTGCAAAGCTATGTCGTGAACGGCGGTATTCGGAGACACTAAAAGCACCATTGTAGAACACAGATGTAGCTTCTAAGATGATGTAATAGCCAGAAAGAAGTAGTACAATTCAAGTTTTAGGAATCGGTTATTGACTTTTTACCCTTGTTTGGTGCCTTGGACGTGAGCTAGGAACTTAAGATTTTACATGCAGGAGGACTAGCAGCGGAGTTGTACGGGAGAATGTGTAAAGTGTTCATATGTAGTAAAAACCTGAGAAATCCGTCCGTTTTCGTCATTTGTTATCGAATCGACTTAAAGCCAGATCGTCACATTGGCCGCTCTTCTCTCTGAAACGGTTGTACTTATCGTCTGCAAAGCTATGTCGCGTGCTGCGGCATGCGGGGACACTAAAATCACCCTAGTGGAACACAGATGAAGCTTCTAAGTTGATATAATAGCCAGTAAGAGGTAGTACAATTCAAGTTTTAGGTATCGGTTATTGACTTTTTAGCTGGCTTTGATGCCTTGGACATGAGCTAGGACCTTAAGATTCTGCATGAAAGGAGGACTAGCAGCCGAGTTGCACGGGAGAATTTGAAAAGTGTTCATATGTAGTAAAAACCTGAGAAATCCGTCCGTTTTCGTCATTTGTTATCGAATCGACTTAAAGCCAGATCGTCACATTGGCCGCTCTTCTCTCTGAAACGGTTGTACCTATCGTCTTCAAAGCTATGTCGCGTGCTGCGGTATGCGGAGACACTAAAAGCACCATAGTACAACACAGATGAAGCTTCTAAGTTGATGTGATAGCCAGTAAGAAGTAGTACAATTCAAGTTTTAGGTATTGATTATTGACTTTTTAGCTGGCTTTAGTGCCTTGGACATGAGCTAGGACCTTAGGATTCTGCATGAAAGGAGGACTAGCAGCCGCGTTGTACGGGAGAATGTGAAATATGTTCATATGTAGTAAAAACCTGAGAAATCCGTCAGTTTTCGTCATTTGTTATCGAATCGACTTAAAGCCAGATCGTCACATTGGCCGCTCTTCTCTCTGAAACGGTTGTACTTATCGTCTTCAAAGCTATGTCTCGTGCTGCGGTATGCGGAGACACTAAAAGCACCATAGTAGAACACAGATGAAGCTTCTAAGTTGATGTAATAGCCAGTAAGAAGTAGTACAATTCAAGTTTTAGGTATCGATTATTGACTTCTTAGTTGGCTTTGGTGCCTTGGACATGAGCTAGGACCTTAAGATTCTGCATGAAAGGAGGACAAGCAGCCGAGCTGCACGGGAGAATGTGAAAAGTGTTCAAATAGAGTAAAAACCTGAGAAATCCGTCCGTTTTCGTCATTTGTTATCGAATCGACTTAAAGCCAGATCGTCACATTGGCCGCTCTTCTCTCTGAAACGGTTGTACTTATCGTCTTCAAAGCTATGTCGCGTGCTGCGGTATGCGGAGACACTAAAAGCACCATAGTAGAACACAGATGAAGCTTCTAAGTTGATGTAATAGCCAGTAAGAAGTAGTACAATTCAAGTTTTAGGTATCGATTATTGACTTTTTAGCTGGCTTTGGTGCCTTGGACATGAGCTAGGACCTTAAGATTCTGCATGAAAGGAGGACTAGCAGCCGAGTTGCAGGGGAGAATGTGAAAAGTGTTCATATGTAGTAAAAACCTGAGAAATCCGTCCATTTTCGTCATTTGTTATCGAATCGACTTAAAGCCAGATCGTCACACTGGCCGCTCTTCTCTCTGAAACGGTTGTACTTATCGTCTTCAAAGCTATGTCGCGTGCTTCGGTATGCGGAGACACTAAAAGCACCATAGTAGAACACAGATGCAGCTTCTAAGATGATGTTATAGCCAGTAAGAAGTAGTACAATTCAAGTTTTAGGTATTGATTATTGACTTTTAAGCTGGCTTTGATGCCTTGGACATCAGCTAGGACCTTAAGATTCTGCATGAAAGGAGGATTAGCAGCCGAGTTGCACGGGAGAATGTGACAAGTGTTCATATGTAGTAAAAACCTGAGAAATCCGTCCGTTTTCGTCATTTGTTATCGAATCGACTTAAAGCCAGATCGTCACATTGGCCGCTCTTCTCTCTGAAACGGTTGTACTTATCGTCTTCAAAGCTATGTCGCGTGCTTCGGTATGCGGAGACACTAAAAGCACCATAGTAGAACACAGATGCAGCTTCTAAGATGATGTAATAGCCAGTAAGAAGTAGTACAATTCAAGTTCTAGGTATTGATTATTGACTTTTAAGCTGGCTTTGATGCCTTGGACATCAGCTAGGACCTTAAGATTCTGCATGAAAGGAGGATTAGCAGCCGAGTTGCACGGGAGAATGTGACAAGTGTTCATATGTAGTAAAAACCTGAGAAATCCGTCCCTTTTCGTCATTTGTTATCGAATCGACTTAAAGCCAGATCGTCACATTGGCCGCTTTTCTCTCTGAAACGGTTGTACTTATCGTCTTCAAAGCTATGTCGCGTGGTGCGGTATGCGGAGACACTAAAAGCACCATAGTACAACACAGATGAAGCTTCTAAGTTGATGTGATAGCCAGTAAGAAGTAGTACAATTCAAGTTTTAGGTATTGATTATTGACTTTTTAGCTGGCTTTGGTGCCTTGGACATGAGCTAGGACCTTAAGATTCTGCATGAAAGGAGGACTAGCAGCCGCGTTGTACGGGAGAATGTGAAATGTGTTCATATGTAGTAAAAACCTGAGAAATCCGTCCGTTTTCGTCATTTGTTATCAAATCGACTTAAAGCCAGATCGTCACATTGGCTGCACTTGTCTCTGAAACGGTTGTACTTATCGTCTGGAAAGCTTTGTCGCGTGCTGCGGTATGCGGAGACACTAAAAGCACCATAGTAGAACACAGATGAAGCTTCTAAGATGATGTAATAGCCAGTAAGAAGTAGTGCAATTCAAGTTTTAGGTATCGATTATTGACTTTTTAGCTGGCTTTGGTGCCTTGGACATGGGCTAGGACCTTAAGATTCTGCATGAACGGAGGACTAGCAGCCGAATTGCAGGGGAGAATGTGAAAAGTGTTCATATGTAGTAAAAACCTGAGAAATCCGTCCGTTTTCGTCATTTGTTATCGAATCGACTTAAAGCCAGATCGTCACATTGGCCGCTCTTCTCTCTGAAACGGTTGTACTTATCGTCTTCAAAGCTATGTCGCGTGCTGCGGTATGCGGAGACATTAAAAGCACCATAGTAGAACGCAGATGAAGCTTCTAAGTTGATGTAATAGCCAGTAAGAAGTAGTACAATTCAAGTTTTAGGTATTGATTATTGACTTTTTAGCTGGCTTTGGTGCCTTGGACATGAGCTAGGACCTTAAGAATCTGCATCAAAGGAGGATTAGCAGCCGAGTTGCACGGGAGAATGTGAAAAGTGTTCATATGTAGTAAAAACCTGAGAAATCCGTCCGTTTTCGTCATTTGTTATCGAATCGACTTAAAGCCAGATCGTCACATTGGCCGCTCTTCTCTCTGAAACGGTTGTACTTATCGTCTTCAAAGCTATGTCGTGTGCTGCGGTATGCGGAGACACTAAAAGCACCATAGTAGAACACAGATGAAGCTTCTAAGTTTATGTAATAGCCACTAAGAAGTAGTACAATTCAAGTTTTAGGTATCGATTATTGATTTTTTAGCTGCCTTTGGTGCCTTGGACGTGAGCTAGGATCTTAAGATTCTGCATCAAAAGGAGGACTAGCAGCCGAGTTGCACGGGACAATGTGAAAAATGTTCATACGTAGTAAAAACCTAAAAAATCCGTCACTTTTCGTCATTTGTTATCGAATCGACTTAAAGCCAGATCGTCACATTGGCCGCTCTTCTCTCTGAAACGGTTGTACTTATCGTCTTCAAAGCTATGTCGCGTGCTGCGGTATGCGGAGACACTAAAAGCACCGTAGTACAATACAGATGAAGCTTCTAAGTTGATGTGATAGCCAGTAAGAAGTAGTACAATTCAAGTTTTAGGTATTGATTATTGACTTTTTAGCTGGCTTTGGTGCCTTGGACATGAGCTAGGACCTTTGGATTCTGCATGAAAGGAGGACTAGCAGCCGCGTTGTACGGGAGAATGTGAAATGTGTTCATATGTAGTAAAAACCTGAGAAATCCGTCCGTTTTCGTCATTTGTTATCAAATCGACTTAAAGCCAGATCGTCACATTGGCTGCTCTTCTCTCTGAAACGGTTGTACTTATCGTCTGGAAAGCTTTGTCGCGTGCTGCGGTATGCGGAGACACTAAAAGCACCATAGTAGAACACAGATGAAGCTTCTAAGATGATGTAATAGCCAGTAAGAAGTAGTACAATTCAAGTTTTAGGTATTGATTATTGACTTTTAACCTGGCTTTGATGCCTTGGACATGAGCTAGGACCTTAAGATTCTGCATGAAAGGAGGATTAGCAGCCGAGTTGCACGGGAGAATGTGACAAGTGTTCATATGTAGTAAAAACCTGAGAAATCCGTCCGTTTTCGTCATTTGTTATCGAATCGACTTAAAGCCAGATCGTCACATTGGCCGCTCTTCTCTCTGAAACTGTTGAACTTATCGTCTTCAAAGCTATGTCTCGTGCTGCGGTATGCGGAGACACTAAAAGCACCATAGCAGAAAACAGATGAAGCTTCTAAGTTGATGTAATAGCCAGTAAGAAGTAGTACAATTCAAGTTTTAGGTATCGATTATTGATTTTTTAGCTGCCTTTGGTGCCTTGGACATGAGCTAGGATCTTAAGATTCTGCATCAAAAGGAGGACTAGCAGCCGAGTTGCACGGGACAATGTGAAAAGTGTTCATACGTAGTAAAAACCTGAGAAATCCGTTACTTTTCGTCATTTGTTATCGAATCGACTTAAAGCCAGATCGTCACATTGGCCGCTCTTCTCTCTGAAACGGTTGTACTTATCGTCTTCAAAGCTATGTCGCGTGCTGCGGTATGCGGAGACACTAAAAGCACCATAGCAGAACACAGATGAAGCTTCTAAGTTGATGTAATAGCCAGTAAGAAGTAGTACAATTCAAGTTTGAGGTATTGATTATTGACTTTTTAGCTGGCTTTGGTGCCTTGGACATGAGCTAGGACCTTAAGATTCTGCATAGAAGGAGGACTAGCAGCCGCGTTGTATGGGAGAATGTGAAATGTGTTCATATGTAGTAAAAACCACAGAAATCCGTCCGTTTTCGTCATTTATTATCGAATCGACTTAAAGCCAGATCGTCACATTGGCTGCTCTTCTCTCTGAAACGGTTGTACTTATCGTCTGGAAAGCTTTGTCGCGTGCTGCGGTATGCGGAGACACTAAAAGCATCATAGTAGAACACAGATGAAGCTTCTAAGATGATGTAATAGCCAGTAAGAAGTAGTACAATTCAAGTTTTAGGTATCGATTATTGACTTTTTAGCTGGCTTTGGTGCCTTGGACATGAGCTAGGACCTTAAGATTCTGCATGAAAGGAGGACTAGCAGCCGAGTTGCAGGGGAGAATGTGAAAAGTGTTCATATGTAGTAAAAACCTGAGAAATCCGTCCGTTTTCGTCATTTGTTATCGAATCGACTTAAAGCCAGATCGTCACATTGGCCGCTCTTCTCTCTGAAACGGTTGTACTTATCGTCTGCAAAGCTATGTCGCGTGCTGCGGTATGCGGAGACACTAAAAGCACCATAGTAGAACACAGATGAAGCTTCTAAGTTGATGTAATAGCCAGTAAGAAGTAGTACAATTCAAGTTTTAGGTATCGATTATTGACTTCTTAGCTGGCTTTGGTGCCTTGGACATGAGCTAGGACCTTAAGATTCTGCATGAAAGGAGGACTAGCAGCCGAGTTGCACGGGAGAATGTGAAAAGTGTTCATATGTAGTAAAAACCTGAGAAATCCGTCCGTTTTCGTCATTTGTTATCGAATCGACTTAAAGCCAGATCGTCACATTGGCCGCTCTTCTGTCTGAAACTGTTGTACTTATCGTCTTCAAAGCTATGTCTCGTGCTGCGGTATGCGGAGACACTAAAAGCACCATAGCAGAACACAGATGAAGCTTCTAAGTTGATGTAATAGCCAGTAAGAAGTAGTACAATTCAAGTTTTAGGTATCGATTATTGATTTTTTAGCTGCCTTTGGTGCCTTGGACATGAGCTAGGACCTTAAGATTCTGCATGAAAGGAGGACTAGCAGCCGAGTTGCACGGGAGAATGTGAAAAGTGTTCATATGTAGTAAAAACCTGAGAAATCCGTCCGTTTTCGTCATTTGTTATCGAATCGACCTAAAGCCAGATCGTCACATTGGCGGCTCTTCTCTCTCAAACGGTTCTACTTATCGTCTGCAAAGCTATGTCGCGTGCTGCGGTATGCGGAGACACTAAAAGCACCATAGTAGAACACAGATGAAGCTTCTATGATGATGTAATAGCCAGTAAGAAGTAGTACAATTCAAGTTTGAGGTATCGATTATTGACTTTTTAGCTGGCTTTGGTCCCTTGGACATGAGCTAGGAACTTAAGATTTTGCATTAAAGGAGGACTAGCAGCCGAGTTGCACGGGAGAATGTGAAGAGTATTCATATGTACTAAAAACCTGAGAAATCCGTCCGTTTTCGTCATTTGTTATCGAATCGACTTAAAGCCAGATCGTCACATTGGCCGCTCTTCTCTCTGAAACGGTTGTACTTATCGTCTTCAAAGCTATGTCGCGTGCTGCGGTATGCGGAGACACTAAAAGCACCATAGTAGAACACAGATGAAGCTTCTAAGTTGATGTAATAGCCAGTAAGAAGTAGTACAATTCAAGTTTTAGGTATCGATTATTGACTTTTTAGCTGGCTTTGGTGCCTTGGACATGAGCTACGACCTTGCGATTCTGCATCAAAAGATGGACTAGCAGCCGAGTTGCACGGGACAATGTGAAAAGTGTTCATATGTAGTAAAAACCTGAGAAATCCGTCCGTTTTCGTCATTTGTTATCGAATCGACTTAAAGCCAGATCGTCACATTGGCCGCTCTTCTGTCTGAAATGGTTGTACTTATCGTCTGCAATGCTATGTCGCGTGCTGCGGTATGCAAAGACACTAAAAGCACCATAGTAGAACACAGATGAAGCTTCTAAGTTGATGTGATAGCCAGTAAGAAGTAGTACAATTCAAGTTTTAGGTATCGATTATTGACTTTTTAGCTGGCTTTGGTACCATGGACATGAGCTAGGACCTTAAGATTCTGCATGAAAGGAGGACTAGCAGCCGCGTTGTACGGGGGAATGTGAAAAGTATTCATATGTAGTAAAAACCTGAGAAATCCGTCCGTTTTCGTCATTTGTTATCGAATCGACTTAAAGCCAGATCGTCACATTGGCCCCTCTTTTCTCTGAAACGGTGTTACTTATCGTCTGCAAAGCTATGTCGCGTGCTGCGGTGTGCGGAGACACTAAAAGCACCATGGTAGAACACAGATGAAGCTTCTAAGTTGATGTAATAGCCAGTAAGAAGTAGTAAATTCAAGTTTTAGGTATCGATTATTGACTTTTTAGCTGGCTTTGGTGCCTTGGACATGAGCTAGGACCTTAAGATTCTGCATGAAAGAAGGACTAGCAGCCGCGTTGAACGGGAGAATGTGAAATGTGTTCATATGTAGTAGAAACCTGAGAAATCCGTCCGTTTTCGTCATTTGTTATCGAATCGACTTAAAGCCCGATCGTCACTTGGCCGCTCTTCTCTCTGAAACGGTTGTACTTATCGTCTGCAAAGCTATGTCGCGTGCTGCGGTATGCGGAGACAATAAAATCACCATAGTAGAACACAGATGAGGCTTCTAAGTTTATTGTAATAGCCAGTAAGAAGTAGTACAATTCAAGTTGTAGGTATCGATTATTGATATTTTAGCTGGTTTTGGTGCCTTGGACATGAGCTGGGACCTTAAGATTCTGCATGAAAGGAGGACTAGCAGCCGAGTTGCTTGGGAGAATGTGAAAAGTGTTCATATGTAGTAAAAACCTGAGAAATCCGTCCGTCTTCGTCATTTGTCATCGAATCGACTTAAAGCCCGATCGTCACATTGGCCGCTGTTCTCTCTGAAACGGTTGTACTTATCGTCTGCAAAGCTATGTCGCGTGCTGCGGTATGCGGAGACACTAAAATCAATATAGTAGTACACAGATGAAGCTTCTAAGTTGAAGTATTAGCCAGTAAGAAGTAGTACAATTGAAGTTTTAGGTATCGATTATTGAATTTTTAGCTGGCTTAGGTGCCTTGGACATGAGCTAGGACCTTAAGATTCTGCATGAAAGGAGGACTAGCATCCGAGTTGCACGGGAGAATGTGAAAAGTGTTCATATGTAGTAAAAACCTGAGAAATCCGTCCGTTTTCGTCATTTGTTATCGAATCGACTTAAAGCCAGATCGTCACATTGGCCGCTCTTCTCTCTGAAACAATTGTACTTATCGTCTGCAAAGCTATGTCGCGTGCTGCGGTATGCGGAGACACTAAAAGCACCATAGTAGAACACAGATGAAGCTTCTATGATGATGTAATAGCCAGTGAGAAGTAGTACAATTCAAGTTTTAGGTATCGATTATTGACTTTTTAGCTGGCTTCGGTGCCTTGGACATGAGCTAGGACCTTAAGATTCTGCATGAAAGGAGGACTAGCAGCCGCGTTGGATGGGAGAATGTGAAAAGTGTTCATATGTAGTAAAATCCTGAGAAATCCGTCCGTTTTCGTCATTTGTTATCGAATCGACTTAAAGCCAGATCGTCACATTGGCAGCTCTTCTCTCTGAAACGGTTGTACTTATCGCCTGCAAAGCTATGTCGCGTGATGCGGTATGCGGAGACACTAAAAGCACCATAGTAGAACACAGATGAAGCTTCTAAGTTGATGTGATAGCCAGTAAGAAGTAGTACAATTCAAGTTTTAGGTATCGATTATTGACTTTTTAGCTGGCTTTGGTACCATGGACATGAGCTAGGACCTTAAGATTCTGCATGAAAGGAGGACTAGCAGCCGCGTTGTACGGGGGAATGTGAAAAGTATTCATATGTAGTAAAAACCTGAGAAATCCGTCCGTTTTCGTCATTTGTTATCGAATCGACTTAAAGCCAGATCGTCACATTGGCCCCTCTTTTCTCTGAAACGGTGTTACTTATCGTCTGCAAAGCTATGTCGCGTGCTGCGGTGTGCGGAGACACTAAAAGCACCATGGTAGAACACAGATGAAGCTTCTAAGTTGATGTAATAGCCAGTAAGAAGTAGTAAATTCAAGTTTTAGGTATCGATTATTGACTTTTTAGCTGGCTTTGGTGCCTTGGACATGAGCTAGGACCTTAAGATTCTGCATGAAAGAAGGACTAGCAGCCGCGTTGAACGGGAGAATGTGAAATGTGTTCATATGTAGTAGAAACCTGAGAAATCCGTCCGTTTTCGTCATTTGTTATCGAATCGACTTAAAGCCCGATCGTCACTTGGCCGCTCTTCTCTCTGAAACGGTTGTACTTATCGTCTGCAAAGCTATGTCGCGTGCTGCGGTATGCGGAGACAATAAAATCACCATAGTAGAACACAGATGAGGCTTCTAAGTTTATTGTAATAGCCAGTAAGAAGTAGTACAATTCAAGTTGTAGGTATCGATTATTGATATTTTAGCTGGTTTTGGTGCCTTGGACATGAGCTGGGACCTTAAGATTCTGCATGAAAGGAGGACTAGCAGCCGAGTTGCTTGGGAGAATGTGAAAAGTGTTCATATGTAGTAAAAACCTGAGAAATCCGTCCGTCTTCGTCATTTGTCATCGAATCGACTTAAAGCCCGATCGTCACATTGGCCGCTGTTCTCTCTGAAACGGTTGTACTTATCGTCTGCAAAGCTATGTCGCGTGCTGCGGTATGCGGAGACACTAAAATCAATATAGTAGTACACAGATGAAGCTTCTAAGTTGAAGTATTAGCCAGTAAGAAGTAGTACAATTGAAGTTTTAGGTATCGATTATTGAATTTTTAGCTGGCTTAGGTGCCTTGGACATGAGCTAGGACCTTAAGATTCTGCATGAAAGGAGGACTAGCATCCGAGTTGCACGGGAGAATGTGAAAAGTGTTCATATGTAGTAAAAACCTGAGAAATCCGTCCGTTTTCGTCATTTGTTATCGAATCGACTTAAAGATAGATCGTCACATTGGCAGCTCTTCTCTCTGAAACGGTTGTACTTATCGCCTGCAAAGCTATGTCGCGTGATGCGTTATGCGGAGACACTAAAAGCACCATAGTAGAACACAGATGAAGCTTCTCAGTTGATGTAATAGCCAGTAAGAAGTAGTACAATTCAAGTTTTAGGTATCGATTATTGACTTTTTAGCTGGCTTCGGTGCCTTAGACATGAGCTAGGACCTTAAGATTCTGCATCAAAATGAGGACTAGCAGCCGAGTTGCACGGGAGAATGTGAAAAGTGTTCATATGTAGTAAAAACCTGAGAAATCCGTCCGTTTTCGTCATTTGTTATCGAATCGACTTAAAGCCAGATCGTCACATTGGCCGCTCTTCTCTCTGAAACAATTGTACTTATCGTCTGCAAAGCTATGTCGCGTGCTGCGGTATGCGGAGACACTAAAAGCACCATAGTAGAACACAGATGAAGCTTCTATGATGATGTAATAGCCAGTGAGAAGTAGTACAATTCAAGTTTTAGGTATCGATTATTGACTTTTTAGCTGGCTTCGGTGCCTTGGACATGAGCTAGGACCTTAAGATTCTGCATGAAAGGAGGACTAGCAGCCGCGTTGGATGGGAGAATGTGAAAAGTGTTCATATGTAGTAAAATCCTGAGAAATCCGTCCGTTTTCGTCATTTGTTATCGAATCGACTTAAAGCCAGATCGTCACTTTGGCCCCTCTTTTCTCTGAAACGGTGTTACTTATCGTCTGCAAAGCTATGTCGCGTGCTGCGGTGTGCGGAGACACTAAAAGCACCATGGTAGAACACAGATGAAGCTTCTAAGTTGATGTAATAGCCAGTAAGAAGTAGTAAATTCAAGTTTTAGGTATCGATTATTGACTTTTTAGCTGGCTTTGGTGCCTTGGACATGAGCTAGGACCTTAAGATTCTGCATGAAAGAAGGACTAGCAGCCGCGTTGAACGGGAGAATGTGAAATGTGTTCATATGTAGTAGAAACCTGAGAAATCCGTCCGTTTTCGTCATTTGTTATCGAATCGACTTAAAGCCCGATCGTCACTTGGCCGCTCTTCTCTCTGAAACGGTTGTACTTATCGTCTGCAAAGCTATGTCGCGTGCTGCGGTATGCGGAGACAATAAAATCACCATAGTAGAACACAGATGAGGCTTCTAAGTTTATTGTAATAGCCAGTAAGAAGTAGTACAATTCAAGTTGTAGGTATCGATTATTGATATTTTAGCTGGTTTTGGTGCCTTGGACATGAGCTGGGACCTTAAGATTCTGCATGAAAGGAGGACTAGCAGCCGAGTTGCTTGGGAGAATGTGAAAAGTGTTCATATGTAGTAAAAACCTGAGAAATCCGTCCGTCTTCGTCATTTGTCATCGAATCGACTTAAAGCCCGATCGTCACATTGGCCGCTGTTCTCTCTGAAACGGTTGTACTTATCGTCTGCAAAGCTATGTCGCGTGCTGCGGTATGCGGAGACACTAAAATCAATATAGTAGTACACAGATGAAGCTTCTAAGTTGAAGTATTAGCCAGTAAGAAGTAGTACAATTGAAGTTTTAGGTATCGATTATTGAATTTTTAGCTGGCTTAGGTGCCTTGGACATGAGCTAGGACCTTAAGATTCTGCATGAAAGGAGGACTAGCATCCGAGTTGCACGGGAGAATGTGAAAAGTGTTCATATGTAGTAAAAACCTGAGAAATCCGTCCGTTTTCGTCATTTGTTATCGAATCGACTTAAAGATAGATCGTCACATTGGCAGCTCTTCTCTCTGAAACGGTTGTACTTATCGCCTGCAAAGCTATGTCGCGTGATGCGTTATGCGGAGACACTAAAAGCACCATAGTAGAACACAGATGAAGCTTCTAAGTTGATGTAATAGCCAGTAAGAAGTAGTAAATTCAAGTTTTAGGTATCGATTATTGACTTTTTAGCTGGCTTTGGTGCCTTGGACATGAGCTAGGACCTTAAGATTCTGCATGAAAGAAGGACTAGCAGCCGCGTTGAACGGGAGAATGTGAAATGTGTTCATATGTAGTAGAAACCTGAGAAATCCGTCCGTTTTCGTCATTTGTTATCGAATCGACTTAAAGCCCGATCGTCACTTGGCCGCTCTTCTCTCTGAAACGGTTGTACTTATCGTCTGCAAAGCTATGTCGCGTGCTGCGGTATGCGGAGACAATAAAATCACCATAGTAGAACACAGATGAGGCTTCTAAGTTTATTGTAATAGCCAGTAAGAAGTAGTACAATTCAAGTTGTAGGTATCGATTATTGATATTTTAGCTGGTTTTGGTGCCTTGGACATGAGCTGGGACCTTAAGATTCTGCATGAAAGGAGGACTAGCAGCCGAGTTGCTTGGGAGAATGTGAAAAGTGTTCATATGTAGTAAAAACCTGAGAAATCCGTCCGTCTTCGTCATTTGTCATCGAATCGACTTAAAGCCCGATCGTCACATTGGCCGCTGTTCTCTCTGAAACGGTTGTACTTATCGTCTGCAAAGCTATGTCGCGTGCTGCGGTATGCGGAGACACTAAAATCAATATAGTAGTACACAGATGAAGCTTCTAAGTTGAAGTATTAGCCAGTAAGAAGTAGTACAATTGAAGTTTTAGGTATCGATTATTGAATTTTTAGCTGGCTTAGGTGCCTTGGACATGAGCTAGGACCTTAAGATTCTGCATGAAAGGAGGACTAGCATCCGAGTTGCACGGGAGAATGTGAAAAGTGTTCATATGTAGTAAAAACCTGAGAAATCCGTCCGTTTTCGTCATTTGTTATCGAATCGACTTAAAGCCAGATCGTCACATTGGCCGCTCTTCTCTCTGAAACAATTGTACTTATCGTCTGCAAAGCTATGTCGCGTGCTGCGGTATGCGGAGACACTAAAAGCACCATAGTAGAACACAGATGAAGCTTCTATGATGATGTAATAGCCAGTGAGAAGTAGTACAATTCAAGTTTTAGGTATCGATTATTGACTTTTTAGCTGGCTTCGGTGCCTTGGACATGAGCTAGGACCTTAAGATTCTGCATGAAAGGAGGACTAGCAGCCGCGTTGGATGGGAGAATGTGAAAAGTGTTCATATGTAGTAAAATCCTGAGAAATCCGTCCGTTTTCGTCATTTGTTATCGAATCGACTTAAAGCCAGATCGTCACATTGGCAGCTCTTCTCTCTGAAACGGTTGTACTTATCGCCTGCAAAGCTATGTCGCGTGATGCGGTATGCGGAGACACTAAAAGCACCATAGTAGAACACAGATGAAGCTTCTAAGTTGATGTGATAGCCAGTAAGAAGTAGTACAATTCAAGTTTTAGGTATCGATTATTGACTTTTTAGCTGGCTTTGGTACCATGGACATGAGCTAGGACCTTAAGATTCTGCATGAAAGGAGGACTAGCAGCCGCGTTGTACGGGGGAATGTGAAAAGTATTCATATGTAGTAAAAACCTGAGAAATCCGTCCGTTTTCGTCATTTGTTATCGAATCGACTTAAAGCCAGATCGTCACATTGGCCCCTCTTTTCTCTGAAACGGTGTTACTTATCGTCTGCAAAGCTATGTCGCGTGCTGCGGTGTGCGGAGACACTAAAAGCACCATGGTAGAACACAGATGAAGCTTCTAAGTTGATGTAATAGCCAGTAAGAAGTAGTAAATTCAAGTTTTAGGTATCGATTATTGACTTTTTAGCTGGCTTTGGTGCCTTGGACATGAGCTAGGACCTTAAGATTCTGCATGAAAGAAGGACTAGCAGCCGCGTTGAACGGGAGAATGTGAAATGTGTTCATATGTAGTAGAAACCTGAGAAATCCGTCCGTTTTCGTCATTTGTTATCGAATCGACTTAAAGCCCGATCGTCACTTGGCCGCTCTTCTCTCTGAAACGGTTGTACTTATCGTCTGCAAAGCTATGTCGCGTGCTGCGGTATGCGGAGACAATAAAATCACCATAGTAGAACACAGATGAGGCTTCTAAGTTTATTGTAATAGCCAGTAAGAAGTAGTACAATTCAAGTTGTAGGTATCGATTATTGATATTTTAGCTGGTTTTGGTGCCTTGGACATGAGCTGGGACCTTAAGATTCTGCATGAAAGGAGGACTAGCAGCCGAGTTGCTTGGGAGAATGTGAAAAGTGTTCATATGTAGTAAAAACCTGAGAAATCCGTCCGTCTTCGTCATTTGTCATCGAATCGACTTAAAGCCCGATCGTCACATTGGCCGCTGTTCTCTCTGAAACGGTTGTACTTATCGTCTGCAAAGCTATGTCGCGTGCTGCGGTATGCGGAGACACTAAAATCAATATAGTAGTACACAGATGAAGCTTCTAAGTTGAAGTATTAGCCAGTAAGAAGTAGTACAATTGAAGTTTTAGGTATCGATTATTGAATTTTTAGCTGGCTTAGGTGCCTTGGACATGAGCTAGGACCTTAAGATTCTGCATGAAAGGAGGACTAGCATCCGAGTTGCACGGGAGAATGTGAAAAGTGTTCATATGTAGTAAAAACCTGAGAAATCCGTCCGTTTTCGTCATTTGTTATCGAATCGACTTAAAGATAGATCGTCACATTGGCAGCTCTTCTCTCTGAAACGGTTGTACTTATCGCCTGCAAAGCTATGTCGCGTGATGCGTTATGCGGAGACACTAAAAGCACCATAGTAGAACACAGATGAAGCTTCTCAGTTGATGTAATAGCCAGTAAGAAGTAGTACAATTCAAGTTTTAGGTATCGATTATTGACTTTTTAGCTGGCTTCGGTGCCTTAGACATGAGCTAGGACCTTAAGATTCTGCATCAAAATGAGGACTAGCAGCCGAGTTGCACGGGAGAATGTGAAAAGTGTTCATATGTAGTAAAAACCTGAGAAATCCGTCCGTTTTCGTCATTTGTTATCGAATCGACTTAAAGCCAGATCGTCACATTGGCCGCTCTTCTCTCTGAAACAATTGTACTTATCGTCTGCAAAGCTATGTCGCGTGCTGCGGTATGCGGAGACACTAAAAGCACCATAGTAGAACACAGATGAAGCTTCTATGATGATGTAATAGCCAGTGAGAAGTAGTACAATTCAAGTTTTAGGTATCGATTATTGACTTTTTAGCTGGCTTCGGTGCCTTGGACATGAGCTAGGACCTTAAGATTCTGCATGAAAGGAGGACTAGCAGCCGCGTTGGATGGGAGAATGTGAAAAGTGTTCATATGTAGTAAAATCCTGAGAAATCCGTCCGTTTTCGTCATTTGTTATCGAATCGACTTAAAGCCAGATCGTCACATTGGCAGCTCTTCTCTCTGAAACGGTTGTACTTATCGCCTGCAAAGCTATGTCGCGTGATGCGGTATGCGGAGACACTAAAAGCACCATAGTAGAACACAGATGAAGCTTCTAAGTTGATGTGATAGCCAGTAAGAAGTAGTACAATTCAAGTTTTAGGTATCGATTATTGACTTTTTAGCTGGCTTTGGTACCATGGACATGAGCTAGGACCTTAAGATTCTGCATGAAAGGAGGACTAGCAGCCGCGTTGTACGGGGGAATGTGAAAAGTATTCATATGTAGTAAAAACCTGAGAAATCCGTCCGTTTTCGTCATTTGTTATCGAATCGACTTAAAGCCAGATCGTCACATTGGCCCCTCTTTTCTCTGAAACGGTGTTACTTATCGTCTGCAAAGCTATGTCGCGTGCTGCGGTGTGCGGAGACACTAAAAGCACCATGGTAGAACACAGATGAAGCTTCTAAGTTGATGTAATAGCCAGTAAGAAGTAGTAAATTCAAGTTTTAGGTATCGATTATTGACTTTTTAGCTGGCTTTGGTGCCTTGGACATGAGCTAGGACCTTAAGATTCTGCATGAAAGAAGGACTAGCAGCCGCGTTGAACGGGAGAATGTGAAATGTGTTCATATGTAGTAGAAACCTGAGAAATCCGTCCGTTTTCGTCATTTGTTATCGAATCGACTTAAAGCCCGATCGTCACTTGGCCGCTCTTCTCTCTGAAACGGTTGTACTTATCGTCTGCAAAGCTATGTCGCGTGCTGCGGTATGCGGAGACAATAAAATCACCATAGTAGAACACAGATGAGGCTTCTAAGTTTATTGTAATAGCCAGTAAGAAGTAGTACAATTCAAGTTGTAGGTATCGATTATTGATATTTTAGCTGGTTTTGGTGCCTTGGACATGAGCTGGGACCTTAAGATTCTGCATGAAAGGAGGACTAGCAGCCGAGTTGCTTGGGAGAATGTGAAAAGTGTTCATATGTAGTAAAAACCTGAGAAATCCGTCCGTCTTCGTCATTTGTCATCGAATCGACTTAAAGCCCGATCGTCACATTGGCCGCTGTTCTCTCTGAAACGGTTGTACTTATCGTCTGCAAAGCTATGTCGCGTGCTGCGGTATGCGGAGACACTAAAATCAATATAGTAGTACACAGATGAAGCTTCTAAGTTGAAGTATTAGCCAGTAAGAAGTAGTACAATTGAAGTTTTAGGTATCGATTATTGAATTTTTAGCTGGCTTAGGTGCCTTGGACATGAGCTAGGACCTTAAGATTCTGCATGAAAGGAGGACTAGCATCCGAGTTGCACGGGAGAATGTGAAAAGTGTTCATATGTAGTAAAAACCTGAGAAATCCGTCCGTTTTCGTCATTTGTTATCGAATCGACTTAAAGATAGATCGTCACATTGGCAGCTCTTCTCTCTGAAACGGTTGTACTTATCGCCTGCAAAGCTATGTCGCGTGATGCGTTATGCGGAGACACTAAAAGCACCATAGTAGAACACAGATGAAGCTTCTCAGTTGATGTAATAGCCAGTAAGAAGTAGTACAATTCAAGTTTTAGGTATCGATTATTGACTTTTTAGCTGGCTTCGGTGCCTTAGACATGAGCTAGGACCTTAAGATTCTGCATCAAAATGAGGACTAGCAGCCGAGTTGCACGGGAGAATGTGAAAAGTGTTCATATGTAGTAAAAACCTGAGAAATCCGTCCGTTTTCGTCATTTGTTATCGAATCGACTTAAAGCCAGATCGTCACATTGGCCGCTCTTCTCTCTGAAACAATTGTACTTATCGTCTGCAAAGCTATGTCGCGTGCTGCGGTATGCGGAGACACTAAAAGCACCATAGTAGAACACAGATGAAGCTTCTATGATGATGTAATAGCCAGTGAGAAGTAGTACAATTCAAGTTTTAGGTATCGATTATTGACTTTTTAGCTGGCTTCGGTGCCTTGGACATGAGCTAGGACCTTAAGATTCTGCATGAAAGGAGGACTAGCAGCCGCGTTGGATGGGAGAATGTGAAAAGTGTTCATATGTAGTAAAATCCTGAGAAATCCGTCCGTTTTCGTCATTTGTTATCGAATCGACTTAAAGCCAGATCGTCACATTGGCAGCTCTTCTCTCTGAAACGGTTGTACTTATCGCCTGCAAAGCTATGTCGCGTGATGCGGTATGCGGAGACACTAAAAGCACCATAGTAGAACACAGATGAAGCTTCTAAGTTGATGTAATAGCCAGTAAGAAGTAGTACAATTCAAGTTTTAGGTATCGATTATTGACTTTTTAGCTGGCTTTGGTGCCTTAGACATGAGCTAGGACCTTAAGATTCTGCATGAAAGGAGGACTAGCAGCCGCGTTGCACGCGAGAATGTGAAAAGTATTCATATGTAGTAAAAACCTGAGAAATCCGTCCGTTTTCGTCATTTGTTATCAAATTGACTTAAAGCCAGATCGTCACATTGGCCGCTCTTCTCTCTGAAACGGTTGTACTTATCGTCTTCAAAGCTAAGTCGCGTGTTGCGGTATGCGGAGACACTAAAAGCACCATAGTAGAACACAGATGAAGCTTCTAAGTTGATGTAATAGCCAGTAAGAAGTAGTACATTTCAAGTTTTAGGTATCGATTATTGATTTTTTAGCTGGCTTTGGTGCCTTGGACATGAGCTAGGACCTTAAGATTCTGCATCAAAAGGAGAACTAGCAGCCGAGTTGCACGGGACAATGTGAAAAGTGTTCATATGTAGTAAAAACCTGAGAAATCCGTCCGTTTTCGTCATTTGTTATCGAATCGACTTAAAGCCAGATCGTCACATTGGCAGCTCTTCTCTCTGAAACGGTTGTACTTATCGTCTTCAAAGCTATGTCGCGTGATGCGGTATGCGGAGACACTAAAAGCACCATAGTAGAACACAGATGAAGCTTCTAAGTTGATGTAATAGCCAGTAAGAAGTAGTACAATTCAAGTTTTAGGTATCGATTATTGATTTTTTAGCTGGCTTTGGTGCCTTGGACATGAGCTAGGACCTTAAGATTCTGCATCAAAATGAGGACTAGCAGCCGAGTTGCACGGGACAATGTGAAAAGTGTTCATATGTAGTAAAAACCTGAGAAATCCGTCCGTTTCCGTCATTTGTTATCGAATCGACTTAAAGCCAGATCGTCACATTGGCCCCTCTTTTCTCTGAAACGGTGTTACTTATCGTCTGCAAAGCTATGTCGCGTGCTGCGGTGTGCGGAGACACTAAAAGCACCATGGTAGAACACAGATGAAGCTTCTAAGTTGATGTAATAGCCAGTAAGAAGTAGTAAATTCAAGTTTTAGGTATCGATTATTGATATTTTAGCTGGCTTTGGTGCCTTAGACATGAGCTAGGACCTTAAGATTCTGCATGAAAGGAGGACTAGCAGCCGCGTTGCACGCGAGAATGTGAAAAGTATTCATATGTAGTAAAAACCTGAGAAATCCGTCCGTTTTCGTCATTTGTTATCGAATCGACTTAAAGCCAGATCGTCACATTGGCCGCTCTTCTCTCTGAAACAATTGTACTTATCGTCTGCAAAGCTATGTCGCGTGCTGCGGTATGCGGAGACACTAAAAGCACCATAGTAGAACACAGATGAAGATTCTATGATGATGTAATAGCCAGTGAGAAGTAGTACAATTCAAGTTTTAGGTATCGATTATTGACTTTTTAGCTGGCTTTGGTGCCTTGGACATGAGCTAGGACCTTAAGATTCTGCATGAATGGAGGACTAGCAGCCGCGTTGGATGGGAGAATGTGAAAAGTGTTCATATGTAGTAAAAACCTGAGAAATCCGTCCGTTTTCGTCATTTGTTATCGAATCGACTTAAAGCCAGATCGTCACATTGGCAGCTCTTCTCTCTGAAACGGTTGTACTTATCGCCTGCAAAGCTATGTCGCGTGATGCGGTATGCGGAGACACTAAAAGCACCATAGTAGAACACAGATGAAGCTTCTAAGTTGATGTAATAGCCAGTAAGAAGTAGTACAATTCAAGTTTTAGGTATCGATTATTGACTTTTTAGCTGGCTTTGGTGCCTTAGACATGAGCTAGGACCTTAAGATTCTGCATGAAAGGAGGACTAGCAGCCGCGTTGCACGCGAGAATGTGAAAAGTATTCATATGTAGTAAAAACCTGAGAAATCCGTCCGTTTTCGTCATTTGTTATCGAATCGACTTAAAGCCAGATCGTCACATTGGCCGCTCTTCTCTCTGAAACGGTTGTACTTATCGTCTTCAAAGCTAAGTCGCGTGTTGCGGTATGCGGAGACACTAAAAGCACCATAGTAGAACACAGATGAAGCTTCTAAGTTGATGTAATAGCCAGTAAGAAGTAGTACATTTCAAGTTTTAGTTATCGATTATTGATTTTTTAGCTGGCTTTGGTGCCTTGGACATGAGCTACGACCTTAAGATTCTGCATCAAAAGGAGAACTAGCAGCCGAGTTGCACGGGACAATGTGAAAAGTGTTCATATGTAGTAAAAACCTATGAAATCCGTCCGTTTTCGTCATTTGTTATCGAATCGACTTAAAGCCAGATCGTCACATTGGCCGTTCTTCTGTCTGAAACGGTTGTACTTATCGTCTGCAAAGCTATGTCGCGTGCTGCGGTATGCGGAGAAACTAAAAGCACCGTAGTAGAACACAGTTGAAGCTTCTAAGTTGATGTAATAGCCAGTAAGAAGTAGTACAATTCAAGTTTTAGGTATCGATTATTGATTTTTTAGCTGGCTTTGGTGCCTTGGACATGAGCTAGGACCTTAAGATTCTGCATCAAAATGAGGACTAGCAGCCGAGTTGCACGGGACAATGTGAAAAGTGTTCATATGTAGTAAAAACCTGAGTTATCCGTCCGTTTTCGTCATTTGTTATCGAATCGACTTAAAGCCAGATCGTCACATTGGCCGCTCTTCTCTCTGAAACAATTGTACTTATCGTCTGCAAAGCTATGTCGCGTGCTGCGGTATACGGAGACACTAAAAGCACCATAGTAGAACACAGATGAAGCTTCTATGATGATGTAATAGCCAGTGAGAAGTAGTACAATTCAAGTTTTAGGTATCGATTATTGACTTTTTAGCTGGCTTTGGTGCCTTGGACATGAGCTAGGACCTTAAGATTCTGCATGAAAGGAGGACTAGCAGCCGCGTTGGATGGGAGAATGTGAAAAGTGTTCATATGTAGTAAAAACCTGAGAAATCCGTCCGTTTTCGTCATTTGTTATCGAATCGACTTAAAGCCAGATCGTCACATTGGCCCCTCTTTTCTCTGAAACGGTTGTACTTATCGTCTTCAAAGCTAAGTCGCGTGTTGCGGTATGCGGAGACACTAAAAGCACCATAGTAGAACACAGATGAAGCTTCTAAGTTGATGTAATAGCCAGTAAGAAGTAGTACATTTCAAGTTTTAGGTATCGATTATTGATTTTATAGCTGGCTTTGGTGCCTTGGACATGAGCTACGACCTTAAGATTCTGCATCAAAAGGAGAACTAGCAGCCGAGTTGCACGGGACAATGTGAAAAGTGTTCATATGTAGTAAAAACCTGAGAAATCCGTCCGTTTTCGTCATTTGTTATCGAATCGACTTAAAGCCAGATCGTCACATTGGCCGTTCTTCTGTCTGAAACGGTTGTACTTATCGTCTGCAAAGCTATGTCGCGTGCTGCGGTATGCGGAGAAACTAAAAGCACCGTAGTAGAACACAGTTGAAGCTTCTAAGTTGATGTAATAGCCAGTAAGAAGTAGTACAATTCAAGTTTTAGGTATCGATTATTGATTTTTTAGCTGGCTTTGGTGCATTGGACATGAGCTACGACCTTAAGATTCTGCATCAAAAGGAGGACTAGCAGCCGAGTTGCACGGGACAATGTGAAAAGTGTTCATATGTAGTAAAAACCTGAGAAATCCGTCCGTTTTCGTCATTTGTTATCGAATCGACTTAAAGCCAGATCGTCACATTGGCCGCTCTTCTGTCTGAAACGGTTGTACTTATCGTCTGCAAAGCTATGTCGCGTGCTGCGGTGTGCGGAGACACTAAAAGCACCATAGTAGAACACAGATGAAGCTTCTATGATGATGTAATAGCCAGTAAGAAGTAGTACAATTCAAGTTTTAGGTATCGATTATTGACTTTTTAGCTGGCTTTGGTGCCTTGGACATGAGCTAGGACCTTAAGATTCTGCATGAAAGGAGGACTAGCAGCCGCGTTGGATAGGAGAATGTGAAAAGTGTTCATATGTAGTAAAAACCTGAGAAATCCGTCCGTTTTCGTCATTTGTTATCGAATCGACTTAAAGCCAGATCGTCACATTGGCCGCTCTTCTCTCTGAAACGGTTGTACTTATCGTCTGCAAAGCTATGTCGCGTGCTGCGGTATGCGGAGACTCTAAAAGCACCATAGTAGAACACAGATGAAGCTTCTAAGTTGATGTAATAGCCAGTCAGAAGTAGTACAATTCAAGTATTAGGTATCGATTATTGACTTTTTAGCTGGCTTTGGTGCCTTGGACATGAGCTAGGACCTTAAGATTCTGCATGAATGGAGGACTAGCAGCCGAGTTGCAAGGGAGAATGTGAAAAGTATTCATATGTAGTAAAAACCTGAGAAATCCGTCCGTTTTCGTCATTTGTTATCGAATCGACTTAAAGCCAGATCGTCACATTGGCCGCTCTTCTCTCTGAAACGGTTGTACTTATCGTCTTCAAAGCTATGTCGCGTGCTGCGGTATGCGGAGACACTAAAAGCACCATAGTAGAACACAGATGAAGCTTCTAAGTTGATGTAATAGACAGTAAGAAGTAGTACAATTCAAGTTTTAGGTATCGATTATTGATTTTTTAGCTGCCTTTGGTGCCTTGGACATGAGCTAGGACCTTAAGATTCTGCATCAAAATGAGGACTAGCAGCCGAGTTGCACGGGAGAATGTGAAAAGTGTTCATATGTATTAAAAACCTGAGAAATCCGTCCGTTTTCGTCATTTGTTATCGAATCGACTTAAAGCCAGATCGTCACATTGGCCGCTCTTCTCTCTGAAACAATTGTACTTATCGTCTGCAAAGCTATGTCGCGTGCTGCGGTATGCGGAGACACTAAAAGCACCATAGTAGAACACAGATGAAGCTTCTATGATGATGTAATAGCCAGTGAGAAGTAGTACAATTCAAGTTTTAGGTATCGATTATTGACTTTTTAGCTGGCTTTGGTGCCTTGGACATGAGCTAGGACCTTAAGATTCTGCATGAAAGGAGGACTAGCAGCCGCGTTGGATGGGAGAATGTGAAAAGTGTTCATATGTAGTAAAAACCTGAGAAATCCGTCCGTTTTCGTCATTTGTTATCGAATCGACTTAAAGCCAGATCGTCACATTGGCAGCTCTTCTCTCTGAAACGGTTGTACTTATCGCCTGCAAAGCTATGTCGCGTGATGCGGTATGCGGAGACACTAAAAGCACCATAGTAGAACACAGATGAAGCTTCTAAGTTGATGTAATAGCCAGTAAGAAGTAGTACAATTCAAGTTTTAGGTATCGATTATTGACTTTTTAGCTGGCTTTGGTGCCTTAGACATGAGCTAGGACCTTAAGATTCTGCATGAAAGGAGGACTAGCAGCCGCGTTGCACGCGAGAATGTGAAAAGTATTCATATGTAGTAAAAACCTGAGAAATCCGTCCGTTTTCGTCATTTGTTATTGAATCGACTTAAAGCCAGATCGTCACATTGGCCGCTCTTCTCTCTGAAACGGTTGTACTAATCGTCTTCAAAGCTATGTCGCGTGCTGCGGTATGCGGAGACACTAAAAGCACCATAGTAGAACACAGATGAAGCTTCTAAGTTGATGTAATAGCAAGTAAGAAGTAGTACAATTCAAGTTTTAGGTATCGATTATTGATTTTTTAGCTGGCTTTGATGCCTTGGACATGAGCTAGGACCTTAAGATTCTGCATCAAAATGAGGACTAGCAGCCGAGTTGCACGGGACAATGTGAAAAGTGTTCATATGTGGTAAAAACCTGAGAAATCCGTCCATTTCGTCATTTGTTATCGAATCGACTTAAAGCCAGATCGTCACATTGGCCGCTCTTCTCTCTGAAACGATTGTACTTATCGTCTGCAAAGCTATGTCGCGTGCTGCGGTATGCGGAGACACTAAAAGCACCATAGTAGAACACAGATGAAGCTTCTATGATGATGTAATAGCCAGTGAGAAGTAGTACAATTCAAGTTTTAGGTATCGATTATTGACTTTATAGCTGGCTTTGGTGCCTTGGACATGAGCTAGGACCTTAAGATTCTGCATGAAATCAGGACTAGCAGCCGAGTTGCACGGGACAATATGAAAAGTGTTCATATGTAGTAAAAACCTGAGAAATCCGTCCGTTTTCGTCATTTGTTATCGAATCGACTTAAAGCCAGATCGTCACATTGGCCGCTCTTCTCTCTGAAACGGTTGTACTTATCGTCTACAAAGCTATGTCGCGTGCTGCGGTATGCGGAGACACTAAAAGCACCATAGTAGAACACAGATGAAGCTTCTAAGTTGATGTAATAGCCAGTAAGAAGTAGTACAATTCAAGTTTTAGGTATCGATTATTGATTTTTTAGCTTTCTTTGGTGCCTTGGACATGAGCTACGACCTTAAGATTCTGCATCAAAAGGAGGACTAGCAGCCGAGTTGCACGGGACAATGTGAAAAGTGTTCACATGTAGTAAAAACCTGAGAAATCCATCCGTTTTCGTCATTTGTTATCGAATCGACTTAAAGCCAGATCGTCACATTGGCCGCTCTTCTGTCTGAAACGGTTGTACTTATCGTCTGCAGAGCTATGTCGCGTGCTGCGGTATGCGGAGACACTAAAAGCACCATAGTAGAACACAGATGAAGCTTCTAAGTTGATGTGATACCCAGTAAGAAGTAGTACAATTCCAGTTTTAGGTATCGATTATTGACTTTTTAGCTGGCTTTGGTGCCTTGGACATGAGCTAGGACCTTAAGATTCTGCATGAAAGGAGGACTTGCCGCCGAGTTGCACGGGAGAATGTGAAAAGTGTTCATATGTAGTAAAAATCTGAGAAATCCGTCCGTTTTCGTCATTTGTTATCGAATCGACTTAAAGCCAGATCGTCATATTGGCCCCTCTTTTCTCTGAAACGGTTGTACTTATCGTCTGCAAAGCTATGTCGGTTGCTGCGGTGTGCGGAGACACTAAAAGCACCATGGTAGAACACAGATGAAGCTTCTAAGTTGATGTAATAGCCAGTAAGAAGTAGTACAATTCAAGTTTTAGGTATCGATTATTGACTTTTTAGCTGGCTTTGGTGCCTTGGACATGAGCTAGGACCTTAAGATTCTGCATGAAAGGAGGACTAGCAGCCGCGTTGCACGGGAGAATGTGAAATGTGTTCATATGTAGTAGAAACCTGAGAAATCCGTCCGTTTTCGTCATTTGTTATCGAATCGACTTAAAGCCCGATCGTCACATTGGCCGCTCTTCTCTCTGAAACGGTTGTACTTATCGTCTTCAAAGCTATGTCGCGTGCTGCGGTATGCAGAGACAATAAAATCACCATAGTAGAACACAGATGAAGCTTCTAAGTCGATGTAATAGCCAGTAAGAAGTAGTACAATTCAAGTTTTAGGTACTGATTATTGACTTTTTAGCTGGCTTTGGTGACTTGGACATGAGCTAGGGCCTTAAGATTCTGCATGAAAGGAGGACGAGCAGCCGAGTTGCACGGGAGAATATGAAAAGTGTTCATATGTAGTAAAAACCTGAGAAATCCGTCCGTTTTCGTCATTTGTTCTCGAATCGACTTAAAGCCAGATCGACACATTGGCCGCTCTTCTCTCTGAAACGGTTGTACTTATCGTTTGCAAAGCTATGTCGCGTGCTGCGGTATGCGGAGACACTAAAAGCACCATAGTAAAACACAGATGAAGCTTCTATGATGATGTAATAGCCAGTAAGAAGTAGTACAATTCAAGTTTTAGGTATCGATTATTGACTTTTTAGCTGGCTTTGGTGCCTTGGACATGAGCTAGGACCTTAAGATTCTGCATGAAAGGAGGACTAGCAGCCGAGTTGCACGGGAGAATGTGAAAAGTGTTCATATGTAGTAAAAACCTGAGAAATCCGTCCGTTTTCGTAATTTGTTATCGAATCGACTTAAAGCCAGATCGTCACATTGGCCGCTCTTCTCTCTGAAACGGTTGTACTTATCGCCTGCAAAGCTATGTCGCGTGATGCGGTATGCGGAGACACTAAAAGCACCATAGTAGAACACAGATGAAGCTTCTAAGTTGATGTAATAGCCAGTAAGAAGTAGTACAATTCAAGTTTTAGGTATCGATCATTGACTTTTTGCTGGCTTTGGTGCCTTGGACATGAGCTAGGACCTTTGGATTCTGCATGAAAGGAGGACTAGCAGCCGAGTTGCACGGGAGAATGTGAAAAGTGTTCATATGTAGTAAAAACCTGAGAAATCCGTCCGTTTTCGTCATTTGTTATCGAATCGACTTAAAGCCAGATCGTCACATTGGCCGCTCTTCTCTCTGAAACGGTTGTACTTATCGTCTGCAAAGCTATGTCGCGTGCTGCGGTGTGCGGAGACTCTAAAAGCACCATAGTAGAACACAGATGAAGCTTCTAAGTTGATGTAATAGCCAGTAAGAAGTAGTACAATTAAAGTTTTAGGTATCGATTATTGACTTTTTAGCTGGCTTTGGTGCCTTGGACATGAGCTAGGACCTTAATATTCTGCATGAAAGGAGGACTAGCAGCCGCGTTGTACGGGAGAATGTGAAATGTGTTCATATGTAGTAAAAACCTGAGAAATACGTCCGTTTTCGTCATTTGTTATCGAATCGACTTAAAGCCAGATCGTCACATTGGCTGCTCTTCTCTCTGAAACCGTTGTACTTATCGTCTGGAAAGCTTTGTCGCGTGCTGCGGTATGCGGAGACACTAAAAGCACCATAGTAGAACACAGATGAAGCTTCTAAGATGATGTAATAGCCAGTAAGAAGTAGTACAATTCAAGTTTTAGGTACTGATTATCGACTTTTTAGCTGGCTTTGATGCCTTGGACATGAGCTAGGACCTTACGATTCTGCATGAAAGGAGGACTAGCAGCCGAGTTGCACGGGGGAATGTGAAAAGTGTTCATATGTAGTAAAAACCTTAGAAATCCGTCCGTTTTCGTCATTTGTTATCGAATCGACTTAAAGCCAGATCGTCACATTGGCCCCTCTTTTCTCTGAAACGGTTGTACTTATCGTCTGGAAAGCTATGTCGCGTACTGCGGTGTGCGGAGACACTAAAAGCACCATGGTAGAACACAGATGAAGCTTCTAAGTTGATGTAATAGCCAGTAAGATGTAGTACAATTCAAGTTTTAAGTATCGATTATTGACTTTTTAGCTGGCTTTGGTGCCTTGGACATGAGCTAGGACCTTAAGATTGTGCATTAAAGGAGGACTAGCAGCAGAGTTGCACGGGAGAATGTGAAAAGTATTCATATGTAGTAAAAACCTTAGAAATCCGTCCGTTTTCGTCATTTGTTATCGAATCGACTTAAAGCCAGATCGTCACATTGGCCGCTCTTCTTTCTGAAACGGTTGTACTTATCGTCTTCAAAGCTATGTCGCGTGCTGCGGTATGCGGAGACACTAAAAGCACCATAGTAGAACACAGATGAAGCTTCTAAGTTGATGTAATAGCCAGTAAGAAGTAGTACAATTCAAGTTTTAGGTATCGATTATTGATTTTTTAGCTGGCTTTGGTGCCTTGGACATGAGCTAGGACCTTAAGATTCTGCATCAAAAGGAGGACTAGCAGCCGAGTTGCACGGAAGAATGTGAAAAGTGTTCATATGTAGTAAAAACCTGAGAAATCCGTCCGTTTTCGTCATTTGTTATTGAATCGACTTAAAGCCAGATCGTCACATTGGCTGCTCTTCTCTCTGAAACGGTTGTACTTATCGTCTGGAAAGCTTTGTCGCGTGCTGCGGTATGCGGAGACACTAAAAGCACCATAGTAGAACACAGATGAAGCTTCTAAGATGATGTAATAGCCAGTAAGAAGTAGTACAATTCAAGTTTTAGGTATCGATTATTGACATTTTAGCTGGCTTTGGTGCCTTGGACATGAGCTAGGACCTTAAGGTTCTGCATGAATGGAGGACTGGCAGCCGAGTTGCAGGGGAGAATGTGAAAAGTGTTCATATGTAGTAAAAACCTGAGAAATCCGTCCGTTTTCGTCATTTGTTATCGAATCGACTTAAAGCCAGATCGTCACATTGGCCGCTCTTCTCTCTGAAACGGTTGTACTTATCGTCTGCAAAGCTATGTCGCGTGCTGCGGTATGCGGAGACACTAAAATCACCATAGTAGAACACAGATGAAGCTTCTAAGTTGATGTAATAGACAATAAGAAGTAGTACAATTCAAGTTTTAGGTATGGATTATTGACTTTTTAGCTGGCTTTAGAGCGTTGAGCATGAGCTAATACCTTAAGATTCTGCATGAAAGGAGGACTAGCAGCCGAGTTGCACGGGAGAATGTGAAAGGTGTTCATATGTAGTAAAAACCTGAGAAATCCGTCCGTTTTCGTCATTTGTTATCGAATCGACTTAAAGCCAGATCGTCACATTGGCCGCTCTTCTCTCTGAAACGGTTGTACTTATCGTCTGCAAAGCTATGTCGCGTGCTGCGGTATGCGGAGACACTAAAAGCACCATAGTAGAACACAGATGAAGCTTCTATGATGATGTAATAGCCAGTAAGAAGTAGTACAATTCAAGTTTTCGGTATCGATTACTGACTTTTTAGCTGGCTTTGGTGCCTTGGACATGAGCTAGGACCTTAAGATTCTGCATGAAAGGAGGACTAGCAGCCGCGTTGGATAGGAGAATGTGAAAAGTGTTCATATGTAGTAAAAACCTGAGAAATCCGTCCGTTTTCGTCATTTGTTATCGAATCGACTTAAAGCCAGATCGTCGCATTGGCTGCTCTTCTCCCTGAAACGGTTGTACTTATCGTATGGACAGCTTTGTCGCGTGCTGCGGTATTCGGAAACACTAAAAGCACCATAGTAGAACACAGATGAAGCTTCTAAGATGATGTAATAGCCAGTAAGAAGTAGTACAATTCAAGTTTTAGGTATCGATTATTGACTTTTTAGCTGGCTTTGGTGCCTTGGACATGAGCTAGGACCTTAAGATTCTGCATGAAAGGAGGACTAGCAGCCGCGTTGGATAGGAGAATGTGAAAAGTGTTCATATGTAGTAAAAACCTGAGAAATCCGTCCGTTTTCGTCATTTGTTATCGAATCGACTTAAAGCCAGATCGTCACATTGGCCCTCTTCTCTCTGAAACGGTTGTACTTATCGTCTGCAAAGCTATGTCGCGTGCTGCGGTATGCGGAGACACTAAAAGCACCATAGTAGAACACAGATGAAGCTTCTATGATGATGTAATAGCCAGTAAGAAGTAGTACAATTCAAGTTTTAGGTACTGATTATCGACTTTTTAGCTGGCTTTGGCGCCTTGGACATGAGCTAGGACCTTAAGATTCTGCATGAAAGGAGGACTAGCAGCCGAGTTGCACGGGAGAATGTGAAAAGTGTTCATATGTAGTAAAAACCTGAGAAATCCGTCCGTTTTCGTCATTTGTTATCGAATCGACTTAAAGCCAGATCGTCACATTGGCCGCTCTTCTCTCTGAAACGGTTGTACTTATCGCCTGCAAAGCTATGTCGCGTGATGCGGTATGCGGAGACACTAAAAGCACCATAGTAGATCACAGATGAAGCTTCTAAGTTGATGTAATAGCCAGTAAGAAGTAGTACAATTCAAGTTTTAGGTATCGATTATTGACTTTTTAGCTGGCTTTGGTGCCTTGGACATGAGCTAGGACCTTAAGAATCTGCATGAAAGGAGGACTAGCAGCCGAGTTGCACGGGAGAATGTGAAAAGTATTCATATGTAGTAAAAACCTGAGAAATCCGTCCGTTTTCGTCATTTGTTATCGAATCGACTTAAAGCCAGATCGTCACATTGGCCCCTCTTCTCTCTGAAACGGTTGTACTTATCGTCTGGAAAGCTATGTCGCGTGCTGCGGTATGCGGAGACACTAAAATCACCATAGTAGAACACAGATGAAGCTTCTAAGTTGATGTAATAGCCAGTAAGAAGTAGTACAATTCAAGTTTTAGGTATCGATTATTGATTTTTTAGCTGGCTTTGGTGCCTTGGACATGAGCTAGGACCTTAAGATTCTGCATTAAAAGGCGGACTAGCAGCCGAGTTGCACGGGAGAATGTGAAAAGTGTTCATATGTAGTAAAAACCTGAGAAATCCGTCCGTTTTCGTCATTTGTTATCGAATCGACTTAAAGCCAGATCGTCACATTGGCCGCTCTTCTCTCTGAAACGGTTGTACTTAACGTCTGGAAATCTTTGTCGCGTGCTGCGGTATGCGGAGACACTAAAAGCACCATAGTAGAACACAGATGAAGCTTCTAAGTTGATGTAATAGCCAGTAAGAAGTAGTACAATTCAAGTTTTAGGTATCGATTATTGACTTTTTAGCTGGCTTTGGTGCCTTGGACATGAGCTAGGACCTTAAGAATCTGCATGAAAGGAGGACTGGCAGCCGAGTTGCAGGGGAGAATGTGAAAAGTGTTCATATGTAGTAAAAACCTGAGAAATCCGTCCGTTTTCGTCATTTGTTATCGAATCGACTTAAAGCCAGATCGTCACATTGGCCGCTCTTCTCTCTGAAACGGTTGTACTTATCGTCTGCAAAGCTATGTCGCGTGCTGCGGTATGCGGAGACACTAAAATCACCATAGTAGAACACAGATGATGCTTCTATGATGATGTAATAGCCAGTAAGAAGTAGTACAATTCAAGTTTTAGGTATCGATTATTGACTTTTTAGCTGGCTTTGGTGCCTTGGACATGAGCTAGGACCTTAAGATTCTGCATGAAAGGAGGACTAGCAGCCGCGTTGGATAGGAGAATGTGAAAAGTGTTCATATGTAGTAAAAACCTGAGAAATCCGTCCGTTTTCGTCATTTGTTATCGAATCGACTTAAAGCCAGATCGTCGCATTGGCTGCTCTTCTCTCTGAAACGGTTGTACTGATCGTCTGGAAAGCTTTGTCGCGTGCTGCGGTATGCGGAGACACTAAAAGCACCATAGTAGAACACAGATGAAGCTTCTAAGATGATGTAATAGCCAGTAAGAAGTAGTACAATTCAAGTTTTAGGTATCGATTATTGACTTCTTAGCTGGCTTTGGTGCCTTGGACATGAGCTAGGACCTTAAGATTCTGCATGAAAGGAGGACTAGCAGCCGCGTTGGATAGGAGAATGTGAAAAGTGTTCATATGTAGTAAAAACCTGAGAAATCCGTCCGTTTTCGTCATTTGTTATCGAATCGACTTAAAGCCAAATCGTCACATTGGCCGCTCTTCTCTCTGAAACGGTTGTACTTATCGTCTGCAAAGCTATGTCGCGTGCTGCGGTATGCGGAGACACTAAAAGCACCATAGTAGTACACAGATGAAGCTTCTATGATGATGTAATAGTCAGTAAGAAGTAGTACAATTAAAGTTTTAGGTACTGATTATCGACTTATTACTGGCTTTGGTGCCTTGGACATGAGCTAGGACCTTAAGATTCTGCATGAAAGGAGAACTAGCAGCCGAGTTGCACGGAAGAATGTGAAAAGTGTTCATATGTAGTAAAAACCTGAGAAATCCGTCCGTTTTCGTCATTTGTTATCGAATCGACTTAAAGCCAGATCGTCACATTGGCCGCTCTTCTCTCTGAAACGGTTGTACTTATCGCCTGCAAAGCTATGTCGCGTGATGCGGTATGCGGAGACACTAAAAGCACCATAGTAGAAGACAGATGATGCTTCTAAGTTGATGTAATAGCCAGTAAGAAGTAGTACAATTCAAGTTTTAGGTACTGATTATTTACTTTTTAGCTGGCTTTGGTGCCTTGGACATGAGCTAGGACCTTAAGATTCTGCATGAAAGGAGGACTAGCAGCCGAGTTGCACGGGAGAATGTGAAAAGTGTTCATATGTAGTAAAAACCTGAGAAATCCGTCCGTTTTCGTCATTTGTTATCGAATCGACTTAAAGCCAGATCGTCACATTGGCCGCTCTTCTCTCTGAAACGGTTGTACTTGTCGTCTGCAAAGCTATGTCGCGTGCTGCGGTATGCGGAGACAATAAAATCACCATAGTAGAACACAGATGAAGCTTCTAAGTCGATGTAATAGCCAGTAAGAAGTAGTACAATTCAAGTTTTAGGTATCGATTATTGACTTTTTAGCTGGCTTTGGTGCTTTGGACATGAGCTAGGACCGTAAGAATCTGCATGAAAGGAGGACTAGCAGCCGAGTTGCACGGGAGAATGTGAAAAGTATTCATATGTAGTAAAAACCTGAGAAATCCGTCCGTTTTCGTCATTTGTTATCGAATCGACTTAAAGCCAGATCGTCACATTGGCCCCTCTTCTCTCTGAAACGGTTGTACTTATCGTCTTCAAAGCTATGTCGCGTGCTGCGGTATGCGGAGACACTAAAAGCACCATAGTAGAACACAGATGAAGCTTCTAAGTTGATGTAATAGCCAGTAAGAAGTAGTACAATTCAAGTTTTAGATATCGATTATTGACTTCTTAGCTGGCTTTGGTGCCTTGGACATGAGCTAGGACCTTAAGATTCTGCATGAAAGGAGGACTAGCAGCCGAGTTGCACGGGAGAATGTGAAAAGTGTTCATATGTAGTAAAAACCTGAGAAATCCGTCCGTTTTCGTCATTTGTTATCGAATCGACTTAAAGCCCGATCGTCACATTGGCCGCTCTTCTCTCTGAAACGGTTGTACTTATCGTCTTCAAAGCTATGTCGCGTGCTGCGGTATGCGGAGACACTAAAAGCACCATAGTAGAACACAGATGAAGCTTCTAAGTTGATGTAATAGCCAGTAAGAAGTAGTATAATTCAAGTTTTAGGTATAGATTATTGATTTTTTAGCTGGCTTTGGTGCCTTGGACATGAGCTAGGACCTTAAGATTCTGCATGAAAGGAGGACTAGCAGTCGAGTTGCACGGGAGAATGTGAAAGGTGTTCATATGTAGTAGAAACCTGAGAAATCCGTGCGTTTTCGTCATTTGTTATCGAATCGACTTAAAGCCAGATCGTCACATTGGCCGCTCTTCTCTCTGAAACGGTTCTACTTATCTTTGCAAAGCTATGATGCGTGCTGCGGTATGCGGAGACACTAAAAGCACCATAGTAGAACACAGATGAAGCTTCTATGATGATGTAATAGCCAGTAAGAAGTAGTACAATTCAAGTTTTAGGTACTGATTATTGACTTTTTAAATGGCTTTGGTGCCTTGGACATGAGCTGGGACCTTAAGATTCTGCATGAAAGGAGGACTAGCAGCCGCGTTGGATGGGAGAATGTGAAAAGTGTTCATATGTAGTAAAAACCTGAGAAATCCGTCCGTTTTCGTCATTTGTTATCGAATCGACTTAAAGCCAGATCGTCACATTGGCCCTCTTCTCTCTGAAACGGTTGTACTTATCGCCTGCAAAGCTATGTCGCGTGCTGCGGTATGCGGAGACACTAAAAGCACCATAGTAGAACACAGATGAAGCTTCTAAGTTGATGTAATAGCCAGTAAGAAGTAGTGCAATTCAAGTTTTAGGTATCGATTATATACTTTTTAGCTGGCTTTGGTGCCTTGGACATGAGCTAGGACCTTAATATTCTGCATGAAAGGAGGACTAGCAGCCGCGTTGTACGGGAGAATGTGAAATGTGTTCATATGTAGTAAAAACCTGAGAAATACGTCCGTTTTCGTCATTTGTTATCGAATCGACTTAAAGCCAGATCGTCACATTGGCTGCTCTTCTCTCTGAAACCGTTGTACTTATCGTCTGGAAAGCTTTGTCGCGTGCTGCGGTATGCGGAGACACTAAAAGCACCATAGTAGAACACAGATGAAGCTTCTAAGATGATGTAATAGCCAGTAAGAAGTAGTACAATTCAAGTTTTAGGTACTGATTATCGACTTTTTAGCTGGCTTTGGCGCCTTGGACATGAGCTGGGACCTTACGATTCTGCATGAAAGGAGGACTAGCAGCCGAGTTGCACGGGGGAATGTGAAAAGTGTTCATATGTAGTAAAAACCTGAGAAATCCGTCCGTTTTCGTCATTTGTTATCGAATCGACTTAAAGCCAGATCGTCACATTGGCCCCTCCTTTCTCTGAAACGGTTGTACTTATCGTCTGGAAAGCTATGTCGCGTACTGCGGTGTGCGGAGACACTAAAAGCACCATGGTAGAACACAGATGAAGCTTCTAAGTTGATGTAATAGCCAGTAAGAAGTAGTACAATTCAAGTTTTAGGTATCGATTATTGATTTTTTAGCTGGCTTTGGTGCTTTGGACATGAGCTAGGACCTTAAGATTCTGCATCAAAAGGAGGACTAGCAGCCGAGTTGCACGGAAGAATGTGAAAAGTGTTCATATGTAGTAAAAACCTGAGAAATCCGTCCGTTTTCGTCATTTGTTATTGAATCGACTTAAAGCCAGATCGTCACATTGGCTGCTCTTCTCTCTGAAACGGTTGTACTTATCGTCTGGAAAGCTTTGTCGCGTGCTGCGGTATGCGGAGACACTAAAAGCACCATAGTAGAACACAGATGAAGCTTCTATGATGATGTAATAGCCAGTAAGAAGTAGTACAATTCAAGTTTTAGGTATCGATTATTGACATTTTAGCTGGCTTTGGTGCCTTAGACATGAGCTAGGACCTTAAGGTTCTGCATGAAAGGAGGACTGGCAGCCGAGTTGCAGGGGAGAATGTGAAAAGTGTTCATATGTAGTAAAAACCTGAGAAATCCGTCCGTTTTCGTCATTTGTTATCGAATCGACTTAAAGCCAGATCGTCACATTGGCCGCTCTTCTCTCTGAAACGGTTGTACTTATCGTCTGCAAAGCTATGTCGCGTGCTGCGGTATGCGGAGACACTAAAATCACCATAGTAGAACACAGATGAAGCTTCTAAGTTGATGTAATAGACAATAAGAAGTAGTACAATTCAAGTTTTAGGTATGGATTATTGACTTTTTAGCTGGCTTTAGAGCGTTGAGCATGAGCTAATACCTTAAGATTCTGCATGAAAGGAGGACTAGCAGTCGAGTTGCACGGGAGAATGTGAAAGGTGTTCATATGTAGTAGAAACCTGAGAAATCCGTGCGTTTTCGTCATTTGTTATCGAATCGACTTAAAGCCAGATCGTCACATTGGCCGCTCTTCTCTCTGAAACGGTTCTACTTATCTTTGCAAAGCTATGATGCGTGCTGCGGTATGCGGAGACACTAAAAGCACCATAGTAGAACACAGATGAATCTTCTATGATGATGTAATAGCCAGTAAGAAGTAGTACAATTCAAGTTTTAGGTACTGATTATTGACTTTTTAAATGGCTTTGGTGCCTTGGACATGAGCTGGGACCTTAAGATTCTGCATGAAAGGAGGACTAGCAGCCGCGTTGGATGGGAGAATGTGAAAAGTGTTCATATGTAGTAAAAACCTGAGAAATCCGTCCGTTTTCGTCATTTGTTATCGAATCGACTTAAAGCCAGATCGTCACATTGGCCCTCTTCTCTCTGAAACGGTTGTACTTATCGCCTGCAAAGCTATGTCGCGTGCTGCGGTATGCGGAGACACTAAAAGCACCATAGTAGAACACAGATGAAGCTTCTATGATGATGTAATAGCCAGTAAGAAGTAGTACAATTCAAGTTTTAGGTACTGATTATCGACTTATTACTGGCTTTGGTGCCTTGGACATGAGCTAGGACCTTAAGATTCTGCATGAAAGGAGAACTAGCAGCCGAGTTGCACGGAAGAATGTGAAAAGTGTTCATATGTAGTAAAAACCTGAGAAATCCGTCCGTTTTCGTCATTTGTTATCGAATCGACTTAAAGCCAGATCGTCACATTGGCCGCTCTTCTCTCTGAAACGGTTGTACTTATCGCCTGCAAAGCTATGTCGCGTGATGCGGTATGCGGAGACACTAAAAGCACCATAGTAGAAGACAGATGATGCTTCTAAGTTGATGTAATAGCCAGTAAGAAGTAGTACAATTCAAGTTTTAGGTACTGATTATTTACTTTTTAGCTGGCTTTGGTGCCTTGGACATGAGCTAGGACCTTAAGATTCTGCATGAAAGGAGGACTAGCAGCCGAGTTGCACGGGAGAATGTGAAAAGTGTTCATATGTAGTAAAAACCTGAGAAATCCGTCCGTTTTCGTCATTTGTTATCGAATCGACTTAAAGCCAGATCGTCACATTGGCCGCTCTTCTCTCTGAAACGGTTGTACTTGTCGTCTGCAAAGCTATGTCGCGTGCTGCGGTATGCGGAGACACTAAAAGCACCATAGTAGAACACAGATGAAGCTTCTATGATGATGTAATAGCCAGTAAGAAGTAGTACAATTCAAGTTTTCGGTATCGATTACTGACTTTTTAGCTGGCTTTGGTGCCTTGGACATGAGCTAGGACCTTAAGATTCTGCATGAAAGGAGGACTAGCAGCCGCGTTGGATAGGAGAATGTGAAAAGTGTTCATATGTAGTAAAAACCTGAGAAATCCGTCCGTTTTCGTCATTTGTTATCGAATCGACTTAAAGCCAGATCGTCGCATTGGCTGCTCTTCTCCCTGAAACGGTTGTACTTATCGTCTGGACAGCTTTGTCGCGTGCTGCGGTATTCGGAGACACTAAAAGCACCATAGTAGAACACAGATGAAGCTTCTAAGATGATGTAATAGCCAGTAAGAAGTAGTACAATTCAAGTTTTAGGTATCGATTATTGACTTTTTAGCTGGCTTTGGTGCCTTGGACATGAGCTAGGACCTTAAGATTCTGCATGAAAGGAGGACTAGCAGCCGCGTTGGATAGGAGAATGTGAAAAGTGTTCATATGTAGTAAAAACCTGAGAAATCCGTCCGTTTTCGTCATTTGTTATCGAATCGACTTAAAGCCAGATCGTCACATTGGCCCTCTTCTCTCTGAAACGGTTGCACTTATCGTCTGCAAAGCTATGTCGCGTGCTGCGGTATGCGGAGACACTAAAAGCACCATAGTAGAACACAGATGAAGCTTCTATGATGATGTAATAGCCAGTAAGAAGTAGTACAATTCAAGTTTTAGGTACTGATTATCGACTTTTTAGCTGGCTTTGGTGCCTTGGACATGAGCTAGGACCTTAAGATTCTGCATGAAAGGAGGACTAGCAGCCGAGTTGCACGGGAGAATGTGAAAAGTGTTCATATGTAGTAAAAACCTGAGAAATCCGTCCGTTTTCGTCATTTGTTATCGAATCGACTTAAAGCCAGATCGTCACATTGGCCGCTCTTCTCTCTGAAACGGTTGTACTTATCGCCTGCAAAGCTATGTCGCGTGATGCGGTATGCGGAGACACTAAAAGCACCATAGTAGAACACAGATGAAGCTTCTAAGTTGATGTAATAGCCAGTAAGAAGTAGTACAATTCAAGTTTTAGGTATCGATTATTGACTTTTTAGCTGGCTTTGGTGCCTTGGACATGAGCTAGGACCTTAAGAATCTGCATGAAAGGAGGACTAGCAGCCGAGTTGCACGGGAGAATGTGAAAAGTATTCATATGTAGTAAAAACCTGAGAAATCCGTCCGTTTTCGTCATTTGTTATCGAATCGACTTAAAGCCAGATCGTCACATTGGCCCCTCTTCTCTCTGAAACGGTTGTACTTATCGTCTTCAAAGCTATGTCGCGTGCTGCGGTATGCGGAGACACTAAAAGCACCATAGTAGAACACAGATGAAGCTTCTAAGTTGATGTAATAGCCAGTAAGAAGTAGTACAATTCAAGTTTTAGGTATCGATTATTGAATTTTTAGCTGGCTTTGGTGCCTTGGACATGAGCTAGGACCTTAAGATTCTGCATTAAAAGGCGGACTAGCAGCCGAGTTGCACGGGAGAATGTGAAAAGTGTTCATATGTAGTAAAAACCTGAGAAATCCGTCCGTTTTCGTCATTTGTTATCGAATCGACTTAAAGCCAGATCGTCACATTGGCCGCTCTTCTCTCTGAAACGGTTGTACTTAACGTCTGGAAATCTTTGTCGCGTGCTGCGGTATGCGGAGACACTAAAAGCACCATAGTAGAACACAGATGAAGCTTCTAAGTTGATGTAATAGCCAGTAAGAAGTAGTACAATTCAAGTTTTAGGTATCGATTATTGACTTTTTAGCTGGCTTTGGTGCCTTGGACATGAGCTAGGACCTTAAGAATCTGCATGAAAGGAGGACTAGCAGCCGAGTTGCACGGGAGAATGTGAAAAGTATTCATATGTAGTAAAAACCTGAGAAATCCGTCCGTTTTCGTCATTTGTTATCGAATCGACTTAAAGCCAGATCGTCACATTGGCCCCTCTTCTCTCTGAAACGGTTGTACTTATCGTCTGCAAAGCTATGTCGCGTGCTGCGGTATGCGGAGACACTAAAAGCACCATAGTAGAACACAGATGAAGCTTCTATGATGATGTAATAGCCAGTAAGAAGTAGTACAATTCAAGTTTTAGGTATCGATTATTGACTTTTTAGCTGGCTTTGGTGCCTTGGACATGAGCTAGGACCTTAAGATTCTGCATGAAAGGAGGACTAGCAGCCGCGTTGGATAGGAGAATGTGAAAAGTGTTCATATGTAGTAAAAACCTGAGAAATCCGTCCGTTTTCGTCATTTGTTATCGAATCGACTTAAAGCCAGATCGTCGCATTGGCTGCTCTTCTCTCTGAAACGGTTGTACTTATCGTCTGGAAAGCTTTGTCGCGTGCTGCGGTATGCGGAGACACTAAAAGCACCATAGTAGAACACAGATGAAGCTTGTAAGATGATGTAATAGCCAGTAAGAAGTAGTACAATTCAAGTTTTAGGTATCGATTATTGACTTTTTAGCTGGCTTTGGTGCCTTGGACATGAGCTAGGACCTTAAGATTCTGCATGAAAGGAGGACTAGCAGCCGAGTTGCACGGGAGAATGTGAAAAGTGTTCATATGTAGTAAAAACCTGAGAAATCCGTCCGTTTTCGTCATTTGTTATCGAATCGACTTAAAGCCATATCGTCACATTGGCCGCTCTTCTCTCTGAAACGGTTGTACTTATCGTCTGCAAAGCTATGTCGCGTGCTGCGGTATGCGGAGACACTAAAAGCACCATAGTAGAACACAGATGAAGCTTCTATGATGATGTAATAGCCAGTAAGAAGTAGTACAATTCAAGTTTTAGGTACTGATTATCGACTTTTTACTGGCTTTGGTGCCTTGGACATGAGCTAGGACCTTAAGATTCTGCATGAAAGGAGGACTAGCAGCCGAGTTGCACGGAAGAATGTGAAAAGTGTTCATATGTAGTAAAAACCTGAGAAATCCGTCCGTTTTCGTCATTTGTTATCGAATCGACTTCAAGCCAGATCGTCACATTGGCCGCTCTTCTCTCTGAAACGGTTGTACTTATCGCCTGCAAAGCTATGTCGCGTGATGCGGTATGCGGAGACACTAAAAGCACCATAGTAGAAGACAGATGATGCTTCTAAGTTGATGTAATAGCCAGTAAGAAGTAGTACAATTCAAGTTTTAGGTACTGATTATTTACTTTTTAGCTGGCTTTGGTGCCTTGGACATGAGCTAGGACCTTAAGATTCTGCATGAAAGGAGGACTAGCAGCCGAGTTGCACGGGAGAATGTGAAAAGTGTTCATATATAGTAAAAACCTGAGAAATCCGTCCGTTTTCGTCATTTGTTATCGAATCGACTTAAAGCCAGATCGTCACATTGGCCGCTCTTCTCTCTGAAACGGTTGTACTTGTCGTCTGCAAAGCTATGTCGCGTGCTGCGGTATGCGGAGACAATAAAATCACCATAGTAGAACACAGATGAAGCTTCTAAGTCGATGTAATAGCCAGTAAGAAGTAGTACAATTCAAGTTTTAGGTATCGATTATTGACTTTTTAGCTGGCTTTGCTGCTTTGGACATGAGCTAGGACCGTAAGAATCTGCATGAAAGGAGGACTAGCAGCCGAGTTGCACGGGAGAATGTGAAAAGTATTCATATGTAGTAAAAACCTGAGAAATCCGTCCGTTTTCGTCATTTGTTATCGAATCGACTTAAAGCCAGATCGTCACATTGGCCCCTCTTCTCTCTGAAACGGTTGTACTTATCGTCTTCAAAGCTATGTCGCGTGCTGCGGTATGCGGAGACACTAAAAGCACCATAGTAGAACACAGATGAAGCTTCTAAGTTGATGTAATAGCCAGTAAGAAGTAGTACAATTCAAGTTTTAGATTTCGATTATTGACTTCTTAGCTGGCTTTGGTGCCTTGGACATGAGCTAGGACCTTAAGATTCTGCATGAAAGGAGGACTAGCAGCCGAGTTGCACGGGAGAATGTGAAAAGTGTTCATATGTAGTAAAAACCTGAGAAATCCGTCCGTTTTCGTCATTTGTTATCGAATCGACTTAAAGCCCGATCGTCACATTGGCCGCTCTTCTCTCTGAAACGGTTGTACTTATCGTCTGCAAAGCTATGTCGCGTGCTGTGGTATGTGGAGACAATAAAATCACCATAGTAGAACACAGATGAAGCTTCTAAGTAGATGTAATAGCCAGTAAGAAGTAGTACAATTAAAGTTTTAGGTATCGATTATTGACTTCTTAGATGGATTTGGTGCCTTGGACATGAGCTAGGAAGTTAAGATTCTGCATGAAAGGAGGACTAGCAGCCGAGTTGCACGGGACAATATGAAAAGTGTTCATATGTAGTAAAAAAATGAGAAATCCGTCCGTTTTCGTCATTTGTTATCGAATCGCCTTAAAGCCAGATCGTCACTTGGCCGCTCTTCTCTCTGAAACGGCTGTACTTATCGTCTGCAAAGCTTTGTCGCGTGCTGGGGTATGCGGAGACACTGAAAGCACCATAGTAGAACACAGATGAAGCTTCTAAGTTGATGTAATAGCCAGTAAGAAGTAGTACAATTCAAGTTTTAGGTATCGATTATTGACTTCTTAGCTGGCTTTGGTGCCTTGGACATGAGCTAGGACCTTAAGATTCTGCATGAAAGGAGGACTAGCAGCCGAGTTGCACGGGAGAATGTGAAAAGTGTTCATATGTAGTAAAAACCTGAGAAATCCGTCCGTTTTCGTCATTTGTTATCGAATCGACTTAAAGCCAGATCGTCACATTGGCCGCTCTTCTCTCTGAAACGGTTCTACTTATCACCTGCAAAGCTATGTCGCGTGCTGCGGTATGCGGAGACACTAAAAGCACCATAGTAGAAGACAGATGAAGCTTCTAAGTTGATGTAATAGCCAGTAAGAAGTAGTACAATTCAAGTTTAAGGTACTGATTATTTACTTTTTAGCTGGCTTTGGTGCCTTGGACATGAGCTAGGACCTTAAGATTCTGCATGAAAGGAGGACTAGCAGCCGAGTTGCACGGGAGAATGTGAAAAGTGTTCATATGTAGTAAAAACTTGAGAAATCCGTCCGTTTTCGTCATTTGTTATCGAAATGACTTAAAGAAAGATCGTCACATTGGCCGCTCTTCTCTCTGAAACGGTTGTACTTATCGTCTTCAAAGCTATGTCGCGTGCTGCGGTATGCGGAGACACTAAAAGCACCATAGTAGAACACAGATGAAGCTTCTAAGTTGATGTAATAGCCAGTAAGAAGTAGTACAATTCAAGTTTTAGGTATCGATTATTGACTTCTTAGCTGGCTTTGGTGCCTTGGACATGAGCTAGGACCTTAAGATTCTGCATGAAAGGAGGACTAGCAGCCGAGTTGCACGGGAGAATGTGAAAAGTGTTCATATGTAGTAAAAACCTGAGAAATCCGTCCGTTTTCGTCATTTGTTATCGAATCGACCTAAAGCCAGATCGTCACTTTGGCCGCTCTTCTCTCTGAAACGGTTCTACTTATCGTCTGCAAAGCTATGTCGCGTGCTGCGGTATGCGGAGACACTAAAAGCACCATAGTAGAAGACAGATGATGCTTCTAAGTTGATGTAATAGCCAGTAAGAAGTAGTACAATTCAAGTGTTAGGTACTGATTATTTACTTTTTAGCTGGCTTTGGTGCCTTGGACATGAGCTAGGACCTTAAGATTCTGCATGAAACGAGGGCTAGCAGCCGAGTTGCACGGGAGAATGTGAAAAGTGTTCATATGTAGTAAAAACCTGAGAAATCCGTCCGTTTTCGTCATTTGTTATCGAATCGACTTAAAGCCAGATCGTCACATTGGCCGCTCTTCTCTCTGAAACGGTTGTACTTATCGTCTGCAAAGCTATGTCGCGTGCTGCGGTATGCGGAGACAATAAAATCACCATAGTAGAACACAGATGAAGCTTCTAAGTCGATGTAATAGCCAGTAAGAAGTAGTACAATTCAAGTTTTAGGTATCGATTATTGACTTCTTAGATGGATTAGGTGCCTTGGACATGAGCTAGGAAGTTAAGATTCTGCATGAAAGGAGGACTAGCAGCCGAGTTGCACGGGACAATATGAAAAGTGTTCATATGTAGTAAAAAAATGAGAAATCCGTCCGTTTTCGTCATTTGTTATCGAATCGCCTTAAAGCCAGTTCGTCACTTGGCCGCTCTTCTCTCTGAAACGGCTGTACTTATCGTCTGCAAAGCTATGTCGCGTGCTGCGGTATGCGGAGACACTAAAAGCACCATAGTAGAACACAGATGAAGCTTCTAAGTTGATGTAATTGCCAGTAAGAATTAGTATAATTCAAGTTTTAGGTATCGATTATTGACTTTTTAGCTGGCTTTGGTGCCTTGGACATGAGCTAGGACCTTAAGATTCTGCATGAAAGGAGGACTAGCAGCCGAGTTGCACGGGAGAATGTGAAATGTGTTCATATGTAGTAGAAACCTGAGAAATCCGTACGTTTTCGTCATTTGTTATCGAATCGACTTAATGCCCGATCGTCACATTGGCCGCTCTTCTCTCTGAAACGGTTGTACTTATCGTCTGCAAAGCTATGTCGCGTGCTGCGGTATGTGGAGACAATAAAATCACCATAGTAGAACACAGATGAAGCTTCTAAGTCGATGTAATAGCCAGTAAGAAGTAGTACAATTCAAGTTTTAGGTATCGATTATTGACTTCTTAGATGGATTTGGTGCCTTGGACATGAGCTAGGAAGTTAAGATTCTGCATGAAAGAAGGACTAGCAGCCGAGTTGCACGGGACAATATGAAAAGTGTTCATATGTAGGAAAAAAATGAGAAATCCGTCCGTTTTCGTCATTTGTTATCGAATCGCCTTAAACCCAGATCGTCACTTGGCCGCTCTTCTCTCTGAAACGGCTGTACTTATCGTCTGCAAAGCTATGTCGCGTGCTGCGGTATGCGGAGACACTAAAAGCACCATAGTAGAACACAGATGAAGCTTCTAAGTTGATGTAATAGCCAGTAAGAAGTAGTATAATTCAAGTTTTAGGTATCGATTATTGACTTTTTACCTGGCTTTGGTGCCTTGGACATGAGCTAGGACCTTAAGATTCTGCATGAAAGGAGGACTAGCAGCCGAGTTGCACGGGAGAATGTGAAAAGTGTTCATATGTAGTAAAAACCTGAGAAATCCGTCCGTTTTCGTCATTTGTTATCGAATCGACTTAAAGCCAGATCGTCACATTGGCCGCTCTTCTCTCTGAAACGGTTGTACTTATCGTCTGCAAAGCTATGTCGCGTGCTGCGGTATGCGGAGACACTAAAAGCACCATAGTAGAACACAGATGAAGCTTCTAAGTTGATGTAATAGCCAGTAAGAAGTAGTATAATTCAAGATTTAGGTATCGATTATTGACTTTTTAGCTGGCTTTGGTGCCTTGGACATGAGCTAGGACCTTAAGACTCTGCATGAAAGGAGGACTAGCAGCCGAGTTGCACGGGAGAATGTGAAATGTGTTCATATGTAGTAGAAACCTGAGAAATCCGTACGTTTTCGGTATTTGTTATCGAATCGACTTAAAGCCCGATCGTCACATTGGCCGCTCTTCTCTCTGAAACGGTTGTACTTATCGTCTGCAAAGCTATGTCGCGTGCTGCGGTATGTGGAGACAATAAAATCACCATACTAGAACACAGATGAAGTTTTAAGTCGATGTAATAGCCAGTAAGAAGTAGTACAATTCAAGTTTTAGGTACTGATTATTTACTTTTTAGCTGGCTTTGGAGCCTTGGACATGAGCTAGGACCTTAAGATTCTGCATGAAAGGAGGACTAGCAGCCGCGTTGCACGGGAGAATGTGAAATGTGTTCATATGTAGTAAAAACCTGAGAAATCCGTCCGTTTTCGTCATTTGTTATCGAATCGACTTAAAGCCCGATCGTCACATTGGCCGCTCTTCTCTCTGAAACGGTTGTACTTATCGCCTGCAAAGCTATGTCGCGTGATGCGGTATGCGGAGACACTCAAAGCACCATAGTAGAACACAGATGAAGCTTCTAAGTTGATGTAATAGCCAGTAAGAAGTAGTACAATTCAAGTTTTAGGTATCGATTATTGACTTTTTAGCTGTCTTTGGTGCCTTGGACATGAGCTAGGACCTTAAGATTCTGCATCAAAAGAGGACTAGCAGCCGAGTTGTACGGGAGAATGTGAAATGTGTTCATATGTAGTAAAATCCTGAGAAATACGTCCGTTTTCGTCATTTGTTATCGAATCGACTTAAAGCCAGATCGTCACATTGGCTGCTCTTCTCTCTGAAACGGTTGTACTTATCGTCTGGAAAGCTTTGTCGCGTGCTGCGGTATGCGGAGACACTGAAAGCACCATAGTAGAACACAGATGAAGCTTCTAAGATGATGTAATAGCCAGTAAGAAGTAGTACAATTCAAGTTTTAGGTATCGATTATTGACTTTTTAGCTGGCTTTGGTGCCTTGGACATGAGCTAGGACCTTAAGATTCTGCATGAAAGGAGGACTAGCAGCCGAGTTGCACGGGAGAATGTGAAAAGTGTTCATATGTAGTAAAAACCTGAGAAATCCGTCCGTTTTCGTCATTTGTTATCGAATCGACTTAAAGCCAGATCGTCACATTGGCCCCTCTTTTCTCTGAAACGGTTGTACTTATCGTCTGCAAAGCTATGTCGCGTACTGCGGTGTGCGGAGACACTAAAAGCACCATGGTAGAACACAGATGAAGCTTCTAAGTTGATGTAATAGCCAGTAAGAAGTAGTACAATTCAAGTTTTAGGTATCGATTATTGACTTCTTAGCTGGCTTTGGTGCCTTGGACATGAGCTAGGACCTTAAGATTCTGCATGAAAGGAGGACTAGCAGCCGAGTTGCACGGGAGAATGTGAAAAGTGTTCATATGTAGTAAAAACCTGAGAAATCCGTCCGTTTTCGTCATTTGTTATCGAATCGACTTAGAGCCAGATCGTCACATTAGCCGCTCTTCTCTCTGAAACGGTTCTACTTATCGTCTGCAAAGCTATGTCTCGTGCTGCGGTATGCGGAGACACTAAAAGCACCATAGTAGAAGACAGATGAAGCTTCTAAGTTGATGTAATAGCCAGTAAGAAGTAGTACAATTCAAGTTTTAGGTATCGATTATTTACTTTTTAGCTGGCTTTGGTGCCTTGGACATGAGCTAGGACCTTAAGATTCTGCATGAAAGGAGGACTAGCAGCCGAGTTGCACGGGAGAATGTGAAAAGTGTTCATATGTAGTAAAAACTTGAGAAATCCGTCCGTTTTCGTCATTTGTTATCGAATTGACTTAAAGCCAGATCGTCACATTGGCCGCTCTTCTCTCTGAAACGGTTGTACTTATCGTCTGCAAAGCTATGTCGCGTGCTGCGGTATGCGGAGACAATAAAATCACCATAGTAGAACACAGATGAAGCTTCTAAGTCGATGTAATAGCCAGTAAGAAGTAGTACAAACAAGTTTTAGGTATCGATTATTGACTTTTTAGCTGGCTTTGGTGCCTTGGACATGAGCTATGACCTTAAGATTCTGCATGAAAGGAGGACTAGCAGCCGAGTTGCACGGGAGAATGTGAAAAGTGTTCATATGTAGTAAAAACCTGAGAAATCCGTCCGTTTTCGTCATTTGTTATCGAATCGACTTAAAGCCAGATCGTCACATTGGCTGCTCTTCTCTCTGAAACGGTTGTACTTATCGTCTGGAAAGCTTTGTCGCACGGGACAATATGAAAAGTGTTCATATGTAGTAAAAACCTGAGAAATCCGTCCGTTTTCGTCATTTGTTATCGAATCGAATTAAGGCCCGATCGTCACATTGGCCCTCTTCTCTCTGAAACGCTTGTACTTATCGTATGCAAAGCTATGTCGCGTGCTGCGGTATGTGGAGACAATAAAATCACCATAGTAGAACACAGATGATGTTTTAAGTCGATGTAATAGCCAGTAAGAAGTAGTACAATTCAAGTTTTAGGTATCGATTATTGACTTTTTAGCTGGCTTTGGTGCCTTGGACATGAGCTATGACCTTAAGATTCTGCATGAAAGGAGGACTAGCAGCCGAGTTGCACGGGAGAATGTGAAAAGTGTTCATATGTAGTAAAAACCTGAGAAATCCGTCCGTTTTCGTCATTTGTTATCGAATCGACTTAAAGCCAGATCGTCACATTGGCTGCTCTTCTCTCTGAAACGGTTGTACTTATCGTCTGGAAAGCTTTGTCGCGTGCTGCGGTAATGCGGAGACACTGAAAGCACCATAGTAGAACACAGATGAAGCTTCTAAGATGATGTAATAGCCAGTAAGAAGTAGTACAATTCAAGTTTTAGGTATCGATTATTGACTTTTTAGCTGGCTTTGGTGCCTTGGACATGAGCTAGGACCTTAAGATTCTGCATGAAAGGAGGACTAGCAGCCGAGTTGCACGGGAGAATGTGAAAAGTGTTCATATGTAGTAAAAACCTGAGAAATCCGTCCGTTTTCGTCATTTGTTATCGAATCGACTTAAAGCCAGATCGTCACATTGGCCCCTCTTTTCTCTGAAACGGTTGTACTTATCGTCTGCAAAGCTATGTCCGCGTACTGCGGTGTGCGGAGACACTAAAAGCACCATGGTAGAACACAGATGAAGCTACTAAGTTGATGTAATACCCAGTAAGAAGTAGTACAATTCAAGTTTTAGGTACTGATTATTTACTTTTTTAGCTGGCTTTGGAGCCTTGGACATGAGCTAGGACCTTAAGATTCTGCATGAAAGGAGGACTAGCAGCCGCGTTGCACGGGAGAATGTGAAATGTGTTCATATGTAGTAAAAACCTGGGAAATCCGTCCGTTTTCGTCATTTGTTATCGAATCGACTTAAAGCCAGATCGTCACATTGGCCGCTCTTCTCTCTGAAACGGTTGTACTTATCGCCTGCAAAGCTATGTCGCGTGATGCGGTAAGCGGAGACACTAAAAGCACCATAGTAGAACACAGATGAAGCTTCTAAGTTGATGTAATAGCCAGTAAGAAGTAGTACAATTCAAGTTTTAGGTATCGATTATTGACTTTTTAGCTGGCTTTGGTGCCTTGGACATGAGCTAGGACCTTAAGATTCTGCATGAAAGGAGGACTAGCAGCCGAGTTGCACGGGAGAATGTGAAAAGTGTTCATATGTAGTAAAAACCTGAGAAATCCGTCCGTTTTCGTCATTTGTTATCGAATCGACTTAAAGCCAGATCGTCACATTGGCCGCTCTTCTTTCTGAAACGGTTTGTACTTATCGCCTGCAAAGCTATGTCGCGTGATGCGGTATGCGAAGACACTAAAAGCACCATAGTAGAACACAGATGAAGCTTCTAAGTTGATGTAATAGCCAGTAAGAAGTAGTATAATTCAAGTTTTAGGTATCGATTATTGACTTTTTAGCTGGCTTTGGTGCCTTGGATATGAGCTAGGACCTTAAGATTCTGCATGAAAGGAGGACTAGCAGCCGAGTTGCACGGGAGAATGTGACGAGTGTTCATATGTAGTAAAAACCTGAGAAATCCGTCCGTTTTCGTCATTTGTTATCGAATCGACTTAAAGCCAGATCGTCACATTGGCCGCTCTTCTCTCTGAAACGGTTGTACTTATCGTCTGCAAAGCTATGTCGCGTGCTGCGGTATGCGGAGACTCTAAAAGTACCATAGTAGAACACAGATGAAACTTCTAAGTTGATGTAATAGCCAGTAAGAAGTAGTACAATTCAAGTTTTAGGTATCGATTATTGACTTTTTAGCTGGCTTTGATGCCTTGGACATGAGCTAGGACCTTAAGAATCTGCATGAAAGGAGGACTAGCAGCCGAGTTGCAGGGAAGAATGTGAAAAGTGTTCATATGTAGTAAAAACCTGAGAAATCCGTCCGTTTTCGTCATTTGTTATCGAATCGACTTAAAGCCAGATCGTCACATTGGCCGCTCTTCTCTTTGAAACGGTTGTACTTATCGTCTGCAAAGCTATGTCGCGTGCTGCGGTATGCGGAGACTCTAAAAGCACCATAGTAGAACACAGATGAAGCTTCTAAGTTGATGTAATAGCCAGTAAGAAGTAGTACAATTCAAGTTTTAGGTACTGATTATTTACTTTTAAGCTGGCTTTGGAGCCTTGGACATGAACTAGGACCTTAAGATTCTGCATGAAAGGAGGACTAGCAGCCGCGTTGCACGGGAGAATGTGAAATGTGTTCATATGTAGTAAAATCCTGAGAAATCCGTCCGTTTTCGTCATTTGTTATCGAATCGACTTAAAGCCCGATCGTCACATTGGCCGCTCTTCTCTCTGAAACGGTTGTACTTATCGCCTGCAAAGCTATGTCGCGTGATGCGGTATGCGGAGACACTAAAAGCACCATAGTAGAACACAGATGAAGCTTCTAAGTTGATGTAATAGCCAGTAAGAAGTAGTACAATTCAAGTTTTAGGTATCGATTATTGACTTTTTAGCTGGCTTTGGTGCCTTGGACATGAGCTAGGACCTTAAGATTCTGCATGAAAGGAGGACTAGCAGCCGCGTTGTACGGGAGAATGTGAAATGTGTTCATATGTAGTAAAATCCTGAGAAATTCGTCCGTTTTCGTCATTTGTTATCGAATCGACTTAAAGCCAGATTGTCACATTGGCCCCTCTTTTCTCTGAAACGGTTGTACTTATCGTCTGCAAAGCTATGTCGAGTACTGCGGTGTGCGGAGACACTAAAAGCACCATGGTAGAACACAGATGAAGCTTCTAAGTTGATGTAATAGCCAGTAAGAAGTAGTACAATTCAAGTTTTAGGTACTGATTATTTACTTTTTAGCTGGCTTTGGAGCCTTGGACATGAGCTAGGACCTTAAGATTCTGCATTAAAGGATGACTAGCGGCCGCGTTGTACGGGAGAATGTGAAATGTGTTCATATGTAGTAAAATCCTGAGAAATCCGTCCGTTTTCGTCATTTGTTATCGAATCGACTTAAAGCCAGATCGTCACATTGGCTGCTCTCCTCTCTGAAACGGTTGTACTTATCGTCTGGAAAGCTTCGTAGCGTGCTGCGGTATGCGGAGACACTAAAAGCACCATAGTAGAACACAGATGAAGCTTCTAAGATGATGTAATAGCCAGTAAGAAGTAGTACAATTCAAGTTTTAGGTATCGATTATTGACTTTTTAGCTGGCTTTGGTGCCTTGGACATGAGCTAGGACCTTAAGATTCTGCATGAAAGGAGGACTAGCAGCCGAGTTGCAAGGGAGAATGTGAGAAGTGTTCATATGTAGTAAAAACCTGAGAAATCCGTCCGTTTTCGTCATTTGTTATCGAATCGACTTAAAGCCAGATCGTCACATTGGCCCCTCTTTTCTCTGAAACGGTTGTACTTATCGTCTGCAAAGCTATGTCGCGTACTGCGGTGTGCGGAGACACTAAAAGCACCATGGTAGAACACAGATGAAGCTTCTAAGTTGATGTAATAGCCAGTAAGAAGTAGTACAATTCAAGTTTTAGGTATCGATTATTGACTTTTTAGCTGGCTTTGGTGCCTTGGACATGATCTAGGACCTTAAGATTCTGCATTAAAGGAGGACTAGCAGCCGCGATGCACGGGAGAATGTGAAATGTGTTCATATGTAGTAGAAAGCTGAGAAATCCGTCCGTTTTCGTCATTTGTTATCGAATCGACTTAAAGCCCGATCGTCACATTGGCCCCTCTTCTCTCTGAAACGGTTGTACTTATCGTCTGCAAAGCTATGTCGCGTGCTGCGGTATGCGGAGACAATAAAATCACCATAGTAGAACACAGATGAAGCTTCTAAGTCGATGTAATAGCCAGTAAGAAGTAGTACAATTCAAGTTTTAGGTACTGATTATTGACTTTTTAGCTGGCTTTGGTGCCTTGGACATGAGCTAGGACCTTAAGATTCTGCATGAAAGGAGGACTAGCAGCCGAGTTGCATGGGAGAATCTGAAAAGTGTTCATATGTAGTAAAAACCTGAGAAATCCGTCCGTTTTCGTCATTTGTTATCGAATCGAATTAAAGCCAGATCGTCACATTGGCCGCTCTTCTCTCTGAAACGGTTGTACTTATCGTCTGCAAAGCTATGTCGCGTGCTGCGGTATGCGGAGACACTGAAAGCACCATAGTAGAACACAGATGAAGCTTCTAAGATGATGTAATAGCCAGTAAGAAGTAGTACAATTCAAGTTTTAGGTATCGATTATTGACTTTTTAGCTGGCTTTGGTGCCTTGGACATGAGCTAGGACCTTAAGATTCTGCATGAAAGGAGGACTAGCGGCCGCGTTGTACGGGAGAATGTGAAATGTGTTCATATGTAGTAAAATCCTGAGAAATCCGTCCGTTTTCGTCATTTGTTATCGAATCGACTTAAAGCCAGATCGTCACATTGGCTGCTCTTCTCTCTGAAACGGTAGTACTTATCGTCTGGAAAGCTTTGTAGCGTGCTGCGGTATGCGGAGACACTGAAAGCACCATAGTAGAACACAGATGAAGCTTCTAAGATGATGTAATAGCCAGTAAGAAGTAGTACAATTCAAGTTTTAGGTATCGATTATTGACTTTTTAGCTGGCTTTGGTGCCTTGGACATGAGCTAGGACCTTAAGATTCTGCATGAAAGGAGGACTAGCAGCCGAGTTGCACGGGAGAATGTGAAAAGTGTTCATATGTAGTAAAAAAATGAGAAATCCGTCCGTTTTCGTCATTTGTTATCGAATCGACTTAAAGCCAGATCGTCAAATTGGCCCCTCTTTTCTCTGAAACGGTTGTACTTATCGTCTGTAAAGCTATGTCGCGTACTGCGGTATGCGGAGACACTAAAAGCACCATTGTAGAACACAGATGAAGCTTCTAAGTTGATGTAATAGCCAGTAAGAAGTAGTACAATTCAAGTTTTAGGTATCGATTATTGACTTTTTAGCTGGCTTTGGTGCCTTGGACATGAGCTAGGACCTTAAGATTCTGCATGAAAGGAGGACTAGCAGCCGCGTTGCACGGGAGAATGTGAAATGTGTTCATATGTAGTAGAAACCTGAGAAATCCGTCCGTTTTCGTCATTTGTTATCGAATCGAATTAAAGCCAGATCGTCACATTGGCCGCTCTTCTCTCTGAAACGGTTGTACTTATCGTCTGCAAAGCTATGTCGCGTGCTGCGGTATGCGGAGACACTAAAAGCACCATGGTAGAACACAGATGAAGCTTCTAAGTTGATGTAATAGCGAGTAAGATGTAGTACAATTCAAGATTTAGGTATCGATTATTGACTATTTAGCTGGCTTTGGTGCCTTGGACATGAGCTAGGACCTTAAGATTCTGCATTAAAGGAGGACTAGCAGCAGAGTTGCACGGGAGAATGTGAAAAGTATTCATATGTAGTAAAAACCTGAGAAATCCGTCCGTTTTCGTCATTTGTTATCGAATCGACTTAAAGCCAGATCGTCACATTGGCCGCTCTTCTTTCTGAAACGGTTGTACTTATCGTCTTCAAAGCTATGTCGCGTGCTGCGGTATGCGGAGACACTAAAAGCACCATAGTAGAACACAGATGAAGCTTCTAAGTTGATGTAATTGCCAGTAAGAAGTAGTACAATTCAAGTTTTATTTAGCGATTATTGAATTTTAGCTGGCTTTGGTGCCTTGGACATGAGCTAGGACCTTAAGATTCTGCATCAAAAGGAGGACTAGCAGCCGAGTTGCACGGGAGAATGTGAAAAGTGTTCATATGTAGTAAAAACCTGAGAAATCCGTCCGTTTTCGTCATTTGTTATCGAATCGACTTAAAGCCAAATCGTCACATTGGCCGCTCTGCTCTCTGAAACGGTTGTACTTATCGTCTGGAAAGCTTTGTCGCGTGCTGCGGTATGCGGAGACACTAAAAGCACCATAGTAGAACACAGATGAAGCTTCTAAGATGATGTAATAGCCAGTAAGAGGTAGTACAATTCAAGTTTTAGGTATCGATTATTGACATTTTAGCTGGCTTTGGTGCCTTGGACATGAGCTAGATCCTTAAGATTCTGCATGAAAGGAGGACTAGCAGCCGAGTTGCACGGGAGAATGTGAAAGGTGTTCATATGTAGTAAAAACCTGAGAAATCCGTCCGTTTTCGTCATTTGTTATCGAATCGACTTAAAGCCAGATCGTCACATTGGCCGCTCTTCTCTCTGAAACGGTTGTACTTATCGTCTGCAAAGCTATGTCGCGTGCTGCGGTATGCGGAGACCCCCTAACGCACCATAGTAGAACACAGATGAAGCTTCTATGATGATGTAATAGCCAGTAAGAAGTAGTACAATTCAAGTTTTAGGTATCGATTATTGACTTTTTAGCTGGCTTTGGTGCCTTGGACATGAGCTAGGACCTTAAGATTCTGCATGAAAGGAGAACTAGCAGCCGCGTTGGATAGGAGAATGTGAAAAGTGTTCATATGTAGTAAAAACCTGAGAAATCCGTCCGTTTTCGTCATTTGTTATCGAATCGACTTAAAGCCAGATCGTCGCATTGGCTGCTCTTCTCTCTGAAACGGTTGTACTTATCGTCTGGAAAGCTTTGTCGCGTGCTGCGGTATGCGGAGACACTAAAAGCACCATAGCAGAACACAGATGAAGCTTCTAAGATGATGTAATAGCCAGTAAGAAGTAGTACAATTCAAGTTTTAGGTATCGATTATTGACTTTTTAGCTGGCTTTGGTGCCTTGGACATGAGCTAGGACCTTAAGATTCTGCATGAAAGGAGGACTAGCAGCCGCGTTGGATAGGAGAATGTGAAAAGTGTTCATATGTAGTAAAAACCTGAGAAATCCGTCCGTTTTCGTCATTTGTTATCGAATCGACTTAAAGCCAGATCGTCACATTGGCCGCTCTTCTCTCTGAAACGGTTGTACTTATCGCCTGCAAAGCTATGTCGCGTGATGCGGTAAGCGGAGACACTAAAAGCACCATAGTAGAACACAGATAAAGCTTCTAAGTTGATGTAATAGCCAGTAAGAAGTAGTACAATTCAAGTTTTAGGTATCGATTATTGACTTTTTAGCTGGCTTTGGTGCCTTGGACATGAGCTAGGACCTTAAGAATCTGCATGAAAGGAGGACTAGCAGCCGAGTTGCACGGGAGAATGTGAAAAGTGTTCATATGTAGTAAAAACCTGAGAAATCCGTCCGTTTTCGTCATTTGTTATCGAATCGACTTAAAGCCAGATCGTCACATTGGCCGCTCTTCTCTCTGAAACGGTTGTACTTATCGCCTTCAAAGCTATGTCGCGTGCTGCGGTATGCGGAGACACTAAAAGCACCATAGTAGAACACAGATGAAGCTTCTAAGTTGATGTAATAGCCAGTAAGAAGTAGTACAATTCAAGTTTTAGGTATCGATTATTGACTTCTTAGCTGGCTTTGGTGCCTTGGACTTGAGCTAGGACCTTAAGATTCTGCATGAAAGGAGGACTAGCAACCGAGTTGCACGGGAGAATGTGAAAAGTGTTCATATGTAGTAAAAACCTGAGAAATCCGTCCGTTTTCGTCATTTGTTATCGAATCGACTTAAAGCCAGATCGTCACATTGGCCCCTCTTTTCTCTGAAACGGTTGTACTTATCGTCTGCAAAGCTATGTCGCGTACTGCGGTGTGCGGAGACACTAAAAGCACCATGGTAGAACACAGATGAAGCTTCTAAGTTGATGTAATAGCCAGTAAGAAGTAGTACAATTCAAGTTTTAGGTATCGATTATTGACTTTTTAGCTGGCTTTGGTGCCTTGGACATGATCTAGGACCTTAAGATTCTGCATTAAAGGAGGACTAGCAGCCGCGATGCACGGGAGAATGTGAAATGTGTTCATATGTAGTAGAAAGCTGAGAAATCCGTCCGTTTTCGTCATTTGTTATCGAATCGACTTAAAGCCCGATCGTCACATTGGCCCCTCTTCTCTCTGAAACGGTTGTACTTATCGTCTGCAAAGCTATGTCGCGTGCTGCGGTATGCGGAGACAATAAAATCACCATAGTAGAACACAGATGAAGCTTCTAAGTCGATGTAATAGCCAGTAAGAAGTAGTACAATTCAAGTTTTAGGTACTGATTATTGACTTTTTAGCTGGCTTTGGTGCCTTGGACATGAGCTAGGACCTTAAGATTCTGCATGAAAGGAGGACTAGCAGCCGAGTTGCATGGGAGAATCTGAAAAGTGTTCATATGTAGTAAAAACCTGAGAAATCCGTCCGTTTTCGTCATTTGTTATCGAATCGAATTAAAGCCAGATCGTCACATTGGCCGCTCTTCTCTCTGAAACGGTTGTACTTATCGTCTGCAAAGCTATGTCGCGTGCTGCGGTATGCGGAGACACTAAAAGCACCATAGTAGAACACAGATGAAGCTTCTATGATGATGTAATAGCCAGTAAGAAGTAGTACAATTCAAGTTTTAGGTATCGATTATTGACTTTTTAGCTGGCATTGGTGCCTTGGACATGAGCTAGGACCTTAAGATTCTGCATGAAAGGAGGACTAGCACCCGCGTTGGATAGGAGAGTGTGAAAAGTGTTCATATGTAGTAAAAACCTGAGAAATCCGTCCGTTTTCGTCATTTGTTATCGAATCGACTTAAAGCCAGATCGTCACATTGGCTGCTCCGATCTCTGAAACGGTTGTACTTATCGTCTGGAAAGCTTTGTCGCGTGCTGCGGTATGCGGAGACACTAAAAGCACCATAGTAGAACACAGATGAAGATTCTAAGTTGATGTAATAGCCAGTAAGAAGTAGTACAATTCAAGTTTTAGGTATCGATTATTGACTTTTTAGCTGGCTTTGGTGCCTTGGACATGAGCTAGGACCTTAAGATTCTGCATGAAAGGAGGACTAGCTGCCGCGTTGTACGGGAGAATGTGAAATGTGTTCATATGTAGTAAAATCCTGAGAAATCCGTCCGTTTTCGTCATTTGTTATCGAATCGACTTAAAGCCAGATCGTCACATTGGCTGCTCTTCTCTCTGAAACGGTAGTACTTATCGTCTGGAAAGCTTTGTAGCGTGCTGCGGTATGCGGAGACACTGAAAGCACCATAGTAGAACACAGATGAAGCTTCTAAGATGATGTAATAGCCAGTAAGAAGTAGTACAATTCAAGTTTTAGGTATCGATTATTGACTTTTTAGCTGGCTTTGGTGCCTTGGACATGAGCTAGGACCTTAAGATTCTGCATGAAAGGAGGACTAGCAGCCGAGTTGCACGGGAGAATGTGAAAAGTGTTCATATGTAGTAAAAAAATGAGAAATCCGTCCGTTTTCGTCATTTGTTATCGAATCGACTTAAAGCCAGATCGTCAAATTGGCCCCTCTTTTCTCTGAAACGGTTGTACTTATCGTCTGTAAAGCTATGTCGCGTACTGCGGTATGCGGAGACACTAAAAGCACCATTGTAGAACACAGATGAAGCTTCTAAGTTGATGTAATAGCCAGTAAGAAGTAGTACAATTCAAGTTTTAGGTATCGATTATTGACTTTTTAGCTGGCTTTGGTGCCTTGGACATGAGCTAGGACCTTAAGATTCTGCATGAAAGGAGGACTAGCAGCCGCGTTGCACGGGAGAATGTGAAATGTGTTCATATGTAGTAGAAACCTGAGAAATCCGTCCGTTTTCGTCATTTGTTATCGAATCGAATTAAAGCCAGATCGTCACATTGGCCGCTCTTCTCTCTGAAACGGTTGTACTTATCGTCTGCAAAGCTATGTCGCGTGCTGCGGTATGCGGAGACACTAAAAGCACCATGGTAGAACACAGATGAAGCTTCTAAGTTGATGTAATAGCGAGTAAGATGTAGTACAATTCAAGATTTAGGTATCGATTATTGACTATTTAGCTGGCTTTGGTGCCTTGGACATGAGCTAGGACCTTAAGATTCTGCATTAAAGGAGGACTAGCAGCAGAGTTGCACGGGAGAATGTGAAAAGTATTCATATGTAGTAAAAACCTGAGAAATCCGTCCGTTTTCGTCATTTGTTATCGAATCGACTTAAAGCCAGATCGTCACATTGGCCGCTCTTCTTTCTGAAACGGTTGTACTTATCGTCTTCAAAGCTATGTCGCGTGCTGCGGTATGCGGAGACACTAAAAGCACCATAGTAGAACACAGATGAAGCTTCTAAGTTGATGTAATTGCCAGTAAGAAGTAGTACAATTCAAGTTTTATTTAGCGATTATTGAATTTTAGCTGGCTTTGGTGCCTTGGACATGAGCTAGGACCTTAAGATTCTGCATCACAAGGAGGACTAGCAGCCGAGTTGCACGGGAGAATGTGAAAAGTGTTCATATGTAGTAAAAACCTGAGAAATCCGTCCGTTTTCGTCATTTGTTATCGAATCGACTTAAAGCCAAATCGTCACATTGGCCGCTCTGCTCTCTGAAACGGTTGTACTTATCGTCTGGAAAGCTTTGTCGCGTGCTGCGGTATGCGGAGACACTAAAAGCACCATAGTAGAACACAGATGAAGCTTCTAAGATGATGTAATAGCCAGTAAGAGGTAGTACAATTCAAGTTTTAGGTATCGATTATTGACATTTTAGCTGGCTTTGGTGCCTTGGACATGAGCTAGATCCTTAAGATTCTGCATGAAAGGAGGACTAGCAGCCGAGTTGCACGGGAGAATGTGAAAGGTGTTCATATGTAGTAAAAACCTGAGAAATCCGTCCGTTTTCGTCATTTGTTATCGAATCGACTTAAAGCCAGATCGTCACATTGGCCGCTCTTCTCTCTGAAACGGTTGTACTTATCGTCTGCAAAGCTATGTCGCGTGCTGCGGTATGCGGAGACCCCCTAACGCACCATAGTAGAACACAGATGAAGCTTCTATGATGATGTAATAGCCAGTAAGAAGTAGTACAATTCAAGTTTTAGGTATCGATTATTGACTTTTTAGCTGGCTTTGGTGCCTTGGACATGAGCTAGGACCTTAAGATTCTGCATGAAAGGAGAACTAGCAGCCGCGTTGGATAGGAGAATGTGAAAAGTGTTCATATGTAGTAAAAACCTGAGAAATCCGTCCGTTTTCGTCATTTGTTATCGAATCGACTTAAAGCCAGATCGTCGCATTGGCTGCTCTTCTCTCTGAAACGGTTGTACTTATCGTCTGGAAAGCTTTGTCGCGTGCTGCGGTATGCGGAGACACTAAAAGCACCATAGCAGAACACAGATGAAGCTTCTAAGATGATGTAATAGCCAGTAAGAAGTAGTACAATTCAAGTTTTAGGTATCGATTATTGACTTTTTAGCTGGCTTTGGTGCCTTGGACATGAGCTAGGACCTTAAGATTCTGCATGAAAGGAGGACTAGCAGCCGCGTTGGATAGGAGAATGTGAAAAGTGTTCATATGTAGTAAAAACCTGAGAAATCCGTCCGTTTTCGTCATTTGTTATCGAATCGACTTAAAGCCAGATCGTCACATTGGCCGCTCTTCTCTCTGAAACGGTTGTACTTATCGCCTGCAAAGCTATGTCGCGTGATGCGGTAAGCGGAGACACTAAAAGCACCATAGTAGAACACAGATAAAGCTTCTAAGTTGATGTAATAGCCAGTAAGAAGTAGTACAATTCAAGTTTTAGGTATCGATTATTGACTTTTTAGCTGGCTTTGGTGCCTTGGACATGAGCTAGGACCTTAAGAATCTGCATGAAAGGAGGACTAGCAGCCGAGTTGCACGGGAGAATGTGAAAAGTGTTCATATGTAGTAAAAACCTGAGAAATCCGTCCGTTTTCGTCATTTGTTATCGAATCGACTTAAAGCCAGATCGTCACATTGGCCGCTCTTCTCTCTGAAACGGTTGTACTTATCGCCTTCAAAGCTATGTCGCGTGCTGCGGTATGCGGAGACACTAAAAGCACCATAGTAGAACACAGATGAAGCTTCTAAGTTGATGTAATAGCCAGTAAGAAGTAGTACAATTCAAGTTTTAGGTATCGATTATTGACTTCTTAGCTGGCTTTGGTGCCTTGGACTTGAGCTAGGACCTTAAGATTCTGCATGAAAGGAGGACTAGCAACCGAGTTGCACGGGAGAATGTGAAAAGTGTTCATATGTAGTAAAAACCTGAGAAATCCGTCCGTTTTCGTCATTTGTTATCGAATCGACTTAAAGCCCGATCGTCACATTGGCCGCTCTTCTCTCTGAAACGGTTGTACTTATCGTCTGCAAAGCTATGTCGCGTGCTGCGGTATGTGGAGACAATAAAATCACCATAGTAGAACACAGATGAAGCTTCTATGTCGATGTAATAGCCAGTAAGAAGTAGTACAATTCAAGTTTTAGGTATCGATTATTGACTTCTTAGATGGATTTGGTGCCTTGGACATGAGCTAGGAAGTTAAGATTCTGCATGAGAGGAGGACTAGCAGCCGAGTTGCACGGGACAATATGAAAAGTGTTCATATGTAGTAAAAAAATGAGAAATCCGTCCGTTTTCGTCATTTGTTATCGAATCGCCTTAAAGCCAGATCGTCACTTGGCCGCTCTTCTCTCTGAAACGGCTGTACTTGTCGTCTGCAAAGCTATGTCGCGTGCTGCGGTATGCGGAGACCCTAAAAGCACCATAGTAGAACACAGATGAAGCTTCTAAGTTGATGTAATAGCCAGTAAGAAGTAGTATAATTCAAGTTTTAGGTATCGATTATTGACTTTTTACCTGGCTTTGGTGCCTTGGACATGAGCTAGGACCTTAAGATTCTGCATGAAAGGAGGACTAGCAGCCGAGTTGCACGGGAGAATGTGAAAAGTGTTCATATGTAGTAAAAACCTGAGAAATCCGTCCGTTTTCGTCATTTGTTATCGAATCGACTTAAAGCCAGATCGTCACATTGGCTGCTCTTCTCTCTGAAACGGTTGTACTTATCGTCTGCAAAGCTATGTCGCGTGCTGCGGTATGCGGAGACAATAAAATCACCATAGTAGAACACAGATGAAGCTTCTAAGTCGATGTAATAGCCAGTAAGAAGTAGTACAATTCAAGTTTTAGGTATCGATTATTGAATTCTTAGATGGATTTGGTGCCTTGGACATGAGCTAGGAAGTTAAGATTCTGCATGAAAGGAGGACTAGCAGCCGAGTTGCACGGGACAATATGAAAAGTGTTCATATGTAGTAAGAAAATGAGAAATCCGTCCGTTTTCGTCATTTGTTATCGAATCGCCTTAAAGCCAGATCGTCACTTGGCCGCTTTTCTCTCTGAAACGGTTGTACTTATCGTCTGCAAAGCTATGTCGCGTGCTGCGGTATGTGGAGACAATAAAATCACCATAGTAGAACACAGATGAAGCTTCTAAGTCGATGTAATAGCCAGTAAGAAGTAGTACAATTCAAGTTTTAGGTATCGATTATTGACTTTTTAGCTGGCTTTGGTGTCTTGGACATGAGCTAGGACCTTAAGATTCTGCATGAAAGGAGGACTAGCAGCCGCGTTGTACGGGAGAATGTGAAATGTGTTCATATGTAGTAAAATCCTGAGAAATACGTCCGTTTTCGTCATTTGTTATCGATTCGACTTAAAGCCAGATCGTCACATTGGCTGCTCTTCTCTCTGAAACGGTTGTACTTATCGTCTGGAAAGCTTTGTCGCATGCTGCGGTATGCGGAGACACTGAAAGCACCATAGTAGAACACAGATGAAGCTTCTAAGATGATGTAATAGCCAGTAAGAAGTAGTACAATTCAAGTTTTAGGTATCGATTATTGACTTTTTAGCTGGCTTTGGTGCCTTGGACATGAGCTATGACCTTAAGATTCTGCATGAAAGGAGGACTAGCAGCCGAGTTGCACGGGAGAATGTGAAAAGTGTTCATATGTAGTAAAAACCTGAGAAATCCGTCCGTTTTCGTCATTTGTTATCGAATCGACTTAAAGCCAGATCGTCACATTGGCCGCTCTTCTCTCTGAAACGGTTGTACTTATCGCCTGCAAAGCTATGTCGCGTGATGCGGTATGCGGAGACACTAAAAGCACCATAGTAGAACACAGATGAAGCTTCTAAGTTGATGTAATAGCCAGTAAGAAGTAGTATAATTCAAGTTTGAGGTATCGATTATTGACTTTTTAGCTGGCTTTGGTGCCTTGGATATGAGCTAGGACCTTAAGATTCTGCATGAAAGGAGGACTAGCAGCCGAGTTGCACGGGAGAATGTGAAAAGTGTTCATATGTAGTAAAAACCTGAGAAATCCGTCCGTTTTCGTCATTTGTTATCGAATCGACTTAAAGCCAGATCGTCACATTGGCCGCTCTTCTCTCTGAAACGGTTCTACTTATCGTCTGCAAAGCTATGCCGAGTGCTGCGGATTGCGGAGACACTAAAAGCACCATAGTAGAACACAGATGAAGCTTCTAAGTTGATGTAATAGCCAGTAAGAAGTAGTACAATTCAAGTTTTAGGTACTGATTATTTACTTTTTAGCTGGCTTTGGAGCCTTGGACATGAGCTAGGACCTTAAGATTCAGCATGAAAGGAGGACTAGCAGCCGCGTTGCACGGGAGAATGTGAAATGTGTTCATATGTAGTAAAAACCTGAGAAATCCGTCCGTTTTCGTCATTTGTTATCGAATCGACTTAAAGCCCGATCGTCACATTGGCCGCTCTTCTCTCTGAAACGGTTGTACTTATCGCCTGCAAAGCTATGTCGCGTGATGCGGTATGCGGAGACACTAAAAGCACCATAGTAGAACACAGATGAAGATTCTAAGTTGATGTAATAGCCAGTAAGAAGTAGTACAATTCAAGTTTTAGGTATCGATTTTTGACTTTTTAGCTGGCTTTGGTGCCTTGGACATGCGCTAGGACCTTAAGATTCTGCATGAAAGGAGGACTAGCAGCCGAGTTGCACGGGAGAATGTGAAAAGTGTTCATATGTAGTAAAAATCTGAGAAATCCGTCCGTTTTCGTCATTTGTTATCGAATTGACTTAAAGCCAGATCGTCACATTGGCCGCTCTTCTCTCTGAAACGGTTCTACTTATCGTCTGCAAAGCTATGTCGCGTGCTGCGGTATGCGGAGATACTAAAAGCACCATAGTAGAAGACAGAAGAAGCTTCTAAGTTGATGTAATAGCCAGTAAGAAGTAGTACAATTCAAGTTTTAGGTACTGATTATTTACTTTTTAGCTGGCTTTGGTGCCTTGGACATGAGCTAGGACCATAAGATTCTGCATGAAAGGAGGACTAGCAGCCGAGTTGCACGGGAGAATTTGAAAAGTGTTCATATGTAGTAAAAACTTGAGAAATACGTCCGTTTTCGTCATTTGTTATCGAATTGACTTAAAGCCAGATCGTCACATTGGCTGCTCTTCTCTCTGAAACGGTTGTACTTATCGTCTGCAAAGCTATGTCGCGTGCTGCGGTATGCGGAGACAATAAAATCACCATAGTAGAACACAGATGAAGCTTCTAAGTTGATGTAATAGCCAGTAAGAAGTAGTACAATTCAAGTTTTAGGTATCGATTATTGACTTTTTAGCTGGCTTTGGTGCCTTAGACATGAGCTAGGACCTTAAGATTCTGCATGAAAGGAGGACTAGCAGCCGAGTTGCACGGGACAATATGAAAAGTGTTCATATGTAGTAAGAAAATGAGAAATCCGTCCGTTTTCGTCATTTGTTATCGAATCGCCTTAAAGCCAGATCGTCACTTGGCCGCTTTTCTCTCTGAAACGGTTGTACTTATCGTCTGCAAAGCTATGTCGCGTGCTGCGGTATGTGGAGACAATAAAATCACCATAGTAGAACACAGATGAAGCTTCTAAGTCGATGTAATAGCCAGTAAGAAGTAGTACAATTCAAGTTTTAGGTATCGATTATTGACTTTTTAGCTGGCTTTGGTGTCTTGGACATGAGCTAGGACCTTAAGATTCTGCATGAAAGGAGGACTAGCAGCCGCGTTGTACGGGAGAATGTGAAATGTGTTCATATGTAGTAAAATCCTGAGAAATACGTCCGTTTTCGTCATTTGTTATCGATTCGACTTAAAGCCAGATCGTCACATTGGCTGCTCTTCTCTCTGAAACGGTTGTACTTATCGTCTGGAAAGCTTTGTCGCATGCTGCGGTATGCGGAGACACTGAAAGCACCATAGTAGAACACAGATGAAGCTTCTAAGATGATGTAATAGCCAGTAAGAAGTAGTACAATTCAAGTTTTAGGTATCGATTATTGACTTTTTAGCTGGCTTTGGTGCCTTGGACATGAGCTATGACCTTAAGATTCTGCATGAAAGGAGGACTAGCAGCCGAGTTGCACGGGAGAATGTGAAAAGTGTTCATATGTAGTAAAAACCTGAGAAATCCGTCCGTTTTCGTCATTTGTTATCGAATCGACTTAAAGCCAGATCGTCACATTGGCCGCTCTTCTCTCTGAAACGGTTGTACTTATCGCCTGCAAAGCTATGTCGCGTGATGCGGTATGCGGAGACACTAAAAGCACCATAGTAGAACACAGATGAAGCTTCTAAGTTGATGTAATAGCCAGTAAGAAGTAGTATAATTCAAGTTTGAGGTATCGATTATTGACTTTTTAGCTGGCTTTGGTGCCTTGGATATGAGCTAGGACCTTAAGATTCTGCATGAAAGGAGGACTAGCAGCCGAGTTGCACGGGAGAATGTGAAAAGTGTTCATATGTAGTAAAAACCTGAGAAATCCGTCCGTTTTCGTCATTTGTTATCGAATCGACTTAAAGCCAGATCGTCACATTGGCCGCTCTTCTCTCTGAAACGGTTCTACTTATCGTCTGCAAAGCTATGCCGAGTGCTGCGGATTGCGGAGACACTAAAAGCACCATAGTAGAACACAGATGAAGCTTCTAAGTTGATGTAATAGCCAGTAAGAAGTAGTACAATTCAAGTTTTAGGTACTGATTATTTACTTTTTAGCTGGCTTTGGAGCCTTGGACATGAGCTAGGACCTTAAGATTCAGCATGAAAGGAGGACTAGCAGCCGCGTTGCACGGGAGAATGTGAAATGTGTTCATATGTAGTAAAAACCTGAGAAATCCGTCCGTTTTCGTCATTTGTTATCGAATCGACTTAAAGCCCGATCGTCACATTGGCCGCTCTTCTCTCTGAAACGGTTGTACTTATCGCCTGCAAAGCTATGTCGCGTGATGCGGTATGCGGAGACACTAAAAGCACCATAGTAGAACACAGATGAAGATTCTAAGTTGATGTAATAGCCAGTAAGAAGTAGTACAATTCAAGTTTTAGGTATCGATTTTTGACTTTTTAGCTGGCTTTGGTGCCTTGGACATGCGCTAGGACCTTAAGATTCTGCATGAAAGGAGGACTAGCAGCCGAGTTGCACGGGAGAATGTGAAAAGTGTTCATATGTAGTAAAAATCTGAGAAATCCGTCCGTTTTCGTCATTTGTTATCGAATTGACTTAAAGCCAGATCGTCACATTGGCCGCTCTTCTCTCTGAAACGGTTCTACTTATCGTCTGCAAAGCTATGTCGCGTGCTGCGGTATGCGGAGATACTAAAAGCACCATAGTAGAAGACAGAAGAAGCTTCTAAGTTGATGTAATAGCCAGTAAGAAGTAGTACAATTCAAGTTTTAGGTACTGATTATTTACTTTTTAGCTGGCTTTGGTGCCTTGGACATGAGCTAGGACCATAAGATTCTGCATGAAAGGAGGACTAGCAGCCGAGTTGCACGGGAGAATTTGAAAAGTGTTCATATGTAGTAAAAACTTGAGAAATACGTCCGTTTTCGTCATTTGTTATCGAATTGACTTAAAGCCAGATCGTCACATTGGCCGCTCTTCTCTCTGAAACGGTTGTACTTATCGTCTGCAAAGCTATGTCGCGTGCTGCGGTATGCGGAGACAATAAAATCACCATAGTAGAACACAGATGAAGCTTCTAAGTCGATGTAATAGCCAGTAAGAAGTAGTACAATTCAAGTTTTAGGTATCGATTATTGACTTCTTAGATGGATTTGGTGCCTTGGACAAGAGCTAGGAAGTTAAGATTCTGCATGAAAGGAGGACTAGCAGCCGCGTTGCACGGGACAATATGAAAAGTGTTCATATGTAGTAAAAAAATGAGAAATCCGTCCGTTTTCGTCATTTGTTATCGAATCGACTTAAAGCCAGATCGTCACTTGGCCGCTCTTCTCTCTGAAACGGCTGTACTTATCGTCTGCAAAGCTATGTCGCGTGCTGCGGTATGCGGAGACACTAAAACCACCATAGTAGAACACAGATGAAGATTCTAAGTTGATGTAATAGCCAGTAAGAAGTAGTATAATTCAAGTTTTAGGTATCGATTATTGACTTTTTAGCTGGCTTTGGTGCCTTGGACATGAGCTAGGACCTTAAGATTCTGCATGAAAGGAGGACTAGCAGCCGAGTTGCACGGGAGAATGTGAAATGTGTTCATATGTAGTAGAAACCTGAGAAATCCGTACGTTTTCGTCATTTGTTATCGAATCGACTTAAAGCCCGATCGTCACATTGGCCGCTCTTCTCTCTGAAACGGTTGTACTTATCGTCTGCAAAGCTATGTCGCGTGATGCGGTATGTGGAGACAATAAAATCACCATAGTAGAACACAGATGAAGCTTCTAAGTCGATGTAATAGCCAGTAAGAAGTAGTACAATTCAAGTTTTAGGTATCGATTATTGACTTTTTAGCTGGCTTTGGTGTCTTGGACATGAGCTAGGACCTTAAGATTCTGCATGAAAGGAGGACTAGCAGCCGCGTTGTACGGGAGAATGTGAAATGTGTTCATATGTAGTAAAATCCTGAGAAATACGTCCGTTTTCGTCATTTGTTATCGATTCGACTTAAAGCCAGATCGTCACATTGGCTGCTCTTCTCTCTGAAACGGTTGTACTTATCGTCTGGAAAGCTTTGTCGCATGCTGCGGTATGCGGAGACACTGAAAGCACCATAGTAGAACACAGATGAAGCTTCTAAGATGATGTAATAGCCAGTAAGAAGTAGTACAATTCAAGTTTTAGGTATCGATTATTGACTTTTTAGCTGGCTTTGGTGCCTTGGACATGAGCTATGACCTAAAGATTCTGCATGAAAGGAGGACAAGCAGCCGAGTTGCACGGGAGAATGTGAAAAGTGTTCATATGTAGTAAAAACCTGAGAAATCCGTCCGTTTTCGTCATTTGTTATCGAATCGACTTAAAGCCAGATCGTCACATTGGCCGCTCTTCTCTCTGAAACGGTTGTACTTATCGCCTGCAAAGCTATGTCGCGTGATGCGGTATGCGGAGACACTAAAAGCACCATAGTAGAACACAGATGAAGCTTCTAAGTTGATGTAATAGCCAGTAAGAAGTAGTATAATTCAAGTTTGAGGTATCGATTATTGACTTTTTAGCTGGCTTTGGTGCCTTGGATATGAGCTAGGACCTTAAGATTCTGCATGAAAGGAGGACTAGCAGCCGAGTTGCACGGGAGAATGTGAAAAGTGTTCATATGTAGTAAAAACCTGAGAAATCCGTCCGTTTTCGTCATTTGTTATCGAATCGACTTAAAGCCAGATCGTCACATTGGCCGCTCTTCTCTCTGAAACGGTTCTACTTATCGTCTGCAAAGCTATGCCGAGTGCTGCGGATTGCGGAGACACTAAAAGCACCATAGTAGAACACAGATGAAGCTTCTAAGTTGATGTAATAGCCAGTAAGAAGTAGTACAATTCAAGTTTTAGGTACTGATTATTTACTTTTTAGCTGGCTTTGGAGCCTTGGACATGAGCTAGGACCTTAAGATTCAGCATGAAAGGAGGACTAGCAGCCGCGTTGCACGGGAGAATGTGAAATGTGTTCATATGTAGTAAAAACCTGAGAAATCCGTCCGTTTTCGTCATTTGTTATCGAATCGACTTAAAGCCCGATCGTCACATTGGCCGCTCTTCTCTCTGAAACGGTTGTACTTATCGCCTGCAAAGCTATGTCGCGTGATGCGGTATGCGGAGACACTAAAAGCACCATAGTAGAACACAGATGAAGATTCTAAGTTGATGTAATAGCCAGTAAGAAGTAGTACAATTCAAGTTTTAGGTATCGATTTTTGACTTTTTAGCTGGCTTTGGTGCCTTGGACATGCGCTAGGACCTTAAGATTCTGCATGAAAGGAGGACTAGCAGCCGAGTTGCACGGGAGAATGTGAAAAGTGTTCATATGTAGTAAAACTCTGAGAAATCCGTCCGTTTTCGTCATTTGTTATCGAATTGACTTAAAGCCAGATCGTCACATTGGCCGCTCTTCTCTCTGAAACGGTTCTACTTATCGTCTGCAAAGCTATGTCGCGTGCTGCGGTATGCGGAGATACTAAAAGCACCATAGTAGAAGACAGAAGAAGCTTCTAAGTTGATGTAATAGCCAGTAAGAAGTAGTACAATTCAAGTTTTAGGTACTGATTATTTACTTTTTAGCTGGCTTTGGTGCCTTGGACATGAGCTAGGACCATAAGATTCTGCATGAAAGGAGGACTAGCAGCCGAGTTGCACGGGAGAATTTGAAAAGTGTTCATATGTAGTAAAAACTTGAGAAATACGTCCGTTTTCGTCATTTGTTATCGAATTGACTTAAAGCCAGATCGTCACATTGGCCGCTCTTCTCTCTGAAACGGTTGTACTTATCGTCTGCAAAGCTATGTCGCGTGCTGCGGTATGCGGAGACAATAAAATCACCATAGTAGAACACAGATGAAGCTTCTAAGTCGATGTAATAGCCAGTAAGAAGTAGTACAATTCAAGTTTTAGGTATCGATTATTGACTTCTTAGATGGATTTGGTGCCTTGGACAAGAGCTAGGAAGTTAAGATTCTGCATGAAAGGAGGACTAGCAGCCGCGTTGCACGGGACAATATGAAAAGTGTTCATATGTAGTAAAAAAATGAGAAATCCGTCCGTTTTCGTCATTTGTTATCGAATCGACTTAAAGCCAGATCGTCACTTGGCCGCTCTTCTCTCTGAAACGGCTGTACTTATCGTCTGCAAAGCTATGTCGCGTGCTGCGGTATGCGGAGACACTAAAACCACCATAGTAGAACACAGATGAAGATTCTAAGTTGATGTAATAGCCAGTAAGAAGTAGTATAATTCAAGTTTTAGGTATCGATTATTGACTTTTTAGCTGGCTTTGGTGCCTTGGACATGAGCTAGGACCTTAAGATTCTGCATGAAAGGAGGACTAGCAGCCGAGTTGCACGGGAGAATGTGAAATGTGTTCATATGTAGTAGAAACCTGAGAAATCCGTACGTTTTCGTCATTTGTTATCGAATCGACTTAAAGCCCGATCGTCACATTGGCCGCTCTTCTCTCTGAAACGGTTGTACTTATCGTCTGCAAAGCTATGTCGCGTGATGCGGTATGTGGAGACAATAAAATCACCATAGTAGAACACAGATGAAGCTTCTAAGTCGATGTAATAGCCAGTAAGAAGTAGTACAATTCAAGTTTTAGGTCTCGATTATTGACTTCTTAGATGGATTTGGTGCCTTGGACATGAGCTAGGAAGTTAAGATTCTGCATGAAAGGAGGACTAGCAGCCGAGTTGCACGGGACAATATGAAAAGTGTTCATATGTAGTAAAAAAATGAGAAATCCGTCCGTTTTCGTCATTTGTTATCGAATCGCCTTAAAGCCAGATCGTCACTTGTCCGCTCTTCTCTCTGAAACGGCTGTACTTATCGTCTGCAAAGCTATGTCGCGTGCTGCGGTATGCGGAGACACTAAAAGCACCATAGTAGAACACAGATGAAGTTTCTAAGTTGATGTAATAGCCAGTAAGAAGTAGTATAATTCAAGTTTTAGGTATCGATTATTGACTTTTTAGCTGGCTTTGGTGCCTTGGACATGAGCTAGGACCTTAAGATTCTGCATGAAAGGAGGACTAGCAGCCGAGTTGCACGGGAGAATGTGAAAAGTGTTCATATGTAGTAAAAACCTGAGAAATCCGTCCGTTTTCGTCATTTGTTATCGAATCGACTTAAAGCCAGATCGTCACATTGGCCGCTCTTCTCTCTGAAACGGTTGTACTTATCGTCTGCAAAGCTATGTCGCGTGCTGCGGTATGCGGAGACAATAAAATCACCATAGTAGAACACAGATGAAGCTTCTAAGTCGATGTAATAGCCAGTAAGAAGTAGTACAATTCAAGTTTTAGGTATCGATTATTGACTTCTTAGATGGATTTGGTGCCTTGGACATGAGCTAGGAAGTTAAGATTCTGCATGAAAGGAGGACTAGATGCCGAGTTGCACGGGACAATATGAGAAGTGTTCATATGTAGTAAAAACCTGAGAAATCCGTCCGTTTTCATCATTTGTTATCGAATCGAATTAAAGCCATATCGTCACATGGCCGCTCTTCTCTCTGAAACGGCGGTACTTATCGTCTGCAAAGCTATGTCGCGTGCTGCGGTATGCGGAGACACTAAAAGCACCTTAGTAGAACACAGATGAAGCTTCTAAGTTGATGTAATAGCCAGTAAGAAGTAGTATAATTCAAGTTTTAGGTATCGATTATTGACTTTTTAGCTGGCTTTGGTGCCTTGGACATGAGCTAGGACCTTAAGATTCTGCATGAAAGGAGGACTAGCAGCCGAGTTGCACGGGAGAATGTGAAATGTGTTCATATGTAGTAGAAACCTGAGAAATCCGTACGTTTTCGTCATTTGTTATCGAATCGACTTAAAGCCCGATCGTCACATTGGCCGCTCTTCTCTCTGAAACGGTTGTACTTATCGTCTGCAAAGCTATGTCGCGTGCTGCGGTATGTGGAAACAATAAAATCACCATAGTAGAACACAGATGAAGTTTTAAGTCGATGTAATAGTCAGTAAGAAGTAGTACAATTCAAGTTTTAGGTATCGATTATTGACTTTTTAGCTGGCTTTGGTGCCTTGGAGATGAGCTATGACCTTAAGATTCTGCATGAAAGGAGGACTAGCAGCCGAGTTGCACGGGAGAATGTGAAAAGTGTTCATATGTAGTAAAAACCTGAGAAATCCGTCCATTTTCGTCATTTGTTATCGAATCGACTTAAAGCCAGATTGTCACATTGGCTGCTCTTCTCTCTGAAACGGTTGTACTTATCGTCTGGAAAGCTTTGTCGCGTGCTGCGGTATGCGGAGACACTGAAAGCACCATAGTAGAACACAGATGAAGCTTCTAAGATCTTGTAATAGCCAGTAAGAAGTAGTACAATTCAAGTTTTAGGTATCGATTATTGACTTTTTAGCTGGCTTTGGTGCCTTGGACATGAGCTAGGACCTTAAGATTCAGCATGAAAGGAGGACTAGCAGCCGAGTTGCACGGGAGAATGTGAAAAGTGTTCATATGTAGTAAAAACCTGAGAAATCCGTCCGTTTTCGTCATTTGTTATCGAATCGACTTAAAGCCAGATCGTCACATTGGCCCCTCTTTTCTCTGAAACGGTTGTACTTATCGTCTGCAAAGCTATGTCGCGTGCTGCGGTATGCGCAGACACCAAAAGCACCATAGTATAAAACAGATGAAGCTTCTAAGTTGATGTAATAGCCAGTAAGAAGTAGTACAACTCAAGTTTTAGGTATCGATTATTGACTTTTTAGCTGGCTTTGGTGCCTTGGACATGAGCTAGGACCTTAAGATTCTGCATGAAAGGAGGACTAGCAGCCGCGTTGCACGGGAGAATGTGAAATGTGTTCATATGTAGTAGAAACCTGAGAAATCCGTCCGTTTTCGTCATTTGTTATCGAATCGACTTAAAGCCCGATCGTCACATTTGCCGCTCTTCTCTCTGAAACGTTTGTACTTATCGTCTGCAAAGCTACGTCGCGTGCTGCGGTATGCGGAGACAATAAAATCACCATAGTAGAACACAGATGAAGCTTCTAAGTTGATGTAATTGCCAGTAAGAAGTTTTACAATTCAAGTTTTATTTAGCGATTATTGAATTTTAGCTGGCTTTGGTGCCTTGGACATGAGCTAGGACCTTAAGATTCTGCATCAAAAGGAGGACTAGCAGCCGAGTTGCACGGGAGAATGTGAAAAGTGTTCATATGTAGTAAAAACCTGAGAAATCCGTCCGTTTTCGTCATTTGTTATCGAATCGACTTAAAGCCAAATCGTCACATTGGCCGCTCTGCTCTCTGAAACGGTTGTACTTATCGTCTGGAAAGCTTTGTCGCGTGCTGCGGTATGCGGAGACACTAAAAGCACCATAGTAGAACACAGATGAAGCTTCTAAGATGATGTAATAGCCAGTAAGAGGTAGTACAATTCAAGTTTTAGGTATCGATTATTGACATTTTAGCTGGCTTTGGTGCCTTGGACATGAGCTAGATCCTTAAGATTCTGCATGAAAGGAGGACTAGCAGCCGAGTTGCACGGGAGAATGTGAAAGGTGTTCATATGTAGTAAAAACCTGAGAAATCCGTCCGTTTTCGTCATTTGTTATCGAATCGACTTAAAGCCAGATCGTCACATTGGCCGCTCTTCTCTCTGAAACGGTTGTACTTATCGTCTGCAAAGCTATGTCGCGTGCTGCGGTATGCGGAGACACTAAACGCACCATAGTAGAACACAGATGAAGCTTCTATGATGATGTAATAGCCAGTAAGAAGTAGTACAATTCAAGTTTTAGGTATCGATTATTGACTTTTTAGCTGGCTTTGGTGCCTTGGACATGAGCTAGGACCTTAAGATTCTGCATGAAAGGAGAACTAGCAGCCGCGTTGGATAGGAGAATGTGAAAAGTGTTCATATGTAGTAAAAACCTGAGAAATCCGTCCGTTTTCGTCATTTGTTATCGAATCGACTTAAAGCCAGATCGTCACATTGGCCGCTCTTCTCTCTGAAACGGTTGTACTTATCGTCTGCAAAGCTATGTCGCGTGCTGCGGTATGCGGAGACACTAAAAGCACCATAGTAGAACACAGATGAAGCTTCTATGATGATGTAATAGCCAGTAAGAAGTAGTACAATTCAAGTTTTAGGTACTGATTATCGACATTTTAGCTGGCTTTGGTGCCTTGGACATGAGCTAGGACCTTAAGATTCTGCATGAAAGGAGGACTAGCAGTCGAGTTGCACGGGAGAATGTGAAAAGTGTTCATATGTAGTAAAAACCTGAGAAATCCGTCCGTTTTCGTCATTTGTTATCGAATCGACTTAAAGCCAGATCGTCACATTGGCCGCTCTTCTCTCTGAAACGGTTGTACCTATCGCCTGCAAAGCTATGTCGCGTGATGCGGTAAGCGGAGACACTAAAAGCACCATAGTAGAACACAGATAAAGCTTCTAAGTTGATGTAATAGCCAGTAAGAAGTAGTACAATTCAAGTTTTAGGTATCGATTATTGACTTTTTAGCTGGCTTTGGTGCCTTGGACATGAGCTAGGACCTTAAGAATCTGCATGAAAGGAGGACTAGCAGCCGAGTTGCACGGGAGAATGTGAAAAGTGTTCATATGTAGTAAAAACCTGAGAAATCCGTCCGTTTTCGTCATTTGTTATCGAATCGACTTAAAGCCAGATCGTCACATTGGCCGCTCTTCTCTCTGAAACGGTTGTACTTATCGTCTTCAAAGCTATGTCGCGTGCTGCGGTATGCGGAGACACTAAAAGCACCATAGTAGAACACAGATGAAGCTTCTAAGTTGATGTAATAGCCAGTAAGAAGTAGTACAATTCAAGTTTTAGGTATCGATTATTGACTTCTTAGCTGGCTTTGGTGCCTTGGACTTGAGCTAGGACCTTAAGATTCTGCATGAAAGGAGGACTAGCAACCGAGTTGCACGGGAGAATGTGAAAAGTGTTCATATGTAGTAAAAACCTGAGAAATCCGTCCGTTTTCGTCATTTGTTATCGAATCGACTTAAAGCCCGATCGTCACATTGGCCGCTCTTCTCTCTGAAACGGTTGTACTTATCGTCTGCAAAGCTATGTCGCGTGCTGCGGTATGTGGAGACAATAAAATCACCATAGTAGAACACAGATGAAGCTTCTATGTCGATGTAATAGCCAGTAAGAAGTAGTACAATTCAAGTTTTAGGTATCGATTATTGATTTCTTAGATGGATTTGGTGCCTTGGACATGAGCTAAGAAGTTAAGATTCTGCATGAGAGGAGGACTAGCAGCCGAGTTGCACGGGACAATATGAAAAGTGTTCATATGTAGTAAAAAAATGAGAAATCCGTCCGTTTTCGTCATTTGTTATCGAATCGCCTTAAAGCCAGATCGTCACTTGGCCGCTCTTCTCTCTGAAACGGCTGTACTTGTCGTCTGCAAAGCTATGTCGCGTGCTGCGGTATGCGGAGACCCTAAAAGCACCATAGTAGAACACAGATGAAGCTTCTAAGTTGATGTAATAGCCAGTAAGAAGTAGTATAATTCAAGTTTTAGGTATCGATTATTGACTTTTTACCTGGCTTTGGTGCCTTGGACATGAGCTAGGACCTTAAGATTCTGCATGAAAGGAGGACTAGCAGCCGAGTTGCACGGGAGAATGTGAAAAGTGTTCATATGTAGTAAAAACCTGAGAAATCCGTCCGTTTTCGTCATTTGTTATCGAATCGACTTAAAGCCAGATCGTCACATTGGCTGCTCTTCTCTCTTAAACGGTTGTACTTATCGTCTGCAAAGCTATGTCGCGTGCTGCGGTATGCGGAGACAATAAAATCACCATAGTAGAGCACAGATGAAGCTTCTAAGTCGATGTAATAGCCAGTAAGAAGTAGTACAATTCAAGTTTTAGGTATCGATTATTGAATTCTTAGATGGATTTGGTGCCTTGGACATGAGCTAGGAAGTTAAGATTCTGCATGAAAGGAGGACTAGCAGCCGAGTTGCACGGGACAATATGAAAAGTGTTCATATGTAGTAAGAAAATGAGAAATCCGTCCGTTTTCGTCATTTGTTATCGAATCGCCTTAAAGCCAGATCGTCACTTGGCCGCTTTTCTCTCTGAAACGGTTGTACTTATCGTCTGCAAAGCTATGTCGCGTGCTGCGGTATGTGGAGACAATAAAATCACCATAGTAGAACACAGATGAAGCTTCTAAGTCGATGTAATAGCCAGTAAGAAGTAGTACAATTCAAGTTTTAGGTATCGATTATTGACTTTTTAGCTGGCTTTGGTGTCTTGGACATGAGCTAGGACCTTAAGATTCTGCATGAAAGGAGGACTAGCAGCCGCGTTGTACGGGAGAATGTGAAATGTGTTCATATGTAGTAAAATCCTGAGAAATACGTCCGTTTTCGTCATTTGTTATCGATTCGACTTAAAGCCAGATCGTCACATTGGCTGCTCTTCTCTCTGAAACGGTTGTACTTATCGTCTGGAAAGCTTTGTCGCATGCTGCGGTATGCGGAGACACTGAAAGCACCATAGTAGAACACAGATGAAGCTTCTAAGATGATGTAATAGCCAGTAAGAAGTAGTACAATTCAAGTTTTAGGTATCGATTATTGACTTTTTAGCTGGCTTTGGTGCCTTGGACATGAGCTATGACCTTAAGATTCTGCATGAAAGGAGGACTAGCAGCCGAGTTGCACGGGAGAATGTGAAAAGTGTTCATATGTAGTAAAAACCTGAGAAATCCGTCCGTTTTCGTCATTTGTTATCGAATCGACTTAAAGCCAGATCGTCACATTGGCCGCTCTTCTCTCTGAAACGGTTGTACTTATCACCTGCAAAGCTATGTCGCGTGATGCGGTATGCGGAGACACTAAAAGCACCATAGTAGAACACAGATGAAGCTTCTAAGTTGATGTAATAGCCAGTAAGAAGTAGTATAATTCAAGTTTGAGGTATCGATTATTGACTTTTTAGCTGGCTTTGGTGCCTTGGATATGAGCTAGGACCTTAAGATTCTGCATGAAAGGAGGACTAGCAGCCGAGTTGCACGGGAGAATGTGAAAAGTGTTCATATGTAGTAAAAACCTGAGAAATCCGTCCGTTTTCGTCATTTGTTATCGAATCGACTTAAAGCCAGATCGTCACATTGGCCGCTCTTCTCTCTGAAACGGTTCTACTTATCGTCTGCAAAGCTATGTCGAGTGCTGCGGATTGCGGAGACACTAAAAGCACCATAGTAGAACACAGATGAAGCTTCTAAGTTGATGTAATAGCCAGTAAGAAGTAGTACAATTCAAGTTTTAGGTACTGATTATTTACTTTTTAGCTGGCTTTGGAGCCTTGGACATGAGCTAGGACCTTAAGATTCAGCATGAAAGGAGGACTAGCAGCCGCGTTGCACGGGAGAATGTGAAATGTGTTCATATGTAGTAAAAACCTGAGAAATCCGTCCGTTTTCGTCATTTGTTATCGAATCGACTTAAAGCCCGATCGTCACATTGGAAGCTCTTCTCTCTGAAACGGTTGTACTTATCGCCTGCAAAGCTATGTCGCGTGATGCGGTATGCGGAGACACTAAAAGCACCATAGTAGAACACAGATGAAGATTCTAAGTTGATGTAATAGCCAGTAAGAAGTAGTACAATTCAAGTTTTAGGTATCGATTTTTGACTTTTTAGCTGGCTTTGGTGCCTTGGACATGCGCTAGGACCTTAAGATTCTGCATGAAAGGAGGACTAGCAGCCGAGTTGCACGGGAGAATGTGAAAAGTGTTCATATGTAGTAAAAATCTGAGAAATCCGTCCGTTTTCGTCATTTGTTATCGAATCGACTTAAAGCCAGATCGTCACATTGGCCGCTCTTCTCTCTGAAACGGTTCTACTTATCGTCTGCAAAGCTATGTCGCGTGCTGCGGTATGCGGAGATACTAAAAGCACCATAGTAGAAGACAGAAGAAGCTTCTAAGTTGATGTAATAGCCAGTAAGAAGTAGTACAATTCAAGTTTTAGGTACTGATTATTTACTTTTTAGCTGGCTTTGGTGCCTTGGACATGAGCTAGGACCATAAGATTCTGCATGAAAGGAGGACTAGCAGCCGAGTTGCACGGGAGAATTTGAAAAGTGTTCATATGTAGTAAAAACTTCTGAAATACGTCCGTTTTCTTCATTTGTTATCGAATTGACTTAAAGCCAGATCGTCACATTGGCCGCTCTTCTCTCTGAAACGGTTGTACTTATCGTCTGCAAAGCTATGTCGCGTGCTGCGGTATGCGGAGACAATATAATCACCATAGTAGAACACAGATGAAGCTTCTAAGTCGATGTAATAGCCAGTAAGAAGTAGTACAATTCAAGTTTTAGGTATCGATTATTGACTTCTTAGATGGATTTGGTGCCTTGGACAAGAGCTAGGAAGTTAAGATTCTGCATGAAAGGAGGACTAGCAGCCGCGTTGCACGGGACAATATGAAAAGTGTTCATATGTAGTAAAAAAATGAGAAATCCGTCCGTTTTCGTCATTTGTTATCGAATCGACTTAAAGCCAGATCGTCACTTGGCCGCTCTTCTCTCTGAAACGGCTGTACTTATCGTCTGCAAAGCTATGTCGCGTGCTGCGGTATGCGGAGACACTAAAACCACCATAGTAGAACACAGATGAAGATTCTAAGTTGATGTAATAGCCAGTAAGAAGTAGTATAATTCAAGTTTTAGGTATCGATTATTGACTTTTTAGCTGGCTTTGGTGCCTTGGACATGAGCTAGGACCTTAAGATTCTGCATGAAAGGAGGACTAGCAGCCGAGTTGCACGGGAGAATGTGAAATGTGTTCATATGTAGTAGAAACCTGAGAAATCCGTACGTTTTCGTCATTTGTTATCGAATCGATTTAAAGCCCGATCGTCACATTGGCCGCTCTTCTCTCTGAAACGGTTGTACTTATCGTCTGCAAAGCTATGTCGCGTGATGCGGTATGTGGAGACAATAAAATCACCATAGTAGAACACAGATGAAGCTTCTAAGTCGATGTAATAGCCAGTAAGAAGTAGTACAATTCAAGTTTTAGGTCTCGATTATTGACTTCTTAGATGGATTTGGTGCCTTGGACATGAGCTAGGAAGTTAAGATTCTGCATGAAAGGAGGACTAGCAGCCGAGTTGCACGGGACAATATGAAAAGTGTTCATATGTAGTAAAAAAATGAGAAATCCGTCCGTTTTCGTCATTTGTTATCGAATCGCCTTAAAGCCAGATCGTCACTTGTCCGCTCTTCTCTCTGAAACGGCTGTACTTATCGTCTGCAAAGCTATGTCGCGTGCTGCGGTATGCGGAGACACTAAAAGCACCATAGTAGAACACAGATGAAGTTTCTAAGTTGATGTAATAGCCAGTAAGAAGTAGTATAATTCAAGTTTTAGGTATCGATTATTGACTTTTTAGCTGGCTTTGGTGCCTTGGACATGAGCTAGGACCTTAAGATTCTGCATGAAAGGAGGACTAGCAGCCGAGTTGCACGGGAGAATGTGAAAAGTGTTCATATGTAGTAAAAACCTGAGAAATCCGTCCGTTTTCGTCATTTGTTATCGAATCGACTTAAAGCCAGATCGTCACATTGGCCGCTCTTCTCTCTGAAACGGTTGTACTTATCGTCTGCAAAGCTATGTCGCGTGCTGCGGTATGCGGAGACAATAAAATCACCATAGTAGAACACAGATGAAGCTTCTAAGTCGATGTAATAGCCAGTAAGAAGTAGTACAATTCAAGTTTTAGGTATCGATTATTGACTTCTTAGATGGATTTGGTGCCTTGGACATGAGCTAGGAAGTTAAGATTCTGCATGCAAGGAGGACTAGATGCCGAGTTGCACGGGACAATATGAAAAGTGTTCATATGTAGTAAAAACCTGAGAAATCCGTCCGTTTTCATCATTTGTTATCGAATCGAATTAAAGCCATATCGTCACATGGCCGCTCTTCTCTCTGAAACGGCGGTACTTATCGTCTGCAAAGCTATGTCGCGTGCTGCGGTATGCGGAGACACTAAAAGCACCTTAGTAGAACACAGATGAAGCTTCTAAGTTGATGTAATAGCCAGTAAGAAGTAGTATAATTCAAGTTTTAGGTATCGATTATTGACTTTTTAGCTGGCTTTGGTGCCTTGGACATGAGCTAGGACCTTAAGATTCTGCATGAAAGGAGGACTAGCAGCCGAGTTGCACGGGAGAATGTGAAATGTGTTCATATGTAGTAGAAACCTGAGAAATCCGTACGTTTTCGTCATTTGTTATCGAATCGACTTAAAGCCCGATCGTCACATTGGCCGCTCTTCTCTCTGAAACGGTTGTACTTATCGTCTGCAAAGCTATGTCGCGTGCTGCGGTATGTGGAAACAATAAAATCACCATAGTAGAACACAGATGAAGTTTTAAGTCGATGTAATAGTCAGTAAGAAGTAGTACAATTCAAGTTTTAGGTATCGATTATTGACTTTTCGCTGGCTTTGGTGCCTTGGAGATGAGCTATGACCTTAAGATTCTGCATGAAAGGAGGACTAGCAGCCGAGTTGCACGGGAGAATGTGAAAAGTGTTCATATGTAGTAAAAACCTGAGAAATCCGTCCATTTTCGTCATTTGTTATCGAATCGACTTAAAGCCAGATTGTCACATTGGCTGCTCTTCTCTCTGAAACGGTTGTACTTATCGTCTGGAAAGCTTTGTCGCGTGCTGCGGTATGCGGAGACACTGAAAGCACCATAGTAGAACACAGATGAAGCTTCTAAGATCTTGTAATAGCCAGTAAGAAGTAGTACAATTCAAGTTTTAGGTATCGATTATTGACTTTTTAGCTGGCTTTGGTGCCTTGGACATGAGCTAGGACGTTAAGATTCAGCATGAAAGGAGGACTAGCAGCCGAGTTGCACGGGAGAATGTGAAAAGTGTTCATATGTAGTAAAAACCTGAGAAATCCGTCCGTTTTCGTCATTTGTTATCGAATCGACTTAAAGCCAGATCGTCACATTGGCCCCTCTTTTCTCTGAAACGGTTGTACTTATCGTCTGCAAAGCTATGTCGCGTACTGCGGTGTTCGGAGACACTAAAAGCACCATGGTAGAACACAGATGAAGCTTCTAAGTTGATGTAATAGCCAGTAAGAAGTAGTACAATTCAAGTTTTAGGTACTGATTATTTACTTTTTAGCTGGCTTTGGAGCCTTGGACATGAGCTAGGACCTTAAGATTCTGCATGAAAGGAGGACTAGCAGCCGCGTTGCACGGGAGAATGTGAAATGTGTTCATTTGTAGTAAAAACCTGAGAAATCCGTCCGTTTTCGTCATTTGTTATCGAATCGACTTAAAGCCAGATCGTCACATTGGCCGCTCTTCTCTCTGAAACGGTTGTACTTATCGCCTGCAAAGCTATGTCGCGTGATGCGGTATGCGGAAACACTAAAAGCACCATAGTAGAACACAGATGAAGCTTCTAAGTTGATGTAATAGCCAGTAAGAAGTAGTATAATTCAAGTTTTAGGTATCGATTATTGACTTTTTAGCTGGCTTTGGTGCCTTTTATATGAGCTAGGACCTTAAGATTCTGCATGAAAGGAGGCCTAGCAGCCGAGTTGCACGGGAGAATGTGAAGAGTGTTCATATGTAGTAAAAACCTGAGAAATCCGTCCGTTTTCGTCATTTGTTATCGAATCGACTTAAAGCCAGATCGTCACATTGGCCGCTCTTCTCTCTGAAACGGTTGTACTTATCGCCTGCAAAGCTATGTCGCGTGATGCGGTATGCGGAGACACTAAAAGCACCATAGTAGAACACAGATGAAGCTTCTAAGTTGATGTAATAGCCAGTAAGAAGTAGTACAATTCAAGTTTTAGGTATCGATTATTGACTTTTTAGCTGGCTTTGGTGTCTTGGACATGAGCTATGACCTTAAGATTCTGCATGAAAGGAGGACTAGCAGCCGCGTTGTACGGGAGAATGTGAAATGTGTTCATATGTAGTAAAATCCTGAGAAATACGTCCGTTTTCGTCATTTGTTATCGATTCGACTTAAAGCCAGATCGTCACATTTGCTGCTCTTCTCTCTGAAACGGTTGTACTTATCGTCTTGAAAGCTTTGTCGCATGCTGCGGTATGCGGAGACACTGAAAGCACCATAGTAGAACACAGATGAAGCTTCTAAGATGATGTAATAGCCAGTAAGAAGTAGTACAATTCAAGTTTTAGGTATCGATTATTGACTTTTTAGCTGGCTTTGGTGCCTTGGACATGAGCTAGGACCTTAAGATTATGCATGAAAGGAGGACTAGCAGCCGAGTTGCACGGGAGAATGTGAAAAGTGTTCATATGTAGTAAAAACCTGAGAAATCCGTCCATTTTCGTCATTTGTTATCGAATCGACTTAAAGCCAGATCGTCACATTGGCCCCTCTTTTCTCTGAAACGGTTGTACTTATCGTCTGCAAAGCTATGTCGCGTACTGCGGTGTGCGGAGACACTAAAAGCACCATGGTAGAACACAGATGAAGCTTCTAAGTTGATGTAATAGCCAGTAAGAAGTAGTACAATTCAAGTTTTAGGTACTGATTATTTACTTTTTAGCTGGCTTTGGAGCCTTGGACATGAGCTAGGACCTTAAGATTCTGCATGAAAGGAGGACTAGCAGCCGCGTTGCACGGGAGAATGTGAAATGTGTTCATATGTAGTAGAAACCTGAGAAATCCGTCCGTTTTCGTCATTTGTTATCGAATCGACTTAAAGCCAGATCGTCACATTGGCCGCTCTTCTCTCTGAAACGGTTGTACTTATCGCCTGCAAAGCTATGTCGCGTGATGCGGTATGCGGAGACACTAAAAGCACCATAGTAGAACACAGATGAAGCTTCTAAGTTGATGTAATAGCCAGTAAGAAGTAGTACAATTCAAGTTTTAGGTATCGATTATTGACTTTTTAGCTGGCTTTGGTGCCTTGGACATGAGCTAGGACCTTAAGAATCTGCATGAAAGGAGGACTAGCAGCCGCCTTGTACGGGAGAATGTGAAAAGTGTTCATATGTAGTAAAAGCCTGAGAAATCCGTCCGTTTTCGTCATTTGTTATCGAATCGACTTAAGGCCAGATCGTCACATTGGCCGCTCTTCTCTCTGAAACGGTTGTACTTATCGCCTGCAAAGCTATGTCGCGTGATGCGGTATGCGGAGACACTAAAAGCACCATAGTAGAACACAGATGAAGCTTCTAAGTTGATGTAATAGCCGGTAAGAAGTAGTATAATTCAAGTTTTAGGTATCGATTATTGACTTTTTAGCTGGCTTTGATGCCTTGGACATGAGCTAGGACCTTAAGAATCTGCATGAAAGGAGCAATAGCAGCCGAGTTGCAGGGAAGAATGTGAAAAGTGTTCAAATGTAGTAAAAACCTGAGAAATCCGTCAGTTTTCGTCATTTGTTATCGAATCGACTTAAAGCCAGATCGTCACATTGGCCGCTCTTCTCTCTGAAACGGTTGTACTTATCGTCTGCAAAGCTATGTCGCGTGCTGCGGTATGCGGAGACTCTAAAAGAACCATAGTAGAACACAGATGAAGCTTCTAAGTTAATGTAATAGCCAGTAAGAAGTAGTACAATTCAAGTTTTAGGTACTGATTATTTACTTATTAGCTGGCTTTGGAGCCTTGGACATGAGCTAGGACCTTAAGATTCTGCATGAAAGGAGGACTAGCAGCCGCGTTGCACGGGAGAATGTGAAATGTGTTCATATGTAGTAAAAACCTGAGAAATCCGTCCGTTTTCGTCATTTGTTATCGAATCGACTTAAAGCCAGATCGTCACATTGGCCGCTCTTCTTTCTGAAACGGTTGTACTTATCGCCTGCAAAGCTATGTCGCGTGATGCGGTATGCGGAGACACTAAAAGCACCATAGTAGAACACAGATGAAGCTTCTAAGTTGATGTAATAGCCAGTAAGAAGTAGTACAATTCAAGTTTTAGGTATCGATTATTGACTTTTTAGCTGGCTTTGGTGCCTTGGACATGAGCTAGGACCTTAAGATTCTGCATGAAAGGAGGACTAGCGGCCGCGTAGTACGGGAGAATGTGAAATGTGTTCATATGTAGTAAAAACCTGAGAAATACGTCCGTTTTCGTCATTTGTTATCGAATCGACTTAAAGCCAGATCGTCACATTGGCCGCTCTTCTCTCTGAAACGGTTGTACGTATCGTCTGCAAAGCTATGTCGCGTGCTGCGGTATGCGGAGACACTAAAAGCACCATAGTAGAACACATATGAAGCTTCTATGACGATGTAATAGCCAGTAAGAAGTAGTACAATTCAAGTTTAAGGTATCGATTATCGACTTTTTAGCTGGCTTTGGTGCCTTGGACATGAGCTAGGACCTTAAGATTCTGCATGAAAGGAGGACTAGCAGCCGAGTTGCACGGGAGAATGTGAAAAGTGTTCATATGTAGTAAAAACCTGAGAAATCCGTCCGTTTTCGTCATTTGTTATCGAATCGACTTAAAGCCAGATCGTCACATTGGCCACTCTTTTCTCTGAAACGGTTGTACTTATCGTCTGCAAAGCTATGTCGCGTACTGCGGCATGCGGAGACACTAAAAGCACCATAGTAGAACACAGATGAAGCTTCTAAGTTGATGTAATAGCCAGTAAGAAGTAGTACAATTCAAGTTTTAGGTATCGATTATTGACTTCTTAGATGGATTTGGTGCCTTGGACATGAGCTAGGACCTTAAGATTCTGCATGAAAGGAGGACTAGCAGCCGAGTTGCACGGGAGAATGTGAAATGTGTTCATATGTAGTAGAAACCTGAGAAATCCGTCCGTTTTCGTCATTTGTTATCGAATCGACTTAAAGCCCGATCGTCACATTGGCCCCTCTTTTCTCTGAAACGGTTGTACTTATCGTCTGCAAAGCTATGTCGCGTACTGCGGTGTGCGGAGACACTAAAAGCACCATGGTAGAACACAGATTAAGCTTCTAAGTTGAAGTAATAGCCAGTAAGAAGTAGTACAATTCAAGTTTTAGGTATCGATTATTGACTTTTTAGCTGGCTTTTGTGCCTTGGACATGAGCTAGGACCTTAAGATTCTGCATGTAAGGAGGACTAGCAGCCGAGTTGCACGGGAGAATGTGAAAAGTGTTCATATGTAGTAAAAACCTGAGAAATCCGTCCGTTTTCGTCATTTGTTATCGAATCGACTTAAAGCCAGATCGTCACATTGGCCGCTCTTCTCTCTGAAACGGTTGTACTTATCGTCTGCAAAGCTATGTCGCGTGCTGCGGTATGCGGAGACACTAAAAGCACCATAGTAGAACACAGATGAAGCTTGTAAGATGATGTAATAGCCAGTAAGAAGTAGTACAATTCAAGTTTTAGGTATCGATTATTGACTTTTTAGCTGGCTTTGGTGCCTTGGACATGAGCTAGGACCTTAAGATTCTGCATGAAAGGAGGACTAGCAGCCGCGTTGGATAGGAGAATGTGAAAAGTGTTCATATGTAGTAAAAACCTGAGAAATCCGTCCGTTTTCGTCATTTGTTATCGAATCGACTTAAAGCCAGATCGTCACATTGGCTGCTCTTCTCTCTGAAACGGTTGTACTTATCGTCTGGAAAGCTTTGTCGCGTGCTGCGGTATGCGGAGACACTAAAAGCACCATAGTTGAACACAGATGAAGCTTCTAAGATGATGTAATAGCCAGTAAGAAGTAGTACAATTCAAGTTTTAGGTATCGATTATTGACTTTTTAGCTGGCTTTGGTGCCTTGAACATGAGCTAGGTTCTTAAGATTCTGTATGAAAGGAGGACTAGCAGCCGAGTTGCATGGGAGAATGTGAAAAGTGTTCATATGTAGTAAAAACCTGAGAAATCCGTCCGTTTTCGTCATTTGTTATCGAATCGACTTAAAGCCAGATCGTCACTTATCCGCTCTTCTCTCTGAAACGGTTGTACTTATCGTCTGCAAAGCTATGTGGCGTGCTGCGGTATGCGGAGACACTAAAAGCACCATAGTAGAACACAGATGAAGCTTCTAAGTTGATGTAATAGCCAGTAAGAAGTAGTACAATTCAAGTTTTAGGTATCGATTATTGACTTTTTAGCTGGCTTTGGTGCCTTGGACATGAGCTAGGACCTTAAGATTCTGCATGTAAGGAGGACTAGCAGCCGAGTTGCACGGGAGAATGTGAAAAGTATTCAAATGTAGTAAAAACCTGAGAAATCCGTCCGTTTTCGTCATTTGTTATCGAATCGACTTAAAGCCAGATCGTCACATTGGCCGCACTTCTCTCTGAAACGATTGTACTTATCGTCTTCAAAGCTATGTCGCGTGCTGCGGTATGCGGAGACACTAAAAGCACCATAGTAGAACACAGATGAAGCTTCTAAGTTGATGTAATAGCCAGTAAGAAGTAGTACAATTCAAGTTTTAGGTATCGATTATTGATTTTTTAGCTGGCTTTGTTGCCTTGGACATGAGCTAGGACCTTAAGATTCTGCAAGAAAGGAGGACTAGCAGCCGAGTTGCAGGGGAGAATGTGAAAAGTGTTCATATGTAGTAAAAACCTGAGAAATCCGTCCGTTTTCGTCATTTGTTATCGAATCGACTTAAAAGCCAGATTGTCACATTGGCCGCTCTTCTCTCTGAAACGGCTGTACTTATCGTCTTCAAAGCTACGTCGCGTGCTGCGGTATGCGGAGACACTAAAAGCACCATAGTAGAACACAGATGAAGCTTCTAAGTTGATGTAATAGCCAGTAAGAAGTAGTACAATTCAAGTTTTAGGTATCGATTATTGACTTTTTAGCTGGCTTAGGTGCCTTGGACATGAGCTAGGACCTTAAGAATCTGCATGAAAGGAGGACTAGCAGCCGCGTTGTACGGGAGAATGTGAAAAGTGTTCATATGTAGTAAAAACCTGAGAAATCCGTCCGTTTTCGTCATTTGTTATCGAATCGACTTAAAGCCAGATCGTCACATTGGCCGCTCTTCTCTCTGAAACGGTTGTACTTATCGCCTGCAAAGCTATGTCGCGTGATGCGGTATGCGGAGACACTAAAAGCACCATAGTAGAACACAGATGAAGCTTCTAAGTTGATGTAATAGCCGGTAAGAAGTAGTATAATTCAAGTTTTAGGTATCGATTATTGACTTTTTAGCTGGCTTTGGTGCCTTGGATATGAGCTAGGACCTTAAGATTCTGCATGAAAGGAGGACTAGCAGCCGAGTTGCACGGGAGAATGTGAAAAGTGTTCATATGTAGTAAAAACCTGAGAAATCCGTCCGTTTTCGTCATTTGTTATCGAATCGACTTAAAGCCAGATCGTCACATTGGCCGCTCTTCTCTCTGAAACGGTTGTACTTATCGTCTGCAAAGCTATGTCGCGTGCTGCGGTATGCGGAGACTCTAAAAGCACCATAGTAGAACACAGATGAAGCTTCTAAGTTGATGTAATAGCCAGTAAGAAGTAGTACAATTCAAGTTTTAGGTATCGATTATTGACTTTTTAGCTGGCTTTCATGCCTTGGACATGAGCTAGGACCTTAAGAATCTGCATGAAAGGAGGACTAGCAGCCGAGTTGCAGGGAAGAATGTGAAAAGTGTTCATATGTAGTAAAAACCTGAGAAATCCGTCAGTTTTCGTCATTTGTTATCGAATCGACTTAAAGCCAGATCGTCACATTGGCCGCTCTTCTCTCTGAAACGGTTGTACTTATCGTCTGCAAAGCTATGTCGCGTGCTGCGGTATGCGGAGACTCTAAAAGCACCATAGGTGAACACAGATGAAGCTTCTAAGTTGATGTAATAGCCAGTAAGAAGTAGTATAATTCAAGTTTTAGGTACTGATTATTTACTTTTTAGCTGGCTTTGGAGCCTTGGACATGAGCTAGGACCTTAAGATTCTGCATGAAAGGAGGACTAGCAGCCGCGTTGCACGGGAGAATGTGAAATGTGTTCATATGTAGTAAAAACCTGAGAAATCCGTCCGTTTTCGTCATTTGTTATCGAATCGACTTAAAGCCAGATCGTCACATTGGCCGCTCTTCTCTCTGAAACGGTTGTACTTACCGCCTGCAAAGCTATGTCGCGTGATGCGGTATGCGGAGACACTAAAAGCACCATAGTAGAACACAGATGAAGCTTCTAAGTTGATGTAATAGCCAGTAAGAAGTAGTACAATTCAAGTTTTAGGTATCGATTATTGACTTTTTAGCTGGCTTTGGTGCCTTGGACATGAGCTAGGACCTTAAGATTCTGCATGAAAGGAGGACTAGCGGCCGCGTAGTACGGGAGAATGTGAAATGTGTTCATATGTAGTAAAAACCTGAGAAATACGTCCGTTTTCGTCATTTGTTATCGAATCGACTTAAAGCCAGATCGTCACATTGGCCGCTCTTCTCTCTGAAACGGTTGTACGTATCGTCTGCAAAGCTATGTCGCGTGCTGCGGTATGCGGAGACACTAAAAGCACCATAGTAGAACACATATGAAGCTTCTATGATGATGTAATAGCCAGTAAGAAGTAGTACAATTCAAGTTTAAGGTATCGATTATCGACTTTTTAGCTGGCTTTGGTGCCTTGGACATGAGCTAGGACCTTAAGATTCTGCATGAAAGGAGGACTAGCAGCCGAGTTGCACGGGAGAATGTGAAAAGTGTTCATATGTAGTAAAAACCTGAGAAATCCGTCCGTTTTCGTCATTTGTTATCGAATCGACTTAAAGCCAGATCGTCACATTGGCCCCTCTTTTCTCTGAAACGGTTGTACTTATCGTCTGCAAAGCTATGTCGCGTACTGCGGCATGCGGAGACACTAAAAGCACCATAGTAGAACACAGATGAAGCTTCTAAGTTGATGTAATAGCCAGTAAGAAGTAGTATAATTCAAGTTTTAGGTATCGATTATTGACTTCTTAGATGGATTTGGTGCCTTGGACATGAGCTAGGACCTTAAGATTCTGCATGAAAGGAGGACTAGCAGCCGAGTTGCACGGGAGAATGTGAAATGTGTTCATATGTAGTAGAAACCTGAGAAATCCGTCCGTTTTCGTCATTTGTTATCGAATCGACTTAAAGCCCGATCGTCACATTGGCCCCTCTTTTCTCTGAAACGGTTGTACTTATCGTCTGCAAAGCTATGTCGCGTACTGCGGTGTGCGGAGACACTAAAAGCACCATGGTAGAACACAGATTAAGCTTCTAAGTTGAAGTAATAGCCAGTAAGAAGTAGTACAATTCAAGTTTTAGGTATCGATTATTGACTTTTTAGCTGGCTTTGGTGCCTTGGACATGAGCTAGGACCTTAAGATTCTGCATGTAAGGAGGACTAGCAGCCGAGTTGCACGGGAGAATGTGAAAAGTGTTCATATGTAGTAAAAACCTGGGAAATCCGTCCGTTTTCGTCATTTGTTATCGAATCTACTTAAAGCCAGATCGTCACATTGGCCGCTCTTCTCTCTGAAACGGTTGTACTTATCGTCTGCAAAGCTATGTCGCGTGCTGCGGTATGCGGAGACACTAAAAGCACCATAGTAGAACACAGATGAAGCTTCTATGATGATGTAATAGCCAGTAAGAAGTAGTACAATTCAAGTTTTAGGTATCGATTATTGCCTTTTTAGCTGGCTTTGGTGCCTTGGACATGAGCTAGGACCTTAAGATTCTGCATGAAAGGAGGACTAGCAGCCGCGTTGGATAGGAGAATGTGAAAAGTGTTCATATGTAGTAAAAACCTGAGAAATCCGTCCGTTTTCGTCATTTGTTATCGAATCGACTTAAAGCCAGATCGTCACATTGGCTGCTCTTCTCTCTGAAACGATTGTACTTATCGTCTTCAAAGCTATGTCGCGTGCTGCGGTATGCGGAGACACTAAAAGCACCATAGTAGAACACAGATGAAGCTTCTAAGTTGATGTAATAGCCAGTAAGAAGTAGTACAATTCAAGTTTTAGGTATCGATTATTGACTTTTTAGCTGGCTTTAGTGCCTTGGACATGAGCTAGGACCTTAAGATTCTGCATGAAAGGAGGACTAGCAGCCGAGTTGCACGGGAGAATGTGAAAAGTATTCAAATGTAGTAAAAACCTGAGAAATCCGTCCGTTTTCGTCATTTGTTATCGAATCGACTTAAAGCCAGATCGTCACATTGGCCGCTCTTCTCTCTGAAACGATTGTACTTATCGTCTTCAAAGCTATGTCGCGTGCTGCGGTATGCGGAGACACTAAAAGCACCATAGTAGAACACAGATGAAGCTTCTAAGTTGATGTAATAGCCAGTAAGAAGTAGTACAATTCAAGTTTTAGGTATCGATTATTGATTTTTTAGCTGGCTTTGTTGCCTTGGACATGAGCTAGGACCTTAAGATTCTGCAAGAAAGGAGGACTAGCAGCCGAGTTGCAGGGGAGAATGTGAAAAGTGTTCATATGTAGTAGAAACCTGAGAAATCCGTCCGTTTTCTTCATTTGTTATCGAATCGGCTTAAAAGCCAGATTGTCACATTGGCCGTTCTTCTCTCTGAAACGGCTGTACTTATCGTCTTCAAAGCTATGTCGCGTGCTGCGGTATGCGGAGACACTAAAAGCACCATAGTAGAACACAGATGAAGCTTCTAAGTTGATGTAATAGCCAGTAAGAAGTAGTACAATTCAAATTTTAGGTATCGATTATTGACTTTTTAGCTGGCTTTGGTGCCTTGGACATGAGCTAGGACCTTAAGATTCTGCATGAAAGGAGGACTAGCAGCCGAGTGGCACGGGAGAATGTGAAAAGTGTTCATATGTAGTAAAAACCTGAGAAATCCGTCCGTTTTCGTCAATTGTTATCGAATCGACTTAAAGCCAGATCGTCACATTGGCCGCTCTTCCCTCTGAAACGGTTGTACTTATCGTCTGCAAAGCTATGTCGCGTGCTGCGGTATGCGGAGACACTAAAAGCGCCATAGTAGAACACAGATGAAGCTTCTAAGTTGATGTAATAGCCAGTAAGGAGTAGTACAATTCAAGTTTTAGGTACTGATTATTTACTTTTTAGCTGGCTTTGGTGCCTTGGGCATGAGCTAGGACCTTAAGATTCTGCATGAACGGAGGACTAGCAGCCGCGTTGGATGGGAGAATGTGAAAAGTGTTCATATGTTGTAAAAACCTGAGAAATCCGTCCGTTTTCGTCATTTGTTATCGAATCGACTTAAAGCCAGATCGTCACATTGGCCGCTCTTCTCTCTGAAACGGTTGTACTTATCGTCTGCAAAGCTATGTCGCGTGCTGCGGTATGCGCAGACACCAAAAGCACCATAGTATAAAACAGATGAAGCTTCTAGGTTGATGTAATAGCCAGTAAGAAGTAGTACAACTCAAGTTTTAGGTATCGATTATTGACTTTTTAGCTGGCTTTGGTGCCTTGGACATGAGCTAGGACCTTAAGATTCTGCATGAAAGGAGGACTAGCAGTCGCGTTGCACGGGAGAATGTGAAATGTGTTCATATGTAGTAGAAACCTGAAAAATCCGTCCGTTTTCGTCATTTGTTATCGAATCGACTTAAAGCCCGATCGTCACATTGGCCGCTCTTCTCTCTGAAACGTTTGTACTTATCGTCTGCAAAGCTACGTCGCGTGCTGCGGTATGCGGAGACAATAAAATCACCATAGTAGAACACAGATGAAGCTTCTAAGTCGATGTAATAGCCAGTAAGAAGTAGTACAATTCAAGTTTTAGGTATCGATTATTGACTTCTTAGATGGATTTGGTGCCTTGGACATGAGCTAGGACCGTAAGATTCTGCATGAAAGGAGGACTAGCAGCCGAGTTGCACGGGAGAATGTGAAATGTGTTCATATGTAGTAGAAACCTGAGAAATCCGTCCGTTTTCGTCATTTGTTATCGAATCGACTTAAAGCCCGATCGTCACATTGGCCCCTCTTTTCTCTGAAACGGTTGTACTTATCGTCTGCAAAGCTATGTCGCGTACTGCGGTGTGCGGAGACACTAAAAGCACCATGGTAGAACACAGATTAAGCTTCTAAGTTGAAGTAATAGCCAGTAAGAAGTAGTACAATTCAAGTTTTAGGTATCGATTATTGACTTTTTAGCTGGCTTTGGTGCCTTGGACATGAGCTAGGACCTTAAGATTCTGCATGTAAGGAGGACTAGCAGCCGAGTTGCACGGGAGAATGTGAAAAGTGTTCATATGTAGTAAAAACCTGAGAAATCCGTCCGTTTTCGTCATTTGTTATCGAATCTACTTAAAGCCAGATCTTCACATTGGCCGCTCTTCTCTCTGAAACGGTTGTACTTATCGTCTGCAAAGCTATGTCGCGTGCTGCGGTATGCGGAGACACTAAAAGCACCATAGTAGAACACAGATGAAGCTTCTATGATGATGTAATAGCCAGTAAGAAGTAGTACAATTCAAGTTTTAGGTATCGATTATTGACTTTTTAGCTGGCTTTGGTGCCTTGGACATGAGCTAGGACCTTAAGATTCTGCATGAAAGGAGGACTAGCAGCCGCGTTGGATAGGAGAATGTGAAAAGTGTTCATATGTAGTAAAAACCTGAGAAATCCGTCCGTTTTCGTCATTTGTTATCGAATCGACTTAAAGCCAGATCGTCACATTGGCTGCTCTTCTCTCTGAAACGGTTGTACTTATCGTCTGGAAAGCTTTGTCGCGTGCTGCGGTATGCGGAGACACTAAAAGCACCATAGTAGAACACAGATGAAGCTTCTAAGATGATGTAATAGCCAGTAAGAAGTAGTACAATTCAAGTTTTAGGTATCGATTATTGACTTTTTAGCTGGCTTTGGTGCCTTGAACATGAGCTAGGTTCTTAAGATTCTGCATGAAAGGAGGACTAGCAGCCGAGTTGCATGGGAGAATGTGAAAAGTGTTCATATGTAGTAAAAACCTGAGAAATCCGTCCGTTTTCGTCATTTGTTATCGAATCGACTTAAAGCCAGATCGTCACTTATCCGCTCTTCTCTCTGAAACGGTTGTACTTATCGTCTGCAAAGCTATGTGGCGTGCTGCGGTATGCGGAGACACTAAAAGCACCATAGTAGAACACAGATGAAGCTTCTAAGTTGATGTAATAGCCAGTAAGAAGTAGTACACTTCAAGTTTTAGGTATCGATTATTGACTTTTTAGCTGGCTTTGGTGCCTTGGACATGAGCTAGGACCTTAAGATTCTGCATGAAAGGAGGACTAGCAGCCGAGTTGCACGGGAGAATGTGAAAAGTATTCAAATGTAGTAAAAACCTGAGAAATCCGTCCGTTTTCGTCATTTGTTATCGAATCGACTTAAAGCCAGATCGTCACATTGGCCGCTCTTCTCTCTGAAACGATTGTACTTATCGTCTTCAAAGCTATGTCGCGTGCTGCGGTATGCGGAGACACTAAAAGCACCATAGTAGAACACAGTTGAAGCTTCTAAGTTGATGTAATAGCCAGTAAGAAGTAGTACAATTCAAGTTTTAGGTATCGATTATTGATTTTTTAGCTGGCTTTGTTGCCTTGGACATGAGCTAGGACCTTAAGATTCTGCAAGAAAGGAGGACTAGCAGCCGAGTTGCAGGGGAGAATGTGAAAAGTGTTCATATGTAGTAGAAACCTGAGAAATCCGTCCGTTTTCGTCATTTGTTATCGAATCGACTTAAAAGCCAGATTGTCACATTGGCCGCTCTTCTCTCTGAAACGGCTGTACTTATCGTCTTCAAAGCTATGTCGCGTGCTGCGGTATGCGGAGACACTAAAAGCACCATAGTAGAACACAGATGAAGCTTCTAAGTTGATGTAATAGCCAGTAAGAAGTAGTACAATTCAAGTTTTAGGTATCGATTATTGACTTTTTAGCTGGCTTTGGTGCCTTGGACATGAGCTAGGACCTTAAGATTCTGCATGAAAGGAGGACTAGCAGCCGAGTTGCACGGGAGAATGTGAAAAGTGTTCATATGTAGTAAAAACCTGAGAAATCCGTCCGTTTTCGTCAATTGTTATCGAATCGACTTAAAGCCAGATCGTCACATTCCCCGCTCTTCCCTCTGAAACGGTTGTACTTATCGTCTGCAAAGCTATGTCGCGTGCTGCGGTATGCGGAGACACTAAAAGCGCCATAGTAGAACACAGATGAAGCTTCTAAGTTGATGTAATAGCCAGTAAGGAGTAGTACAATTCAAGTTTTAGGTACTGATTATTTACTTTTTAGCTGGCTTTGGTGCCTTGGGCATGAGCTAGGACCTTAAGATTCTGCATGAAAGGAGGACTAGCAGCCGAGTTGCAGGGAAGAATGTGAAAAGTGTTCATATGTAGTAAAAACCTGAGAAATCCGTCCGTTTTCGTCATTTGTTATCGAATCGACTTACAGCCCGATCGTCACATTGGCCGCTCTTCTCTCTGAAACGGTTGTACTTATCGTCTGCAAAGCTATGTCGCGTGCTGCGGTATACGGAGACACTAAAAGCACCATAGTAGAACACAGATGAAGCTTCTAAGTTGATGTAATAGCCAGTAAGAAGTAGTAAAATTCAAGTTTTAGGTATCGATTATTGACTTTTTAGCTGGCTTTGGTGCCTTGGACAAGAGCTAGGACCTTAAGATTCTGCATGAAAGGAGGACTAGCAGCGACGTTGCACGGGAGAATGTGAAATGTGTTCATATGTAGTAGAAACCTGAGAAATCCGTCCGTTTTCGTCATTTGTTATGGAATCGACTTGAAGCCCGATCGTCACATTGGCCGCTCTTCTCTCTGAAACGGTTGTACTTATCGTCTGCAAAGCTAAGTCGCGTGCTGCGGTATGCGGAGACAATAAAATCACCATAGTAGAACACAGATGAAGCTTCTAAGTCGATGTAATAGCCAGTAAGAAGTGGTACAATTCAAGTTTTAGGTATCGGTTATTGAATTCTTAGATGGATTTGGTGCCTTGGACATGAGCTAGGACCTTAAGATTCTGCATGAAAGGAGGAATAGCAGCCGAGTTGCACGGGAGAATGTGAAAAGTGTTCATATGTAGTAAAAACCTGAGAAATCCGTCCGTTTTCGTCATTTGTTATCGAATCGACTTACAGCCCGATCGTCACATTGGCCGCTCTTCTCTCTGAAACGGTTGTACTTATCGTCTGCAAAGCTATGTCGCGTGCTGCGGTATACGGAGACACTAAAAGCACCATAGTAGATCACAGATGAAGCTTCTAAGTTGATGTAATAGCCAGTAAGAAGTAGTACAATTCAAGTTTTAGGTATCGATTATTGACTTTTTAGCTGGCTTTGGTGCCTTGGACATGAGCTAGGACCTTAAGATTCTGCATGAAAGGAGGACTAGCAGCGGCGTTGCACGGGAGAATGTGAAATGTGTTCATATGTAGTAGAAACCTGAGAAATCCGTCCGTTTTCGTCATTTGTTATCGAATCGACTTACAGCCCGATCGTCACATTGGCCGCTCTTCTCTCTGAAACGGTTGTACTTATCGTCTGCAAAGCTATGTCGCGTGCTGCGGTATACGGAGATACTAAAAGCACCATAGTAGAACACAGATGAAGCTTCTAAGTTGATGTAATAGCCAGTAAGAAGTAGTACAATTCAAGTTTTAGGTATCGATTATTGACTTTTTAGCTGGCTTTGGTGCCTTGGACATGAGCTAGGACCTTAAGATTCTGCATGAAAGGAGGACTAGCAGCGGCGTTGCACGGGAGAATGTGAAATGTGCTCATATGTAGTAGAAACCTGAGAAATCCGTCCGTTTTCGTCATTTGTTATGAAATCGACTTGAAGCCTGATCGTCACATTGGCCGCTCTTCTCTCTGAAACGGTTGTACTTATCGTCTGCAAAGCTAAGTCGCGTGCTGCGGTATGCGGAGACAATAAAATCACCATAGTAGAACACAGATGAAGCTTCTAAGTCGATGTAATAGCCAGTAAGAAGTGGTACAATTCAAGTTTTAGGTATCGGTTATTGACTTCTTAGATGGATTTGGTGCCTTGGACATGAGCTAGGACCTTAAGATTCTGCATGAAAGGAGCACTAGCAGCCGAGTTGCACGGGACAATATGAAAAGTGTTCATATGTAGAAAAAACCTGAGAAATCCGTCCGTTTTCGTCATTTGTTATCGAATCGCCTTAAAGCCAGATCGTCACTTGGCCGCTCTTCTCTCTTAAACGGCTGTACTTATCGTCTGCAAAGCTATGTGGCGTGCTGCGGTATGCGGAGACACTAAGAGCACCATAGTAGAACACAGATTAAGCTTCTAAGTTGATGTAATACCCAGTAAGAAGTAGTACAATTCAAGTTTTAGGTACTGATTATTGACTTTTTAGCTGGCTTTGGTGCCTTGGACATGAGCTAGGACCTTAAGATTCTGCATGAAAGGAGGACTAGCAGCCGAGTTGCACGGGAGAAGGTGAAAAGTGTTCATATGTAGTAAAAACCTCAGAAATCTGTCCGTTTTCGTCATTTGTTATCGAATCGACTTAAAAGCCAGATCGTCACATTGGCCGCTCTTCTCTCTGAAACGGTTGTACTTACCGTCTGCAAAGCTATGTCCCGTGCTGCGGTATGCGGAGACACTAAAAGCACCATAGTAGAACACAGATGAAGCTTCTATGATGATGTAATTGCCGGTAAGTAGTAGTACACTTAAAGTTGTAGGTATCGATTATTGACTTTTTAGCTGGCTTTGGTGCCTTGGACATGAGCTAGGACCTTAAGATTCTGCATGAAAGGAGGACTAGCAGCCGCGTTGGATGGGAGAATGTGAAAAGTGTTCATATGTAGTAAAAACCTGAGAAATCCGTCCGTTTTCGTCATTTGTTATCGAATCGACTTAAAGCCAGATCGTCACATTGGCCGCTCTTCTCTCTGAAACGGTTGTACTTATCGCCTGCATAGCTATGTCGCGTGATGCGGTATGCGGAGACACTAAAAGCACCATAGTAGAACACAGATGAAGCTTCTAAGTTGATGTAATAGCCAGTAAGATGTAGTACAATTCATGTTTTAGGTATCGATTATTGACTTTTTAGCTGGGTTTGGTGCCTTGGACATGAGCTGGGACATTAAGATTCTGCATGAAAGGAGGACTAGCAGCCGAGATGCACGGGAGAATGTGAAAAGTGTTCATATGTAGTAAAAACCTGAGAAATCCGTCCGTTTCGTCATTTGTTATCGAATCGACTTAAAGCCAGATCGTCACATTGGCTGCTCTTCTCTCTGAAACGGTTGTACTTATCGTCTGCAAAGCTATGTCGCGTGCTGCGGTATGCGCAGACACCAGAAGCACCATAGTATAAAACAGATGAAGCTTCTAAGTTGATGTAATAGCCAGTAAGAAGTAGTACAACTCAAGTTTTAGGTATCGATTATTGACTTTTTAGCTGGCTTTGGTGCCTTGGACATGAGGTAGGACCTTAAGATTCTGCATGAAAGGAGGACTAGCAGCCGCGTTGCACGGGAGAATGTGAAATGTGTTCATATGTAGTAGAAACCTGAGAAATCCGTCCGTTTTCGTCATTTGTTATCGAATCGACTTAAAGCCCGATCGTCACATTGGCCGCTCTTCTCTCTGAAACGTTTGTACTTATCGTCTGCAAAGCTACGTCGCGTGCTGCGGTATGCGGAGACAATAAAATCACCATAGTAGAACACAGATGAAGCTTCTAAGTCGATGTAATAGCCAGTAAGAAGTAGTACAATTCAAGTTTTAGGTATCGATTATTGACTTCTTAGATGGATTTGGTGCCTTGGACATGAGCTAGGACCTTAAGATTCTGCATGAAAGGAGGACTAGCAGCCGAGTTGCACGGGACAATATGAAAAGTGTTCATATGTAGTAAAAACCTAAGAAATCCGTCCGTTTTCGTCATTTGTTATCGAATCGCCTTAAAGCTAGATCGTCACTTGGCCGCTCTTCTCTCTGAAACGGCTGTACTTATCGTCTGCAAAGCTATGTGGCGTGCTGCGGTATGCGGAGACACTAAAAGCACCATAGTAGAACACAGATTAAGCTTCTAAGTTGATGTAAGAGCCAGTAAGAAGTAGTACAATTCAAGTTTTAGGTATCGATTATTGACTTTTTAGCTGGCTTTGGTGCCTTGGACATGAGCTAGGACCTTAAGATTCTGCATGAAAGGAGGACTAGCAGCCGCGTTAGATGGCAGAATGTGAAAAGTGTTCATATGTAGTAAAATCTGAGAAATCCGTCCGTTTTCGTCATTTGTTATCGAATCGACTTAAAGCCAGATCGTCACATTGGCCGCTCTTCTCTCTGAAACGGTTGTACTTATCGCCTGCAAAGCTATGTCGCGTGATGCGGTATTCGGAGACACTAAAAGCACCATAGTAGAACACAGATGAAGCTTCTATGATGATGTAATAGCCAGTAAGAAGTAGTACAATTAAAGTTTTAGGTATCGATTATTGACTTTTTAGCTGGCTTTGGTGCCTTGGACATGAGCTAGGACCTTAAGATTCTGCATGAAAGGAGGACTAGCAGCCGAGTTGCAGGGGAGAATGTGAAAAGTGTTCATATGTAGTAAAAACCTGAGGAATCCGTCCGTTTTCGTCATTTGTTATCGAATCGACTTAAAGCCAGATCGTCACATTGGCCGCTCTTCTCTCTGAAACGGTTGTACTTATCGCCTGCAAAGCTATGTCGCGTGATGCGGTATGCGGAGACACTAAAAGCACCATAGTAGAACACAGATGAAGCTTCTAAGTTGATGTAATACCCAGTAAGAAGTAGTACAATTCAAGTTTTAGGTATCGATTATTGACTTTTTAGCTGGCTTTGGTGCCTTGGACATGACCTAGGACCTTAAGATTCTGCATGAAAGGAGGACTAGCAGCCGAGTTGCACGGGAGAATGTGAAAAGTGTTCATATGTAGCAAAAACCTGAGAAATCCGTCCGTTTTCGTCATTTGTTATCGAATCGACTTAAAGCCAGATCGTAACATTGGCCGCTCTTCTCTCTGAAACGGTTGTACTTATCGTCTGCAAAGCTATGTCGTATGCTGCGGTAGGCGGAGACACTGAAACCACCACAGTAGAACACAGATGAAGCTTCTAATTTGATGTAATAGCCAGTAAGAAATAGTACAATTCAAGTTTTAGGTATCGATTATTGACTTTTTAGCTGGCTTTGATGCCTTGGACATGAGCTAGGACCTTAAGAATCTGCATGAAAGGAGGACTAGCAGCCGAGTTGCAGGGAAGAATGTGAAAAGTGTTCATATGTAGTAAAAACCTGAGAAATCCGTCCGTTTTCGTCATTTGTTATCGAATCGACTTAAAGCCAGATCGTCACATTGGCCGCTCTTCTCTCTGAAACGGTTGTACTTATCGTCTGCAAAGCAATGTCGCGTGCTGCGGTATGCGCAGAAACCAAAAGCACCATAGTATAAAACAGATGAAGCTTCTAAGTTGATGTAATAGCCAGTAAGAAGTAGTACAATTAAAGTTTTAGGTATCGATTATTGACTTTTTAGCTGGCTTTGGTGCCTATGACATGAGCTAGGACCTTAAGATTCTGCATGAAAGGAGGACTAGCAGCCGCGTTGCACGGGAGAATGTGAAATGTGTTCATATGTAGTAGAAACCTGAGAAATCCGTCCGTTTTCGTCATTTGTTATCGAATCGACTTAAAGCCCGATCGTCACATTGGCCGCTCTTCTCTCTGAAACGTTTGTACTTATCGTCTGCAAAGCTACGTCGCGTGCTGCGGTATGAGGAGACAATAAAATCACCATAGTAGAACACAGATGAAGCTTCTAAGTCGATGTAATAGCCAGTAAGAAGTAGTACAATTCAAGTTTTAGGTATCGATTATTGACTTCTTAGATGGATTTGGTGCCTTGGACATGAGCTAGGACCTTAACATTCTGCATGAAAGGAGCACTAGCAGCCGAGTTGCACGGGACAATATGAAAAGTGTTCATATGTAGTAAAAACCTGAGAAATCCGTCCGTTTTCGTCATTTGTTATCGAATCGCCTTAAAGCTAGATCGTCACTTGGCCGCTCTTCTCTCTGAAACGGCTGTACTTATCGTCTGCAAAGCTATGTGGCGTGCTGCGGTATGCGGAGACACTAAAAGCACCATAGTAGAACACAGATTAAGCTTCTAAGTTGATGTAATAGCCAGTAAGAAGTAGTACAATTCAAGTTTTAGGTACTGATTATTGACTTTTTAGCTGGCTTTGATGCCTTGGACATGAGCTAGGACCTTAAGAATCTGCATGAAAGGAGGACTAGCAGCCGAGTTGCAGGGAAGAATGTGAAAAGTGTTCATATGTAGTAAAAGCCTGAGAAATCCGTCCGTTTTCGTCATTTGTTATCGAATCGACTTAAAGCCCGATCGTCACATTGGCCGCTCTTCTCTCTGAAACGGTATTACTTATCGTCTGCAAAGCTATGTCGCGTGCTGCGGTATGCGGAGACACTAAAAGCACCATGGTAGAACACAGATGAAGCTTCTAAGTTGATGTAATAGCCAGTAAGAAGTAGTACAATTCAAGTTTTAGGTATCGATTATTGACTTTTTAGCTGGCTTTGGTGCCTTGGACATGAGCTAGGACCTTAAGATTCTGCATGAAAGGAGGACTAGCAGCCGCGTTGCACGGGAGAATGTGAAATGTGTTCAGTTATGGAATCGACTTAAAGCCCGATCGTCACATTGGCCGCTCTTCTCTCTGAAACGGTTGTACTTATCGTCTGCAAAGCTAAGTCGCGTGTTGCGGTATGCGGAGACAATAAAATCACCATAGTAGAACACAGATGAAGCTTCTAAGTCGATGTAATAGGCAGTAAGAAGTAGTACAATTCAAGTTTTAGGTAACGGTTATTGACTTCTTAGATGGATTTGGTGCCTTGGACATGAGCTAGGACCTTAAGATTCTGCATGAAAGGAGGACTAGCAGCCGAGTTGCACGGGACAATATGAAAAGTGTTCATATGTAGAAAAAACCTGAGAAATCCGTCCGTTTTCGTCATTTGTTATCGAATCGCCTTAAAGCCAGATCGTCACTTGGCCGCTCTTCTCTCTGAAACGGCTGTACTTATCGTCTGCAAAGCTATGTGGCGTGCTGCGGTATGCGGAGACACTAAAAGCACCATAGTAGAACACAGATGAAGCTTCTATGATGATGTAATAGCCAGTAAGTAGTAGTACACTTAAAGTTTTAGGTATCGATTATTGACTTTTTAGCTGGCTTTGGTGCCTTGGACATGAGCTAGGACCTTAAGATTCTGCATGAAAGGAGGACTAGCAGCCGCGTTGGATGGGAGAATGTGAAAAGTGTTCATATGTAGTAAAAACCTGAGAAATCCGTCCGTTTTCGTCATTTGTTATCGAATCGACTTAAAGCCAGATCGTCACATTGGCCGCTCTTCTCTCTGAAACGGTTGTACTTATCGCCTGCAAAGCTATGTCGCGTGATGCGGTATGCGGAGACACTAAAAGCACCATAGTAGAACACAGATGAAGCTTCTATGATGATGTAATAGCCAGTAAGAAGTAGTACAATTAAAGTTTTAGGTATCGATTATTGACTTTTTAGCTGGCTTTGGTACCTTGGACATGAGCTAGGACCTTAAGATTCTGCATGAAAGGAGGACTAGCAGCCGCGTTGGATGGGAGAATGTGAAAAGTGTTCATATGTAGTAAAAACCTGAGAAATCCGTCCGTTTTCGTCATTTGTTATCGAATCGACTTAAAGCCAGATCGTCACATTGGCCGCTCTTCTCTCTGAAACGGTTGTACTTATCGCCTGCAAAGCTATGTCGCGTGATGCGGTATGCGGAGACACTAAAAGCACCATAGTAGAACACAGATGAAGCTTCTAAGTTGATGTAATAGCCAGTAAGAAGTAGTACAATTCAAGTTTTAGGTATCGATTATTGACTTTTTAGCTGGCTTTGGTGCCTTGGACATGAGCTAGGACCTTAAGATTCTGCATGAAAGGAGGACTAGCAGCCGCGTTAGATGGCAGAATGTGAAAAGTGTTCATATGTAGTAAAATCTGAGAAATCCGTCCGTTTTCGTCATTTGTTATCGAATCGACTTAAAGCCAGATCGTCACATTGGCCGCTCTTCTCTCTGAAACGGTTGTACTTATCGCCTGCAAAGCTATGTCGCGTGATGCGGTATTCGGAGACACTAAAAGCACCATAGTAGAACACAGATGAAGCTTCTATGATGATGTAATAGCCAGTAAGAAGTAGTACAATTAAAGTTTTAGGTATCGATTATTGACTTTTTAGCTGGCTTTGGTGCCTTGGACATGAGCTAGGACCTTAAGATTCTGCATGAAAGGAGGACTAGCAGCCGAGTTGCAGGGGAGAATGTGAAAAGTGTTCATATGTAGTAAAAACCTGAGGAATCCGTCCGTTTTCGTCATTTGTTATCGAATCGACATAAAGCCAGATCGTCACATTGGCCGCTCTTCTCTCTGAAACGGTTGTACTTATCGCCTGCAAAGCTATGTCGCGTGATGCGGTATGCGGAGACACTAAAAGCACCATAGTAGAACACAGATGAAGCTTCTAAGTTGATGTAATAGCCAGTAAGAAGTAGTACAATTCAAGTTTTAGGTATCGATTATTGACTTTTTAGCTGGCTTTGGTGCCTTGGACATGACCTAGGACCTTAAGATTCTGCATGAAAGGAGGACTAGCAGCCGAGTTGCACGGGAGAATGTGAAAAGTGTTCATATGTAGTAAAAACCTGAGAAATCCGTCCGTTTTCGTCATTTGTTATCGAATCGACTTAAAGCCAGATCGTAACATTGGCCGCTCTTCTCTCTGAAACGGTTGTACTTATCGTCTGCAAAGCTATGTCGTATGCTGCGGTAGGCGGAGACACTGAAACCACCACAGTAGAACACAGATGAAGCTTCTAATTTGATGTAGTAGCCAGTAAGAAATAGTACAATTCAAGTTTTAGGTATCGATTATTGACTTTTTAGCTGGCTTTGATGCCTTGGACATGAGCTAGGACCTTAAGAATCTGCATGAAAGGAGGACTAGCAGCCGAGTTGCAGGGAAGAATGTGAAAAGTGTTCATATGTAGTAAAAACCTGAGAAATCCGTCCGTTTTCGTCATTTGTTATCGAATCGACTTAAAGCCAGATCGTCACATTGGCCGCTCTTCTCTCTGAAACGATTGTACTTATCGCCTGCAAAGCTATGTCGCGTGATGCGGTATGCGGAGACACTAAAAGCACCATAGTAGAACACAGATGAAGCTTCTATGATGATGTAATAGCCAGTAAGAAGTAGTACAATTAAAGTTTTAGGTATCGATTATTGACTTTTTAGCTGGCTTTGGTACCTTGGACATGAGCTAGGACCTTAAGATTCTGCATGAAAGGAGGACTAGCAGCCGCGTTGGATGGGAGAATGTGAAAAGTGTTCATATGTAGTAAAAACCTGAGAAATCCGTCCGTTTTCGTCATTTGTTATCGAATCGACTTAAAGCCAGATCGTCACATTGGCCGCTCTTCTCTCTGAAACGGTTGTACTTATCGCCTGCAAAGCTATGTCGCGTGATGCGGTATGCGGAGACACTAAAAGCACCATAGTAGAACACAGATGAAGCTTCTAAGTTGATGTAATAGCCAGTAAGAAGTAGTACAATTCAAGTTTTAGGTATCGATTATTGACTTTTTAGCTGGCTTTGGTGCCTTGGACATGAGCTAGGACCTTAAGATTCTGCATGAAAGGAGGACTAGCAGCCGCGTTAGATGGCAGAATGTGAAAAGTGTTCATATGTAGTAAAATCTGAGAAATCCGTCCGTTTTCGTCATTTGTTATCGAATCGACTTAAAGCCAGATCGTCACATTGGCCGCTCTTCTCTCTGAAACGGTTGTACTTATCGCCTGCAAAGCTATGTCGCGTGATGCGGTATTCGGAGACACTAAAAGCACCATAGTAGAACACAGATGAAGCTTCTATGATGATGTAATAGCCAGTAAGTAGTAGTACACTTAAAGTTTTAGGTATCGATTATTGACTTTTTAGCTGGCTTTGGTGCCTTGGACATGAGCTAGGACCTTAAGATTCTGCATGAAAGGAGGACTAGCAGCCGCGTTGGATGGGAGAATGTGAAAAGTGTTCATATGTAGTAAAAACCTGAGAAATCCGTCCGTTTTCGTCATTTGTTATCGAATCGACTTAAAGCCAGATCGTCACATTGGCCGCTCTTCTCTCTGAAACGGTTGTACTTATCGCCTGCAAAGCTATGTCGCGTGATGCGGTATGCGGAGACACTAAAAGCACCATAGTAGAACACAGATGAAGCTTCTATGATGATGTAATAGCCAGTAAGAAGTAGTACAATTAAAGTTTTAGGTATCGATTATTGACTTTTTAGCTGGCTTTGGTACCTTGGACATGAGCTAGGACCTTAAGATTCTGCATGAAAGGAGGACTAGCAGCCGCGTTGGATGGGAGAATGTGAAAAGTGTTCATATGTAGTAAAAACCTGAGAAATCCGTCCGTTTTCGTCATTTGTTATCGAATCGACTTAAAGCCAGATCGTCACATTGGCCGCTCTTCTCTCTGAAACGGTTGTACTTATCGCCTGCAAAGCTATGTCGCGTGATGCGGTATGCGGAGACACTAAAAGCACCATAGTAGAACACAGATGAAGCTTCTAAGTTGATGTAATAGCCAGTAAGAAGTAGTACAATTCAAGTTTTAGGTATCGATTATTGACTTTTTAGCTGGCTTTGGTGCCTTGGACATGAGCTAGGACCTTAAGATTCTGCATGAAAGGAGGACTAGCAGCCGCGTTAGATGGCAGAATGTGAAAAGTGTTCATATGTAGTAAAATCTGAGAAATCCGTCCGTTTTCGTCATTTGTTATCGAATCGACTTAAAGCCAGATCGTCACATTGGCCGCTCTTCTCTCTGAAACGGTTGTACTTATCGCCTGCAAAGCTATGTCGCGTGATGCGGTATTCGGAGACACTAAAAGCACCATAGTAGAACACAGATGAAGCTTCTATGATGATGTAATAGCCAGTAAGAAGTAGTACAATTAAAGTTTTAGGTATCGATTATTGACTTTTTAGCTGGCTTTGGTGCCTTGGACATGAGCTAGGACCTTAAGATTCTGCATGAAAGGAGGACTAGCAGCCGAGTTGCAGGGGAGAATGTGAAAAGTGTTCATATGTAGTAAAAACCTGAGGAATCCGTCCGTTTTCGTCATTTGTTATCGAATCGACTTAAAGCCAGATCGTCACATTGGCCGCTCTTCTCTCTGAAACGGTTGTACTTATCGCCTGCAAAGCTATGTCGCGTGATGCGGTATGCGGAGACACTAAAAGCACCATAGTAGAACACAGATGAAGCTTCTAAGTTGATGTAATAGCCAGTAAGAAGTAGTACAATTCAAGTTTTAGGTATCGATTATTGACTTTTTAGCTGGCTTTGGTGCCTTGGACATGACCTAGGACCTTAAGATTCTGCATGAAAGGAGGACTAGCAGCCGAGTTGCACGGGAGAATGTGAAAAGTGTTCATATGTAGTAAAAACCTGAGAAATCCGTCCGTTTTCGTCATTTGTTATCGAATCGACTTAAAGCCAGATCGTAACATTGGCCGCTCTTCTCTCTGAAACGGTTGTACTTATCGTCTGCAAAGCTATGTCGTATGCTGCGGTAGGCGGAGACACTGAAACCACCACAGTAGAACACAGATGAAGCTTCTAATTTGATGTAGTAGCCAGTAAGAAATAGTACAATTCAAGTTTTAGGTATCGATTATTGACTTTTTAGCTGGCTTTGATGCCTTGGACATGAGCTAGGACCTTAAGAATCTGCATGAAAGGAGGACTAGCAGCCGAGTTGCAGGGAAGAATGTGAAAAGTGTTCATATGTAGTAAAAACCTGAGAAATCCGTCCGTTTTCGTCATTTGTTATCGAATCGACTTAAAGCCAGATCGTCACATTGGCCGCTCTTCTCTCTGAAACGGTTGTACTTATCGCCTGCAAAGCTATGTCGCGTGATGCGGTATGCGGAGACACTAAAAGCACCATAGTAGAACACAGATGAAGCTTCTATGATGATGTAATAGCCAGTAAGAAGTAGTACAATTAAAGTTTTAGGTATCGATTATTGACTTTTTAGCTGGCTTTGGTACCTTGGACATGAGCTAGGACCTTAAGATTCTGCATGAAAGGAGGACTAGCAGCCGCGTTGGATGGGAGAATGTGAAAAGTGTTCATATGTAGTAAAAACCTGAGAAATCCGTCCGTTTTCGTCATTTGTTATCGAATCGACTTAAAGCCAGATCGTCACATTGGCCGCTCTTCTCTCTGAAACGGTTGTACTTATCGCCTGCAAAGCTATGTCGCGTGATGCGGTATGCGGAGACACTAAAAGCACCATAGTAGAACACAGATGAAGCTTCTAAGTTGATGTAATAGCCAGTAAGAAGTAGTACAATTCAAGTTTTAGGTATCGATTATTGACTTTTTAGCTGGCTTTGGTGCCTTGGACATGAGCTAGGACCTTAAGATTCTGCATGAAAGGAGGACTAGCAGCCGCGTTAGATGGCAGAATGTGAAAAGTGTTCATATGTAGTAAAATCTGAGAAATCCGTCCGTTTTCGTCATTTGTTATCGAATCGACTTAAAGCCAGATCGTCACATTGGCCGCTCTTCTCTCTGAAACGGTTGTACTTATCGCCTGCAAAGCTATGTCGCGTGATGCGGTATTCGGAGACACTAAAAGCACCATAGTAGAACACAGATGAAGCTTCTATGATGATGTAATAGCCAGTAAGAAGTAGTACAATTAAAGTTTTAGGTATCGATTATTGACTTTTTAGCTGGCTTTGGTGCCTTGGACATGAGCTAGGACCTTAAGATTCTGCATGAAAGGAGGACTAGCAGCCGAGTTGCAGGGGAGAATGTGGAAAGTGTTCATATGTAGTAAAAACCTGAGGAATCCGTCCGTTTTCGTCATTTGTTATCGAATCGACTTAAAGCCAGATCGTCACATTGGCCGCTCTTCTCTCTGAAACGGTTGTACTTATCGCCTGCAAAGCTATGTCGCGTGATGCGGTATGCGGAGACACTAAAAGCACCATAGTAGAACACAGATGAAGCTTCTAAGTTGATGTAATAGCCAGTAAGAAGTAGTACAATTCAAGTTTTAGGTATCGATTATTGACTTTTTAGCTGGCTTTGGTGCCTTGGACATGACCTAGGACCTTAAGATTCTGCATGAAAGGAGGACTAGCAGCCGAGTTGCACGGGAGAATGTGAAAAGTGTTCATATGTAGTAAAAACCTGAGAAATCCGTCCGTTTTCGTCATTTGTTATCGAATCGACTTAAAGCCAGATCGTAACATTGGCCGCTCTTCTCTCTGAAACGGTTGTACTTATCGTCTGCAAAGCTATGTCGTATGCTGCGGTAGGCGGAGACACTGAAACCACCACAGTAGAACACAGATGAAGCTTCTAATTTGATGTAGTAGCCAGTAAGAAATAGTACAATTCAAGTTTTAGGTATCGATTATTGACTTTTTAGCTGGCTTTGATGCCTTGGACATGAGCTAGGACCTTAAGAATCTGCATGAAAGGAGGACTAGCAGCCGAGTTGCAGGGAAGAATGTGAAAAGTGTTCATATGTAGTAAAAACCTGAGAAATCCGTCCGTTTTCGTCATTTGTTATCGAATCGACTTAAAGCCAGATCGTCACATTGGCCGCTCTTCTCTCTGAAACGGTTGTACTTATCGTCTGCAAAGCTATGTCGCGTGCTGCGGTATGCGGAGACTCTAAAAGCACCATAGTAGAACACAGATGAAGCTTCTAAGTTGATGTAATAGCCAGTAAGAAGTAGTAAAATTCAAATTTTAGGTACTGATTATTTACTTTTTAGCTGGCTTTGGTGCCTTGGACATGAGCTAGGACATTAAGATTCTGCATGAAAGGAGGACTAGCAGCCGCGTTGCACGGGAGAATGTGAAATGTGTTCATATGTAGTAAAAACCTGAGAAATCCGTCCGTTTTCGTCATTTGTTATTGAATCGACTTAAAGCCCGATCGTCACATTGGCCGCTCGTCTCTCTGAAACGGTTGTACTTATCGTCTGCAAAGCAATGTCGCGTGCTGCGGTATGCGCAGAAACCAAAAGCACCATAGTATAAAACAGATGAAGCTTCTAAGTTGGTATAATAGCCAGTAAGAAGTACTACAACTCAAGTTTTAGGTATCGATTATTGACTTTTTAGCTGGCTTTGGTGCCTATGACATGAGCTAGGACCTTAAGATTCTGCATGAAAGGAGGACTAGCAGCCGCGTTGCACGGGAGAATGTGAAATGTGTTCATATGTAGTAGAAACCTGAGAAATCCGTCCGTTTTCGTCATTTGTTATCGAATCGACTTAAAGCCCGATCGTCACATTGGCCGCTCTTCTCTCTGAAACGTTTGTACTTATCGTCTGCAAAGCTACGTCGCGTGCTGCGGTATGAGGAGACAATAAAATCACCATAGTAGAACACAGATGAAGCTTCTAAGTCGATGTAATAGCCAGTAAGAAGTAGTACAATTCAAGTTTTAGGTATCGATTATTGACTTCTTAGATGGATTTGGTGCCTTGGACATGAGCTAGGACCTTAAGAATCTGCATGAAAGGAGGACTAGCAGCCGAGTTGCAGGGAAGAATGTGAAAAGTGTTCATATGTAGTAAAAGCCTGAGAAATCCGTCCGTTTTCGTCATTTGTTATCGAATCGACTTAAAGCCCGATCGTCACATTGGCCGCTCTTCTCTCTGAAACGTTTGTACTTATCGCCTGCAAAGCTACGTCGCGTGCTGCGGTATGAGGAGACAATAAAATCACCATAGTAGAACACAGATGAAGCTTCTAAGTCGATGTAATAGCCAGTAAGAAGTAGTACAATTCAAGTTTTAGGTATCGATTATTGACTTCTTAGATGGATTTGGTGCCTTGGACATGAGCTAGGACCTTAAGATTCTGCATGAAAGGAGCACTAGCAGCCGAGTTGCACGGGACAATATGAAAAGTGTTCATATGTAGTAAAAACCTGGGAAATCCGTCCGTTTTCGTCATTTGTTATCGAATCGCCTTAAAGCTAGATCGTCACTTGGCCGCTCTTCTCTCTGAAACGGCTGTACTTATCGTCTGCAAAGCTATGTGGCGTGCTGCGGTATGCGGAGACACTAAAAGCACCATAGTAGAACACAGATTAAGCTTCTAAGTTGATGTAATAGCCAGTAAGAAGTAGTACAATTCAAGTTTTAGGTACTGATTATTGACTTTTTAGCTGGCTTTGATGCCTTGGACATGAGCTAGGACCTTAAGAATCTGCATGAAAGGAGGACTAGCAGCCGAGTTGCAGGGAAGAATGTGAAAAGTGTTCATATGTAGTAAAAGCCTGAGAAATCCGTCCGTTTTGGTCATTTGTTATCGAATCGACTTAAAGCCCGATCGTCACATTGGCCGCTCTTCTCTCTGAAACGGTTTTACTTATCGTCTGCAAAGCTATGTCGCGTGCTGCGGTATGCGGAGACACTAAAAGCACCATGGTAGAACACAGATGAAGCTTCTAAGTTGATGTAATAGCCAGTAAGAAGTAGTACAATTCAAGTTTTAGGTATCGATTATTGACTTTTTAGCTGGCTTTGGTGCCTTGGACATGAGCTAGGACCTTAAGATTCTGCATGAAAGGAGGACTAGCAGCCGCGTTGCACGGGAGAATGTGAAATGTGTGCAGTTATGGAATCGACTTAAAGCCCGATCGTCACTTTGGCCGCTCTTCTCTCTGAAACGGTTGTACTTATCGTCTGCAAAGCTAAGTCGCGTGTTGCGGTATGCGGAGACAATAAAATCACCATAGTAGAACACAGATGAAGCTTCTAAGTCGATGTAATAGGCAGTAAGAAGTAGTACAATTCAAGTTTTAGGTAACGGTTATTGACTTCTTAGATGGATTTGGTGCCTCGGACATGAGCTAGGACCTTAAGATTCTGCATGAAAGGAGGACTAGCAGCCGAGTTGCACGGAACAATATGAAAAGTGTTCATATGTAGAAAAAACCTGAGAAATCCGTCCGTTTTCGTCATTTGTTATCGAATCGCCTTAAAGCCAGATCGTCACTTGGCAGCTCTTCTCTCTGAAACGGCTCTACTTATCGTCTGCAAAGCTATGTGGCGTGCTGCGGTATGCGGAGACACTAAAAGCACCATAGTAGAACACAGATGAAGCTTCTATGATGATGTAATAGCCAGTAAGTAGTAGTACACTTAAAGTTTTAGGTATCGATTATTGACTTTTTAGCTGGCTTTGGTGCCTTGGACATGAGCTAGGACCTTAAGATTCTGCATGAAAGGAGGACTAGCAGCCGCGTTGGATGGGAGAATGTGAAAAGTGTTCATATGTAGTAAAAACCTGAGAAATCCGTCCGTTTTCGTCATTTGTTATCGAATCGACTTAAAGCCAGATCGTCACATTGGCCGCTCTTCTCTCTGAAACGGTTGTACTTATCGCCTGCAAAGCTATGTCGCGTGATGCGGTATTCGGAGACACTAAAAGCACCATAGTAGAACACAGATGAAGCTTCTATGATGATGTAATAGCCAGTAAGAAGTAGTACAATTAAAGTTTTAGGTATCGATTATTGACTTTTTAGCTGGCTTTGGTGCCTTGGACATGAGCTAGGACCTTAAGATTCTGCATGAAAGGAGGACTAGCAGCCGAGTTGCAGGGGAGAATGTGGAAAGTGTTCATATGTAGTAAAAACCTGAGGAATCCGTCCGTTTTCGTCATTTGTTATCGAATCGACTTAAAGCCAGATCGTCACATTGGCCGCTCTTCTCTCTGAAACGGTTGTACTTATCGCCTGCAAAGCTATGTCGCGTGATGCGGTATGCGGAGACACTAAAAGCACCATAGTAGAACACAGATGAAGCTTCTAAGTTGATGTAATAGCCAGTAAGAAGTAGTACAATTCAAGTTTTAGGTATCGATTATTGACTTTTTAGCTGGCTTTGGTGCCTTGGACATGACCTAGGACCTTAAGATTCTGCATGAAAGGAGGACTAGCAGCCGAGTTGCACGGGAGAATGTGAAAAGTGTTCATATGTAGTAAAAACCTGAGAAATCCGTCCGTTTTCGTCATTTGTTATCGAATCGACTTAAAGCCAGATCGTAACATTGGCCGCTCTTCTCTCTGAAACGGTTGTACTTATCGTCTGCAAAGCTATGTCGTATGCTGCGGTAGGCGGAGACACTGAAACCACCACAGTAGAACACAGATGAAGCTTCTAATTTGATGTAGTAGCCAGTAAGAAATAGTACAATTCAAGTTTTAGGTATCGATTATTGACTTTTTAGCTGGCTTTGATGCCTTGGACATGAGCTAGGACCTTAAGAATCTGCATGAAAGGAGGACTAGCAGCCGAGTTGCAGGGAAGAATGTGAAAAGTGTTCATATGTAGTAAAAACCTGAGAAATCCGTCCGTTTTCGTCATTTGTTATCGAATCGACTTAAAGCCAGATCGTCACATTGGCCGCTCTTCTCTCTGAAACGGTTGTACTTATCGTCTGCAAAGCTATGTCGCGTGCTGCGGTATGCGGAGACTCTAAAAGCACCATAGTAGAACACAGATGAAGCTTCTAAGTTGATGTAATAGCCAGTAAGAAGTAGTACAATTCAAATTTTAGGTACTGATTATTTACTTTTTAGCTGGCTTTGGTGCCTTGGACATGAGCTAGGACATTAAGATTCTGCATGAAAGGAGGACTAGCAGCCGCGTTGCACGGGAGAATGTGAAAAGTGTTCATATGTAGTAAAAACCTGAGAAATCCGTCCGTTTTCGTCATTTGTTATCGAATCGACTTAAAGCCCGATCGTCACATTGGCCGCTCGTCTCTCTGAAACGGTTGTACTTATCGTCTGCAAAGCAATGTCGCGTGCTGCGGTATGCGCAGAAACCAAAAGCACCATAGTATAAAACAGATGAAGCTTCTAAGTTGATATAATAGCCAGTAAGAAGTACTACAACTCAAGTTTTAGGTATCGATTATTGACTTTTTAGCTGGCTTTGGTGCCTATGACATGAGCTAGGACCTTAAGATTCTGCATGAAAGGAGGACTAGCAGCCGCGTTGCACGGGAGAATGTGAAATGTGTTCATATGTAGTAGAAACCTGAGAAATCCGTCCGTTTTCGTCATTTGTTATCGAATCGACTTAAAGCCCGATCGTCACATTGGCCGCTCTTCTCTCTGAAACGTTTGTACTTATCGTCTGCAAAGCTACGTCGCGTGCTGCGGTATGAGGAGACAATAAAATCACCATAGTAGAACACAGATGAAGCTTCTAAGTCGATGTAATAGCCAGTAAGAAGTAGTACAATTCAAGTTTTAGGTATCGATTATTGACTTCTTAGATGGATTTGGTGCCTTGGACATGAGCTAGGACCTTAAGAATCTGCATGAAAGGAGGACTAGCAGCCGAGTTGCAGGGAAGAATGTGAAAAGTGTTCATATGTAGTAAAAGCCTGAGAAATCCGTCCGTTTTCGTCATTTGTTATCGAATCGACTTAAAGCCCGATCGTCACATTGGCCGCTCTTCTCTCTGAAACGTTTGTACTTATCGCCTGCAAAGCTACGTCGCGTGCTGCGGTATGAGGAGACAATAAAATCACCATAGTAGAACACAGATGAAGCTTCTAAGTCGATGTAATAGCCAGTAAGAAGTAGTACAATTCAAGTTTTAGGTATCGATTATTGACTTCTTAGATGGATTTGGTGCCTTGGACATGAGCTAGGACCTTAAGATTCTGCATGAAAGGAGCACTAGCAGCCGAGTTGCACGGGACAATATGAAAAGTGTTCATATGTAGTAAAAACCTGGGAAATCCGTCCGTTTTCGTCATTTGTTATCGAATCGCCTTAAAGCTAGATCGTCACTTGGCCGCTCTTCTCTCTGAAACGGCTGTACTTATCGTCTGCAAAGCTATGTGGCGTGCTGCGGTATGCGGAGACACTAAAAGCACCATAGTAGAACACAGATTAAGCTTCTAAGTTGATGTAATAGCCAGTAAGAAGTAGTACAATTCAAGTTTTAGGTACTGATTATTGACTTTTTAGCTGGCTTTGATGCCTTGGACATGAGCTAGGACCTTAAGAATCTGCATGAAAGGAGGACTAGCAGCCGAGTTGCAGGGAAGAATGTGAAAAGTGTTCATATGTAGTAAAAGCCTGAGAAATCCGTCCGTTTTGGTCATTTGTTATCGAATCGACTTAAAGCCCGATCGTCACATTGGCCGCTCTTCTCTCTGAAACGGTTTTACTTATCGTCTGCAAAGCTATGTCGCGTGCTGCGGTATGCGGAGACACTAAAAGCACCATGGTAGAACACAGATGAAGCTTCTAAGTTGATGTAATAGCCAGTAAGAAGTAGTACAATTCAAGTTTTAGGTATCGATTATTGACTTTTTAGCTGGCTTTGGTGCCTTGGACATGAGCTAGGACCTTAAGATTCTGCATGAAAGGAGGACTAGCAGCCGCGTTGCACGGGAGAATGTGAAATGTGTGCAGTTATGGAATCGACTTAAAGCCCGATCGTCACTTTGGCCGCTCTTCTCTCTGAAACGGTTGTACTTATCGTCTGCAAAGCTAAGTCGCGTGTTGCGGTATGCGGAGACAATAAAATCACCATAGTAGAACACAGATGAAGCTTCTAAGTCGATGTAATAGGCAGTAAGAAGTAGTACAATTCAAGTTTTAGGTAACGGTTATTGACTTCTTAGAAGGATTTGGTGCCTCGGACATGAGCTAGGACCTTAAGATTCTGCATGAAAGGAGGACTAGCAGCCGAGTTGCACGGGACAATATGAAAAGTGTTCATATGTAGAAAAAACCTGAGAAATCCGTCCGTTTTCGTCATTTGTTATCGAATCGCCTTAAAGCCAGATCGTCACTTGGCCGCTCTTCTCTCTGAAACGGCTCTACTTATCGTCTGCAAAGCTATGTGGCGTGCTGCGGTATGCGGAGACACTAAAAGCACCATAGTAGAACACAGATGAAGCTTCTATGATGATGTAATAGCCAGTAAGTAGTAGTACACTTAAAGTTTTAGGTATCGATTATTGACTTTTTAGCTGGCTTTGGTGCCTTGGACATGAGCTAGGACCTTAAGATTCTGCATGAAAGGAGGACTAGCAGCCGCGTTGGATGGGAGAATGTGAAAAGTGTTCATATGTAGTAAAAACCTGAGAAATCCGTCCGTTTTCGTCATTTGTTATCGAATCGACTTAAAGCCAGATCGTCACATTGGCCGCTCTTCTCTCTGAAACGGTTGTACTTATCGCCTGCAAAGCTATGCCGCGTGATGCGGTATGCGGAGACACTAAAAGCACCATAGTAGAACACAGATGAAGCTTCTAAGTTGATGTAATAGCCAGTAAGAAGAGGTACAATTCAAGTTTTAGGTATCGATTATTGACTTTTTAGCTGGCTTTGGTGCCTTGGACATGAGCTAGGACCTTAAGATTCTGCATGAAAGGAGGACTAGCAGCCGAGTTGCACGGGAGAATGTGAAAAGTGTTCATATGTAGTAAAAACTTGAGAAATCCGTCCGTTTTCGTCATTTGTTATCGAATCGACTTAAAGCCAGATCGTCACATTGGCCGCTCTTCTCTCTCAAACGGTTGTACTTATCGTCTGCAAAGCTATGTCGTATGCTGCGGTAGGCGGAGACACTGAAACCACCACAGTAGAACACAGATGAAGCTTCTAATTTGATGTAATAGCCAGTAAGAAATAGTACAATTCAAGTTTTAGGTATCGATTATTGACTTTTTAGCTGGCTTTGGTGCCTTGGACATGAGCTATGACCTTACGATTCTGCATGAAAAGAGGACTAGCAGCCGAGTTGCACGGGACAATATGAAAAGTGTTCATATGTAGTAAAAACCTGAGAAATCCGTCCGTTTTCGTCATTTGTTATCGAATCGACTTAAAGCCAGATCGTCAGAGTGGCCGCTCTTCTCTCTGGAACGGTTGTACTTATCGTCTGCAAAGCTATGTCGCGTGCTGCGGTATGCGGAGACACTAAAAGCACCATAGTAGAACACGGATGAAGCTTCTAAGTTGATGTAATAGCCTGTAAGAAGTAGTACAATACAAGTTTTAGGTATCGATTATTGACTTTTTAGCTGGCTTTCGTGCCTTGGACATTAGCTAGGACCTTAAGATTCTGCATGAAAGGAGGACTAGCAGCCGGGTTGCACGGGAGAATGTGAAAAGTGTTCATATGTAGTAAAAACCTGAGAAATCCATCCGTTTTCGTCATTTGTTATCGAATCGACTTAAAGCCAGATCGTCACATTGGCCGCTCTTCTCTCAGAAACGGTTGTACTTATCGTCTGCAAAGCTATGTCGCGTGCTGCGGTATGCGGAGACACTAAAAGCACCATAGTAGAACACAGATGAAGCTTCTATGATGATGTAATAGCCAGTAAGTAGTAGTACAATTAAAGTTTTAGGTATCGATTATTGACTTTTTAGCTGGCTTTGGTGCCTTGGACATGAGCTAGGACCTTAAGATTCTGCATGAAAGGAGGACTAGCAGCCGCGTTGGATGGGAGAATGTGAAAAGTGTTCATATGTAGTAAAAACCTGAGAAATCCGTCCGTCTTCGTCATTTGTTATCGAATCGACTTAAAGCCAGATCGTCACATTGGCCGCTCTTCTCTCTGAAACGGTTGTACTTATCGCCTGCAAAGCTATGTCGCGTGATGCGGTATGCGGAGACACTAAAAGCACCATAGCAGAACACAGATGAAGCTTCTAAGTTGATGTAATAGCCAGTAAGAAGTAGTACAATTCATGTTTTAGCTATCGATTATTGACTTTTTAGCTGGCTTTGGTGCCTTGGACATGAGCTAGGACATTAAGATTCTGCATGAAAGGAGGACTAGCAGCCGAGTTGCACGGGAGAATGTGAAAAGTGTTCATATGTAGTAAAAACCTGAGAAATCCGTCCGTTTTCGTCATTTGTTATCGAATCGACTTAAAGCCAGATCGTCACATTGGCCGCTCTTCTCTCTGAAACGGTTGTACTTATCGCCTGCAAAGCTATGTCGCGTGATGCGGTATGCGGAGACACTAAAAGCACCATAGTAGAACACAGATGAAGCTTCTATGATGATGTAATAGCCAGTAAGAAGTAGTACAATTAAAGTTTTAGGTATCGATTATTGACTTTTTAGCTGGCTTTGGTACCTTGGACATGAGCTAGGACCTTAAGATTCTGCATGAAAGGAGGACTAGCAGCCGCGTTGGATGGGAGAATGTGAAAAGTGTTCATATGTAGTAAAAACCTGAGAAATCCGTCCGTTTTCGTCATTTGTTATCGAATCGACTTAAAGCCAGATCGTCACATTGGCCGCTCTTCTCTCTGAAACGGTTGTACTTATCGCCTGCAAAGCTATGTCGCGTGATGCGGTATGCGGAGACACTAAAAGCACCATAGTAGAACACAGATGAAGCTTCTAAGTTGATGTAATAGCCAGTAAGAAGTAGTACAATTCAAGTTTTAGGTATCGATTATTGACTTTTTAGCTGGCTTTGGTGCCTTAAACATGACCGAGGACCTTAAGATTCTGCATGAAAGGAGGACTAGCAGCCGAGTTGCACGGGAGAATGTGAAAAGTGTTCATATGTAGTAAAAACCTGAGAAATCCGTCCGTTTTCGTCATTTGTTATCGAATCGACTTAAAGCCAGATCGTAACATTGGCCGCTCTTCTCTCTGAAACGGTTGTACTTATCGTCTGCAAAGCTATGTCGTATGCTGCGGTAGGCGGAGACACTGAAACCACCACAGTAGAACACAGATGAAGCTTCTAATTTGATGTAATAGCCAGTAAGAAATAGTACAATTCAAGTTTTAGGTATCGATTATTGACTTTTTAGCTGGCTTTGATGCCTTGGACATGAGCTAGGACCTTAAGAATCTGCATGAAATGAGGCCTAGCAGCCGAGTTGCAGGGAAGAATGTGAAAAGTGTTCATATGTAGTAAAAACCTGAGAAAGCCGTCCGTTTTCGTCATTTGTTATCGAATCGACTTAAAGCCAGATCGTCACATTGGCCGCTCTTCTCTCTGAAACGGTTGTACTTATCGTCTGCAAAGCTATGTCGCGTGCTGCGGTATGCGGAGACTCTAAAAGCACCATAGTAGAACACAGATGAAGCTTCTAAGTTGATGTAATAGCCAATAAGAAGTAGTACAATTCAAGTTTTAGGTACTGATTATTTACTTTTTAGCTGGCTTTGGTGCCTTGGACATGAGCTAGGACATTAAGATTCTGCATGAAAGGAGGACTAGCAGCCGCGTTGCACGGGAGAATGTGAAATGTGTTCATATGTAGTAAAAACCTGAGAAATCCGTCCGTTTTCGTCATTTGTTATCGAATCGACTTAAAGCCAGATCGTCACATTGGCCGCTCTTCTCTCTGAAACGGTTTTACTTATCGTCTGCAAAGCTATGTCGCGTGCTGCGGTATGCGGAGACACTAAAAGCACCATGGTAGAACACAGATGAAGCTTCTAAGTTGATGTAATAGCCAGTAAGAAGTAGTACAATTCAAGTTTTAGGTATCGATTATTGACTTTTTAGCTGGCTTTGGTGCCTTGGACATGAGCTAGGACCTTAAGATTCTGCATGAAAGGAGGACTAGCAGCCGCGTTGGATGGGAGAATGTGAAATGTGTTCATATGTAGTAAAAACCTGAGAAATCCGTCCGTTTTCGTCATTTGTTATCGAATCGACTTAAAGCCAGATCGTCACATTGGCCGCTCTTCTCTCTGAAACGGTTGTACTTATCGCCTGCAAAGCTATGTCGCGTGATGCGGTATGCGGAGACACTAAAAGCACCATAGTAGAACACAGATGAAGCTTCTAAGTTGATGTAATAGCCAGTAAGAAGTAGTACAATTCAAGTTTTAGGTATCGATTATTGACTTTTTAGCTGGCTTTGGTGCCTTGGACATGAGCTAGGACCTTAAGATTCTGCATGAAAGGAGGACTAGCAGCCGAGTTGCACGGGAGAATGTGAAAAGTGTTCATATGTAGTAAAAACTTGAGAAATCCGTCCGTTTTCGTCATTTGTTATCGAATCGACTTAAAGCCAGTTCGTCACATTGGCCGCTCTTCTCTCTGAAACGGTTGTACTTATCGTCTGCAAAGCTATGTCGTATGCTGCGGTAGGCGGAGACACTGAAACCACCACAGTAGAACACAGATGAAGCTTCTAATTTGATGTAATAGCCAGTAAGAAATAGTACAATTCAAGTTTTAGGTATCGATTATTGACTTTTTAGCTGGCTTTGGTGCCTTGGACATGAGCTATGACCTTAAGATTCTGCATGAAAAGAGGACTAGCAGCCGAGTTGCACGGGACAATATGAAAAGTGTTCATATGTAGTAAAAACCTGAGAAATCCGTCCGTTTTCGCATTTGTCATCGAATCGACTTAAAGCCAGATCGTCACATTGGCCGCTCTTCTCTCTGGAACGGTTGTACTTATCGTCTGCAAAGCTATGTCGCGTGCTGCGGTATGCGGAGACACTAAAAGCACCATAGTAGAACACGGATGAAGCTTCTAAGTTGATGTAATAGCCTGTAAGAAGTAGTACAATACAAGTTTTAGGTATCGATTATTGACTTTTTAGCTGGCTTTCGTGCCTTGGACATTAGCTAGGACCTTAAGATACTACATGAAAGGAGGACTAGCAGCCGACTTGCACGGGAGAATGTGAAAAGTGTTCATATGTAGTAAAAACCTGAGAAATCCGTCCGTTTTCGTCATTTGTTATCGAATCGACTTAAAGCCAGATCGTCACATTGGCCGCTCTTCTCTCTGAAACGGTTGTACGTATCGTCTTCAAAGCTATGTCTCGTGCTGCGGTATGCGGAGACACTAAAAGCACCATAGTAGAACACAGATGAAGCTTCTAAGTTGATGTAAGGGCCAGTAAGAAGTAGTACAATTCAAGTTTTAGGTATCGATTATTGACTTTTTAGCTGGCTTTGGTGCCTTGGACATGAGCTAGGACCTTAAGATTCTGCATGAAAGGAGGACTAGCAGCCGGGTTGCACGGGAGAATGTGAAAAGTGTTCATATGTAGTAAAAACCTTGAGAAATCCGTCCGTTTTCGTCATTTGTTATCGAATCGACTTAAAGCCAGATCGTCACATTGGCCGCTCTTCTCTCTGAAACGGTTGTACTTATCGTCTGCAAAGCTATGTCGCGTGCTGCGGTATGCGGAGACACTAAAAGCACCATAGTAGAACACAGATGAAGCTTCTATGATGATGTAATAGCCAGTAAGTAGTAGTACAATTAAAGTTTTAGGTATCGATTATTGACTTTTTAGCTGGCTTTGGTGCCTTGGACATGAGCTAGGACCTTAAGATTCTGCATGAAAGGAGGACTAGCAGCCGCGTTGGATGGGAGAATGTGAAAAGTGTTCATATGTAGTAAAAACCTGAGAAATCCGTCCGTCTTCGTCATTTGTTATCGAATCGACTTAAAGCCAGGTCGTCACATTGGCCGCTCTTCTCTCTGAAACGGTTGTACTTATCGCCTGCAAATCTATGTCGCGTGATGCGGTATGCGGAGACTCTAAAAGCACCATAGTAGAACACAGATGAAGCTTCTAAGTTGATGTAATAGCCAGTAAGAAGTAGTACAATTCAAGTTTTAGGTCTCGATTATTGACTTTTTAGCTGGCTTTGGTGCCTTGGACATGAGCTAGGACCTTAAGATTCTGCATGAAAGGAGGACTAGCAGCCGAGTTGCACGGGAGAATGTGAAAAGTGTTCATATGTAGTAAAAACCTGAGAAATCCGTCCGTTTTCGTCATTTGTTATCGAATCGACTTAAAGCCAGATCGTCACATTGGCCGCTCTTCTCTCTGAAACGGTTGTACTTATCGCCTGCAAAGCCATGTAGAGTGACGCGGTATGCGGAGACACTAAAAGCACCATAGTAGAACACAGATGAAGCTTCTATGATGATGTAATAGCCAGTAAGAAGTAGTACAATTAAAGTTTTAGGTATCGATTATTGACTTTTTAGCTGGCTTTGGTGCCTTGGACATGAGCTAGGACCTTAAGATTCTGCATGAAAGGAGGACTAGCAGCCGCGTTGGATGGGAGAATGTGAAAAGTCCGTTTTCGTCATTTGTTATCGAATCGACTTAAAGCCAGATCGTCACATTGGCCGCTCTTCTCTCTGAAACGGTTGTACTTATCGCCTGCAAAGCTATGTCGCGTGATGCGGTATGCGGAGACACTAAAAGCACCATAGTAGAACACAGATGAAGCTTCTAAGTTGGTGTAATAGCCAGTAAGAAGTAGTACAATTCAAGTTTTAGGTATCGATTATTGACTTTTTAGCTGGCTTTGGTGCCTTGGACATGACCTAGGAGCTTAAGATTCTGCATGAAAGGAGAACTAGCAGCCGAGTTGCACGGGAGAATGTGAAAAGTGTTCATATGTAGTAAAAACCTGAGAAATCCGTCCGTTTTCGTCATTTGTTATCGAATCGACTTAAAGCCAGATCGTCACATTGGCCGCTCTTCTCTCTGAAACGGTTGTACTTATCGTCTGCAAAGCTATGTCACGTGCTGCGTTATGCGGAGACTCTAAAAGCACCACAGTAGAACACAGATGAAGCTTCTAAGTTGATGTAATAGCCAGTAAGAAGTAGTACAATTCAAGTTTAGGTACTGATTATTTACTTTTTAGCTGGCTTCGGTGCCTTGGACATGAGCTAGGACATTAAGATTCTGCATGAAAGGAGGACTAGCAGCCGCGTTGCACGGGAGAATGTGAAATGTGTTCATATGTAGTAAAAACCTTTGAAATCCGTCCGTTTTCGTCATTTGTTATCGAATCGACTTAAAGCCAGATCGTCACATTGGCCGCTCTTCTCTCTGAAACGGTTGTACTTATCGTCTGCAAAGCTATGTCGCGTGCTGCGGTATGCGGAGACTTTAAAATCACCATAGTAGATCACAGATGAAGCTTCTAATTTGATGTAATAGCCAGTAAGAAGTAGTACAATTCAAGTTTTAGGTATCGATTATTGACTTTTTAGCTGGCTTTGGTGCCTTGGACATGAGCTAGGACCTTAAGATTCTGCTTTAAGGGAGGACTAGCAGCTGAGTTGCACGGGAGAATGTGAAAAGTATTCATATGTAGTAAAAAGCTGAGAAATCCGTCCGTTTTCGTCATTTGTTATCGAATCGACTTAAAGCCAGATCGTCACATTGGCCGCTCTTCTCTCCGTAACGGTTGTACTTATCGTCTTCAAAGCTATGTCGCGTGCTGCGGTATGCGGAGACACTAAAAGCACCATAGTAGAACACAGATGAAGCTTCTAAGTTGATGTAAGAGCCAGTAAGATGTAGTACAATTCAAGTTTTAGGTATCGATTATTGACTTTTTAGCTGGCTTTGGTGCCTTGGACATGAGCTAGGACCTTAAGATTCTGCATGAAAGGAGGACTAGTAGCCGCGTTGCACGGGAGAATGTGAAATGTGTTCATATGTAGTAGAAACCTGAGAAATCCGTACGTTTTCGTCATTTGTTATCGAATCGACTTAAAGCCCGATAGTCACATTGGCCGCTCTTCTCTCTGAAACGGTTGTACTTATCGTCTGCAAAGCTATGTCGCGTGCTGCGGTATGTGGAGACAATAAAATCACCATAGTAGAACACAGATGAAGTTTTAAGTCGATGTAATAGCAAGTAAGAAGTAGTACAATTAAAGTTTTGGTATCGATTATTGACTTTTTAGCTGGCTTTGGTGCCTTGGACATGAGCTATGACCTTAAGATTCTGCATGAAAGGAGGACTAGTAGCCGCGTTGCACGGGAGAATGTGAAATGTGTTCATATGTAGTAGAAACCTGAGAAATCCGTACGTTTTCGTCATTTGTTATCGAATCGACTTAAAGCCCGATCGTCACATTGGCCGCTCTTCTCTCTGAAACGGTTGTACTTATCGTCTGCAAAGCTATGTCGCGTGCTGCGGTATGTGGAGACAATAAAATCACCATAGTAGAACACAGATGAAGTTTTAAGTCGATGTAATAGCCAGTAAGAAGTAGTACAATTCAAGTTTTAGGTATCGATTATTGACTTTTTAGCTGGCTTTGGTGCCTTGGACATGAGCTATGACCTTAAGATTCTGCATGAAAGGAGGACTAGCAGCCGAGTTGCAGGGAAGAATGAGAAAAGTGTTCATATGTAGTAAAAACCTGAGAAATCCGTCCGTTTTCGTCATTTGTGATCGAATCGACTTAAAGCCAGATCGTCACATTGGCCGCTCTTCTCTCTGAAACGGTTGTACTTATCGTCTGCAAAGCTATGTCGCGTGATGCGGTATGCGGATACACTAAAAGCACCATAGTAGAACACAGATGAAGCTTCTATGATGATGTAATAGCTACTAAGAAGTAGTACAATTAAAGTTTTAGGTATCGATTATTGCCTTTTTAGCTGGCTTTGGTGCCTTGGACATGAGCTAGGAGCTTAAGATTCTGCATGAAAGGAGGACTAGCAGCCGCGTTGGATGGGAGAATGTGAAAAGTGTTCATATGTAGTAAAAACCTGAGAAATCCGTCCGTTTTCGTCATTTGTTATCGAATCGACTTAAAGCCAGATCGTCACATTGGCCGCTCTTCTCTCTGAAACGGTTGTACTTATCGCCTGCAAAGCTATGTCGCGTGATGCGGTATGCGGAGACACTAAAAGCACCATAGTAGAACACAGATGAAGCTTCTAAGTTGATGTAATAGCCAGTAAGAAGTAGTACAATTCAAGTTTTAGGTATCGATTATTGACTTTTTAGCTGGCTTTGGTGCCTTGGACATGACCTAGGACCTTAAGATTCCGCATGAAAGGAGGACTAGCAGCCGAGTTGCACGGGAGAATGTGAAAAGTGTTCATATGTAGTAAAAACCTGAGAAATCCGTCCGTTTTCGTCATTTGTTATCGAATCGACTTAAAGCCAGATCGTCACATTGGCCGCGCTTCTCTCTGAAACGGTTGTACTTATCGTCTGCAAAGCTATGTCGCGTGCTGCGTTATGCGGAGACTCTAAAAGCACCACAGTAGAACACAGATGAAGCTTCTAAGTTGATGTAATAGCCAGAAAGGAGTAGTACAATTCAAGTTTAGGTACTGATTATTTACTTTTTAGCTGGCTTTGGTGCCTTGGACATGAGCTAGGACATTAAGATTCTGCATGAAAGGAGGACTAGCAGCCGCGTTGCACGGGAGAATGTGAAATGTGTTCATATGTAGTAAAAACCTGAGAAATCCGTCCGTTTTCGTCATTTGTTATCGAATCGACTTAAAGCCAGATCGTCACATTGGCCGCTCTTCTCTCTGAAACGGTTGTACTTATCGTCTGCAAAGCTATGTCGCATGCTGCGGTATGCGGAGACTCTAAAATCACCATAGTAGAACACAGATGAAGCTTCTAATTTGATGTAATAGCCAGTAAGAAGTAGTACAATTCAAGTTTTAGGTATCGTTTATTGACTTTTTAGCTGGCTTTGGTGCCTTGGACATGAGCTAGGACCTTAAGATTCTGCTTTAAAGGAGGACTAGCAGCTGAGTTGCATGGGAGAATGTGAAAAGTATTCATATGTAGTAAAAAGCTGAGAAATCCGTCCGTTTTCGTCATTTGTTATCGAATCGACTTAAAGCCAGATCGTCACATTGGCCGCTCTTCTCTCCGTAACGGTTGTACTTATCGTCTTCAAAGCTATGTCGCGTGCTGCGGTATGCGGAGACACTAAAAGCACCATAGTAGAACACAGATGAAGCTTCTAAGTTGATGTAAGAGCCAGTAAGAAGTAGTACAATTCAAGTTTTAGGTATCGATTATTGACTTTTTAGCTGGCTTTGGTGCCTTGGACATGAGCTAGGACCTTAAGATTCTGCATGAAAGGAGGACTAGTAGCCGCGTTGCACGGGAGAATGTGAAATGTGTTCATATGTAGTAGAAACCTGAGAAATCCGTACGTTTTCGTCATTTGTTATCGAATCGACTTAAAGCCCGATAGTCACATTGGCCGCTCTTCTCTCTGAAACGGTTGTACTTATCGTCTGCAAAGCTATGTCGCGTGCTGCGGTATGTGGAGACAATAAAATCACCATAGTAGAACACAGATGAAGTTTTAAGTCGATGTAATAGCCAGTAAGAAGTAGTACAATTCAAGTTTTAGGTATCGATTATTGACTTTTTAGCTGGCTTTGGTGCCTTGGACATGAGCTATGACCTTAAGATTCTGCATGAAAGGAGGACTAGCAGCCGAGTTGCACGGGAGAATGTGAAAAGTGTTCATATGTAGTAAAAACCTGAGAAATCCGTCCGTTTTCGTCATATGTGATCGAATCGACTTAAAGCCAGATATTCACATTGGCCGCTCTTCTCTCTGGAACGGTTGTACTTATCGTCTGCAAAGCTATGTCGCGTGCTGCGGTATGCGGAGACACTAAAAGCACCATAGTAGAACACAGATGAAGCTTCTATGATGATGTAATAGCCAGTAAGTAGTAGTACAATTAAAGTTTTAGGTATCGATTATTGACTTTTTAGCTGTCTTTGGTGCCTTGGACATGAGCTAGGACCATAAGATTCTGCATGAAAGGAGGACTAGCAGCCGCGTTGGATGGGAGAATGTGAAAAGTGTTCATATGTAGTAAAAACCTGAGAAATCCGTCCGTTTTCGTCATTTGTTATCGAATCGACTTAAAGCCAGATCGTCACATTGGCCGCTCTTCTCTCTGAAGCGGTTGTACTTATCGCCTGCAAAGCTATGTCGCGTGATGCGGTATGCGGAGACACTAAAAGCACCATAGTAGAACACAGATGAAGCTTCTAAGTTGATGTAATAGCCAGTAAGAAGTAGTACAATTCAAGTTTTAGGTATCGATTATTGACTTTTTAGCTGGCTTTGGTGCCTTGGACATGAGCTAGGACCTTAAGATTCTGCATGAAAGGAGGACTAGCAGCCGAGTTGCACGGGAAAATGTGAAAAGTGTTCATATGTAGTAAAAACCTGAGAAATCCGTCCGTTTTCGTCATTTGTTATCGAATCGACTTAAAGCCAGATCGTCACATTGGCCGCTCCTCTCTCTGAAACGGTTGAACTTATCGCCTGCAAAGCTATGTCGCGTGATGCGGTATGCGGAGACACTAAAAGCACCATAGTAGAACACAGATGAAGCTTCTATGATGATGTAATAGCCAGTAAGAAGTAGTAGAATTAAAGTTTTAGGTATCGATTATTGACTTATTAGCTGGCTTTGGTGCCTTGGACATGAGCTAGGACCTTAAGATTCTGCATGAAAGGAGGACTAGCAGCCGCGTTGGATGGGAGAAGGTGAAAAGTGTTCATATGTAGTAAAAACCTGAGCAATCCGTCCGTTTTCGTCATTTGTTATCGAATCGACTTAAAGCCAGATCGTCACATTGGCCGCTCTTCTCTCTGAAACGGTTGTACTTATCGCCTGCAAAGCTATGTCGCGTGATGCGGTATGCGGAGACACTAAAAGCACCATAGTAGAACACAGATGAAGCTTCTAATTTGATGTAATAGCCAGTAAGAAGTAGTACAATTCAAGTTTTAGGTATCGATTATTGACTTTTTAGCTGGCTTTGGTGCCTTGGACATGAGCTATAACCTTAAGATTCTGCATGAAAGGAGGACTAGCAGCCGAGTTGCACGGGAGAATGTGAAAAGTGTTCATATGTAGGAAAAAACTGAGAAATCCGTCCGTTTTCGTCATTTGTTATCGAATCGACTTAAAGCCAGATCGTCACATTGGCCGCTCTTCTCTCTGGAACGGTTGTACTTATCGTCTGCAAAGCTATGTCGCGTGCTGCGGTATGCGGAGACACTAAAAGCACCATAGTAGAACACAGATGTAGCTTCTAAGTTGATGTAATAGCCAGTAAGAAGAAGTACAATTCAAGTTTTAGGCATCGATTATTGAATTTTTAGCTGGCTTTGGTGCCTTGGACATGAGCTAGGACCTTAAGATTCTGTATGAAAGGAGGACTAGCAGCCGAGTAGCACGGGAGAATGTGTAAAGTGTTCATATGTAGTATAAACCAGAGTAATCCGTCCGTTTTCGTCATTTGTTATCGAATCGACTTAAAGCCAGATCGTCACATTGGCCGCTCTTCTCTCTGAAACGGTTGTACGTATCGTCTTCAAAGCTATGTCGCGTGCTGCGGTATGCGGAGACACTAAAAGCACCATAGTAGAACACAGATGAAGCTTCTAAGTTGATGTAATAGCCAGTAAAAAGTAGTACAATTCAAGTTTTAGGTATGGATTATTGATTTTTTAGCTGGCTTTGGTGCCTTGGACATGAGCTAGGACCTTAAGATTCCGCATCAAAAGGAGGACTAGCAGCCGAGTTGCATGGGAGAATGTGAAAAGTGTTCATATGTAGTAAAAACCTGAGAAATCCGTCCATTTTCGTCATTTGTTATCGAATCGACTTAAAGCCAGATCGTCACATTGGCCGCTCTTCTCTCTGAAACGGTTGTACTTATCGTCTGCAAAGCTATGTCGCGTGCTGCGCTATGTGGAGACAATAAAATCACCATAGTAGAACACAGATGAAGTTTTAAATCGATGTAATAGCCAGTAAGAAGTAGTACAATTCAAGTTTTAGGTATCGATTATTGACTTTTTAGCTGGCTTTGGTGCCTTGGACATGAGCTAGGACCTTAAGATTCCGCATCAAAAGGAGGACTAGCAGCCGAGTTGCACGGGAGAATGTGAAAAGTGTTCATATGTAGTATAAACCTGAGTAATCCGTCCGTTTTCGTCATTTGTTATCGAATCGACTTAAAGCCAGATCGTCCCATTGGCCGCTCTTCTCTCTGAAACGGTTGTACGTATCGTCTTCAAAGCTATGTCGCGTGCTGCGGTATGCGGAGACACTAAAAGCACTATAGTAGAACACGGATGAAGCTTCTAAGTTGATGTAATAGCCAGTAAGAAGTAGTACAATACAAGTTTTAGGTATCGATTATTGACTTTTTAGCTAGCTTTCGTGCCTTGGACATTAGCTAGGACCTTAAGATACTACATGAAAGGAGGACTAGCAGCCGACTTGCACGGGAGAATGTGAAAAGTGTTCATATGTAGTAAAAACCTGAGAAATCCGTCCGTTTTCGTCATTTGTTATCGAATCGACTTAAAGCCAGATCGTCACATTGGCCGCTCTTCTCTCTGAAACGGTTGTACGTATCGTCTTCAAAGCTATGTCGCGAGCTGCGGTATGCGGAGACACTAAAAGCACCATAGTAGAACACAGATGAAGCTTCTAAGTTGATGTAATAGCCAGTAAGAAGTAGTACAATTCAAGTTTTAGGTATCGATTATTGATTTTTTAGCTGGCTTTGGTGCCTTGGACATGAGCTAGGACCTTAAGATTCCGCATCAAAAGGAGGACTAGCAGCCGAGTTGCACGGGAGAATGTGAAAAGTGTTCATATGTAGTGAAAACCTGAGAAATCCGTCCGTTTTCGTCATTTGTTATCCAATCTACTTAGAGCCAGATCGTCACATTGGCTGCTCTTCTCTCTGAAACGGTTGTACTTATCGTCTGCAAAGCTATGTCGCGTGCTGCGGTGTGCGGAGACACTAAAAGCACCATAGTAGAACACAGATGAAGCTTCTAAGTTGATGTAATAGCCAGTAAGAAGTAGTACAATTCAAGTTATAGGTATCGATTATTGACTTTTTAGCTGGCTTTGGTGCCTTGGACATGAGCTAGGACCTTAAGATTCTGCTTTAAAGGAGGACTAGCAGCTGAGTTGCACGGGAGAATGTGAAAAGTATTCATATGTAGTAAAAACCTGAGAAATCCGTCCGTTTTCGTCATTTGTTATCGAATCGACTTAAAGCCAGATCGTCACATTGGCCGCTCTTCTCTCCGTAACGGTTGTACTTATCGTCTTCAAAGCTATGTCGCGTGCTGCGGTATGCGGAGACACTAAAAGCACCATAGTAGAACACAGATGAAGCTTCTAAGTTGATGTAAGAGCCAGTAAGAAGTAGTACAATTCAAGTTTTAGGTATCGATTATTGACTTTTTAGCTGGCTTTGGTGCCTTGGACATGAGCTAGGACCTTAAGATTCTGCATGAAAGGATGACTAGTAGCCGCTTGGCACGGGAGAATGTGAAATATGTTCATATGTAGTAGAAACCTGAGAAATCTGTACGTTTTCGTCATTTGTTATCGAATCGACTTAAAGCCCGATCGTCACATTGGCCGCTCTTCTCTCTGAAACGGTTGTACTTATCGTCTGCAAAGCTATGTCGCGTGCTGCGGTATGTGGAGACAATAAAATCACCATAGTAGAACACAGATGAAGTTTTAAGTCGATGTAATAGCCAGTAAGAAGTAGTACAATTCAAGTTTTAGGTATCGATTATTGACTTTTTAGCTGGCTTTGGTGCCTCGGACATGAGCTATGACCTTAAGATTCTGCATGAAAGGAGGACTAGCAGCCGAGTTGCACGGGAGAATGTGAAAAGTGTTCATATGTAGTAAAAACCTGAGAAATCCGTCCGTTTTCGTCATTTGTGATCGAATCGACTTAAAGCCAGATCGTCACATTGGCCGCTCTTCTCTCTGGAACGGTTGTACTTATCGTCTGCAAAGCTATGTCGCGTGCTGCGGTATGCGGAGACACTAAAAGCACCATAGTAGAACACGGATGAAGCTTCTAAGTTGATGTAATAGCCTGTAAGAAGTAGTACAATACAAGTTTTAGGTATCGATTATTGACTTTTTAGCAGGCTTTCGTGCCTTGGACATTAGCTAGGACCTTAAGATACTACATGAAAGGAGGACTAGCAGCCGACTTGCACGGGAGAATGTGAAAAGTGTTCATATGTAGTAAAAACCTGAGAAATCCGTCCGTTTTCGTCATTTGTTATCGAATCGACTTAAAGCCAGATCGTCACATTGGCCGCTCTTCTCTCTGAAACGGTTGTACGTATCGTCTTCAAAGCTATGTCGCGTGCTGCGGTATGCGGAGACACTAAAAGCACCATAGTAGAACACAGATGAAGCTTCTAAGTTGATGTAATAGCCAGTAAGAAGTAGTACAATTCAAGTTTTAGGTATCGATTATTGATTTTTTAGCTGGCTTTGGTGCCTTGGACATGAGCTAGGACCTTAAGATTCTGCATCAAAAGGAGGACTTGCAGCCGAGTTGCACGGGAGAATGTGAAAAGTGTTCATATGTAGTAAAAACCCGAGAAATCCGTCCGTTTTCGTCATTTGTTATCGAATCAACTTAAAGCCAGATCGTCACATTGGCCCCTCTTTTCTCTGAAACGGTAGTACTTTTCGTCTGCAAAGCTATGTCCCGTGCTGCGGTGTGCGGAGACACTAAAAGCACCATAGTAGAACACAGATGAAGCTTCTAAGTTGATGTAAGAGCCAGTAAGAAGTAGTACAATTCAAGTTTTAGGTATCGATAATTGCCTTTTTAGCTGGCTTTGGTGCCTTGGACATGAGCTAGGACTTTAAGATTCTGCATCAAAAGGAGGACTAGCAGCCGAGTTGCACGGGAGAATGTGAAAAGTGTTCATATGTAGTAAAAACCTGAGAAATCCATCCGTTTTCGTCATTTGTTATCGAATCGACTTAAAGCCAGATCGTTAGATTGGCCGCTCTTCTCTCTGAAACGGTTGTACGTATCGTCTTCAAAGCTGTGTCGCGTGCTGCGGTATGCGGAGACACTAAAAGCACCATAGTAGAACACAGATGAAGCTTCTAAGTTGATGTAATAGCCAGTAATATATAGTACAATTCAAGTTTAAGGTATCGATTATTGACTTTTTAGCTGGCTTTGGTGCCTTGGACATGAGCTAGGACCTTAAGATTCAGCATGAAAGGAGGACTAGCAGCCGAGTTGCACGGGAGAATGTGAAAAGTGTTCATATGTAGTAAAAAACTGAGAAATCCGTCCGTTTTCGTCATTTGTTATCGAATCGACTTAAAGCCAGATCGTCACATTGGCCCCTCCTTTCTCTGAAACGGTTGTACTTATCGCCTGCAATGCTATGTCGCGTGCTGCGGTGTGCGGAGACACTAAAAGCACCATAGTAGAACACGGATGAAGCTTCTAAGTTGATGTAATATCCAGTAAGAAGTAGTACAATTCAAGTTTTAGGTATCGATTATTGACTTTTTAGCTGGCTTTGGTGCCTTGGACATGAGCTAGGACCTTAAGATTCTGCATAGAAGGAGGACTAGCAGCCGCGTTGCACGGGAGAATGTGAAATGTGTTCATATGTAGTAGAAACCTGAGAAATCCGTTCGTTTTCGTCATTTGTTATCGAATCGACTTAAAGCCCGATCGTCACATTGGCCGCTCTTCTCTCTGAAACGGTTGTACTTATCGTTTGCAAAGCTATGTCGTATGCTGCGGTATGCGGAGACACTAAAACCACCACAGTAGAACACAGATGAAGCTTCTAAGTTGATGTAATACCCAGTAAGAAGTAGTACAATTCAAGTTTTAGGTATTGATTATTGACTTTTTAGCTGGCTTTGGTGCCTTGGACATGAGCTAGGACCTTAAGAATCTGCATGAAAGGAGGACTAGCAGCCGAGTTACACGGGAGAATGTAAAAAGTGTTCATATGTAGTAAAAACCTGAGAAATCCGTCCGTTTTCGTCATTTGTTATCGAATCGACTTAAAGCCAGATCGTAACATTGGCCGCTCTTCTCTCTGAAACGGTTGTACTTATCGTCTGCAAAGCTATTTCGCGTGCTGCGGTACGCGGAGACTCTAAAAGCACTATAGTAGAACACAGATGAAGCTTCTAAGTTGATGTAATAGCCAGTAAGAAGTAGTACAATTCAAGTTTTAGGTATCGATTATTGACTGTTTAGCTGGCTTTGGTGCCTTGGACATGATCTAGGACCTTAAGATTCCCCATGAAAGGAGGACTAGCTGCCGAGTTGCACGGGAGAATGTGAAACGTGTTCATATGTAGTAACAATCTGAGAAATCCGTCAGATTTCGTCATTTGTTATCGAATCGACTTAAAGGCAGATCGTCACTTGGCCGCTCTTATCCCTGAAACGGTTGTACTTATCGTCTGCAAAGTTATGTCGCGTGCTGCGGTATGCGGAGACACTAAAAGCACCATAGTAGAACACAGATGAAGCTTCTAAGTTGATGTAATAGCCAGTAAGAAGTAGTACAATTCAAGTTTTAGGTATCGATTATTGACTTTTTAGCTGGCTTTGGTGCCTTGGACATGAGCTAGGACCTTAAGATTCGGCATGAAAGGAGGTCTAGCAGCCGCGTTGCACGGGAGAATGTGAAAAGTGTTCATATGTAGTAAAAACCTGAGAAATCCGTCCGTTTTCGTCATTTGTTATCGAATCGACTTAAAGCCAGATCGTCACATTGGCCGCTCTTCTCTCTGAAACGGTTGTACGTATCGTCTTCAAAGCTATGTCGCGTGCTGCGGTATGCGGAGACACTAAAAGCACCATAGTAGAACACAGATGAAGCTTCTAAGTTGATGTAATAGCCAGTAAGAAGTAGTACAATTCAAGTTTTAGGTATCGATTATTGATTTTTTAGCTGGCTTTGGTGCCTTGGACATTAGCTAGGACCTTAAGATTCTGCATCAAAAGGAGGACTAGCAGCCGAGTTGCACGGAGAATGTGAAAAGTGTTCATATGTAGTAAAAACCCGAGAAATCCGTCCGTTTTCGTCATTTGTTATCGAATCGACTTAAAGCCAGATCGTCACATTGGAAGCTCTTCTCTCTGAAACGGTTGTACTTATCGTCCGCAAAGCTATGTCGCGGGCTGCGGTATGTGGAGACAATAAAATCACCATAGTAGAACACAGATGAAGTTTTAAGTCGATGTAATAGCCAGTAAGAAGTAGTACAATTCAAGTTTTAGATATCGATTATTGATTTTTTAGCTGGCTTTGGTTCCTTGGACATGAGCTAGGACCTTAAGATTCTGCATCAAAAGGAGGACTAGCAGCCGAGTTGCACGGGAGAATGTGAAAAGTGTTCATATGTAGTAACAACCTGAGAAATCCGTCCGTTTTCGTCATTTGTTATCCAATCTACTTAAAGCCAGATCGTAACATTGGCTGCTCTTCTCTCTGAAACGGTTGTACTTATCGTCTGCAAAGCTATGTCGCGTGCTGCGGTGTGCGGAGACACTAAAAGCACCATAGTAGAACACAGATGAAGCTTCTAAGTTGATGTAATAGCCAGTAAGAAGTAGTACAATTCAAGTTTTAGGTATCGATTATGGACTTTTTAGCTGGCTTTGGTGCCTTGGACATGAGCTACGACCTAAAGATTCCCCATGAAAGGAGGACTAGCAGCCGAGTTGCACGGGAGAATGTGAAAAGTGTTCATATGTAGTAAAAACCTGAGAAATCCGTCCGTTTTCGTCATTTGTTATCGAATCGACTTAAAGCCAGATCGTTAGATTGGCCGCTCTTCTCTCTGAAACGGTTGTACGTATCGTCTTCAAAGCTGTGTCGCGTGCTGCGGTATGCGGAGACACTAAAAGCACCATAGTAGAACACAGATGAAGCCTCTAAGTTGATGTAATAGCCAGTAATATATAGTACAATTCAAGTTTTAGGTATCGATTATTGACTTTTTAGCTGGCTTTGGTGCCTTGGACATGAGCTAGGACCTTAAGATTCAGCATGAAAGGAGGACTAGCAGCCGAGTTGCACGGGAGAATGTGAAAAGTGTTCATATGTAGTAAAAACCTGAGAAATCCGTCCGTTTTCGTCATTTGTTATCGAATCGACTTAAAGCCAGATCGTCACATTGGCCCCTCTTTTCTCTGAAACGGTTGTACTTATCGTCTGCAAAGCTATGTCGCGTGCTGCGGTGTGCGGAGACACTAAAAGCACCATAGTAGAACACAGATGAAGCTTCTAAGTTGATGTAATATCCAGTAAGAAGTAGTACAATTCAAGTTTTAGGTATCGATTATTGACTTTTTAGCTGGCTTTGGTGCCTTGGACATGAGCTAGGACCTTAAGATTCTGCATAGAAGGAGGACTAGCAGCCGCGTTGCACGGGAGAATGTGAAATGTGTTCATATGTAGTAGAAACCTGAGAAATCCGTTCGTTTTCGTCATTTGTTATCGAATCGACTTAAAGCCCGATCGTCACATTGGCCACTCTTCTCTCTGAAACGGTTGTACTTATCGTTTGCAAAGCTATATCGTATGCTGCGGTATGCGGAGACACTAAAACCACCACAGTAGAACACAGATGATGCTTCTAAGTTGATGTAACACCCAGTAAGAAGTAGTACAATTCAAGTTTTAGGTATTGATTATTGACTTTTTAGCTGGCTTTGGTTCCTTGGACATGAGCTAGGACCTTAAGAATCTGCATGAAAGGAGGACTAGCAGCAGAGTTACACGGGAGAATGTAAAAAGTGCTCATATGTAGTAAAAACCTGAGAAATCCGTCCGTTTTCGTCATTTGTTATCGAATCGACTTAAAGCCAGATCGTAACATTGGCCGCTCTTCTCTCTGAAACGGTTGTACTTATCGTCTGCAAAGTTATTTCGCGTGCTGCGGTACGCGGAGACTCTAAAAGCACTATAGTAGAACACAGATGAAGCTTCTAAGTTGATATAATAGCCAGTAAGAAGTAGTACAATTCAAGTTTTAGGTATCGATTATTGACTGTTTAGCTGGCTTTGGTGCCTTGGACATGAGCTAGGACCTTAAGATTCTGCATGAAAGGAGGTCTAGCAGCCGAGTTACACGGGAGAATGTGAAAAATGTTCATATGTAGTAAAAACCTGAGAAATATGTCCGTTTTCTTCATTTGTTATCGAATCGACTTAAAGCCAGATCGTCACATTGGCCGCTCTTCTCTCTGAAACGGTTGTACATATCGTCTGCAAAGCTATGTCGCGTGCTGCGGTGTGCGGAGACACTAAATGCACCATAGTAGAACACAGATGAAGCTTCTAAGTTGATGTAAGAGCCAGTAAGAAGTAGTTCAATTCAAGTTTTAGGTATCGATTATTGACTTTTTAGCTGGCTTTGGTGCCTTGGACATGAGCTAGGACCTTAAGATTCTGCATGAAAGGAGGACTAGTAGCCGCGTTGCACGGGAGAATGTGAAATGTGTTCATATGTAGTAGAAACCTGAGAAATCCGTCCGTTTTCGTCATTTGTTATCGAATCGACTTAAAGCCCGATCGTCACATTGGAAGCTCTTCTCTCTGAAACGGTTGTACTTATCGTCTGCAAAGCTATGTCGCGTGCTGCGTAATGTGGAGACAATAAAATCACCATAGTAGAACACAGATGAAGTTTTAAGTCGATGTAATAGCCAGTAAGAAGTAGTACAATTCAAGTTTTAGGTATCGATAATTGACTTTTTAGCTGGCTTTGGTGCCTTGGACATGAGCTACGACCTTAAGATTCTGCATGAAAGGAGGACTAGCAGCCGAGTTGCACGGGAGAATGTGAAAAGTGTTCATATGTAGTAAAAACCTGAGAAATCCGTCCGTTTTCGTCATTTGTTATCGAATCGACTTAAAGCCAGATCGTTAGATTTGCCGCTCTTCTCTCTGAAACGGTTGTACGTATCGTCTTCAAAGCTGTGTCGCGTGCTGCGGTATGCGGAGACACTAAAAGCACCATAGCGGAACACAGATGAAGCTTCTAAGTTGATGTAATATCCAGTAAGAAGTAGTACAATTCAAGTTTTAGGTATCGATTATTGACTTTTTAGCTGGCTTTGGTGCCTTGGACATGAGCTAGGACCTTAAGATTCTGCATAGAAGGAGGACTAGCAGCCGCGTTGCACGGGAGAATGTGAAATGTGTTCATATGTAGTAGAAACCTGAGAAATCCGTTCGTTTTCGTCATTTGTTATCGAATCGACTTAAAGCCCGATCGTCACATTGGCCACTCTTCTCTCTGAAACGGTTGTACTTATCGTTTGCAAAGCTATGTCGTATGCTGCGGTATGCGGAGACACTAAAACCACCACAGTAGAACACAGATGAAGCTTCTAAGTTGATGTAATACCCAGTAAGAAGTAGTACAATTCAAGTTTTAGGTATTGATTATTGACTTTTTAGCTGGCTTTGGTGCCTTGGACATGAGCTAGGACCTTAAGAATCTGCATGAAAGGAGGACTAGCAGCCGAGTTACACGGGAGAATGTAAAAAGTGCTCATATGTAGTAAAAACCTGAGACATCCGTCCGTTTTCGTCATTTGTTATCGAATCGACTTAAAGCCAGATCGTAACATTGGCCGCTCTTCTCTCTGAAACGGTTGTACTTATCGTCTGCAAAGCTATTTCGCGTGCTGCGGTACGCGGAGACTCTAAAAGCACTATAGTAGAACACAGATGAAGCTTCTAAGTTGATGTAATAGCCAGTAAGAAGTAGTACAATTCAAGTTTTAGGTATCGATTATTGACTGTTTAGCTGGCTTTGGTGCCTTGGACATGAGCTAGGACCTTAAGATTCCCCATGAAAGGAGGACTAGCTGCCGTGTTGCACGGGAGAATGTGAAACGTGTTCATATGTAGTAAAAATCTGAGAAATCCGTCAGTTTTCGTCATTTGTTATCGAATCGACTTAAAGCCAGATCGTCACTTGGCCGCTCTTATCCCTGAAACGGTTGTACTTATCGTCTGCAAAGCTATGTCGCGTGCTGCGGTATGCGGAGACACTAAAAGCACCATAGTAGAACACAGATGAAGCTTCTAAGTTGATGTAATAGCCAGTAAGAAGTAGTACAATTCAAGTTTTAGGTACTGATTATTTACTTTTTAGCTGACTTTGCTGCCTTGGACATGAGCTAGGACCTTAAGTTTCTGCATGAAAGGAGGTCTAGCAGCCGAGTTACACGGGAGAATGTGAAAAGTGTTCATATGTAGTAAAAACCTGAGAAATATGTCCGTTTTCTTCATTTGTTATCGAATCGACTTAAAGCCAGATCGTCACATTGGCCGCTCTTCTCTCTGAAACGGTTGTACATATCGTCTGCAAAGCTATGTCGCGTGCTGCGGTGTGCGGAGACACTAAATGCACCATAGTAAAACACAGATGAAGCTTCTAAGTTGATGTAATAGCCAGTAAGAAGTAGTACAATTCAAGTTTTAGGTATCGATTATTGACTTTTTAGCTGGCTTTGGTGCCTTGGACATGAGCTAGGACCTTAAGATTCTGCATGAAAGGAGGACTAGCAGCCGCGTTGCACGGGAGAATGTGAAAAGTGTTCATATGTAGTAAAAACCTGAGAAATCCGTCCGTTTTCGTCATTTGTTATCGAATCGACTTAAAGCCAGATCGTCACATTGGCCGCTCTTCTCTCTGAAACGGTTGTACGTATCGTCTTCAAATCTATGTCGCGTGCTGCGGTATGCGGAGACACTAAAAGCACCATAGTAGAACACAGATGAAGCTTCTAAGTTGATGTAATAGCCAGTAAGAAGTAGTACAATTCAAGTTTTAGGTATCGATTATTGATTTTTTAGCTGGCTTTGGTGCCTTGGACATGAGCTAGGACCTTAAGATTCTGCATCAAAAGGAGGACTAGCAGCCGAGTTGCACGGGAGAATGTGAAAAGTGTTCATATGTAGTAAAAACCCGAGAAATCCGTCCGTTTTCGTCATTTGTTATCGAATCGACTTAAAGCCCGATCGTCACATTGGAAGCTCTTCTCTCTGAAACGGTTGTACTTATCGTCTGCAAAGCTATGTCGCGTGCTACGGTATGTGGAGACAATAAAATCACCATAGTAGAACACAGATGAAGCTTCTAAGTTGATGTAATACCCAGTAATATATAGTACAATTCAAGTTTTAGGTATCGATTATTGACTTTTTAGCTGGCTTTGGAGCCTTGGACATGAGCTAGGACCTTAAGATTCAGCATGAAAGGAGGACTAGCAGCCGAGTTGCACGGGAGAATGTGAAAAGTGTTCATATGTACTAAAAACCTGAGAAATCCGTCCGTTTTCGTCATTTGTTATCGAATCGACTTAAAGCCAGATCGTCACATTGGCCCCTCTTTTCTCTGAAACGGTTGTACTTATCGTCTGCAAAGCTATGTCGCGTGCGGCGGTGTGCGGAGACACTAAAAGCACCATAGTAGAACACAGATGAAGCTTCTAAGTTGATGTAATATCCAGTAAGAAGTAGTACAATTCAAGTTTTAGGTATCGATTATTGACTTTTTAGCAGGCTTTGGTGCCTTGGACATGAGCTAGGACCTTAAGATTCTGCATAGAAGGAGGACTAGCAGCCGCGTTGCACGGGAGAATGTGAAATGTGTTCATATGTAGTAGAAACCTGAGAAATCCGTTCGTTTTCGTCATTTGTTATCGAATCGACTTAATGCCCGATCGTCACATTGGCCGCTCTTCTCTCTGAAACGGTTAAACTTATCGTTTGCAAAGCTATGTCGTATGCTGCGGTATGCGGAGACACTAAACCCACCACAGTAGAACACAGATGAAGCTTCTAAGTTGATGTAATACCCAGTAAGAAGTAGTACAATTCAAGTTTTAGGTATTGATTATTGACTTTTTAGCTGGCTTTGGTGCCTTGGACATGAGCTAGGACCTTAAGATTCCCCATGAAAGGAGGACTAGCTGCCGAGTTGCACGGGAGAATGTGAAACGTGTTCATATGTAGTAAAAATCTGAGAAATCCGTCAGTTTTCGTCATTTGTTATCGAATCGACTTAAAGCCAGATCGTCACTTGGCCGCTCTTATCCCTGAAACGGTTGTACTTATCGTCTGCAAAGCTATGTCGCGTGCTGCGGTATGCGGAGACACTAAAAGCACCATAGTAGAACACAGATGAAGCTTCTAAGTTGATGTAATAGCCAGTAAGAAGTAGTACAATTCAAGTTTTAGGTACTGATTATTTACTTTTTAGCTGGCTTTGCTGCCTTGGACATGAGCTAGGACCTTAAGTTTCTGCATGAAAGGAGGTCTAGCAGCCAAGTTACACGGGAGAATGTGAAAAATGTTCATATGTAGTAAAAACCTGAGAAATCTGTCCGTTTTCTTCATTTGTTATCGAATCGACTTAAAGCCAGATCGTCACATTGGCCACTCTTCTCTCTGAAACGGTTGTACATATCGTCTGCAAAGCTATGTCCCGTGCTGCGGTGTGCGGAGACACTAAATGCACCATAGTAGAACACAGATGAAGCTTCTAAGTTGATGTAATAGCCAGTAAGAATTAGTACAATTCAAGTTTTAGGTATCGATTATTGACTTTTTAGCTGGCTGTGGTGCCTTGGACATGAGCTAGGACCTTAAGATTCTGCATGAAAGGAGGACTAGCAGCTGCGTTGCACGGAAGAATGTGAAATGTGTTCATATGTAGTAAAAACCTGAGAAATCCGTCCGTTTTCGTCATTTGTTATCCAATCGACTTAAAGCCCGATCGTCACATTGGCCGCTCTTCTCTCTGAAACGGTTGTACTTATCGTCTGCAAAGCTATGTCGTATGCTGCGGTATGTGGAGACATTAAAACCACCACAATAGAACACAGATGAAGGTTCTAAGTTGATGTAATAACCAGTAAGAAGTAGTACAATTCAAGTTTTAGGTAGTGATTATTGACTTTTTAGCTGGCTTTGGTGCCTTGGACATGAGCTAGGACATTAAGATTCTGCATGAAAGGAGGACTAGCAGCTGAGTTGCACGGGACAATGTGAAAAGTGTTCATATGTAGTAAAAACCTGAGAAATATGTCCGTTTTCTTTATTTGTTATCGAATCGACTTAAAGCCAGATCGTCACATTGGCCGCTCTTCTCTCTAAAACGGTTGTACATATCGTCTGCAAAGCTATGTCGCGTGCTGCGGTGTGCGGAGACACTAAGTGCACCATAGTAAAACACAGATGAAGCTTCTAAGTTGATGTAATAGCCAGTAAGAAGTAGTACAATTCAAGTTTTAGGTATCGATTATTGACTTTTCAGCTGGCTTTGGTGCCTTGGACATGAGCTAGGACCTTAAGATTCTGCATGAAAGGAGGACTAGCAGCCGCGTTGCACGGGAGAATGTGAAAAGTGTTCATATGTAGTAAAAACCTGAGAAATCCGTCCGTTTTCGTCATTTGTTATCGAATCGACTTAAAGCCAGATCGTCACATTGGCCGCTCTTCTCTCTGAAACGGTTGTACGTATCGTCTTCAAATCTATGTCGCGTCCTGCGGTATGCGGAGACACTAAAAGCACCATAGTAGAACACAGATGAAGCTTCTAAGTTGATGTAATAGCCAGTAAGAAGTAGTACAATTCAAGTTGTAGGTATCGATTATTGATTTTTTAGCTGGCTTTGGTGCCTTGGACATGAGCTAGGACCTTAAGATTCTGCATCAAAAGGAGGACTAGCAGCCGAGTTGCACGGGAGAATGTGAAAAGTGTTCATATGTAGTAAAAACCCGAGAAATCCGTCCGTTTTCGTCATTTGTTATCGAATCGACTTAAAGCCCGATCGTCACATTGGAAGCTCTTCTCTCTGAAACGGTTGTACTTATCGTCTGCAAAGCTATGTCGCGTGCTGCGGTATGTGGAGACAATAAAATCACCATAGTAGAACACAGATGAAGCTTCTAAGTTGATGTAATAGCCAGTAATATATAGTACAATTCAAGTTTTAGGTATCGATTATTGACTTTTTAGCTGGCTTTGGAGCCTTGGACATGAGCTAGGACCTTAAGATTCAGCATGAAAGGAGGACTAGCAGCCGAGTTGCACGGGAGAATGTGAAAAGTGTTCATATGTAGTAAAAACCTGAGAAATCCGTCCGTTTTCGTCATTTGTTATCGAATCGACTTAAAGCCAGATCGTCACATTGGCCCCTCTTTTCTCTGAAACGGTTGTACTTATCGTCTGCAAAGCTATGTCGCGTGCTGCGGTGTGCGGAGCCACTAAAAGCACCATAGTAGAACACAGATGAAGCTTCTAAGTTGATGTAATATCCAGTAAGAAGTAGTACAATTCAAGTTTTAGGTATCGAGTATTGACTTTTTAGCAGGCTTTGGTGCCTTGGACATGAGCTAGGACCTTAAGATTCTGCATAGAAGGAGGACTAGCAGCCGCGTTGCACGGGAGAATGTGAAATGTGTTCATATGTAGAAGAAACCTGAGAAATCCGTTCGTTTTCGTCATTTGTTATCGAATCGACTTAAAGCCCGATCGTCACATTGGCCGCTCTTCTCTCTGAAACGGTTGTACTTATCGTTTGCAAAGCTATGTCGTATGCTGCGGTATGCGGAGACACTAAAACCACCACAGTAGAACACAGATGAAGCTTCTAAGTTGATGTAATACCCAGTAAGAAGTAGTACAATTCAAGTTTTAGGTATTGATTATTGACTTTTTAGCTGGCTTTGGTGCCTTGGACATGAGCTAGGACCTTAAGATTCCCCATGAAAGGAGGACTAGCTGCCGAGTTGCACGGGAGAATGTGAAACGTGTTCATATGTAGTAAAAATCTGAGAAATCCGTCAGTTTTCGTCATTTGTTATGGAATCGACTTAAAGCCAGATCGTCACTTGGCCGCTCTTATCCCTGAAACGGTTGTACTTATCGTCTGCAAAGCTATGTCGCGTGCTGCGGTATGCGGAGACACTGAAAGCACCATAGTAGAACACAGATGAAGCTTCTAAGTTGATGTAATAGCCAGTAAGAAGTAGTACAATTCAAGTTTTAGGTACTGATTATTTACTTTTTAGCTGGCTTTGCTGCCTTGGACATGAGCTAGGACCTTAAGTTTCTGCATGAAAGGAGGTCTAGCAGCCAAGTTACACGGGAGAATGTGAAAAATGTTCATATGTAGTAAAAACCTGAGAAATCTGTCCGTTTTCTTCATTTGTTATCGAATCGACTTAAAGCCAGATCGTCACATTGGCCACTCTTCTCTCTGAAACGGTTGTACATATCGTCTGCAAAGCTATGTCGTGTGCTGCGGTGTGCGGAGACACTAAATGCACCATAGTAGAACACAGATGAAGCTTCTAAGTTGATGTAATAGCCAGTAAGAAGTAGTACACTTCAAGTTTTAGGTATCGATTATTGACTTTTTAGCTGGCTTTGGTGCCTTGGACATGAGCTAGGACCTTAAGATTCTGCATGAAAGGAGGACTAGCAGCCGCGTTGCACGGAAGAATGTGAAATGTGTTCATATGTAGTAAAAACCTGAGAAATCCGTCCGTTTTCGTCATTTGTTATCCAATCGACTTAAAGCCCGTTCGTCACATTGGCCGCTCTTCTCTCTGAAACGGTTGTACTTATCGTCTGCAAAGCTATGTCGTATGCTGCGGTATGTGGAGACATTAAAACCACCACAATAGAACACAGATGAAGGTTCTAAGTTGATGTAATAACCAGTAAGAAGTAGTACAATTCAAGTTTTAGTTAGTGATTATTGACTTTTTAGCTGGCTTTGGTGCCTTGGACATGAGCTAGGACATTAAGATTCTGCATGAAAGGAGGACTAGCAGCCGAGTTGCACGGGACAATGTGAAAAGTGTTCATATGTAGTAAAAACCTGAGAAATCCGTCCGTTTTCGTCATTTGTTATCGAATCGACTTAAAGCCCGATCGTCAAAATGGCCGCTCTTCCCTCTGAAACGGTTGTACTTATCGTCTGCAAAGCTATGTCGCGTGCTGCGGTATGCGGAGACACTAAAAGCACCATAGTAGAACACTGATGAAGCTTCTAAGTTGATGTAATAGCCAGTAAGAAGTAGTACAATTCAAGTTTTATGTATTGATTATTGACTTCTTAGCTGGCTTTGGTGCCTTGGACATGAGCTAGGACCTTAAGATTCTGCATGAAAGGAGGACTAGCAGCCGAGTTGCACGGGAGAATGTGAAAAGTGTTCACATGTAGTAAAAACCTGTGAAATCCGTCCGTTTTCGTCATTTGTTATCGAATCGACTTAAAGCCCGATCGTAACATTGGGCGCTCTTCTCTCTGAAACGGTTGTACTTATCGTCTGCAAAGCTATGTCGCGTTCTGCGGTATGCGGAGACAATAAAATCACCATAGTAGAACACAAATGAAGCTTCTAAGTTGATATAATAGCCAGTAAGAAGTAGTACACTTCAAGTTTTAGGTATCGATTATTGACTTTTTAGCTGGCTTTGGTGCCTTGGACATGAGCTAGGACCTTAAGATTCTGCATCAAAAGGAGGACTAGCAGCCGAGTTGCACGGGAGAATGTGAAAAGTGTTCATATGTAGTAAAAACCTGAGAAATCCGTCCGTTTTCGTCATTTGTTATCGAATCGACTTATAGCCAGATCGTCAAATTGGCCCCTCTTTTCTCTGAAACGGTTGTACTTATCGTTTGCAAAGCTATGTCGCGTGCTGCGGTATGCGGAGACAATAAAATCACCATAGTAGAAAACAGATGAAGCTTCTAAGTTGATATAATAGCCAGTAAGAAGTAGTACACTTCAAGTTTTAGGTATCGATTATTGACTTTTTTGCTGGCTTTGGTGCCTTGGACATGAGCTAGGACCTTAATATTCTGCATGAAAGGAGGACTAGCAGCCGAGTTGCACGGGAGAATGTGAAAAGTGTTCACATGTAGTAAAAACCTGAGAAATCCGCCCGTTTTCGACATTTGTTATCGAATCGACTTAAAGCCAGATCGTCAAATTGGCCCCTCTTTTCTCTGAAACGGTTGTACTTATCGTGAGCAAAGCTATGTCGCGTGCTGCGGTATGCGGAGACAATAAAATCACCATAGTAGAAAACAGATGAAGCTTCTAAGTTGATATAATAGCCAGTAAGAAGTAGTACACTTCAAGTTTTAGGTATCGATTATTGACTTTTTAGCTGGCTTTGGTGCCTTGGACATGAGCTAGGACCTTAAGATTCTGCATGAAAGGAGGACTAGCAGCCGCGTTGCACGGAAGAATGTGAAATGTGTTCATATGTAGTAAAAACCTGAGAAATCCGTCCGTTTTCGTCATTTGTTATCCAATCGACTTAAAGCCCGATCGTCACATTGGCCGCTCTTCTCTCTGAAACGGTTGTACTTATCGTCTGCAAAGCTATGTCGTATGCTGCGGTATGTGGAGACATTAAAACCACCACAATAGAACACAGATGAAGGTTCTAAGTTGATGTAATAACCAGTAAGAAGTAGTACAATTCAAGTTTTAGGTAGTGATTATTGACTTTTTAGCTGGCTTTGGTGCCTTGGACATGAGCTAGGACATTAAGATTCTGCATGAAAGGAGGACTAGCAGCAGAGTTGCACGGGACAATGTGAAAAGTGTTCATATGTAGTAAAAACCTGAGAAATCCGTCCGTTTTCGTCATTTGTTATCGAATCGACTTAAAGCCCGATCGTCAAAATGGCCGCTCTTCCCTCTGAAACGGTTGTACTTATCGTCTGCAAAGCTATGTCGCGTGCTGCGGTATGCGGAGACAATAAAATCACCATAGTAGAACACAGATGAAGCTTCTAAGTTGATATAATAGCCAGTAAGAAGTAGTACACTTCAAGTTTTAGGTATCGATTATTGACTTTTTAGCTGGCTTTGGTGCCTTGGACATGAGCTAGGACCTTAAGATTCTGCATTAAAGGAGGACTAACAGCCGCGTTGCACGGGAGAATGTGAAAAGTGTTCATATGTAGTAGAAACCAGAGAAATCCGTCCGTTTTCGTCATTTGTTATCGAATCGACTTAAAGCCCGATCGTAACATTGGCCGCTCTTCTCTCTGAAACGGTTGTACTTATCGTCTGAAAAGCTATGTCGCGTTCTGCGGTATGCGGAGACAATAAAATCACCATAGTAGAACACAAATGAAGCTTCTAAGTTGATACAATAGCCAGTAAGAAGTAGTACACTTCAAGTTTTAGGTATCGATTATTGACTTTTTAGCTGGCTTTGGTGTCTTGGACATGAGCTAGGACCTTAAGATTCTGCATCAAAAGGAGGACTAGCAGCCGAGTTGCACGGGAGAATGTGAAAAGTGTTCATATGTAGTAAAAACCTGAGAAATCCGTCCGTTTTCGTCATTTGTTATCGAATCGACTTAAAGCCAGATCGTCAAATTGGCCCCTCTTTTCTCTGAAACGGTTGTACTTATCGTCTGCAAAGCTATGTCGCGTGCTGCGGTATGCGGAGACAATAAAATCACCATAGTAGAACACAGATGAAGCTTCTAAGTTGATATAATAGCCAGTAAGAAGTAGTAGACTTCAAGTTTTAGGTATCGATTATTGACTTTTTAGCTGACTTTGGTGCCTTGGACATGAGCTAGGACCTTAAGATTCTGCATCAAAAGGAGGACTAGCAGCCGAGTTGCGAGGGAGAATGTGAAAAGTGTTCATATGTAGTAAAAACCTGAGAAATCCGTCCGTTTTCGTCATTTGTTATCGAATCGACTTAAAGCCAGATCGTCAAATTGGCCCCTCTTTTCTCTGAAACGGTTGTACTTATCGTTTGCAAAGCTATGTCGCGTGCTGCGGTATGCGGAGACAATAAAATCACCATAGTAGAAAACAGATGAAGCTTCTAAGTTGATATAATAGCCAGTAAGAAGTAGTACACTTCAAGTTTTAGGTATCGATTATTGACTTTTTTGCTGGCTTTGGTGCCTTGGACATGAGCTAGGACCTTAATATTCTGCATGAAAGGAGGACTAGCAGCCGAGTTGCACGGGAGAATGTGAAAAGTGTTCACATGTAGTAAAAACCTGAGATCCGTACGTTTTCGTCATTTGTTATCGAATCGACTTAAAGCCAGATCGTCAAATTGGCCCCTCTTTTCTCTGAAACGGTTGTACTTATCGTTTGCAAAGCTATGTCGCGTGCTGCGGTATGCGGAGACAATAAAATCACCATAGTAGAAAACAGATGAAGCTTCTAAGTTGATATAATAGCCAGTAAGAAGTAGTACACTTCAAGTTTTAGGTATCGATTATTGACTTTTTTGCTGGCTTTGGTGCCTTGGACATGAGCTAGGACCTTAATATTCTGCATGAAAGGAGGACTAGCAGCCGAGTTGCACGGGAGTTTGTGCAAAGTGTTCACATGTAGTAAAAACCTGAGAAATCCGTCCGTTTTCGTCATTTGTTATCGAATCGACTTAAAGCCAGATCGTCACTTGGCTACTCTTCTCTCTGAAACGGTTGTACTTATCGTCTGCAAAGCTATGTCGCATGCTGCGGTATGCGGAGACACTAAAAGCACCATAGTAGAACACAGATGAAGCTTCTAAGTTGATGTAATAGCCAGTAAGAAGTAGTACAATTCAAGTTTTAGGTACTGATTATTTACTTTTTAGCTGGCTTTGGTGCCTTGGACATGAGCTAGGACCTTAATTAAGATTCTGCATGAAAGGAGGACTAGCAGCCGAGCTGCACGGGAGAATGTGAAAAGTGTTCATATGTAGTAAAAACCTGAGAAATCTGTCCGTTTTCGTCATTTGTTATCCAATCGACTTAAAGCCAGATCGTCAAATTGGCCCTCCTTTCTCTGAAACGGTTGTACTTATCGTCTGCAAAGCTATGTCGCGTGCTGCGGTATGCGGAAACAATAAAATCACCATAGTAGAACACAGATGAAGCTTCTAAGTTGATATAATAGCCAGTAAGAAGTAGTACACTTCAAGTTTTAGGTATCGATTATTGACTTTTTTGCTGGCTTTGGTGCCTTGGACATGAGCTGGGACCTTAAGATTCTGCATTAAAGGAGGACTAGCAGCCGCGTTGCACGGGAGAATGTGAAATGTGTTCATATGTGGTAGAAACCTGAGAAATCCGTCCGTTTTCGTCATTTGTTATCGAATCGACTTAAAGCCCGATCGTCACATTGGCCGCTCTTCTCTCTGAAACGGTTGTACTTATCGTCTGCAAAGCTATGTCGCGTGCTGCGGTACGCGGAGACAATAAAATCACCATAGTAGAACACAGATGAAGCTTCTAAGTTGATATAATAGCCAGTAAGAAGTAGTACACTTCAAGTTTTAGGTATCGATTATTGACTTTTTAGCTGGCTTTGGTGATCTGGACATGAGCTAGGACCTTAAGATTCTGCATCAAAAGGAGGACTAGCAGCCGAGTTGCACGGGAGAATGTCAAAAGTGTTCATATATAGTAAAAACCTTAGAAATCCGTCCGTTTTCGTCATTTGTTATCTCATCGACTTAAAGCCAGATCGTCAAATTGGCCCCTGTTTTCTCTGAAACGGTTGTACTTATCGTCTGCAAAGCTATGTCGCGTGCTGCGGTATGCGGAGACAATAAAATCACCATAGTAGAACACAGATGAAGCTTCTAAGTTGATATAATAGCCGGTAAGAAGTAGTACAATTCAAGTTTTAGGTATCGATTATTGACTTTTTAGCTGGCTTTGGTGCCTTGGACATGAGCTAGGACCTTAAGATTCTGCATTAAAGGAGGACTAGCAGCCGCGTTTCACGGGAGAATGTGAAATGTGTTCATATGTAGTAGAAACCTCAGAAATCCGTCCGTTTTCGTCATTTGTTATCGAATCGACTTAAAGCCAGATCGTCACATTGGCCGCTCTTCTCTCTGAAACGGTTGTACTTATCGTCTGCAAAGTTATGTCGCGTGCTGCGGTATGTGGAGACAATAAAATCACCATAGTAGAACACAGATGAAGCTTCTAAGTTGATATAATAGCCAGTAAGAAGTAGTACACTTCAAGTTTTATGTATTGATTATTGACTTCTTAGCTGGCTTTGGTGCCTTGGACATGTGCTAGGACCTTAAGATTCTGCATGAAAGGAGGACTAGCAGCCGAGTTGCACGGGAGAATGTGAAAAGTGTTCACATGTAGTAAAAACCTGAGGAATACGTCCGTTTTCGTCATTTGTTATCGAATAGACTTAAAGCCACATCGTCACTTGGCTGCTCTTCTCTCTGAAACGGTTCTACTTATCGTCTGCAAAGCTATGTCGCATGCTGCGGTATGCGGAGACACTAAAAGCACCATAGTAGAACACAGATGAAGCTTCTAAGTTGATGTAATAGCCAGTAAGAAGTAGTACAATTCAAGTTTTAGGTATCGATTATTGACTTCTTAGCTGGCTTTGGTGCCTTGGACATGAGCTAGGACCTTAAGATTCTGCATCAAAAGGAGGACTAGCAGCCGAGTTGCACGGGAGAATGTGAAAAGTGTTCATATGTAGTAAAAACCTGAGAAATCCGTCCGTTTTCGTCATTTGTTATCGAATCGACTTAAAGCCAGATCTTCAAATTGGCACCTCTTTTCTCTGAAACGGTTGTACTTATCGTCTGCAAAGCTATGTCGCGTTCTGCGGTATGCGGAGACAATAAAATCACCATAGTAGAACACAAATGAAGCTTCTAAGTTGATATAATAGCCAGTAAGAAGTAGTACACTTCAAGTTTTAGGTATCGATTATTGACTTTTTAGCTGGCTTTGGTGCCTTGGACATGAGCTAGGACCTTAAGATTCTGCATCAAAAGGAGGACTAGCAGCCGAGTTGCACGGGAGAATGTGAAATGTGTTCATATGTAGTAAAAACCTGAGAAATCCGTCCGTTTTCGTCATTTGTTATCGAATCGACTTAAAGCCAGATCGTCAAATTGGCCCCTCTTTTCTCTGAAACGGTTGTACTTATCGTCTGCAAAGCTATGTCGCGTGCTGCGGTATGCGGAGACAATAAAATCACCATAGTAGAACACAGATGAAGCTTCTAAGTTGATATAATAGCCAGTAAGAAGTAGTACACTTCAAGTTTTAGGTATCGATTATTGACTTTTTCGCTGGCTTTGGTGCCTTGGACATGAGCTAGGACCTTAAGATTCTGCATCAAAAGGAGGACTAGCAGCCGAGTTGCGCGGGAGAATGTGAAAAGTGTTCATATGTAGTAAAAACCTGAGAAATCCGTCCGTTTTCGTCATTTGTTATCGAATCGACTTAAAGCCAGATCGTCACATTGGCCGCTCTTCTCTCTGAAACGGTTGTACTTATCGTCTGGAAAGCTATGTCTCGTGCTGCGGTATGCGGAGACACTAAAAGCACCATAGTAGAACACAGATAAAGCTTCTAAGATGATGTAATAGCCAGTAAGAAGTAGTACAATTCAAGTTTTAGGTATCGATTATTGGCTTTTTAGCTGGCTTTGGTTATCTGGACATGGGCTAGGACCTTAAGATTCTGCATGAAAGGAGGACTAGCAGCCGAGTTGCACGGGAGAATGTGAAAAGTGTTCATATGTAGTAAAAACCTGAGAAATCCGTCCGTTTTCGTCATTTGTTATCGAATCGACTTAAAGCCTGATCGTCAAATTGGCCCCTCTTTTCTCTGAAACGGTTGTACTTATCGTCTGCAAAGCTATGTCGCGTTCTGCGGTATGCGGAGACAATAAAATCACCATAGTAGAACACAGATGAAGCTTCTAAGTTGATATAATAGCCGGTAAGAAGTAGTACACTTCAAGTTTTAGGTTCGATTATTGACTTTTTAGCTGGCTTTGGTGCCTTGGACATGAGCTAAGACCTTAAGATTCTGCATTAAAGGAGGACTATCAGCCACGTTTCACGGGAGAATGTGAAATGTGTTCATATGTAGTAGAAACCTGAGAAATCCGTCCGTTTTCGTCATTTGTTATCGAATCGACTTAAAGCCAGATCGTCACATTGGCCGCTCATCTCTCTGAAACGGTTGTACTTATCGTCTGCAAAGTTATGTCGCGTGCTGCGGTGTGCGGAGACAATAAAATCACCATAGTAGAACACAGATGAAACTTCTAAGATGATGTAATAGCCAGTAAGAAGTAGTACAATTCAAGTTTTAGGTATCGATTATTGACTTTTTAGCTGACTTTGGTGATCTGGACATGAGCTAGGACCTTAAGATTCAGCATCAAAAGGAGGACTAGCAGCCGAGCTGCACGGGAGAATGTGACAAGTGTTCATATGTAGTAAAAACCTGAGAAATCCGTCCGTTTTCGTCATTTGTTATCGAATCGACTTAAAGCCAGATCGTCAAATTGGCCCCTCTTTTCTCTGAAACGGTTGTACTTATCGTCTGCAAAGCTATGTCGCGTGCTGCGGTATGCGGAGACAATAAAATCACCATAGTAGAACACAGATGAAGCTTCTAAGTTGATATAATAGCCAGTAAGAAGTAGTACACTTCAAGTTTTAGGTATCGATTATTGACTTTTTAGCTGGCTTGTTGCCTTGGACATGAGCTAGGACCTTAAGATTCTGCATTAAAGGAGGACTAGCAGCCGCGTTGCACGGGAGAATGTGAAATGTGTTCATATGTAGTAGAAACCTGAGAAATCCGTCCGTTTTCGTCATTTGTTATCGAATCGACTTAAAGCCCGACAGTCACATTGGCCGCTCTTCTCTCAGAAACGGTTGTACTTATCGTCTGCAAAGCTATGTCGCGTGCTGCGGTATGCGGAGACAATAAAATCACCATAGTAGAACACAGATGAAGCTTCTAAGTTGATATAATAGCCAGTAAGAAGTAGTACACTTCAAGTTTTAGGTATCGATTATTGACTTTTTAGCTGGCTTTGGTGCCTTGGACATGAGCTAGGACCTTAAGATTCTGCATCAAAAGGAGGTCTAGCAGCCGAGTTGCATGGGAGAATGTGAAAAGTGTTCATATGTAGTAAAAACCTGAGAAATCCGTCCGTTTTCGTCATTTGTTATCGAATCGACTTAAAGCCAGAACGACAAATTGGCCCCTCTTTTCTCTGAAACGGTTTTACTTATCGTCTGCAAAGCTATGTCGCATGCTGCTGTATGCGGAGACACTAAAAGCACCACAGTAGATCACAGATGAAGCTTCTAAGTTGATGTAATAGCCAGTAAGAAGTAGTACAATTCAAGTTTTAGGTGCTGATTAATTACTTTTTAGCTGGCTTTGGTGCCTTGGACATGTGCTAGGACCTTAAAGTTCTGCATGAAAGGAGGACTAGCAGCCAAGCTGCACGGGAGAATGTGAAAAGTGTTCATATGTAGTAAAAACCTGAGAAATCCGTCCGTTTTCGTCATTTGTTATCGAATCGACTTAAAGCCAGATCGTCAAATTGGCCCCTCTTTTCTCGGGAACGGTTGTACTTATCGTCTGCAAAGCAATGTCGCGTGCTGCGGTATGCGGAGACAATAAAATCACCATAGTAGAACACAGATGAAGCTTCTAAGTTGATATAATAGACAGTAAGAAGTAGTACACTTCAAGTTTTAGGTATCGATTATTGACTTTTTAGCTGGCTTTGATGCCTTGGACATGAGCTAGGACCTTAAGGTTCTGCATCAAAAGGAGGACTAGCAGCCGAGTTGCACGGTAGAATGTGAAAAGTGTTCATATGTAGTAAAAACCTGAGAAATCCGTCCGTTTTCGTCATTTGTGATCGAATCGACTTAAAGCCAGATCGTCACATTGGCCGCTCTTCTCTCTGAAACGGTTGTACTTATCGTCTGGAAAGCTATGTCGCGTGCTGCGGTATGCGGAGACACTAAAAGCACCATAGTAGAACACAGATGAAGCTTCTAAGATGGTGTAATAGCCAGTAAGAAGTAGTACAATTCAAGTTTTAGGTATCGATTATTGACTTTTTAGCTGGCTTTGGTGATCTGGACATGAGTTAGGACCTTAAGATTCTGCATGAAAGGAGGACTAGCAGCCGGGTGGCACGGGAGAATGTGAAAAGTGTTCATATGTAGTAAAAACCTGAGAAATCCGTCCGTTTTCGTCATTTGTTATCGAATCGACTTAATGCCAGAACGTCACATTGGCCGCTCCTCTCTCTGAAACGGTTGTACTTATCGTCCTCAAAGCTATGTCGCGTGCTGCGGTATGCGGAGACACTAAAAGCACCATAGTAGAACACAGATGAAGCTTCTAAGTTGATGTAATAGCCAGTAAGAAGTAGTACAATTCAAGTTTTAGGTATCGATTATTGACTTTTTAGCTGGCTTTGGTGATCTGGACATGAGTTAGGACCTTAAGATTCTGCATTGAAGGAGGACTAGCAGCCGCGTTGCACGGGAGAATGTGAAATGTGTTCATATGTAGTAGAAACCTGAGAAATCCGTCCGTTTTCGTCATTTGTTATCGAATCGACTTAAAGCCAGATCATCACATTGGCCGCTCTTCTCTCTGAAACGGTTGTACTTATCGTCTGGAAAGCTATGTCGCGTGCTGCGGTATGCGGAGACACTAAAAGCACCATAGTAGAATACAGATGAAGCTTCTAATATGATGTAATAGCCAGTAAGAAGTAGTACAATTCAAGTTTTAGGTATCGATTATTGACTTTTTAGCTGGCTTTGGTGATCTGGACATGAGCTAGGACCTTAAGATTCTGCATGAAAGGAGGACTAGCAGCCGAGTTGCACGGGAGAATGTGAAATGTGTTCATATGTAGTAGAAACCTGAGAAATCCGTCCGTTTTCGTCATTTGTTATCGAATCGACTTAAAGCCAGATCGTCACATTGGCCGCTCTTCTCTCTGAAACGGTTGTACTTATCGTCTTCAAAGGTATGTCGCGTGCTGCGGTATGCGGAGACAATAAAATAACCATAGTAGAACACAGATGAAGCTTCTAAGTTGATATAATAGCCAGTAAGATGTAGTACAATACAAGTTTTAGGTATCGATTATTGACTTTTTAGCTGGCTTTGGAGCCTTGGACATGAGCTAGGACCTTAAGATTCTGCATCAAAAGGAGGACTAGCAGCCGAGTTGCACGGGAGAATGTGAAAAGTGTTCATATGTAGTAGAAACCTGAGAAATCCGTCCATTTTCGTCATTTGTTATCGAATCGACTTAAAGCCCGATCGTCACATTGGCCGCTCTTCTCTCTGAAACGGTTGTACTTATCGTCTGCATAGCTATGTCGCGTGCTGCGGTGTGCGGAGACACTAAAAGCACCATAGTAGAACACATATGAAGCTTCTAAGTTGATGTAATAGCCAGTAAGAAGTAGTACACTTCAAGTTTTAGGTATCGATTATTGACTTTTTAGCTGGCTTTGGTGCCTTGGACATGAGCTAGGACCTTAAGATTCTGCATCAAAAGGAGGACTAGCAGCCGAGTTGCACGGGAGAATGTGAAAAGTGTTCATATGTAGTAAGAACCTGAGAAATCCGTCCGTTTTCGTCATTTGTTATCGAATCGACATAAAGCCAAATCGTCACATTGGCCGCTCTGCTCTCTGAAACGGTTGTACTTATCGTCTGCAAAGCTATGTCGCGTACTGCGGTATGCGGAGACACTAAAAGCACCATAGTAGAACACAGATGAAGCTTCTAATATGATGTAATAGCCAGTAAGAAGTAGTACAATTCAAGTTTTAGGTATCGATTGTTGACTTTTTAGCTGGCTTCGGTGCCTTGGACGTGATCTAGGACCTTAAGATTCTGCATGAAAGGAGGACTAGCAACCGATTTGCACGGGAGAATGTGAAAAGTGTTCATATGTAGTAAAAACCTGAGAAATCCGTCCGTTTTCGTCATTTGTTATCGAATCGACTTAAAGCCAGATCGTCAAATTGGCCCCTCTTTTCTCTGAACCGGTTGTACTTATCGTCTGCAAAGCTATGTCGCGTGCTGCGGTATGGGGAGACAATAAAATCACCATAGTAGAACACAGATGAAGCTTCTAAGTTGATATAATAGCCAGTAAGAAGTAGTACACTTCAAGTTTTAGGTATCGATTATTGACTTTTTAGCTGGCTTTGGTGATCTGGACATGAGCTAGGACCTTAAGATTCTGCATGAAAGGAGGACTAGCAGCCGAGTTGCACGGGAGAATGTGAAATGTGTTCATATGTAGTAGAAACCTGAGAAATCCGTCCGTTTTCGTCATTTGTTATCGAATCGACTTAAAGCCAGATCGTCACATTGGCCGCTCTTCTCTCTGAAACGGTTGTACTTATCGTCTGCAAAGCTATGTCGCGTGCTGCGGTATGCGGAGACAATAAAATCACCATAGTAGAACACAGATGAAGCTTCTAAGTTGATATAATAGCCAGTAAGATGTAGTACAATACAAGTTTTAGGTATCGATTATTGACTTTTTAGCTGGCTTTGGAGCCTTGGACATGAGCTAGGACCTTAAGATTCTGCATCAAAAGGAGGACTAGCAGCCGAGTTGCACGGGAGAATGTGAAAAGTGTTCATATGTAGTAGAAACCTGAGAAATCCGTCCATTTTCGTCATTTGTTATCGAATCGACTTAAAGCCCGATCGTCACATTGGCCGCTCTTCTCTCTGAAACGGTTGTACTTATCGTCTGCATAGCTATGTCGCGTGCTGCGGTGTGCGGAGACACTAAAAGCACCATAGTAGAACACATATGAAGCTTCTAAGTTGATGTAATAGCCAGTAAGAAGTAGTACACCTCAAGTTTTAGGTATCGATTATTGACTTTTTAGCTGGCTTTGGTACCTTGGACATGAGCTAGGACCTTAAGATTCTGCATCAAAAGGAGGACTAGCAGCCGAGTTGCACGGGAGAATGTGAAAAGTGTTCATATGTAGTAAAAACCTGAGAAATCCGTCCGTTTTCGTCATTTGTTATCGAATCGACTTAAAGCCAGATCGTCACATTGGCCGCTCTTCTCTCTGAAACGGTTGTACTTATCGTCTGGAATGCTATGTCGCGTGCTGCGGTATGCGGAGACACTAAAAGCACCATAGTAGAACACAGATGAAGCTTCTAAGATGATGTAATAGCCAGTAAGAAGTAGTACAATTCAAGTTTTAGGTATCGATTATTGAGTTTTTAGCTGGCTTTGGTGACCTGGACATGAGCTAGGACCTTAAGATTCTGCATGAAAGGAGGACTAGCAGCCGAGTTGCACGGGAGAATGTGAAAAGTGTTCATATGTAGTAAAAACCTGAGAAATCCGTCCGTTTTCGTCATTTGTCATCGAATCGACTTAATGCCAGAACGTCACATTGGTCGCTCCTCTCTCTGAAACGGTTGTACTTATCGTCCTCAAAGCTATGTCGCGTGCTGCGGTATGCGGAGACTCTAAAAGCACCATAGCAGAACACAGATGAAGCCTCTAGAATGATGTAATTGCCAGTAAGAAGTAGTACAATTCAAGTTTTATTTATCGATTATTGAATTTTAGCTGGCTTTGGTGCCTTGGACATGAGCTAGGACCTTAAGATTCTGCATCAAAAGGAGGACTAGCAGCCGAGTTGCACGGGAGAATGTGAAAAGTGTTCATATGTAGTAAAAACCTGAGAAATCCGTCCGTTTTCGTCATTTATTATCGAATCGACTTAAAGCCAAATCGTCACATTGGCCGCTCTGCTCTCTGAAACGGTTGTACTTATCGTCTGCAAAGCTATGTCGCGTACTGCGGTATTCGGAGACACTAAAAGCACCATAGTAGAACACAAATGAAGCTTCTAATATGATGTAATAGCCAGTAAGAAGTAGTACAATTCAAGTTTTAGGTATCGATTATTGACTTTTTAGCTGGCTTTGGTGATCTGGACATGAGCTAGGACCATAAGATTCTGCATGAAAGGAGGACTAGCAGCCGAGTTGCACGGGAGAATGTGAAAAGTGTTCATATGTAGTAAAAACCTGAGACATCCGTCCGTTTTCGTCATTTGTTATCGAATCGACTTAATGCCAGAACGTCACATTGGCCGCTCCTCTCTCTGAAACGGTTGTACTTATCGTCCTCAAAGCTATGTCGCGTGCTGCGGTATGCGGAGACACTAAAAGCACCATAGTAGAACACAGATGAAGCTTCTAAGTTGATGTAATAGCCAGTAAGAAGTAGTACAATTCAAGTTTTAGATATCGATTATTGACTTTTTAGCTGGCTTTGGTACTCTGGACATGAGCTAGGACCTTAAGATTCTGCATTAAAGGAGGACTAGCAGCCGCGTTGCACGGGAGAATGTGAAATGTGTTCATATGTAGTAGAAACCTGAGAAATACGTCCGTTTTCGTCATTTGTTATCGAATCGACTTAAAGCCCGATCGTCACATTGGCCGCTCTTCTCTCTGAAACGGTTGTACTTATCGTCTGCAAAGCTATGTCGCGTGCTGCGGTATGCGGAGACAATAAAATCACCATAGTAGAACACAGATGAAGCTTCTAAGTTGATATAATAGCCAGTAAGAAGTAGTACACTTCAAGTTTTAGGTATCGATTATTGACTTTTTAGCTGGCTTTGGTGCCTTGGACATGAGCTAGGACCTTAAGATTCTGCATTAAAGGAGGACTAACAGCCGCGTTGAACGGGAGAATGTGAAATGTGTTCATATGTAGTAGAAACCTGAGAAATCCGTCCGTTTTCGTAATTTGTTATCGAATCGACTTAAAGCCCGATCGTCACATTGGCCGCTCTTACCTCTGAAACGGTTGTACTTGTCGTCTGCAAAGCTATGTCGCGTGCTGCGGTATGCGGAGACACTAAAAGCACCATAGTAGAACACTGATGAAGCTTCTAAGTTGATGTAATAGCCAGTGAAAAGTAATACAATTCAAGTTTTAGGTATCGATTATTGACTTTTTAGCTGTCTTTGGTGCCTTGGACATGAGCTAGGACCTTAAGATTCTGCATGAAAGGAGAACTAGCAGCCGAGTTGCATGGGAGAATGTGAAAAGTGTTCATATGTAGTAAAAACCTGAGAAATCCGTCCGTTGTTGTCATTTGTTATCGAATCGACTTAAAGACCAGATCGTCAAATTGGCCCCTTTTTTCTCTGAAACGGTTGTACTTATCGTCTGCAAAGCTATGTCGCGTGCTGCGGTATGCGGAGACAATAAAATCACCATAGTAGAACACAGATGAAGCTTCTAAGTTGATATAATAGCCAGTAAGAAGTAGTACACTTCAAGTTTTAGGTATCGATTATTGACTCTTTAGCTGGCTTTGGTGCCTTGGACATGAGCTAGGACCTTAAGATTCTGCATCAAAAGGAGGACTAGCAGCCGAGTTGCACGGGAGAATGTGAAAAGGGTTCATATGTAGTAAAAACCTGTGAAATCCGTCCGTTTTCGTCATTTGTTATCGAATCGACTTAAAGCCAGATCGTCACATTGGCCGCTCTTCTCTCTGAAACGGTTGTACTTATCGTCTGGAATGCTATGTCGCGTGCTGCGGTATGCGGAGACACTAAAAGCACCATAGTAGAAGACAGATGAAGCTTCTAAGTTGATGTAATAGCCAGTAAGATGTAGTACAATTCAAGTTTTAGGTATCGATTATTGACTTTTTAGCTGGCTTTGGTGACCTGGACATGAGCTAGGACCTTAAGATTCTGCATGAAAGGAGGACTAGAAGCCGAGTTGCATGGGAGAATGTGAAAAGTGTTCATATGTAGTAAAAACCTGAGAAATCCGTCCGTTTTCGTCATTTGTTATCGAATCGACTTAAAGCCAAAACGTCACATTGGCCGCTCTGCTCTCTGAAACGGTTGTACTTATCGTCTGCAAAGCTATGTCGCGTACTGCGGTATGCGGAGACACTAAAAGCACCATAGTAGAACACAGATGAAGCTTCTAATATGATGTAATAGCCAGTAAGAAGTAGTACAATTCAAGTTTTAGGTATCAATTGTTGACTTTTTAGCTGGCTTCGGTGCCTTGGACGTGATCTAGGACCTTAAGATTCTGCATGAAAGGAGGACTAGCAACCGAGTTGCACGGGAGAATGTGAAATGTGTTCATATGTAGTAGAAACCTGAGAAATCCGTCCGTTTTCGTAATTTGTTATCGAATCGACTTAAAGCCCGATCGTCACATTGGCCGCTCTTACCTCTGAAACGGTTGTACTTGTCGTCTGCAAAGCTATGTCGCGTGCTGCGGTATGCGGAGACACTAAAAGCACCATAGTAGAACACTGATGAAGCTTCTAAGTTGATGTAATAGCCAGTGAAAGGTAGTACAATTCAAGTTTTAGGTATCGATTATTGACTTTTTAGCTGTCTTTAGTGCCTTGGACATGAGCTAGGACCTTAAGATTCTGCATGAAAGGAGAAATAGCAGCCGAGTTGCATGGGAGAATGTGAAAAGTGTTCATATGTAGTAAAAACCTGAGAAATGCGTCCGTTGTTGTCATTTGTTATCGAATCGACTTAAAGACCAGATCGTCAAATTGGTCCCTCTTTTCTCTGAAACGGTTGTACTTATCGTCTGCAAAGCTATGTCGCGTGCTGCGGTATGCGGAGACAATAAAATCACCATAGTAGAACACAGATGAAGCTTCTAAGTTGATATAATAGCCAGTAAGAAGTAGTACACTTCAAGTTTTAGGTATCGATTATTGACTTTTTAGCTGGCTTTCGTGCCTTGGACATGAGCTAGGACCTTAAGATTCTGCATCAAAAGGAGGACTAGCAGCCGAGTTGCACGGGAGAATGTGAAAAGTGTTCATATGTAGTAAAAACCTGAGAAATCCGTCCGTTTTCGTCATTTGTCATCGAATCGACTTAAAGCCAGAACGTCACATTGGCCGCTCCTCTCTCTGAAACGGTTGTACTTATCGTCCTCAAAGCTATGTCGCGGGCTGCGGTATGCGGAGACTCTAAAAGCACCATAGCAGAACACAGATGAAGCCTCTAAGATGATGTAATTGCCAGTAAGAAGTAGTACAATTCAAGTTTTATTTAGCGATTATTGAATTTTAGCTGGCTTTGGTGCCTTGGACATGAGCTAGGACCTTAAGATTCTGCATCAAAAGGAGGACTAGCAGCCGAGTTGCACGGGAGAATGTGAAAAGTGTTCATATGTAGTAAAAACCTGAGAAATCCGTCCGTTTTCGTCATTTGTTATCGAATCGACTTAAAGCCAAATCGTCACATTGGCCGCTCTGCTCTCTGAAACGGTTGTACTTATCGTCTGCAAAGCTATGTCGCGTACTGCGGTATTCGGAGACACTAAAAGCACCATAGTAGAACACAAATGAAGCTTCTAATATGATGTAATAGCCAGTAAGAAGTAGTACAATTCAAGTTTTAGGTATCGATTATTGACTTTTTAGCTGGCTTTGGTGATCTGGACATGAGCTAGGACCTTAAGATTCTGCATGAAAGGAGGACTAGCAGCCGAGTTGCACGGGAGAATGTGAAAAGTGTTCATATGTAGTAAAAACCTGAGAAATCCGTCCGTTTTCGTCATTTGTTATCGAATCGACTTAAAGCCCGATCGTCACATTGGCCGCTCTTCTCTCTGAAACGGTTGTACTTATCGTCTGCAAAGCTATGTCGCGTGCTGCGGTATGCGGAGACAATAAAAGCACCATAGTAGAACACTGATGAAGCTTCTAAGTTGATGTAATAGCCAGTGAGATGTAGTACAATTCAAGTTTTAGGTATCGATTATTGACTTTTTAGCTGTCTTTGGTGCCTTGGACATGAGCTAGGACCTTAAGATTCTGCATCAAAAGGAGGACTAGCAGCCGAGTTGCACGGGAGAATGTGAAAAGTGTTCATATGTAGTAAAAACCTGAGAAATCCGTCCGTTTTCGTCATTTGTTATCGAATCGACTTAAAGCCAAAACGTCACATTGGCCGCTCTGCTCTCTGAAACGGTTGTACTTATCGTCTGCAAAGCTATGTCGCGTACTGCGGTATGCGGAGACACTAAAAGCACCATAGTAGAACACAGATGAAGCTTCTAATATGATGTAATAGCCAGTAAGAAGTAGTACAATTCAAGTTTTAGGTATCGATTGTTGACTTTTTAGCTGGCTTCGGTGCCTTGGACGTGATCTAGGACCTTAAGATTCTGCATGAAAGGAGGACTAGCAACCGAGTTGCACGGGAGAATGTGAAAAGTGTTCATATGTAGTAAAAACCTGAGAAATCCGTCCGTTTTCGTCATTTGTTATCGAATCGACTTAAAGCCAGATCGTCAAATTGGCCCCTCTTTTCTCTGAACCGGTTGTACTTATCGTCTTCAAAGCTATGTCGCGTGCTGCGGTATGGGGAGACAATAAAATCACCATAGTAGAACACAGATGAAGCTTCTAAGTTGATATAATAGCCAGTAAGAAGTAGCACACTTCAAGTTTTAGGTATCGATTATTGACTTTTTAGCTGGCTTTGGTACCTTGGACATGAGCTAGGACCTTAAGATTCTGCATCAAAAGGAGGACTAGCAGCCGAGTTGCACGGGAGAATGTGAAAAGTGTTCATATGTAGTAAAAACCTGAGAAATCCGTCCGTTTTCGTCATTTGTTATCGAATCGACTTAAAGCCAGATCGTCACTTGGCTGCTCTTCTCTCTGAAACGGTTGTACTTACCGTCTGCAAAGCTATGTCGCATGCTGCGGTATGCGGAGACACTAAAAGCACCATAGTAGAACACAGATGAAGCTTCTAAGTTGATGTAATAGAAAGTAAGAAGTAGTACAATTCAAGATTTAGGTATCGATTATTGACTTTTTAGCTGGCTTTGGTGCCTTGGACATGAGCTAGGACCTTAAGATTCTGCATTAAAGGAGGACTAGCAGCCGCGTTGAACGGGAGAATGTGAAATGTGTTCATATGTAGTAGAAACCTGAGAAATCCGTCCGTTTTCGTAATTTGCTATCGAATCGACTTAAAGCCCGATCGTCACATTGGCCGCTCTTACCTCTGAAACGGTTGTACTTGTCGTCTTCAAAGCTATGTCGCGTGCTGCGGTATGCGGAGACACTAAAAGCACCATAGTAGAACACTGATGAAGCTTCTAAGTTGATGTAATAGCCAGTGAGATGTAGTACAATTCAAGTTTTAGGTATCGATTATTGACTTTTTAGCTGTCTTTGGTGCCTTGGACATGAGCTAGGACCTTAAGATTCTGCATGAAAGGAGAACTAGCAGCCGAGTTGCATGGGAGAATGTGAAAAGTGTTCATATGTAGTAAAAACCTGAGAAATCCGTCCGTTTTCGTCATTTGTTATCGAATCGACTTAAAGCCAGATCGTCACATTGGCCGCTCTTCTCTCTGAAACGGTTGTACTTATCGTCTGGAATGCTATGTCGCGTGCTGCGGTATGCGGAGACACTAAAAGCACCATAGTAGAACACAGATGAAGCTTCTAAGTTGATGTAATAGCCAGTAAGAAGTAGTACAATTCAAGTTTTAGGTATCGATTATTGTCTTTTTAGCTGGCTTTCGTGCCTTGGACATGAGCTAGGACCTTAAGATTCTGCATCAAAAGGAGGACTAGCAGCCGAGTTGCACGGGAGAATGTGAAAAGGGTTCATATGTAGTAAAAACCTGTGAAATCCGTCCGTTTTCGTCATTTGTTATCGAATCGACTTAAAGCCAGATCGTCACATTGGCCGCTCTTCTCTCTGAAACGGTTGTACTTATCGTCTGGAATGCTATGTCGCGTGCTGCGGTATGCGGAGACACTAAAAGCACCATAGTAGAACACAGATGAAGCTTCTAAGTTGAAGTAATAGCCAGTAAGAAGTAGTACAATTCAAGTTTTAGGTATTGATTATTGACTTTTTAGCTGGCTTTGGTGACCTGGACATGAGCTAGGACCTTAAGATTCTGCATGAAAGGAGGACTAGCAGCCGAGTTGCACGGGAGAATGTGAAAAGTGTTCATATGTAGTAAAAACCTGAGAAATCCGTCCGTTTTCGTCATTTGTCATCGAATCGACTTAAAGCCAGAACGTCACATTGGCCGCTCCTCTCTCTGAAACGGTTGTACTTATCGTCCTCAAAGCTATGTCGCGGGCTGCGGTATGCGGAGACTCTAAAAGCACCATAGCAGAACACAGATGAAGCCTCTAAGATGATGTAATTGCCAGTAAGAAGTAGTACAATTCAAGTTTTATTTAGCGATTATTGAATTTTAGCTGGCTTTGGTGCCTTGGACATGAGCTAGGACCTTAAGATTCTGCATCAAAAGGAGGACTAGCAGCCGAGTTGCACGGGAGAATGTGAAAAGTGTTCATATGTAGTAAAAACCTGAGAAATCCGTCCGTTTTCGTCATTTGTTATCGAATCGACTTAAAGCCAAATCGTCACATTGGCCGCTCTGCTCTCTGAAACGGTTGTACTTATCGTCTGCAAAGCTATGTCGCGTACTGCGGTATTCGGAGACACTAAAAGCACCATAGTAGAACACAAATGAAGCTTCTAATATGATGTAATAGCCAGTAAGAAGTAGTACAATTCAAGTTTTAGGTATCGATTATTGACTTTTTAGCTGGCTTTGGTGATCTGGACATGAGCTAGGACCTTAAGATTCTGCATGAAAGGAGGACTAGCAGCCGAGTTGCACGGGAGAATGTGAAAAGTGTTCATATGTAGTAAAAACCTGAGACATCCGTCCGTTTTCGTCATTTGTTATCGAATCGACTTAATGCCAGAACGTCACATTGGCCGCTCCTCTCTCTGAAACGGTTGTACTTATCGTCCTCAAAGCTATGTCGCGTGCTGCGGTATGCGGAGACACTAAAAGCACCATAGTAGAACACAGATGAAGCTTCTAAGTTGATGTAATAGCCAGTAAGAAGTAGTACAATTCAAGTTTTAGATATCGATTATTGACTTTTTAGCTGGCTTTGGTACTCTGGACATGAGCTAGGACCTTAAGATTCTGCATTAAAGGAGGACTAGCAGCCGCGTTGCACGGGAGAATGTGAAATGTGTTCATATGTAGTAGAAACCTGAGAAATACGTCCGTTTTCGTCATTTGTTATCGAATCGACTTAAAGCCCGATCGTCACATTGGCCGCTCTTCTCTCTGAAACGGTTGTACTTATCGTCTGCAAAGCTATGTCGCGTGCTGCGGTATGCGGAGACAATAAAATCACCATAGTAGAACACAGATGAAGCTTCTAAGTTGATATAATAGCCAGTAAGAAGTAGTACACTTCAAGTTTTAGGTATCGATTATTGACTTTTTAGCTGGCTTTGGTGCCTTGGACATGAGCTAGGACCTTAAGATTCTGCATCAAAAGGAGGACTAGCAGCCGAGTTGCACGGGAGAATGTGAAAAGTGTTCGTATGTAGTAAAAACCTGAGAAATCCGTCCGTTTTCGTCATTTGTTATCGAATCGACTTAAAGCCAGATCGTCACTTGGCTGCTCTTCTCTCTGAAACGGTTGTACTTACCGTCTGCAAAGCTATGTCGCATGCTGCGGTATGCGGAGACACTAAAAGCACCATAGTAGAACACAGATGAAGCTTCTAAGTTGATGTAATAGAAAGTAAGAAGTAGTACAATTCAAGATTTAGGTATCGATTATTGACTTTTTAGCTGGCTTTGGTGCCTTGGACATGAGCTAGGACCTTAAGATTCTGCATTAAAGGAGGACTAACAGCCGCGTTGAACGGGAGAATGTGAAATGTGTTCATATGTAGTAGAAACCTGAGAAATCCGTCCGTTTTCGTAATTTGTTATCGAATCGACTTAAAGCCCGATCGTCACATTGGCCGCTCTTACCTCTGAAACGGTTGTACTTGTCGTCTGCAAAGCTATGTCGCGTGCTGCGGTATGCGGAGACACTAAAAGCACCATAGTAGAACACTGATGAAGCTTCTAAGTTGATGTAATAGCCAGTGAAAAGTAGTACAATTCAAGTTTTAGGTATCGATTATTGACTTTTTAGCTGTCTTTAGTGCCTTGGACATGAGCTAGGACCTTAAGATTCTGCATGAAAGGAGAAATAGCAGCCGAGTTGCATGGGAGAATGTGAAAAGTGTTCATATGTAGTAAAAACCTGAGAAATGCGTCCGTTGTTGTCATTTGTTATCGAATCGACTTAAAGACCAGATCGTCAAATTGGTCCCTCTTTTCTCTGAAACGGTTGTACTTATCGTCTGCAAAGCTATGTCGCGTGCTGCGGTATGCGGAGACAATAAAATCACCATAGTAGAACACAGATGAAGCTTCTATGTTGATATAATAGCCAGTAAGAAGTAGTACACTTCAAGTTTTAGGTATCGATTATTGACTTTTTAGCTGGCTTTCGTGCCTTGGACATGAGCTAGGACCTTAAGATTCTGCATCAAAAGGAGGACTAGCAGCCGAGTTGCACGGGAGAATGTGAAAAGTGTTCATATGTAGTAAAAACCTGAGAAATCCGTCCGTTTTCGTCATTTGTCATCGAATCGACTTAAAGCCAGAACGTCACATTGGCCGCTCCTCTCTCTGAAACGGTTGTACTTATCGTCCTCAAAGCTATGTCGCGGGCTGCGGTATGCGGAGACTCTAAAAGCACCATAGCAGAACACAGATGAAGCCTCTAAGATGATGTAATTGCCAGTAAGAAGTAGTACAATTCAAGTTTTATTTAGCGATTATTGAATTTTAGCTGGCTTTGGTGCCTTGGACATGAGCTAGGACCTTAAGATTCTGCATCAAAAGGAGGACTAGCAGCCGAGTTGCACGGGAGAATGTGAAAAGTGTTCATATGTAGTAAAAACCTGAGAAATCCGTCCGTTTTCGTCATTTGTTATCGAATCGACTTAAAGCCAAATCGTCACATTGGCCGCTCTGCTCTCTGAAACGGTTGTACTTATCGTCTGCAAAGCTATGTCGCGTACTGCGGTATTCGGAGACACTAAAAGCACCATAGTAGAACACAAATGAAGCTTCTAATATGATGTAATAGCCAGTAAGAAGTAGTACACTTCAAGTTTTAGGTATCGATTATTGACTTTTTAGCTGGCTTTGGTGATCTGGACATGAGCTAGGACCTTAAGATTCTGCATGAAAGGAGGACTAGCAGCCGAGTTGCACGGGAGAATGTGAAAAGTGTTCATATGTAGTAAAAACCTGAGAAATCCGTCCGTTTTCGTCATTTGTTATCGAATCGACTTAATGCCAGAACGTCACATTGGCCGCTCCTCTCTCTGAAACGGTTGTACTTATCGTCCTCAAAGCTATGTCGCGTGCTGCGGTATGCGGAGACACTAAAAGCACCATAGTAGAACACAGATGAAGCTTCTAAGTTGATGTAATAGCCAGTAAGAAGTAGTACAATTCAAGTTTTAGATATCGATTATTGACTTTTTAGCTGGCTTTGGTACTCTGGACATGAGCTAGGACCTTAAGATTCTGCATTAAAGGAGGACTAGCAGCCGCGTTTCACGGGAGAATGTGAAATGTGTTCATATGTAGTAGAAACCTGAGAAATACGTCCGTTTTCGTCATTTGTTATCGAATCGACTTAAAGCCCGATCGTCACATTGGCCGCTCTTCTCTCTGAAACGGTTGTACTTATCGTCTGCAAAGCTATGTCGCGTGCTGCGGTATGCGGAGACAATAAAATCACCATAGTAGAACACAGATGAAGCTTTTAAGTTGATATAATAGCCAGTAAGAAGTAGTACACTTCAAGTTTTAGGTATCGATTATTGACTTTTTAGCTGGCTTTGGTGCCTTGGACATGAGCTAGGACCTTAAGATTCTGCATCAAAAGGAGGACTAGCAGCCGAGTTGCACGGGAGAATGTGAAAAGTGTTCATATGTAGTAAAAACCTGAGAAATCCGTCCGTTTTCGTCATTTGTTATCGAATCGACTTAAAGCCAGATCGTCACTTGGCTGCTCTTCTCTCTGAAACGGTTGTACTTACCGTCTGCAAAGCTATGTCGCATGCTGCGGTATGCGGAGACACTAAAAGCACCATAGTAGAACACAGATGAAGCTTCTAAGTTGATGTAATAGAAAGTAAGAAGTAGTACAATTCAAGATTTAGGTATCGATTATTGACTTTTTAGCTGGCTTTGGTGCCTTGGACATGAGCTAGGACCTTAAGATTCTGCATTAAAGGAGGACTAACAGCCGCGTTGAACGGGAGAATGTGAAATGTGTTCATATGTAGTAGAAACCTGAGAAATCCGTCCGTTTTCGTAATTTGTTATCGAATCGACTTAAAGCCCGATCGTCACATTGGCCGCTCTTACCTCTGAAACGGTTGTACTTGTCGTCTGCAAAGCTGTGTCGCGTGCTGCGGTATGCGGAGACACTAAAAGCACCATAGTAGAACACTGATGAAGCTTCTAAGTTGATGTAATAGCCAGTGAAAAGTAGTACAATTCAAGTTTTAGGTATCGATTATTGACTTTTTAGCTGTCTTTGGTGCCTTGGACATGAGCTAGGACCTTAAGATTCTGCATGAAAGGAGAACTAGCAGCCGAGTTGCATGGGAGAATGTGAAAAGTGTTCATATGTAGTAAAAACCTGAGAAATCCGTCCGTTGTTGTCATTTGTTATCGAATCGACTTAAAGACCAGATCGTCAAATTGGCCCCTCTTTTCTCTGAAACGGTTGTACTTATCGTCTGCAAAGCTATGTCGCGTGCTGCGGTATGCGGAGACAATAAAATCACCATAGTAGAACACAGATGAAGCTTCTAAGTTGATATAATAGCCAGTAAGAAGTAGTACACTTCAAGTTTTAGGTATCGATTATTGACTTTTTAGCTGGCTTTCGTGCCTTGGACATGAGCTAGGACCTTAAGATTCTGCATCAAAAGGAGGACTAGCAGCCGAGTTGCACGGGAGAATGTGAAAAGGGTTCATATGTAGTAAAAACCTGTGAAATCCGTCCGTTTTCGTCATTTGTTATCGAATCGACTTAAAGCCAGATCGTCACATTGGCCGCTCTTCTCTCTGAAACGGTTGTACTTATCGTCTGGAATGCTATGTCGCGTGCTGCGGTATGCGGAGACACTAAAAGCACCATAGTAGAAGACAGATGAAGCTTCTAAGTTGATGTAATAGCCAGTAAGATGTAGTACAATTCAAATTTTAGGTATCGATTATTGACTTTTTAGCTGGCTTTGGTGACCTGGACATGAGCTAGGACCTTAAGATTCTGCATGAAAGGAGGACTAGCAGCCGAGTTGCATGGGAGAATGTGAAAAGTGTTCATATGTAGTAAAAACCTGAGAAATCCGTCCGTTTTCGTCATTTGTCATCGAATCGACTTAAAGCCAGATCGTCACTTGGCCGCTCTTCTCTCTGAAACGGTTGTACTTACCGTCTGCAAAGCTATGTCGCATGCTGCGGTATGCGGAGACACTAAAAGCACCATAGTAGAACACAGATGAAGCTTCTAAGTTGATGTAATAGAAAGTAAGAAGTAGTACAATTCAAGATTTAGGTATCGATTATTGACTTCTTAGCTGGCTTTGGTGCCTTGGACATGAGCTAGGACCTTAAGATTCTGCATTAAAGGAGGACTAGCAGCCGCGTTGAACGGGAGAATGTGAAATGTGTTCATATGTAGTAGAAACCTGAGAAATCCGTCCGTTTTCGTAATTTGTTATCGAATCGACTTAAAGCCCGATCGTCACATTGGCCGCTCTTACCTCTGAAACGGTTGTACTTGTCGTCTGCAAAGCTATGTCGCGTGCTGCGGTATGCGGAGACAATAAAATCACCATAGTAGAACACAGATGAAGCTTCTAAGTTGATATAATAGCCAGTAAGAAGTAGTACACTTCAAGTTTTAGGTATCGATTATTGACTTTTTAGCTGGCTTTCGTGCCTTGGACATGAGCTAGGACCTTAAGATTCTGCATCAAAAGGAGGACTAGCAGCCGAGTTGCGCGGGAGAATGTGAAAAGTGTTCATATGTATTAAAAACCTGAGAAATCTGTCCGTTTTCGTCATTTGTTATCGAATCGACTTAACGCCAAATCGTCACATTGGCCGCTCTGCTCTCTGAAACGGTTGTACTTATCGTCTGCAAAGCTATGTCGCGTACTGCGGTATTCGGAGACACTAAAAGCACCATAGTAGAACACAGATGAAGCTACTAATATGATGTAATAGCCAGTAAGAAGTAGTACAATTCAAGTTTTAGGTATCGATTAGTGACTTTTTAGCTGGGTTTGGTGATCTGGACATGAGCTAGGACCTTAAGATTCTGCATGAAAGGAGGACTAGCAGCCGAGTTGCACGGGAGAATGTGAAAAGTGTTCATATGTAGTAAAAACCTGAGAAATCCGTCCGTTTTCGTCATTTGTTATCGAATCGACTTAATGCCAGAACGTCACATTGGCCGCTCCTCTCTCTGAAACGGTTGTACTTATCGTCCTCAAAGCTATGTCGCGTGCTACGGTATGCGGAGACACTAAAAGCGCCATAGTACAACACAGATGAAGCTTCTAAGTTGATGTAATAGCCAGTAAGAAGTAGTACAATTCAAGTTTTAGGTATCGATTATTGACTTTTTAGCTGGCTTTGGTACTCTGGACATGAGCTAGGACCTTAAGATTCTGCATTAAAGGAGGACTAGCAGCCGCGTTGCACGGGAGAATGTGAAATGTGTTCATATGTAGTAGAAACCTGAGAAATACGTCCGTTTTCGTCATTTGTTATCGAATCGACTTAAAGCCCGATCGTCACATTGGCCGCTCTTCTCTCTGAAACGGTTGTACTTATCGTCTGCAAAGTTATGTCGCGTGCTGCGGTATGCGGAGACAGTAAAATCACCATAGTAGAACACAGATGAAGCTTCGAAGATGATGTAATAGCCAGTAAGAAGTAGTACAATTCAAATTTTAGTTATCGATTATTGACTTTTTAGCTGGATTTGGTGCCTTGGACATGAGCTAGGACCTTAAGATTCTGCATCAAAAGGAGGACTGGCAGCCGAGTTGCACGGGAGAATGTGAAAAGTGTTCATATGTAGTAAAAACCTGAGAAATCCGTCCGTTTTCGTCATTTGTTATCGAATCGACTTAAAGCCAAATCGTCACATTGGCCGCTCTGCTCTCGGAAACGGTTGTACTTATCGTCTGCAAAGCTATGTCGCATGCTGCGGTATGCGGAGACACTAAAAGCACCATAGTAGAACACAGATGAAGCTTCTAAGTTGATGTAATAGAAAGTAAGAAGTAGTACAATTCAAGATTTAGGTATCGATTATTGACTTTTTAGCTGGCTTTGGTGCCTTGGACATGAGCTAGGACCTTAAGATTCTGCATTACAGGAGGACTATCAGCCGCGTTGAACGGGAGAATGTGAAATGTGTTCATATGTGGTAGAAACCTGAGAAATCCGTCCGTTTTCGTAATTTGTTATCGAATCGACTTAAAGCCCGATCGTCACATTGGCCGCTCTTACCTCTGAAACGGTTGTACTTGTTGTCTGCAAACCTATGTCGCGTGCTGCGGTATGCGGAGACACTAAAAGCACCATAGTAGAACATTGATGAAGCTTCTAAGTTGATGTAATAGCCAGTGAGAAGTAGTACAATTCAAGTTTTAGGTATCGATTATTGACTTTTTAGCTGTCTTTGGTGCCTTGGACATGAGCTAGGACCGTAAGATTCTGCATGAAAGGAGAACTAGCAGCCGAGTTGCATGGGAGAATGTGAAAAGTGTTCATATGTAGTAAAAACCTGAGAAATCCGTCCGTTTTCGTCATTTGTTATCGAATCGACTTAAAGACCAGATCGTCAAATTGGCCCCTCTTTTCTCTGAAACGGTTGTACTTATCGGCTGGAATGCTATGTCGCGTGCTGCGGTATGCGGAGACTCTAAAAGCACCATAGCAGCACACAGATGAAGCCTCTAAGATGATGTAATTGCCAGTAAGAAGTAGTACAATTCAAGTTTTATTTATCGATTATTGAATTTTAGCTGGCTTTGGTGCTTTGGACATGAGCTAGGACCTTAAGATTCTGCATCAAATGGAGGACTAGCAGCCGAGTTGCACGGGAGAATGTGAAAAGTGTTCATATGTAGTAAAAACCTGAGAAATCCGTCCGTTTTCGTCATTTGTTATCGAATCGACTTAATGCCAGAACGTCACATTGGCCGCTCCTCTCTCTGAAACGGTTGTACTTATCGTCCTCAAAGCTATGTCGCGTGCTGCGGTATGCGGAGACACTAAAAGCACCATAGTAGAACACAGATGAAGCTTCTAAGATGATGTAATAGCCAGTAAGAAGTAGTACAATTCAAGTTTTAGGTATCGATTATTGACTTTTTAGCTGACTTTGGTACTCTGGACATGAGCTAGGACCTTAAGATTCTGCATTAAAGGAGGACTAGCAGCCGCGTTGCACGGGAGAATGTGAAATGTGCTCATATGTAGTAGAAACCTGAGAAATACGTCCGTTTTCGTCATTTGTTATCAAATCGACTTAAAGTCCGATCGTCACATTGGCCGCTCTTCTCTCTGAAACGGTTGTACTTATCGTCTGCAAAGCTATGTCGCGTGCTGCGGTATGCGGAGACAATAAAATCACCATAGTAGAACACAGATGAAGCTTCGAAGATGATGTAATAGCCAGTAAGAAGTAGTACAATTCAAATTTTAGGTATCGATTATTGACTTTTTAGCTGGCTTTGGTGCCTTGGACATGAGCTAGGACCTTAAGATTCTGCATCAAAAGGAGGACTAGCAGCCGAGTTGCACGGGAGAATGTGAAAAGTGTTCATATGTAGTAAAAACCTGAGAAATCCGTCCGTTTTCGTCATTTGTTATCGAATCGACTTAAAGCCAAATCGTCACATTGGCCGCTCTGCTCTCGGAAACGGTTGTACTTATCGTCTGCAAAGCTATGTCGCGTACTGCGGTATTCGGAGACACTAAAAGCACCATAGTAGAACACAGATGAAGCTTCTAAGATGATGTAATAGCCAGTAAGAAATAGTACAATTCAAGTTTTAGGTATCGATTGTTGACTTTTTAGCTGGCTTCGGTGCCTTGGACGTGACCTAGGACCTTAAGATTCTGCATGAAAGGAGGACTAGCAGCCGAGTTGCACGGGAGAATGTGAAAAATGTTCATATGTAGTAAAAACCTGAATAATCCGTCCGTTTTCGTCATTTGTTATCGAATCGACTTAAAGCCAGATCGTCACTTGGCTGCTCTTCTCTCTGAAACGGTTGTACTTACCGTCTGCAAAGCTATGTCGCATGCTGCGGTATGCGGAGACACTAAAAGCACCATAGTAGAACACAGATGAAGCTTCTAAGTTGATGTAATAGAAAGTAAGAAGTAGTACAATTCAAGATTTAGGTATCGATTATTGACTTTTTAGCTGGCTTTGGTGCCTTGGACATGAGCTAGGACCTTAAGATTCTGCATTAAAGGAGGACTAGCAGCCGCGTTGAACGGGAGAATGTGAAATGTGTTCATATGTAGTAGAAACCTGAGAAATCCGTCCGTTTTCGTAATTTGTTATCGAATCGACTTAAAGCCCGATCGTCACATTGGCCGCTCTTACCTCTGAAACAGTTGTACTTGTCGTCTGCAAAGCTATGTCGCGTGCTGCGGTATGCGGAGACACTAAAAGCACCATAGTAGAACACTGATGAAGCTTCTAGGTTGATGTAATAGCCAGTGAGAAGTAGTACAATTCAAGTTTTAGGTATCGATTATTGACTTTTTAGCTGGCTTTGGTGATCTGGACATGAGCTAGGATCTTAAGATTCAGCATGAAAGGAGGACTAGCAGCCGAGTTGCACGGGAGAATGTGAAAAGTGTTCATATGTAGTAAAAACCTGAGAAATCCGTCCGTTTTCGTCATTTGTTATCGAATCGTTTTAATGCCAGAACGTCACATTGGCCGCTCCTCCCTCTGAAACGGTTGTACTTATCGTCCTCAAAGCTATGTCGCGTGCTGCGGTATGCGGAGACACTAAAAGCACCATAGTAGAACACAGATGAAGCTTCTAAGTTGATGTAATAGCCAGTAAGAAGTAGTACAATTCAAGTTTTAGGTATCGATTATTGACTTTTTAGCTGGCTTTGGTACTCTGGACATGAGGTAGGACCTTAAGATTCTGCATTAAAGGAGGACTAGCAGCCGCGTTGCACGGGAGAATGTGAAATGTGTTCTTATGTAGTAGAAACCTGAGAAATACGTCCATTTTCGTCATTTGTTATCAAATCGACTTAAAGCCCGATCGTCATATTGGCGGCTCTTCTCTCTGAAACGGTTGTACTTATCGTCTGCAAAGCTATGTCGCGTGCTGCGGTATGCGGAGACAATAAAATCACCATAGTAGAACACAGATGAAGCTTCGAAGATGATGTAATAGCTAGTAAGAAGTAGTACAATTCAAATTTTACTTATCGATTATTGACTTTTTAGCTGGCTTTGGTGCCTTGGACATGAGCTAGGACCTTAAGATTCTGCATCAAAAGGAGGACTAGCAGCCGAGTTGCACGGGAGAATGTGAAAAGTGTTCATATGTAGTAAAAACCTGAGAAATCCATCCGTTTTCGTCATTTGTTATCGAATCGACTTAAAGCCAAATCGTCACATTGGCCGCTCTGCTCTCGGAAACGGTTGTACTTATCGTCTGCAAAGCTATGTCGCGTACTGCGGTGTGCGGAGACACTAAAAGCACCATAGTAGAACACAGATGAAGCTTCTAAGATGATGTAATAGCCAGTAAGAAATAGTACAATTCAAGTTTTAGGTATCGATTGTTGACTTTTTAGCTGGCTTCGGTGCCTTGGACGTGACCTAGGACCTTAAGATTCTGCATGAAAGGAGGACTAGCAGCCGAGTTGCACGGGAGAATGTGAAAAGTGTTCATATGTAGTAAAAACCTGAGAAATCCGTCCGTTTTCGTCATTTGTTATCGAATCGACTTAAAGCCAGATCGTCATATTGGCCCCTCTTTTCTCTGAACCGGTTGTACTTATCGTCTGCAAAGCTATGTCGCGTGCTGCGGTATGCGGAGACAATAAAATCACCATAGTAGAACACAGATGAAGCTTCTAAGTTGATATAATAGCCAGTAAGAAGTAGTACACTTCAAGTTTTAGGTATCGATTATTGACTTTTTAGCTGGCTTTTGTGCCTTGGACATGAGCTAGGACCTTAAGATTCTGCATCAAAAGGAGGACTAGCAGCCGAGTTGCACGGGAGAATGTGAAAAGTGTTCATATGTAGTAAAAACCTGAGAAATCCGTCCGTTTTCGTCATTTGTTATCGAATCGACTTAAAGCCAGATCGTCACTTGGCTGCTCTTCTCTCTGAAACGGTTGTACTTACCGTCTGCAAAGCTATGTCGCATGCTGCGGTATGCGGAGACACTAAAAGCACCATAGTAGAACACAGATGAAGCTTCTAAGTTGATGTAATAGAAAGTAAGAAGTAGTACAATTCAAGATTTAGGTGTCGATTATTGACTTTTTAGCTGGCTTTGGTGCCTTGGACATGAGCTAGGACCTTAAGATTCTGCATTAAAGGAGGACTAGCAGCCGCGTTGAACGGGAGAATGTGAAATGTGTTCATATGTAGTAGAAACCTGAGAAATCCGTCCGTTTTCGTAATTTGTTATCGAATCGACTTAAAGCCCGATCGTCACATTGGCCGCTCTTACCTCTGAAACGGTTGTACTTGTCGTCTGCAAAGCTATGTCGCGTGCTGCGGTATGCGGAGACACTAAAAGCACCATAGTAGAACACTGATGAAGCTTCTAAGTTGATGTAATAGCCAGTGAGAAGTAGTACAATTCAAGTTTTAGGTATCGATTATTGACTTTTTAGCTGTCTTTGGTGCCTTGGACATGAGCTAGGACCTTAAGATTCTGCATGAAAGGAGAACTAGCAGCCGAGTTGCATGGGAGAATGTGAAAAGTGTTCATATGTAGTAAAAACCTGAGAAATCCGTCCGTTTTCGTCATTTGTTATCGAATCGACTTAAAGACCAGATCGTCAAATTGGCCCCTCTTTTCTCTGAAACTGTTGTACTTATCGTCTGCAAAGCTATGTCGCGTGCTGCGGTATGCGGAGACAATAAAATCACCATAGTAGAACACAGATGAAGCTTCTAAGTTGATATAATAGCCAGTAAGAAGTAGTACACTTCAAGTTTTAGGTATCGATTATTGACTTTTTAGCTGGCTTTCGTGCCTTGGACATGAGCTAGGACCTTAAGATTCTGCATCAAAAGGAGGACTAGCAGCCGAGTTGCACGGGAGAATGTGGAAAGTGTTCATATGTAGTAAAAACCTGAGAAATCCGTGCGTTTTCGTCATTTGTCATCGAATCGACTTAATGCCAGAACGTCACATTGGCCGCTCCTCTCTCTGAAACGGTTGTACTTATCGTCCTCAAAGCTATGTCGCGTGCTGCGGTATGCGGAGACTCTAAAAGCACCATAGCAGAACACAGATGAAGCCTCTAAGATGATGTAATTGCCAGTAAGATGTAGTACAATTCAAGTTTCATTTATCGATTATTGAATTTTAGCTGGCTTTGGTGCCTTGGACATGAGCTAGAACCTTAAGATTCTGCATGAAAGGAGCACTAGCAGCCGAGTTGCACGGGAGAATGTGAAAAGTGTTCATATGTAGTAGAAACCTGAGAAATCCGTCCGTTTTCGTAATTTGTTATCGAATCGACTTAAAGCCCGATCGTCACATTGGCCGCTCTTACCTCTGAAACGGTTGTACTTGTCGTCTGCAAAGCTATGTCGCGTGCTGCGGTATGCGGAGACACTAAAAGCACCATAGTAGAACACAGATGAAGCTTCTAAGTTGATGTAATAGCCAGTGAGAAGTAGTACAATTCAAGTTTTAGGTATCGATTATTGACTTTTTAGCTGTCTTTGGTGCCTTGGACATGAGCTAGGACCTTAAGATTCTGCATGAAAGGAGGACTAGCAGCCGAGTTGCATGGGAGAATGTGAAAAGTGTTCATATATAGTAAAAACCTGAGAAATCCGTCCGTTTTCGTCATTTGTCATCGAATCGACTTAAAGCCAGATCGTCACTTGGCTGCTCTTCTCTCTGAAACGGTTGTACTTAATGTCTGCAAAGCTATGTCGCGTGCTGCGGTATGCGGAGACAATAAAATCACCATAGTAGAACACAGATGAAGCTTCTAAGTTGATATAATAGCCAGTAAGAAGTAGTACACTTCAAGTTTTATGTATCGATTATTGAATTTTTAGCTGGCTTTCGTGCCTTGGACATGAGCTAGGACCTTAAGATTCTGCATCAAAAGGAGGACTAGCAGCCGAGTTGCACGGGAGAATGTGAAAAGTGTTCATATGTAGTAAAAACCTGTGAAATCCGTCCGTTTTCGTCATTTGTTATCGAATCGACTTAAAGCCAGATCGTCACATTGGCCGCTCTTCTCTCTGAAACGGTTGTACTTATCGTCTGGAATGCTATGTCGCGTGCTGCGGTATGCGGAGACACGAAAAGCACCATAGTAGAACACAGATGAAGCTTCTAAGTTGATGTAATAGCCAGTAAGAAGTAGTACAATTCATGTTTTAGGTATCGATTATTGACTTTTTAGCTGGCTTTGGTGACCTGGACATGAGATAGGAAATTAAGATTCTGCATGAAAGGAGGACTAGCAGCCGAGTTGCACGGGAGAATGTGAAAAGTGTTCATATGTAGTAAAAACCTGAGAAATCCGTCCGTTTTCGTCATTTGTCATCGAATCGACTTAATGCCAGAACGTCACATTGGCCGCTCCTCTCTCTGAAACGGTTGTACTTATCGTCCTCAAAGCTATGTCGCGTGCTGCGGTATGCGGAGACTCTAAAAGCACCATAGCAGAACACAGATGAAGCCTCTAAGATGATGTAATTGCCAGTAAGAAGTAGTACAATTCAAGTTTCATTTATCGATTATTGAATTTTAGCTGGCTTTGGTGCCTTGGACATGAGCTAGGACCTTAAGATTCTGCATCAAAAGGAGGACTAGCAGCCGAGTTGCACGGGAGAATGTGAAAAGTGTTCATATGTAGTAAAAACCTGAGAAATCCGTCCGTTTTCGTCATTTGTTATCGAATCGACTTAATGCCAGAACGTCACATTGGCCGCTCCTCTCTCTGAAACGGTTGTACTTATCGTCCTCAAAGCTATGTCGCGTGCTGCGGTATGCGGAGACACTAAAAGCACCATAGTAGAACACAGATGAAGCTTCTAAGTTGATGTAATAGCCAGTAAGAAGTAGTACAATTCAAGTTTTAGGTATCGATTATTGACTTTTTAGCTGGCTTTGGTACTCTGGACATGAGCTAGGACCTTAAGATTCTGCATTAAAGGAGGAATAGCAGCCGCGTTGCACGGGAGAATGTGAAATGTGTTCATATGTAGTAGAAACCTGAGAAATACGTCCGTTTTCGTCATTTGTTATCGAATCGACTTAAAGCCCGATCGTCACATTGGCCGCACTTCTCTCTGAAACGGTTGTACTTATCGTCTGCAAAGCTATGTCGCGTGCTGCGGTATGCGGAGACAATTAAATCACCATAGTAGAACACAGATGAAGCTTCGAAGATGATGTAATAGCAAGTAAGAAGGAGTACAATTCAAATTTTAGGTATGGATTATTGATTTTTAGCTGGCTTTGGTGCCTTGGACATGAGCTAGGACCTTACGATTCTGCATCAAAAGGAGGACTAGCAGCCGAGTTGCACGGGAGAATGTGAAAAGTGTTCATATGTAGTAAAAACCTGAGAAATCCGTCCGTTTTCGTCATTTGTTATCGAATCGACTTAAAGCCAAATCGTCACATTGGCCGCTCTGCTCTCGGAAACGGTTGTACTTATCGTCTGCAAAGCTATGTCGCGTACTGCGGTATTCGGAGACACTAAAAGCACCATAGTAGAACACAGATGAAGCTTCTAAGATGATGTAATAGCCAGTAAGAAATAGTACAATTCAAGATTTAGGTATCGATTGTTGACTTTTTAGCTGGCTTCGGTGCCTTGGACGTGACCTAGGACCTTAAGATTCTGCATGAAAGGAGGACTAGCAGCCGAGTTGCACGGGAGAATGTGAAAAGTGTTCATAGGTAGTAAAAACCTGAGAAATCCGTCCGTTTTCGTCATTTGTTATCGAATCGACTTAAAGCCAAATCGTCACATTGGCCGCTCTGCTCTCGGAAACGGTTGTACTTATCGTCTGCAAAGCTATGTCGCGTACTGCGGTATTCGGAGACAATAAAATCACCATAGTAGAACACAGATGAAGCTTCTAAGTTGATATAATAGCCAGTAAGAAGTAGTACACTTCAAGTTTTAGGTATCGATTATTGACTTTTTAGCTGGCTTTCGTGCCTTGGACATGAGCTAGGACCTTAAGATTCTGCATCAAAAGGAGGACTAGCAGCCGAGTTGCACGGGAGAATGTGAAAAGTGTTCATATGTAGTAAAAACCTGAGAAATCCGTCCGTTTTCGTCATTTGTTATCGAATCGACTTAAAGCCAGATCGTCACTTGGCTGCTCTTCTCTCTGAAACGGTTGTACTTACCGTCTACAAAGCTATGTCGCATGCTGCGGTATGCGGAGACACTAAAAGCACCATAGTAGAACACAGATGAAGCTTCTAAGTTGATGTAATAGAAAGTAAGAAGTAGTACAATTCAAGATTTAGGTATCGATTATTGACTATTTAGCTGGCTTTGGTGCCTTGGACATGAGCTAGGACCTTAAGATTCTGCATTAAAGGAGGACTAGCAGCCGCGTTGAACGGGAGAATGTGAAATGTGTTCATATGTAGTAGAAACCTGAGAAATCCGTCCGTTTTCGTAATTTGTTATCGAATCGACTTAAAGCCCGATCGTCACATTGGCCGCTCTTACCTCTGAAACGGTTGTACTTGTCGTCTGCAAAGCTATGTCGCGTGCTGCGGTATGCGGAGACACTAAAAGCACAATAGTAGAACACTGATGAAGCTTCTAAGTTGATGTAATAGCCAGTGAGAAGTAGTACAATTCAAGTTTTAGGTATCGATTATTGACTTTTTAGCTATCTTTGGTGCCTTGGACATGAGCTAGGACCTTAAGATTCTGCATGAAAGGAGAACTAGCAGCCGAGTTGCACGGGAGAATGTGAAAACGGTTCATATGTAGTAAAAACCTGTGAAATCCGTCCGTTTTCGTCATTTGTTATAGAATCGACTTAAAGCCAGATCGTCACATTGGCCGCTCTTCTCTCTTAAATGGTTGTACTTATCGTCTGGAATGCTATGTCGCGTGCTGCGGTATGCGGAGACACTAAAAGCACCATAGTAGAACACAGATGAAGCTTCTAAGTTGATGTAATAGCCAGTAAGAAGTAGTACAATTCAAGTTTTAGGTATCGATTATTGACTTTTTAGCTGGCTTTGGTGACCTGGACATTAGCTAGGACCTTAAGATTCTGCATGAAAGGAGAACTAGCAGCCGAGTTGCACGGGAGAATGTGAAAAGGGTTCATATGTAGTAAAAACCTGAGAACTCCGTCCGTTTTCGTCATTTGTTATCGAATCGACTTAAAGCCAGACCGCCACATTGGCCGCTCTTCTCTCTGAAACGGTTGTACTTATCGTCCTCAAAGCTATGTCGCGTGCTGCGGTATGCGGAGACACTAAAAGCACCATAGTAGAACACAGATGAAGCTTCTAATTTGATGTAATAGCCAGTAAGAAGTAGTACAATTCAAATTTTATGTTCTGATTATTTACTTTATAGCTGGCTTTGGTGCCTTGGACATGAGCTAGGACCTTAAGATTCTGCATGAAAGGAGGACTAGCAGCCGAGTTGCACGGGAGAATGTGAAAAGGGTTCATATGTAGTAAAAACCTGAGAAATCCGTCCGTTTTCGTCATTTCTTATCGAATCGACTTAAAGCCAGATCGTCACATTGGCCGCTCTTCACTCTGAAACGGCAGTACTTATCGTCTGCAAAGGTATGTCGCGTGCTGCGGTATGCGGAGACACTAAAAGCTCCATAGTAGAACACAGATGAAGCTTCTAAGATGATGTAATAGCCAGAAAGAAGTAGTACAATTCAAGTTTTAGGTATCGATTATTGACTTTTTAGCAGGCTTTGGTGCCTTGGACATGAGCTAGTACCTTAAGATTCTGCATGAAAGGAGGACTAGCAGCCGAGTTGCACGGGAAAATGTGAAAAGTGTTCATATGTAGTAAAAACCTGAGAAATCCGTCCGTTTTCGTCATTTGTTATCGAATCGACTTAAAGCCAGATCGTCACATTGGCCGCTCTTCTCTCTGAAACGGTTGTACTTATCGTCCTCAAAGCTATGTCGTGTGCTGCGTTATGCGGAGACACTAAAAGCACCATAGTAGAACACAGATGAAGCTTCTAAGTTGATGTAATAGCCAGTAGGAAGTAGTGCAATTCAAGTTTTAGGTATCGATTATTGATTTCTTAGCTGGCTTTGGTGGCTTGGACATGGACTACAACCTTAAGATTCTGCATGAAAGGAGGACTAGCAGCCGAGTAGCACGGGAGAATGTGAAAAGTGTTCATATGTAGTAAAAACCTGAGAAATCCGTCCGTTTTCGTCATTTGTCATCGAATCGACTTAATGCCAGAACGTCACATTGGCCGCTCTTCTCTCTGAAACGGTTGTACTAATCGTCTGCAAAGCTGTGTCGCGTGCTGCCGTATGCGGAGACACTAAAAGCACCATATCAGAACACAGATGAAGCTTCTAAGTTGATGTAATAGCCAGTAAGATGTAGTACAATTCAAGTTTTAGGTATCGATTATAGACTTCTTCGATGGATTTGGTGCCTTGGACATGAGCTAGGACCTTAAGATTCTGCATGAAAGGAGGACTAGCAGCCGAGTTGCACGGGAGAAAGTGAAAAGTGTTCATATGTAGTAAAAACCTGAGAAATCCGTCCGTTTTCGTCATTTGTTATCGAATCGACTTAAAGCCAGATCGTCACATTGGCCGCTCTTCTCTCTGAAACGGTTGTACTTATCGTCTGCAAGGCTATGTCGTGTGCTGCGTTATGCGGAGACACTAAAGGCACCGTAGTAGAATACAGATGAAGCTTCTAAGATGATGTAATAGCCAGTAAGAAGTAGTACAATTCAAGTTTTAGGTATCCATTATTGACTTTTTAGCTGGCTTTGGTGCCTTGGACATGAGCTAGGACCTTAAGATTCTGCATGAAAGGAGGACTAGCAGCCGTGTTGCATGGGAAAATGTGAAAAGTGTTCATATGTAGTAAAAACCTGAGAACTCCGTCCGTTTTCGTCATTTGTTATCGAATCGACTTAAAGCCAGACCGCCACATTGGCCGCTCTTCTCTCTGAAACGGTTGTACTTATCGTCCTCAAAGCTATGTCGCGTGCTGCGGTATGCGGAGACACTAAAAGCACCATAGTAGAACACAGATGAAGCTTCTAATTTGATGTAATAGCCAGTAAGAAGTAGTACAATTCAAATTTTAGGTTCTGATTATTTACGTTATAGCTGGCTTTGGTGCCTTGGACATGAGCTAGGACCTTAAGATTCTGCATGAAAGGAGGACTAGCAGCCGAGTTGCACGGGAGAATGTGAAAAGGGTTCATATGTAGTAAAAACCTGAGAAATCCGTCCGTTTTCGTCATTTGTTATCGAATCGACTTAAAGCCAGATCGTCACATTGGCCGCTCTTCACTCTGAAACGGCAGTACTTATCGTCTGCAAAGGTATGTCGCGTGCTGCGGTATGCGGAGACACTAAAAGCTCCATAGTAGAACACAGATGAAGCTTCTAAGATGATGTAATAGCCAGAAAGAAGTAGTACAATTCAAGTTTTAGGTATCGATTATTGACTTTTTAGCAGGCTTTGGTGCCTTGGACATGAGCTAGTACCTTAAGATTCTGCATGAAAGGAGGACTAGCAGCCGAGTTGCACGGGAAAATGTGAAAAGTGTTCATATGTAGTAAAAACCTGAGAAATCCGTCCGTTTTCGTCATTTGTTATCGAATCGACTTAAAGCCAGATCGTCACATTGGCCGCTCTTCTCTCTGAAACGGTTGTACTTATCGTCCTCAAAGCTATGTCGTGTGCTGCGTTATGCGGAGACACTAAAAGCACCATAGTAGAACACAGATGAAGCTTGTAAGTTGATGTAATAGCCAGTAGGAAGTAGTGCAATTCAAGTTTTAGGTATCGATTATTGATTTCTTAGCTGGCTTTGGTGGCTTGGACATGGACTACAACCTTAAGATTCTGCATGAAAGGAGGACTAGCAGCCGAGTAGCACGGGAGAATGTGAAAAGTGTTCATATGTAGTAAAAACCTGAGAAATCCGTCCGTTTTCGTCATTTGTCATCGAATCGACTTAATGCCAGAACGTCACATTGGCCGCTCTTCTCTCTGAAACGGTTGTACTAATCGTCTGCAAAGCTGTGTCGCGTGCTGCCGTATGCGGAGACACTAAAAGCACCATATCAGAACACAGATGAAGCTTCTAAGTTGATGTAATAGCCAGTAAGATGTAGTACAATTCAAGTTTTAGGTATCGATTATAGACTTCTTCGATGGATTTGGTGCCTTGGACATGAGCTAGGACCTTAAGATTCTGCATGAAAGGAGGACTAGCAGCCGAGTTGCACGGGAGAAAGTGAAAAGTGTTCATATGTAGTAAAAACCTGAGAAATCCGTCCGTTTTCGTCATTTGTTATCGAATCGACTTAAAGCCAGATCGTCACATTGGCCGCTCTTCTCTCTGAAACGGTTGTACTTATCGTCTGCAAGGCTATGTCGTGTGCTGCGTTATGCGGAGACACTAAAGGCACCGTAGTAGAATACAGATGAAGCTTCTAAGATGATGTAATAGCCAGTAAGAAGTAGTACAATTCAAGTTTTAGGTATCCATTATTGACTTTTTAGCTGGCTTTGGTGCCTTGGACATGAGCTAGGACCTTAAGATTCTGCATGAAAGGAGGACTAGCAGCCGTGTTGCATGGGAAAATGTGAAAAGTGTTCATATGTAGTAAAAACCTGAGAACTCCGTCCGTTTTCGTCATTTGTTATCGAATCGACTTAAAGCCAGACCGCCACATTGGCCGCTCTTCTCTCTGAAACGGTTGTACTTATCGTCCTCAAAGCTATGTCGCGTGCTGCGGTATGCGGAGACACTAAAAGCACCATAGTAGAACACAGATGAAGCTTCTAATTTGATGTAATAGCCAGTAAGAAGTAGTAAAATTCAAATTTTAGGTTCTGATTATTTACGTTATAGCTGGCTTTGGTGCCTTGGACATGAGCTAGGACCTTAAGATTCTGCATGAAAGGAGGACTAGCAGCCGAGTTGCACGGGAGAATGTGAAAAGGGTTCATATGTAGTAAAAACCTGAGAAATCCGTCCGTTTTCGTCATTTGTTATCGAATCGACTTAAAGCCAGATCGTCACATTGGCCGCTCTTCACTCTGAAACGGCAGTACTTATCGTCTGCAAAGGTATGTCGCGTGCTGCGGTATGCGGAGACACTAAAAGCTCCATAGTAGAACACAGATGAAGCTTCTAAGATGATGTAATAGCCAGAAAGAAGTAGTACAATTCAAGTTTTAGGTATCGATTATTGACTTTTTAGCAGGCTTTGGTGCCTTGGACATGAGCTAGTACCTTAAGATTCTGCATGAAAGGAGGACTAGCAGCCGAGTTGCACGGGAAAATGTGAAAAGTGTTCATATGTAGTAAAAACCTGAGAAATCCGTCCGTTTTCGTCATTTGTTATCGAATCGACTTAAAGCCAGATCGTCACATTGGCCGCTCTTCTCTCTGAAACGGTTGTACTTATCGTCCTCAAAGCTATGTCGTGTGCTGCGTTATGCGGAGACACTAAAAGCACCATAGTAGAACACAGATGAAGCTTGTAAGTTGATGTAATAGCCAGTAGGAAGTAGTGCAATTCAAGTTTTAGGTATCGATTATTGATTTCTTAGCTGGCTTTGGTGGCTTGGACATGGACTACAACCTTAAGATTCTGCATGAAAGGAGGACTAGCAGCCGAGTAGCACGGGAGAATGTGAAAAGTGTTCATATGCAGTAAAAACCTGAGAAATCCGTCCGTTTTCGTCATTTGTTATCGAATCGACTTAAAGCCAAATCGTCACATTGGCCGCTCTGCTCTCGGAAACGGTTGTACTTATCGTCTGCAAAACTATGTCGCGTACTGCGGTATTCGGAGACACTAAAAGCACCATAGTAGAACACAGATGAAGCTTCTAAGATGATGTAATAGCCAGTAAGAAATAGTACAATTCAAGATTTAGGTATCGATTGTTGACTTTTTAGCTGGCTTCGGTGCCTTGGACGTGACCTAGGACCTGAAGATTCTGCATGAAAGGAGGACTAGCAGCCGAGTTGCACGGGAGAATGTGAAAAGTGTTCATATGTAGTAAAAACCTGAGAAATCTATCCGTTTTCGTCATTTGTTATCGAATCGACTTAAAGCCAAATCGTCACATTGGCCGCTCTGCTCTCTGAAACGGTTGTACTTATCGTCTGCAAAGCTATGTCGCGTACTGCGGTATTCGGAGACACTAAAAGCACCATAGTAGAACACAGATGAAGCTTCTAATATGATGTAATAGCCAGTAAGAAGTAGTACAATTCAAATTTTAGGTATGGATTATTGACTTTTTAGCTGGCTTTGGTGCCTTGGACATGAGCTAGGACCTTACGATTCTTCATCAAAAGGAGGACTAGCAGCCGAGTTGCACGGGAGAATGTGAAAAGTGTTCATATGTAGTAAAAACCTGAGAAATCCGTCCGTTTTCGTCATTTGTTATCGAATCGACTTAAAGCCAAATCGTCACATTGGCCGCTCTGCTCTCGGAAACGGTTGTACTTATCGTCTGCAAAACTATGTCGCGTACTGCGGTATTCGGAGACACTAAAAGCACCATAGTAGAACACAGATGAAGCTTCTAATATGATGTAATAGCCAGTAAGAAGTAGTACAATTCAAATTTTAGGTATGGATTGTTGACTTTTTAGCTGGCTTCGTTGCCTTGGACGTGACCTAGGACCTGAAGATTCTGCATGAAAGGAGGACTAGCAGCCGAGTTGCACGGGAGAATGTGAAAAGTGTTCATAGGTAGTAAAAACCTGAGAAATCCGTCCGTATTCGTCATTTGTTATCGAATCGACTTAAAGCCAGATCGTCAAATTGGCCCCTCTTTTCTCTGAACCGGTTGTACTTATCGTCTGCAAAGCTATGTCACGTGCTGCGGTATGCGGAGACAATAAAATCGCCATAGTAGAACACAGATGAAGCTTCTAAGTTGATATAATAGCCAGTAAGAAGTAGTACACTTCAAGTTTTAGGTATCGATTATTGACTTTTTAGCTGGCTTTGGTGCCTTGGACATGAGCTAGGACCTTAAGATTCTGCATCAAAAGGAGGACTAGCAGCCGAGTTGCACGGGAGAATGTGAAAAGTGTTCATATGTAGTAAAAACCTGAGAAATCCGTCCGTTTTCGTCATTTGTTATCGAATCGACTTAAAGCCAGATAGTCACTTGGCTGCTCTTCTCTCTGAAACGGTTGTACTTACCGTCTACAAAGCTATGTCGCATGCTGCGGTATGCGGAGACACTAAAAGCACCATAGTAGAACACAGATGAAGCTTCTAAGTTGATGTAATAGAAAGTAAGAAGTAGTACAATTCAAGATTTAGGTATCGATTATTGACTTTTTAGCTGGCTTTGGTGCCTTGGACATGAGCTAGGACCTTAAGATTCTGCATTAAAGGAGGACTAGCAGCCGCGTTGAACGGGAGAATGTGAAATGTGTTCATATGTAGTAGAAACCTGAGAAATCCGTCCGTTTTCGTAATTTGTTATCGAATCGACTTAAAGCCAGATCGTCACATTGGCCGCTCTTACCTCTGAAACGGTTGTACTTGTCGTCTGCAAAGCTATGTCGCGTGCTGCGGTATGCGGAGACACTAAAAGCACAATAGTAGAACACAGATGAAGCTTCTAATTTGATGTAATAGCCAGTAAGAAGTAGTACAATTCAAATTTTAGGTTCTGATTATTTACGTTATAGCTGGCTTTGGTGCCTTGGACATGAGCTAGGACCTTAAGATTCTGCATGAAAGGAGAACTAGCAGCCGAGTTGCATGGGAGAATGTGAAAAGTGTTCATATGTAGTAAAAACCTGAGAAATCCGTCCGTTTTCGTCATTTGTTATCGAATCGACTTAAAGACCAGATCGTCAAATTGGCCCCTCTTTTCTCTGAAACGGTTGTACTTATCGTCTGCAAAGCTATGTCGCGTGCTGCGGTATGCGGAGACAATAAAATCACCATAGTAGAACACAGATGAAGCTTCTAAGTTGATATAATAGCCAGTAAGAAGTAGTACACTTCAAGTTTTAGGTATCGATTATTGACTTTTTAGCTGGCTTTCGTGCCTTGGACATGAGCTAGGACCTTAAGATTCTGCATCAAAAGGAGGACTAGCAGCCGAGTTGCACGGGAGAATGTGAAAAGGGTTCATATGTAGTAAAAACCTGTGAAATCCGTCCGTTTTCGTCATTTGTTATAAAATCGACTTAAAGCCAGATCGTCACATTGGCCGCTCTTCTCTCTTAAATGGTTGTACTTATCGTCTGGAATGCTATGTCGCGTGCTGCGGTATGCGGAGACACTAAAAGCACCATAGTAGAACACAGATGAAGCTTCTAAGTTGATGTAATAGCCAGTAAGAAGTAGTACAATTCAAGTTTTAGGTATCGATTATTGACTTTTTAGCTGGCTTTGGTGACCTGGACATGAGCTAGGACCGTAAGTTTCTGCATGAAAGGAGGACTAGCAGCCGAGTTGCACGGGAGAATGTGAAAAGGGTTCATATGTAGTAAAAACCTGAGAAATCCGTCCGTTTTCGTCATTTGTTATCGAATCGACTTAAAGCCAGATCGTCACATTGGCCGCTCTTCACTCTGAAACGGCAGTACTTATCGTCTGCAAAGGTATGTCGCGTGCTGCGGTATGCGGAGACACTAAAAGCTCCATAGTAGAACACAGATGAAGCTTCTAAGATGATGTAATAGCCAGAAAGAAGTAGTACAATTCAAGTTTTAGGTATCGATTATTGACTTTTTAGCAGGCTTTGGTGCCTTGGACATGAGCTAGTACCTTAAGATTCTGCATGAAAGGAGGACTAGCAGCCGAGTTGCACGGGAAAATGTGAAAAGTGTTCATATGTAGTAAAAACCTGAGAAATCCGTCCGTTTTCGTCATTTGTTATCGAATCGACTTAAAGCCAGATCGTCACATTGGCCGCTCTTCTCCCTGAAACGGTTGTACTTATCGTCCTCAAAGCTATGTCGTGTGCTGCGTTATGCGGAGACACTAAAAGCACCATAGTAGAACACAGATGAAGCTTCTAAGTTGATGTAATAGCCAGTAGGAAGTAGTGCAATTCAAGTTTTAGGTATCGATTATTGATTTCTTAGCTGGCTTTGGTGGCTTGGACATGGACTACAACCTTAAGATTCTGCATGAAAGGAGGACTAGCAGCCGAGTAGCACGGGAGAATGTGAAAAGTGTTCATATGCAGTAAAAACCTGAGAAATCCGTCCGTTTTCGTCATTTGTTATCGAATCGACTTAAAGCCAGATCGTCACATTGGCCGCTCTTCACACTGAAACGGCAGTACTTATCGTCTGCAAAGGTATGTCGCGTGCTGCGGTATGCGGAGACACTAAAAGCTCCATAGTAGAACACAGATGAAGCTTCTAAGATGATGTAATAGCCAGAAAGAAGTAGTACAATTCAAGTTTTAGGTATCGATTATTGACTTTTTAGCAGGCTTTGGTGCCTTGGACATGAGCTAGTACCTTAAGATTCTGCATGAAAGGAGGACTAGCAGCCGAGTTGCACGGGAAAATGTGAAAAGTGTTCATATGTAGTAAAAACCTGAGAAATCCGTCCGTTTTCGTCATTTGTTATCGAATCGACTTAAAGCCAGATCGTCACATTGGCCGCTCTTCTCTCTGAAACGGTTGTACTTATCGTCCTCAAAGCTATGTCGTGTGCTGCGTTATGCGGAGACACTAAAAGCACCATAGTAGAACACAGATGAAGCTTCTAAGTTGATGTAATAGCCAGTAGGAAGTAGTGCAATTCAAGTTTTAGGTATCGATTATTGATTTCTTAGCTGGCTTTGGTGGCTTGGACATGGACTACAACCTTAAGATTCTGCATGAAAGGAGGACTAGCAGCCGAGTAGCACGGGAGAATGTGAAAAGTGTTCATAAGTAGTAAAAACCTGAGAAATCCGTCCGTTTTCGTCATTTGTCATCGAATCGACTTAATGCCAGAACGTCACATTGGCCGCTCTTCTCTCTGAAACGGTTGTACTAATCGTCTGCAAAGCTGTGTCGCGTGCTGCGGTATGCGGAGACACTAAAAGCACCATATCAGAACACAGATGAAGCTTCTAAGTTGATGTAATAGCCAGTAAGATGTAGTACAATTCAAGTTTTAGGTATCGATTATAGACTTCTTAGATGGATTTGGTGCCTTGGACATGAGCTAGGACCTTAAGATTCTGCATGAAAGGAGGACTAGCAGCCGAGTTGCACGGGAGAAAGTGAAAAGTGTTCATATGTAGTAAAAACCTGAGAAATCCGTCCGTTTTCGTCATTTGTTATCGAATCGACTTAAAGCCAGATCGTCACATTGGCCGCTCTTCTCTCTGAAACGGTTGTACTTATCGTCTGCAAGGCTATGTCGTGTGCTGCGTTATGCGGAGACACTAAAGGCACCGTAGTAGAATACAGATGAAGCTTCTAAGATGATGTAATAGCCAGTAAGAAGTAGTACAATTCAAGTTTTAGGTATCCATTATTGACTTTTTAGCTGGCTTTGGTGCCTTGGACATGAGCTAGGACCTTAAGATTCTGCATGAAAGGAGGACTAGCAGCCGTGTTGCATGGGAAAATGTGAAAAGTGTTCATATGTAGTAAAAACCTGAGAACTCCGTCCGTTTTCGTCATTTGTTATCGAATCGACTTAAAGCCAGACCGCCACATTGGCCGCTCTTCTCTCTGAAACGGTTGTACTTATCGTCCTCAAAGCTATGTCGCGTGCTGCGGTATGCGGAGACACTAAAAGCACCATAGTAGAACACAGATGAAGCTTCTAATTTGATGTAATAGCCAGTAAGAAGTAGTACAATTCAAATTTTAGGTTCTGATTATTTACGTTATAGCTGGCTTTGGTGCCTTGGACATGAGCTAGGACCTTAAGATTCTGCATGAAAGGAGGACTAGCAGCCGAGTTGCACGGGAGAATGTGAAAAGGGTTCATATGTAGTAAAAACCTGAGAAATCCGTCCGTTTTCGTCATTTGTTATCGAATCGACTTAAAGCCAGATCGTCACATTGGCCGCTCTTCACTCTGAAACGGCAGTACTTATCGTCTGCAAAGGTATGTCGCGTGCTGCGGTATGCGGAGACACTAAAAGCTCCATAGTAGAACACAGATGAAGCTTCTAAGATGATGTAATAGCCAGAAAGAAGTAGTACAATTCAAGTTTTAGGTATCGATTATTGACTTTTTAGCAGGCTTTGGTGCCTTGGACATGAGCTAGTACCTTAAGATTCTGCATGAAAGGAGGACTAGCAGCCGAGTTGCACGGGAAAATGTGAAAAGTGTTCATATGTAGTAAAAACCTGAGAAATCCGTCCGTTTTCGTCATTTGTTATCGAATCGACTTAAAGCCAGATCGTCACATTGGCCGCTCTTCTCTCTGAAACGGTTGTACTTATCGTCCTCAAAGCTATGTCGTGTGCTGCGTTATGCGGAGACACTAAAAGCACCATAGTAGAACACAGATGAAGCTTCTAAGTTGATGTAATAGCCAGTAGGAAGTAGTGCAATTCAAGTTTTAGGTATCGATTATTGATTTCTTAGCTGGCTTTGGTGGCTTGGACATGGACTACAACCTTAAGATTCTGCATGAAAGGAGGACTAGCAGCCGAGTAGCACGGGAAAATGTGAAAAGTGTTCATATGTAGTAAAAACCTTAGAAATCCGTCCGTTTTCGTCATTTGTCATCGAATCGACTTAATGCCAGAACGTCACATTGGCCGCTCCTCTCTCTGAAACGGTTGTACTTATCGTCCTCAAAGCTATGTCGCGTGCTGCGGTATGCGGAGACTCTAAAAGCACCATAGCAGAACACAGATGAAGCCTCCAAGATGATGTAATTGCCAGTAAGAAGTAGTACAATTCAAGTTTCATTTATCGATTATTGAATTTTAGCTGGCTTTGGTGCCTTGGACATGAGCTAGGACCTTAAGATTCTGCATAAAAAGGAGGACTAGCAGCCGAGTTGCACGGGAGAATGTGAAAAGTGTTCATATGTAGTAAAAACCTGAGAAATCCGTCCGTTTTCGTCATTTGTTATCGAATCGACTTAAAGCCAAATCGTCACATTGGCCGCTCTGCTCTCTGAAACGGTTGTACTTATCGTCTGCAAAGCTATGTCGCGTACTGCGGTATTCGGAGACACTAAAAGCACCATAGTAGAACACAGATGAAGCTTCTAATATGATGTAATAGCCAGTAAGAAGTAGTACAATTCAAGTTTTAGGTATCGATTATTGACTTTTTAGCTGGCTTTGGTGATCTGGACATGAGCTAGGACCTTAAGATTCTGCATGAAAGGAGGACTAGCAGCCGAGTTGCACGGGATAATGTGAAAAGGGTTCATATGTAGTAAAAACCTGAGAAATCCGTCCGTTTTCGTCATTTGTTAACGAATCGACTTAATGCCAGAACGTCACATTGGCCGCTCCTCTCTCTGAAACGGTTGTACTTATCGTCCTCAAAGCTATGTCGCGTGCTGCGGTATGCGGAGGCACTAAAAGCACCATAGTAGAACACAGATGAAACTTCTAAGTTGATGTAATAGCCAGTAAGAAGTAGTACAATTCAAGTTTTAGGTATCGATTATTGACTTTTTAGCTGGCTTTGGTACTCTGGACATGAGCTAGGACCTTAAGATTCTGTATTAAAGGAGGAATAGCAGCCGCGTTGCACGGAAGAATGTGAAATGTGTTCACATGTAGTAGAAACCTGAGAAATACGTCCGTTTTCGTCATTTGTTATCGAATCGACTTAAAGCCCGATCGTCACATTGGCCGCACTTCTCTCTGAAACGGTTGTACTTATCGTCTGCAAAGCTATGTCGCGTGCTGCGGTATGCGGAGACAATTAAATCACCATAGTAGAACACAGATGAAGCTTCGAAGATGATGTAATAGCCAGTAAGAAGTAGTACAATTCAAATTTTAGGTATCGATTATTGACTTTTTAGCTGGCTTTGGTGCCTTGGACATGAGCTAGGACCTTACGATTCTGCATCAAAAGGAGGACTAGCAGCCGAGTTGCACGGGAGTATGTGAAAAGTGTTCATATGTAGTAAAAACCTGAGAAATCCGTCCGTTTTCGTCATTTGTTATCGAATCGACTTAAAGCCAAATCGTCACATTGGCCGCTCTGCTCTCGGAAACGGTTGTACTTATCGTCTGCAAAGCTATGTCGCGTACTGCGGTATTCGGAGACACTAAAAGCACCATAGTAGAACACAGATGAAGCTTCTAAGACGATGTAATAGCCATTAAGAAATAGTACAATTCAAGATTTAGGTATCGATTGTTGACTTTTTAGCTGGCTTCGGTGCCTTGGACGTGACCTAGGACCTTAAGATTCTGCATGAAAGGAGGACTAGCAGCCGGGTTGCACGGGAGAATGTGAAAAGTGTTCATATGTAGTAAAAACCTGAGAAATCCGTCCGTTTTCGTCATTTGTTATCGAATCGACTTAAAGCCAGATCGTCAAATTGGCCCCTCTTTTCTCTGAACCGGTTGTACTTATCGTCTGCAAAGCTATGTCACGTGCTGCGGTATGCGGAGACAATAAAATCACCATAGTAGAACACAGATGAAGCTTCTATGTTGATATAATAGCCAGTAAGAAGTAGTACACTTCAAGTTTTAGGTATCGATTATTGACTTTTTAGCTGGCTTTGGTGCCTTGGACATGAGCTAGGACCTTAAGATTCTGCATCTAATGGAGGACTAGCAGCCGAGTTGCACGGGAGAATGTGAAAAGTGTTCATATGTAGTAAAAACCTGAGAAATCCGTCCGTTTTCGTCATTTGTTATCGAATCGACTTAAAGCCAGATCGTCACTTGGCTGCTCATCTCTCTGAAACGGTTGTACTTACCGTCTGCAAAGCTATGTCGCATGCTGCGGTATGCGGAGACACTAAAAGCACCATAGTAGAACACAGATAAAGCTTCTAAGTTGATGTAATAGAAAGTAAGAAGTAGTACAATTCAAGATTTAGGTATCGATTATTGACTTTTTAGCTGGCTTTGGTGCCTTGGACACGAGCTAGGACCTTAAGATTCTGCATTAAAGGAGGACTAGCAGCCGCGTTGAACGGGAGAATGTGAAATGTGTTCATATGTAGTGGAAACCTGAGAAATCCGTCTGTTTTCGTCATTTGTTATCGAATCGACTTAAAGACCAGATCGTCAAATTGGCCCCTCTTTTCTCTGAAACGGTTGTACTTATCGTCTGCAAAGCTATGTCGCGTGCTGCGGTATGCGGAGACAATAAAATCACCATAGTAGAACACAGATGAAGCTTCTAAGTTGATATAATAGCCAGTAAGAAGTAGTACACTTCAAGTTATAGGTATCGATTATTGAGTTTTTTAGCTGGCATTCGTGCCTTGGACATGAGCTAGGACCTTAAGATTCTGCATCAAAAGGAGGACTAGCAGCCGAGTTGCACGGGAGAATGTGAAAAGGGTTCATATGTAGTAAAAACCTGTGAAATCCGTCCGTTTTCGTCATTTGTTATCGAATCGCCTTAAAGCCAGATCGTCACATTGGCCGCTCTTCTCTCTGAAACGGTTGTACTTATCGTCTGGAATGCTATGTCGCGTGCTGCGGTATGCGGAGACACTAAAAGCACCATAGTAGAACACAGATGAAGCTTCTAAGTTGATGTAATAGCCAGTAAGAAGTAGTACAATTCAAGTTTTAGGTATCGATTATTGACTTTTTAGCTGGCTTTGGTGACCTGGACATGAGCTAGGACCTTAAGATTCTGCATGAAAGGAGGACTAGCAGCCGAGTTGCACGGGAGAATGTGAAAAGTGTTCATATGTAGTAAAAACCTGAGAAATCCGTCCGTTTTCGTCATTTGTTATCGAATCGACTTAAAGCCAGTTCGTACTTGGCCGCTCTTCTCTCTGAAACGGTTGTACTAATCGTCTGCAAAGCTGTGTCGCGTGCTGCGGTATGCGGAGACACTAAAAGCACCATATCAGAACACAGATGAAGCTTCTAAGTTGATGTAATAGCCAGTAAGATGTAGTACAATTCTAGTTTTAGGTATCGATTATAGACTTCTTAGATGGATTTGGTGCCTTGGACATGAGCTAGGACCTTAAGATTCTGCATGAAAGGAGGACTAGCAGCCGAGTTGCACGGGAGATAGTGAAAAGTGTTCATATGTAGTAAAAACCTGAGAAATCCGTCCGTTTTCGTCATTTGTTATCGAATCGACTTAAAGCCAAATCGTCACATTGGCCGCCCTTCTCTCTGAAACGGTTGTACTTATCGTCTGCAAAGCTATGTCGTGTGCTGCGTTATGCGGAGACACTAAAGGCACCGTAGTAGAATACAGATGAAGCTTCTAAGATGATGTAATAGCCAGTAAGAAGTAGTACAATTCAAGTTTTAGGTATCCATTATTGACTTTTTAGCTGGCTTTGGTGCCTTGGACATGAGCTAGGACCTTAAGATTCTGCATGAAAGGAGGACTAGCAGCCGTGTTGCATGGGAAAATGTGAAAAGTGTTCATATGTAGTAAAAACCTGAGAACTCCGTCCGTTTTCGTCATTTGTTATCGAATCGACTTAAAGCCAGACCGCCACATTGGCCGCTCTTCTCTCTGAAACGGTTGTACTTATCGTCCTCAAAGCAATGTCGCGTGCTGCGGTATGCGGAGGCACTAAAAGCACCATAGTAGAACACAGATGAAGCTTCTAATTTGATGTAATAGCCAGTAAGAAGTAGTACAATTCAAATTTTAGGTTCTGATTATTTACTTTATAGCTGGCTTTGGTGCCTTGGACATGAGCTAGGACCTTAAGATTCTGCATTAAAGGAGGACTAGCAGCCGCGTTGAACGGGAGAATGTGAAATGTGTTCATATGTAGTAGAAACCTGAGAAATCCGTCTGTTTTCGTCATTTGTTATCGAATCGACTTAAAGACCAGATCGTCAAATTGGCCCCTCTTTTCTCTGAAACGGTTGTACTTATCGTCTGCAAAGCTATGTCGCGTGCTGCGGTATGCGGAGACAATAAAATCACCATAGTAGAACACAGATGAAGCTTCTAAGTTGATATAATAGCCAGTAAGAAGTAGTACACTTCAAGTTATAGGTATCGATTATTGAGTTTTTTAGCTGGCATTCGTGCCTTGGACATGAGCTAGGACCTTAAGATTCTGCATCAAAAGGAGGACTAGCAGCCGAGTTGCACGGGAGAATGTGAAAAGGGTTCATATGTAGTAAAAAACTGTGAAATCCGTCCGTTTTCGTCATTTGTTATCGAATCGCCTTAAAGCCAGATCGTCACATTGGCCGCTCTTCTCTCTGAAACGGTTGTACTTATCGTCTGGAATGCTATGTCGCGTGCTGCGGTATGCGGAGACACTAAAAGCACCATAGTAGAACACAGATGAAGCTTCTAAGTTGATGTAATAGCCAGTAAGAAGTGGTACAATTCAAGTTTTAGGTATCGATTATTGACTTTTTAGCTGGCTTTGGTGACCTGGACATGAGCTAGGACCTTAAGATTCTGCATGAAAGGAGGACTAGCAGCCGAGTTGCACGGGAGAATGTGAAAAGTGTTCATATGTAGTAAAAACCTGAGAAATCCGTCCGTTTTCGTCATTTGTTATCGAATCGACTTAAAGCCAGTTCGTACTTGGCCGCTCTTCTCTCTGAAACGGTTGTACTAATCGTCTGCAAAGCTGTGTCGCGTGCTGCGGTATGCGGAGACACTAAAAGCACCATATCAGAACACAGATGAAGCTTCTAAGTTGATGTAATAGCCAGTAAGATGTAGTACAATTCTAGTTTTAGGTATCGATTATAGACTTCTTAGATGGATTTGGTGCCTTGGACATGAGCTAGGACCTTAAGATTCTGCATGAGAGGAGGACTAGCAGCCGAGTTGCACGGGAGATAGTGAAAAGTGTTCATATGTAGTAAAAACCTGAGAAATCCGTCCGTTTTCGTCATTTGTTATCGAATCGACTTAAAGCCAGATCGTCACATTGGCCGCCCTTCTCTCTGAAACGGTTGTACTTATCGTCTGCAAAGCTATGTCGTGTGCTGCGTTATGCGGACACACTAAAGGCACCGTAGTAGAATACAGATGAAGCTTCTAAGATGATGTAATAGCCAGTAAGAAGTAGTACAATTCAAGTTTTAGGTATCCATTATTGACTTTTTAGCTGGCTTTGGTGCCTTGGACATGAGCTAGGACCTTAAGATTCTGCATGAAAGGAGGACTAGCAGCCGTGTTGCATGGGAAAATGTGAAAAGTGTTCATATGTAGTAAAAACCTGAGAACTCCGTCCGTTTTCGTCATTTGTTATCGAATCGACTTAAAGCCAGACCGCCACATTGGCCGCTCTTCTCTCTGAAACGGTTGTACTTATCGTCCTCAAAGCAATGTCGCGTGCTGCGGTATGCGGAGGCAATAAAAGCACCATAGTAGAACACAGATGAAGCTTCTAATTTGATGTAATAGCCAGTAAGAAGTAGTACAATTCAAATTTTAGGTTCTGATTATTTACTTTATAGCTGGCTTTGGTGCCTTGCACATGAGCTAGGACCTTAAGATTCTGCATGAAAGGAGGACTAGCAGCCGAGTTGCACGGGAGAATGTGAAAAGGGTTCATATGTAGTAAAAACCTGAGAAATCCGTCCGTTTTCGTCATTTGTTATCGAATCGACTTAAAGCCAGATCGTCACATTGGCCGCTCTTCACTCTGAAACGGCTGTACTTATCGTCTGCAAAGCTATGTCGCGTGCTGCGGTATGCGGAGACACTAAAAGCTCCATAGTAGAACACAGATGAAGCTTCTAAGATGATGTAATAGCCAGAAAGAAGTAGTACAATTCAAGTTTTAGGTATCGATTATTGACTTTTTAGCAGGCTTTGGTGCCTTGGACATGGGCTAGTACCTTAAGATTCTGCATGAAAGGAGGACTAGCAGCCGAGTTGCACGGGAAAATGTGAAAAGTGTTCATATGTAGTAAAAACCTGAGAAATCCGTCCGTTTTCGTCATTTGTTATCGAATCGACTTAAAGCCAGATCGTCACATTGGCCGCTCTTCTCTCTGAAACGGTTGTACTTATCGTCCTCAAAGCCTTGTCGTGTGCTGCGTTATGCGGAGACACTAAAAGCACCATAGTAGAACACAGATGAAGCTTCTAAGATGATGTAATAGCCAGTAAGAAATAGTACAATTCAAGATTTAGGTATCGATTGTTGACTTTTTAGCTGGCTTCGGTGCCTTGGACGTGACCTAGGACCTTAAGATTCTGCATGAAAGGAGGACTAGCAGCCGGGTTGCACGGGAGAATGTGAAAAGTGTTCATATGTTGTAAAAACCTGAAAAATCCGTCCGTTTTCGTCATTTGTTATCGAATCGACTTAAAGCCAGATCGTCAAATTGGCCCCTCTTTTCTCTGAACCGGTTGTACTTATCGTCTGCAAAGCTATGTCGCGTGCTGCGGTATGCGGAGACAATAAAATCACCACAGTAGAACACAGATGAAGCTTCGAAGATGATGTAATAGCGAGTAAGAAGTAGTACAATTCAAATTTTACTTATCGATTATTGACTTTTTAGCTGGCTTTGGTGCCTTGGACATGAGCTAGGACCTTAAGATTCTGCATCAAAAGGAGGACTAGCAGCCGAGTTGCACGGGAGAATGTGAAAAGTGTTCATATGTAGTAAAAACCTGAGAAATCCGTCCGTTTTCGTCATTTGTTATCGAATCGACTTAAAGCCAAATCGTCACATTGGGCGCTCTGCTCTCTGAAACGGTTGTACTTATCGTCTGCAAAACTATATCGCGTACTGCGGTATTCGGAGACACTAAAAGCACCATAGTAGAACACAGATGAAGCTTCTAAGATGATGTAATAGCCAGTAAGAAATAGTACAATTCAAGTTTTAGGTATCGATTGTTGACTTTTTAGCTGGCTTCGGTGCCTTGGACGTGACCTAGGACCTTAAGATTCTGCATGAAAGGAGGACTAGCAGCCGAGTTGCACGGGACAATGTGAAAAGTGTTTATATGTAGTAGAAACCCGAGAAATCCGTCCGTTTTCGTAATTTGTTATCGAATCGACTTAAAGCCCGATCGTCACATTGGCCGCTCTTACCTCTGAAACGGTTGTACTTGTCGTCTGCAAAGCTATGTCGCGTGCTGCGGTATGCGGAGACACTAAAAGCACCATAGTAGAACACTGATGAAGCTTCTAAGTTGATGTAATAGCCAGTGAGAAGTAGTACAATTCAACTTTTAGGTATCGATTATTGACTTTTTAGCTGGCTTTGGTGACCTGGACATGAGCTAGGACCTTAAGATTCTTCAGCAAAAGGAGGACTAGCAGCCGAGTTGCACGGGAGAATGTGAAAAGTGTTCATATGTAGTAAAAACCTGAGAAATCCGTCCGTTTTCGTCATTTGTTATCGAATCGACTTAAAGCCAGATCGTCACATTGGCCGCTCTTCTCTCTGAAACGGTTATACTTATCGTCTGGAATGCTATGTCGCGTGCTGCGGTATGCGGAGACACTAAAAGCACCATAGTAGAACACAGATGAAGCTTCTAAGTTGATGTAATAGCCAGTAAGAAGTAGTACAATTCATGTTTTAGGTATCGATTATTGACTTTTTAGCTGGCTTTGGTGACCTGGACATGAGCTAGGACCTTAAGATTCTGCATCAAAAGGAGGACTAGCAGCCGAGTTGCACGGGAGAATGTGAAAAGTGTTCATATGTAGTAAAAACCTTAGAAATCCGTCCGTTTTCGTCATTTGTCATTGAATCGACTTAATGCCAGAACGTCACATTGGCCGCTCCTCTCTCTGAAACGGTTGTACTTATCGTCCTCAAAGCTATGTCGCGTGCTGCGGTATGCGGAGACTCTAAAAGCACCATAGCAGAACACAGATGAAGCCTCTAAGATGATGTAATTGCCAGTAAGAAGTAGTACAATTCAAGTTTCATTTATCGATTATTGAATTTTAGCTGGCTTTGGTGCCTTGGACATGAGCTAGGACCTTAAGATTCTGCATCAAAAGGAGGTCTAGCAGCCGAGTTGCATGGGAGAATGTGAAAAGTGTTCATATGTAGTAAAAACCTGAGAAATCCGTCCGTTTTCGTCATTTGTTATCGAATCGACTTAAAGCCAGAACGTCAAATTGGCCCCTCTTTTCTCTGAAACGGTTTTACTTATCGTCTGCAAAGCTATGTCGCATGCTGCTGTATGCGGAGACACTAAAAGCACCACAGTAGAACACAGATGAAGCTTCTAAGTTGATGTAACTGCCATTAAGAAGTAGTACAATTCAAGTTTTAGGTGCTGATTAATTACTTTTTAGCTGGCTTTGGTGCCTTGGACATGAGCTAGGACCTTAAAGTTCTGCATGAAAGGAGGACTAGCAGCCAAGCTGCACGGGAGATTGTGAAAAGTGTTCATATGTAGTAAAAACCTGAGAAATCCGTCCGTTTTCGTAATTTGTTATCGAATCGACTTAAAGCCAGATCGTCAAATTGGCCACTCTTTTCTCTGGAACGGTTGTACTTACCGTCTACAAAGCAATGTCGCGTGCTGCGGTATGCGGAGACACTAAAAGCACCATAGTAGAAGACAGATGAAGCTTCTAAGTTGATGTAATAGCCAGTAAGATGTAGTACAATTCAAGTTTTAGGTATCGATTATTGACTTTTTAGCTGGCTTTGATGCCTTGGACATGAGCTAGGACCTTAAGATTCTGCATCAAAAGGGGACTAGCAGCCGAGTTGCACGGTAGAATGTGAAAAGTGTTCATATGTAGTAAAAACCTGAGAAATCCGTCCGTTTTCGTCATTTGTGATCGAATCGACTTAAAGCCAGATCGTCACATTGGCCGCTCTTCTCTCTGAAACGGTTGTACTTATCGTCTGGAAAGCTATGTCGCGTGCTGCGGTATGCGGAGACACTAAAAGCACCATAGTAGAACACAGATGAAGCTTCTAAGATGGTGTAATAGCCAGTAAGAAGTAGTACAATTCAAGTTTTAGGTATCGATTATTGACTTTTTAGCTGGCTTTGGTGATCTGGACGTGAGCTAGGACCTTAAGATTCTGCATGAAAGGAGGACTAGCAGCCGAGTGGCACGGGAGAATGTGAAAAGTGTTCATATGTAGTAAAAACCTGAGAAATCCGTCCGTTTTCGTCATTTGTTATCGAATCGACTTAATGCCAGAACGTCACATTGGCCGCTCCTCTCTCTGAAACGGTTGTACTTATCGTCCTCAAAGCTATGTCGCGTGCTGCGGTATGCGGAGACAATTAAATCACCATAGTAGAACACAGATGAAGCTTCGAAGATGATGTAATAGCCAGTAAGAAGTAGTACAATTCAAATTTTAGGTATCGATTATTGACTTCTTAGCTGGCTTTGGTGCCTTGGACATGAGCTAGGACCTTACGATACTGCATCAAAAGGAGGACTAGCAGCCGAGTTGCACGGGAGAATGTGAAAAGTGTTCATATGTAGTAAAAACCTGAGAAATCCGTACGTTTTCGTCATTTGTTATCGAATCGACTTAAAGCCAAATCGTCACATTGGCCGCTCTGCTCTCGGAAACGGTTGTACTTATCGTCTGCAAAGCTATGTCGCGTACTGCGGTATTCGGAGACACTAAAAGCACCATAGTAGAACACAGATGAAGCTTCTAAGATGATGTAATAGCCTGTAAGAAATAGTACAATTCAAGATTTAGGTATCGATTGTTGACTTTTTAGCTGGCTTCGGTGCCTTGGACGTGACCTAGGACCTTAAGATTCTGCATGAAAGGAGGACTAGCAGCCGAGTTGCACGGGAGAATGTGAAAAGTGTTCATAGGTAGTAAAAACCTGAGAAATCCGTCCGTTTTCGTCATTTGTTATCGAATCGACTTAAAGCCAGATCGTCAAATTGGCCCCTCTTTTCTCTGAACCGGTTGTACTTATCGTCTGCAAAGCTATGTTGCGTGCTGCGGTATGCGGAGACAATAAAATCACCATAGTAGAACACAGATGAAGCTTCTAAGTTGATATAATAGCCAGTAAGAAGTAGTACACTTCAAGTTTTAGGTATCGATTATTGACTTATTAGCTGGCTTTGGTGCCTTGGACATGAGCTAGGACCTTAAGATTCTGCATCAAAAGGAGGACTAGCACCCGAGTTGCACGGGAGAATGTGAAAAGTGTTCATATGTAGTAAAAACCTGAGAAATCCGTCCGTATTCGTAATTTGTTATCGAATCGACTTAAAGCCAGATCGTCACTTGGCTGCTCCTCTCTCTGAAACGGTTGTACTTACCGTCTGCAAAGCTATGTCGCATGCTGCGGTATGCGGAGACACTAAAAGCACCATAGTAGAACACAGATGAAGCTTCTAAGTTGATGTTATAGAAAGTAAGAAGTAGTACAATTCAAGATTTAGGTATCGATTATTGACTTTTTAGCTGGCTTTGGTGCCTTGGACATGAGCTAGGTCCTTAAGATTCTGCATTAAAGGAGGACTAGCAGCCGCGTTGAACGGGAGAATGTGAAATGTGTTCATATGTAGAAGAAACCTGAGAAATCCGTCCGTTTTCGTAATTTGTTATCGAATCGACTTAAAGCCCGATCGTCACATTGGCCGCTCTTACCTCTGAAACGGGTGTACTTGTCGTCTGCAAAGCTATGTCGCGTGCTGCGGTATGCGGAGACACTAAAAGCACAATAGTAGAACACTGATGAAGCTTCTAAGTTGATGTAATAGCCAGTGAGAAGTAGTACAATTCAAGTTTTAGGTATCGATTATTGACTTTTTAGCTGTCTTTGGTGCCTTGGACATGAGCTAGGACCTTAAGATTCTGCATGAAAGGAGAACTAGCAGCCGTGTTGCATGGGAGAATGTGAAAAGTGTTCATATGTAGTAAAAACCTGAGAAATCCGTCCGTTTTCGTCATTTGTTATCGAATCGACTTAAAGACCAGATCGTCAAATTGGCCCCTCTTTTCTCTGAAACAGTTGTACTTATCGTCTGCAAAGCTATGTCGCGTGCTGCGGTATGCGGAGACAATAAAATCACCATAGTAGAACACAGATGAAGCTTCTAAGTTGATATAATAGCCAGTAAGAAGTAGTACACTTCAAGTTTTAGGTATCGATTATTGACTTTTTAGCTGGCTTTCGTGCCTTGGACATGAGCTAGGACCTTAAGATTCTGCATCAAAAGGAGGACTAGCAGCCGAGTTGCACGGGAGAATGTGAAAAGGGTTCATATGTAGTAAAAACCTGAGAAATCCGTCCGTTTTCGTCATTTGTTATCGAATCGACTTAAAGCCAGATCGTCACATTGGCCGCTCTTCTCTCTGAAACGGTTGTACTTATCGTCTGGAATGCTATGTCGCGTGCTGCGGTATGCGGAGACACTAAAAGCACCATAGTAGAACACAGATGAAGCTTCTAAGTTGATGTAATAGCCAGTAAGAAGTAGTACAATTCAAGTTTTAGGTATCGATTATTGACTTTTTAGCTGGCTTTGGTGACCTGGACATGAGCTAGGACCTTAAGATTCTGCATGAAAGGAGGACTAGCAGCCGAGTTGCACGGGAGAATGTGAAAAGTGTTCATATGTAGTAAAAACCTGAGAAATCCGTCCGTTTTCGTCATTTGTTATCGAATCGACTTAAAGCCAGTTCGTACTTGGCCGCTCTTCTCTCTGAAACGGTTGTACTAATCGTCTGCAAAGCTGTGTCGCGTGCTGCGGTATGCGGAGACACTAAAAGCACCATATCAGAACACAGATGAAGCTTCTAAGTTGATGTAATAGCCAGTAAGATGTAGTACAATTCAAGTTTTAGGTATCGATTATAGACTTCTTAGATGGATTTGTTGCCTTGGACATGAGCTAGGACCTTAAGATTCTGCATGAAAGGAGGACTAGCAGCCGAGTTGCACGGGAGAAAGTGAAAAGTGTTCATATGTAGTAAAAACCTGAGAAATCCGTCCGTTTTCGTCATTTGTTATCGAATCGACTTAAAGCAAGATCGTCACATTGGCCGCTCTTCTCTCTGAAACGGTTGTACTTATCGTCTGCAAAGCTATGTCGCGTGCTGCGGTATGCGGAGACACTAAAAGCACCATAGTAGAACACAGATGAAGCTTCTAAGTTGATGTAATAGCAAGTAAGATGTAGTACAATTCCAGTTTTAGGTACTGATTATTGACTTTTTGGCTGGCTTTGGTGCCTTGGACATGAGCTAGGACCTTAAGATTCTGCATGAAAGGAGGACTAGCAGCCGAGTTGCACGGGCGAATGTGGAATGTATTCATATGTAGTAAAAACCTAGATAATCGCCCGTTATCGTCATTTGTTATCGAATCGACTTAAAGCCAGATCTTCACATTGGCCGCTCTTCTCTCTGAAACGGTTGTACTTAGCGTCTGCGAAGCTATGTCGCGTGCTGCGGTATGTGGAGACACTAAAAGCACCATAGTAGAACACAGATGAAGCTTCTAAGTTGATGTAATAGCCAGTAGGAAGTAGTGCAATTCAAGTTTTAGGTATCGATTATTGACTTCTTAGCTGGCTTTGGTGCCTTGGAAATGAGCTAGGACCTTAAGATTCTGCATGAAAGGAGGACTAGCAGCCGAGTTGCACGGGAGAATGTGAAAAGTGTTCATATGTAGTAAAAACCTGAGAAATCCGTCCGTTTTCGTCATTTGTTATCGAATCGACTTAAAGCCAGATCGTACTTGGCCGCTCTTCTCTCTGAAACGGTTGTACTTATCGTCTGCAAAGCTATGTCGCGTGCTGCGGTATGCGGAGACACTAAAAGCACCATAGTAGAACACAGATGAAGCTTCTAAGTTGATGTAATAGCCAGTAAGAAGTAGTACAATACAAGTTTTAGGTACTGATTATTTACTTTATAGCTGGCTTTGGTGCCTTGGACATGAGCTAGGACCTTAAGATTCTGCATGAAAGGAGGACTAGCAGCCGAGTTGCATGGGAGAATGTAAAAAGGGTTCATATGTAGTAAAAACCTGAGAAATCCGTCCGTTTTCGTCATTTGTTATCGAATCGACTTAAAGCCAGATCGTCACATTGGCCGCTCTTCACTCTGAAACGGCTGTACTTATCGTCTGCAAAGCTATGTCGCGTGCTGCGGTATGCGGAGACACTAAAAGCTCCATAGTAGAACACAGATGAAGCTTCTAAGATGATGTAATAGCCAGAAAGAAGAAGTACAATTCAAGTTTTAGGTATCGATTATTGACTTTTTAGCAGGATTTGGTGCCTTGGACATGAGCTAGTACCTTAAGATTCTGCATGAAAGGAGGACTAGCAGCCGAGTTGCACGGGAAAATGTGAAAAGTGTTCATATGTAGTAAAAACCTGAGAAATCCGTCCGTTTTCGTCATTTGTTATCGAATTGACTTAAAGCTAGATCGTCACATTGGCCGCTCTTCTCTCTGAAACGGTTGTACTTATCGTCCTCAAAGCTATGTCGTGTGCTGCGTTATGCGGAGACACTAAAAGCACCATAGTAGAACACAGATGGAGCTTCTAAGTTGATGTAATAGCCAGTAGGAAGTAGTGCAATTCAAGTTTTAGGTATCGAGTATTGATTTCTTAGCTGGCTTTGGTGGCTTGGACATGGACTACAACCTTAAGAGTCTGCATGAAAGAATGATTAGCAGCCGAGTTGCACGGGAGAATGTGAAAAGTGTTCATATGTAGTAAAAACCTGCGAAATTCGTCCGTTTTCGTCATTTGTTATCGAATCGACTTAAAGCCAGATCGTCACATTGGCCGCTCTTCTCTCTGAAACGGTTGTACTTATCGTCTACAAAGCTATGTCGCGTGCTGCGGTATGCGGAGACACTAAAGGCACCGTAGTAGAATACAGATGAAGCTTCTAAGATGATGTAATAGCCAGTAAGATGTAGTACAATTCAAGTTTTAGGTATCCATTATTGCCTTTTTAGCTGGCTTTGGTGACCTGGACATGAGCTAGGACCTTAAGATTCTGCATGAAAGGAGGACTAGCAGCCGAGTTGCACAAGAGAGTGTGGAAAGTGTTCATATGTAGTAAAAACCTGAGAAATCCGTCCGTTTTCGTCATTTGTTATCGAATCGACTTAAAGCCAGATCGTCACATTTGACGCTCTTCTCTCTGAAACGGTTGTACTTATCGTCTGCAAAGCTATGTCGCGTGCTGCGGTATGCGGAGACACTAAAAGCACCATAGTAGAACACAGATGAAGCTTCTAAGTTGATGTAATAGCCAGTAAGAAGTAGTACAATTCAAGTAATAGGTATTGATTATTGACTTTTTAGCTGGCTTTGGTGCCTTGGACATGAGCTAGGACCTTAAGAATCTTCATGAAAGGAGGACTAGCAGTCGAGTTGCATGGGAGAATGTGAAAAGTGTTCATATGTAGTAAAAACCTGAGACTCCGTCCGTTTTCGTCATTTGTTATCGAATCCACTTAAAGCCAGATCGCCACATTGGCCGCTCTTCTCTCTGAAACGGTTGTACTTATCGTCTGCAGAGCTATGTCGCGTGCTGCGGTATGCGGAGACACTAAAAGCACCATAGTAGAACACAGATGAAGCTTCTAAGTTGATGTAATAGCAAGTAAGATGTAGTACAATTCCAGTTTTAGGTACTGATTATTGACTTTTTGGCTGGCTTTGGTGCCTTGGACATGAGCTAGGACCTTAAGATTCTGCATGAAAGGAGGACTAGCAGCCGAGTTGCACGGGCGAATGTGGAATGTATTCATATGTAGTAAAAACCTAGATAATCGCCCGTTATCGTCATTTGTTATCGAATCGACTTAAAGCCAGATCTTCACATTGGCCGCTCTTCTCTCTGAAACGGTTGTACTTAGCGTCTGCGAAGCTATGTCGCGTGCTGCGGTATGTGGAGACACTAAAAGCACCATAGTAGAACACAGATGAAGCTTCTAAGTTGATGTAATAGCCAGTAGGAAGTAGTGCAATTCAAGTTTTAGGTATCGATTATTGACTTCTTAGCTGGCTTTGGTGCCTTGGAAATGAGCTAGGACCTTAAGATTCTGCATGAAAGGAGGACTAGCAGCCGAGTTGCACGGGAGAATGTGAAAAGTGTTCATATGTAGTAAAAACCTGAGAAATCCGTCCGTTTTCGTCATTTGTTATCGAATCGACTTAAAGCCAGATCGTACTTGGCCGCTCTTCTCTCTGAAACGGTTGTACTTATCGTCTGCAAAGCTATGTCGCGTGCTGCGGTATGCGGAGACACTAAAAGCACCATAGTAGAACACAGATGAAGCTTCTAAGTTGATGTAATAGCCAGTAAGAAGTAGTACAATACAAGTTTTAGGTACTGATTATTTACTTTATAGCTGGCTTTGGTGCCTTGGACATGAGCTAGGACCTTAAGATTCTGCATGAAAGGAGGACTAGCAGCCGAGTTGCACGGGAGAATGTGAAAAGTGTTCATATGTAGTAAAAACCTGAGAAATCCGTCCGTTTTCGTCATTTGTTATCGAATCGACTAAAAGCCACATCGTCAAATTGGCCGCTCTTCTCTCTGGAACGGTTGTACTTATCGTCTGCAAAGCTATGTCGCGTGCTGCGGTATGCGGAGACACTAAAAGCACCATAGTAGAACACAGATGAAGCTTCTAAGTTGATGTAATAGCCAGTAAGAAGTAGTACAATGCAAGTTTTAGGTATTGATTATTGACTTTTTAGCTGGCTTTGGTGCCTTGGACATGAGCTAGGACCTTAAGAATCTGCATGAAAGGAGGACTAGCAGCCGAGTTGCACGGGAGAATGTGAAAAGTGTTCATATGTAGTAAACACCTGAGAAATCCGTCCGATTTCGTCATTTGTTATCGAATCGACTTAAAGCCAGATCGTCACATTGGCCGCTCTTCTCTCTGAAACGGTTGTACTTATCGTCTGCAAAGCTATGTCGCGTGCTGCGGCATGCGGAGGCACAAAATGCACCATAGTAGAACACAGATGAAGCTTCTAAGTTGATGTAATAGCAAGTAAGAAGAAGTACAATTCTATGTTTTGGTACTGATTATTGACTTTTTAGCTGGCATTGGTGCCTTGGACATGATCTAGGACCGTAAGATTCTGCATAAAAGGAGAACTAGCAGCCGAGTTGCACGGGAGAATGTGACAAGTGTTCATATGTAGTAAAAACCTGAGAAATCCGTCCGTTTTCGACATTTGTTATCGAATCGACTTAAAGCCAAATCGTCACATTGGCCGCTCTTCTCTCTGAAACGGTTGTACTTATCGTCTGCAAAGCTATGTCGCGTGCTGCGGTATTTGGAGACATTAAAAGCACCATAGTAGAACACAGATGAAGCTTCTAAGTTGATGTAATAGCCAGTAGGAAGTAGTGCAATTCAAGTTTTAGGTATCGATTTTGACTTCTTAGCTGGTTTTGGTGCCTTGGAAATGAGCTAGGTCCTTAAGATTCTGCATCAAAGGAGGACCAGCAGCCGAGTTGCACGGGAGAATGTGAAAAGCGTTCATATGTAGTAAAAACCTGCGAAATTCGTCCGTTTTCGTCATTTGTTATCGAATCGACTTAAAGCCAGATCGTACTTGGCGCTCTTCTCTCTGAAACGGTTGTATTTATCGGCTGCAAAGCTATGTCGCATGCTGCGGTATGCGGAGACCCTAAAAGCACCATAGTAGAACACAGATGAAGCATCTAAGTTGATGTAATAGCCAGTAAGAAGTAGTACAATTCAAGTTTTAGGTATCGATTATTGCCTTTTTCCTTTCTTTGGTGCTTTAGACATGAGCTAGGAACTTACGTCTTTGCATGAAATGAGGACTAGCAGCCGCGTTGCACGGGAGAATGTGAAAAGTGTTTATATGTAGTAAAAACCTGAGAAATCCGTCCGTTGTTGTCATTTGTTATCGAATCGACTTAAAGCCAGATCGTCACATTGGCCGCTCTTCTCTCTGAAACGGTTGTACGTATCGTCTGCAAAGCTATGTCGAGTGCTGCGGTATGTGGAGACACTAAAAGCACCATAGTAGAACACAGATGAAGCTTCTAAGTTGATGTAATAGCCAGTAAGAAGTAGTACAATTCAGGTTTTAGGTATTGATTATTGACATTTTAGCTGGCTTTGGTTCCTTGGACATGAGATAGGACCTTAAGATTCTGCATGAAAGGAGAACTAGCAGCCGAGTTGCACGGGAGAATGTGAAAAGTGTTCATATGTAGTAAAAACCTGAGAAATCCGTCCGTTTTCGACATTTTTTATCGAATCGACTTAAAGCCAAATCGTCACATTGGCCGCTCTTCTCTCTGAAACGGTTGTACTTATCGTCTGCAAAGCTATGTCGCGTGCTGCGGTATGTGGAGACACTAAAAGCACCATAGTAGAACACAGATGAAGCTTCTAAGTTGATGTAATAGCCAGTAGGAAGTAGTGCAATTCAAGTTTTAGGTATCGATTATTGACTTCTTAGCTGGCTTTGGTGCCTTGGAAATGAGCTAGGACCTTAAGATTCTGCATGAGAGGAGGACTAGCAGCCGAGTTGCACGGGAGAATGTGAAAAGTGTTCATATGTAGTAAAAACCTGAGAAATCCGTCCGTTTTCGTCATTTGTTATCGAATCGACTTAAAGCCAGATCGTACTTGGCCGCTATTCTCTCTGAAACGGTTGTACTTATCGTCTGCAAAGCTATGTCGCGTGCTGCGGTATGCGGAGACACTAAAAGCACCATAGTAGAACACAGATGAAGCTTCTAAGTTGATGTAATAGCCAGTAAGAATTAGTACAATACAAGTTTTAGGTACTGATTATTTACTTTATAGCTGGCTTTGGTGCCTTGGACATGAGCTAGGACCTTAAGATTCTGCATGAAAGGAGGACTAGCAGCCGAGTTGCACGGGAGAATGTGAAAAGTGTTCATATGTAGTAAAAACCTGAGAAATCCGTCCGTTTACGTCATTTGTTATCGAATCGACTAAAAGCCAGATCGTCAAATTGGCCGCTCTTCTCTCTGGAACCGTTGTACTTATCGTCTGCAAAGCTATGTCGCGTGCTGCGGTATGTGGAGACACTAAAAGCACCATAGTAGAACGCAGATGAAGCTTCTAAGATGATGTAATTGCCAGTAAGAAGTAGTACAATTCAAGTTTTAGTTACTGATTATTGACTTTTTAGCTGGCTTTGGTGCCTTGGACATGAGCTAGGACCTTAAGATTCTGCATGAAAGGAGAACAAGCAGCCGAGTTGCATGGGAAAATTTGAAAAGGGTTCATATGTAGTAAAAACCTGAGAAATCCGTCCGTTTTCGTCATTTGTTATCGAATCGACTTAAAGCCAGATCGTCACATTGGCCGCTCTTCTCTCTGAAACGGTTGTACTTATCGTCTGCAAAGCTATGTCGCGTGCTGCGGCATGCGGAGACACAAAATGCACCATAGTAGAACACAGATGAAGCTTCTAAGGTGATGTAATAGCAAGTAAGAAGAAGTACAATTCTATGTTTTGGTACTGATTATTGACTTTTTAGCTGGCTTTGGTGCCTTGGACATGAGCTAGGACCGTAAGATTCTGCATAAAAAGAGAACTAGCAGCCGAGTTGCACGTGAGAATGTGAAAAGTGTTCATATGTAGTAAAAACCTGAGAAATCCGTCCGTTTTCGACATTTGTTATCGAATCGACTTAAAGCCAAATCGTCACATTGGCCGCTCTTCTCTCTGAAACGGTTGTACTTATCGTCTGCAAAGCTATGTCGCGTGCTGCGGTATTTGGAGACACTAAAAGCACCATAGTAGAACACAGATGAAGCTTCTAAGTTGATGTAATAGCCAGTAGGAAGTAGTGCAATTCAAGTTTTAGGTATCGATTATTGACTTCTTAGCTGGCTTTGGTGCCTTGGAAATGAGCTAGGACCTTAAGATTCTGCATGAAAGGAGGACTAGCAGCCGAGTTGCACGGGAGAATGTGAAAAGTGTTCATATGTAGTAAAAACCTGCGAAATCCGTCAGTTTTCGTCATTTGTTATCGAATCGACTTAAAGCCAGATCGTACTTGGCCGCTCTTCTCTCTGAAACGGTTGTACTTATCGTCTGCAAAGCTATGTCGCGTGCTGCGGTATGCGGAGACCCTAAAAGCACCATAGTAGAACACAGATGAAGCTTCAAAGTTGATGTAATAGCCAGTAAGAAGTAGTATAAATCAAATTGTAGGTGTTGATTATTTACTTTATAACTGGGTTTGGTTGCCTTGGACATGAGCTAGGACCTTAAGATTCTGCATGAAAGGAGGACTAGCAGCCGAGTTGCACGGGAGAATGTGAAAAGTGTTCATATGTAGTAAAAACCTGAGAAATCCGTCCGTTTTCGTCATTTGTTATCGAATCGACTTAAAGCCAGATCGTCACATTGGCCGCTCTTCTCTCTGAAACGGTTGTACTTATCGTCTGCAGAGCTATGTCGCGTGCTGCGGTATGCGGAGACACTAAAAGCATCACAGTAGAAATCAGATGAAGATTCTAAGTTGACGTAATAGCCACTAAGTAGTAGTACAATTCAAGTTTTAGGTATCGATTATTGACTTTTTAGCTGGCTTTGGTGCCTTGGACATGAGCTAGGACCTTAAGATTCTGCATGAAAGGAGAACTAGCAGCCGAGTTGCACGGGAGAGTGTGAAAAGTGTTTATATGTAGTAAAAACCTGAGAAATCCGTCCGTTGTTGTCATTTGTTATCGAATCGACTTAAAGCCAGATCGTCACATTGGTCGCACTTCTCTCTGAAACGGTTGTACTTATCGTCTGCAAAGCTATGTCGCGTGCTGCGGTATGTGGAGACACTAAAAGCACCATAGTAGAACGCAGATGAAGCTTCTAAGTTGATGTAATAGCCAGTAGGAAGTAGTGCAATTCAAGTTTTAGGTATCGATTATTGACTTCTTAGCTGGCTTTGGTGCCTTGGAAATGAGCTAGGACCTTAAGATTCTGCATGAAAGGAGGACAAGCAGCCGAGTTGCACGGGAGAATGTGAAAAGTGTTCATATGTAGTAAAAACCTGAGAAATCCGTCCGTTTTCGTCATTTGTTATCGAATCGACTTAAAGCCAGATCGTACTTGGCCGCTCTTCTCTCTGAAACGGTTGTACTTATCGTCTGCAAAGCTATGTCGCGTGCTGCGGTATGCGGAGACACTAAAAGCACCATAGTAGAACACAGATGAAGCTTCTAAGTTGATGTAATAGCCAGTAAGAAGTAGTACAATACAAGTTTTAGGTACTGATTATTTACTTTATAGCTGGCTTTGGTGCCTTGGACATGAGCTAGGACCTTAAGATTCTGCATGAAAGGAGGACTAGCAGCCGAGTTGCACGGGAGAATGTGAAAAGTGTTCATATGTAGTAAAAACCTGAGAAATCCGTCCGTTTTCGTCATTTGTTATCGAATCGACTAAAAGCCAGATCGTCAAATTGGCCGCTCTTCTCTCTGGAACCGTTGTATTTATCGTCTGCAAAGCGTAGATCGTCAAATTGGCCGCTCTTCTCTCTGGAACCGTTGTATTTATCGTCTGCAAAGCTATGTCGCGTGCTGCGGTATGCGGAGACACTAAATGCACCATAGTAGAACACAGATGAAGCTTCTAAGTTGATGTAATAGCCAGTAAGGAGTAGTACAATTCAAGTTTTAGGTATTGATTATTGACTTTTTAGCTGGCTTTGGTGCCTTCGACATGAGCTAGGACCTTAAGAATCTGCATGAAAGGAGAACTAGCAGCCGAGTTGCACGGGAGAATGTGAAAAGTGTTCATATGTAGTAAACACCTGAGAAATCCGTCCGATTTCGTCATTTGTTATCGAATCGACTTAAAGCCAGATCGTCACATTGGCCGCTCTTCTCTCTGAAACGGTTGTACTTATCGTCTGCAGAGCTATGTCGCGTGCTGCGGTATGCGGAGACACTAAAAGCACCACAGTAGAACACAGATAAAGATTCTAAGTTGATGTAATAGCAAGTAAGAAGAAGTACAATTCTATGTTTTGGTACTGATTATTGACTTTTTAGCTGGCTTTGGTGCCTTGGACATGAGCTAGGACCGTAAGATTCTGCATAAAAGGAGAACTAGCAGCCGAGTTGCACGGGAGAATGTGAAAAGTGTTCATATGTAGTAAAAACCTGAGAAATCCGTCCGTTTTCGACATTTGTTATCGAATCGACTTAAAGCCAAATCGTAACATTGGCCGCTCTTCTCTCTGAAACGGTTGTACTTATCGTCTGCAAAGCTATGTCGCGTGCTGCGGTATTTGGAGACACTAAAAGCACCATAGTAGAACACAGATGAAGCTTTTAAGTTGATGTAATAGCCAGTAGAAAGTAGTGCAATTCAAGTTTTAGGTATCGATTATTGACTTCTTAGCTGGCTTTGGTGCCTTGGAAATGAGCTAGGACCTTAAGATTCTGCATGAAAGGAGGACTAGCAGCCGAGTTGCACGGGAGAATGTGAAAAGTGTTCATATGTAGTAAAAACCTGCGAAATCCGTCCGTTTTCGTCATTTGTTATCGAATCGACTTAAAGCCAGATCGTACTTGGCCGCTCTTCTCTCTGAAACGGTTGTACTTATCGTCTGCAAAGCTATGTCGCGTGCTGCGGTATACGGAGACCCTAAAAGCACCATAGTAGAACACAGACGAAGCTTCAAAGTTGATGTAATAGCCTGTAAGAAGTAGTATAAGTCAAATTGTAGGTACTGATTATTTACTTTATAGCTGGCTTTGGTTGCCTTGGACATGAGCTAGGACCTTAAGATTCTGCATGAAAGGAGGACTAGCAGCCGAGTTGCACGGGAGAATGTGAAAAGTGTTCATATGTAGTAAAAACCTGAGAAATCCGTCCGTTTTCGTCATTTGTTATCGAATCGACTAAAAGCCAGATCGTCAAATTGGCCGCTCTTCTCTCTGGAACCGTTGTATTTATCGTCTGCAAAGCGTAGATCGTCAAATTGGCCGCTCTTCTCTCTGGAACCGTTGTATTTATCGTGTGCAAAGCTATGTCGCGTGCTGCGGTATGCGGAGACACTAAAAGCACCATAGTAGAACACAGATGAAGCTTCTAAGTTGATGTAATAGCCAGTAAGGAGTAGTACAATTCAAGTTTTAGGTATTGATTATTGACTTTTTAGCTGGCTTTGGTGCCTTCGACATGAGCTAGGACCTTAAGAATCTGCATGAAAGGAGAACTAGCAGCCGAGTTGCACGGGAGAATGTGAAAAGTGTTCATATGTAGTAAACACCTGAGAAATCCGTCCGATTTCGTCATTTGTTATCGAATCGACTTAAAGCCAGATCGTACTTGGCCGCTCTTCTCTCTGAAACGGTTGTACTTATCGTCTGCAAAGCTATGTCGCGTGCTGCGGTATTTGGAGACACAAAAAGCACCATAGTAGAACACAGATGAAGCTTCTAAGTTGATGTAATAGCCAGTAGGAAGTAGTGCAATTCAAGTTTTAGGTATCGATTATTGACTTCTTAGCTGGCTTTGGTGCCTTGGAAATGAGCTAGGACCTTAAGATTCTGCATGAAAGGAGGACTAGCAGCCGAGTTGCACGGGAGAATGTGAAAAGTGTTCATATGTAGTAAAAACCTGCGAAATCCGTCAGTTTTCGTCATTTGTTATCGAATCGACTTAAAGCCAGATCGTACTTGGCCGCTCTTCTCTCTGAAACGGTTGTACTTATCGTCTGCAAAGCTATGTCGCGTGCTGCGGTATGCGGAGACCCTAAAAGCACCATAGTAGAACACAGATGAAGCTTCAAAGTTGATGTAATAGCCAGTAAGAAGTAGTATAAATCAAATTGTAGGTGTTGATTATTTACTTTATAGCTGGGTTTGGTTGCCTTGGACATGAGCTAGGACCTTAAGATTCTGCATGAAAGGAGGACTAGCAGCCGAGTTGCACGGGAGAATGTGAAAAGTGTTCATATGTAGTAAAAACCTGAGAAATCCGTCCGTTTTCGTCATTTGTTATCGAATCGACTTAAAGCCAGATCGTCACATTGGCCGCTCTTCTCTCTGAAACGGTTGTACTTATCGTCTGCAGAGCTATGTCGCGTGCTGCGGTATGCGGAGACACTAAAAGCATCACAGTAGAAATCAGATGAAGATTCTAAGTTGACGTAATAGCCACTAAGAAGTAGTACAATTCAAGTTTTAGGTATCGATTATTGACTTTTTAGCTGGCTTTGGTGCTTTGGACATGAGTAGGACCTTACGAATCTGCATGAAAGGAGGACTAGCAGCCGAGTTGCAAGGGAGAATGTGAAAAGTGTTCATATGTAGTAAAAACCTGAGAAATCCGTCCGTTTTCGTCATTTGTTATCGAATCGACTTAAAGCCAGATCGTCACATTTGCCGCTCTTCTCTCTGAAACGGTTGTTCTTATCGTCTGCAGAGCTATGTCGCGTCCTGCGGTATGCGGAGACACTAAAAGCACCACAGTAGAACACAGATGAAGATTCTAAGTTGACGTAATAGCCACTAAGGAGTAGTACAATTCAAGTTTTAGGTATTGATTATTGACTTTTTAGCTGGCTTTGGTGCCTTGGACATGAGCTAGGACCTTAAGATTCTGCATGAAAGGAGAACTAGCAGCCGAGTTGCACGGGAGAGTGTGAAAAGTGTTTATATGTAGTAAAAACCTGAGAAATCCGTCCGTTGTTGTCATTTGTTATCGAATCGACTTAAAGCCAGATCGTCACATTGGTCGCACTTCTCTCTGAAACGGTTGTACTTATCGTCTGCAAAGCTATGTCGCGTGCTGCGGTATGTGGAGACACTAAAAGCACCATAGTAGAACGCAGATGAAGCTTCTAAGTTGATGTAATAGCCAGTAGGAAGTAGTGCAATTCAAGTTTTAGGTATCGATTATTGACTTCTTAGCTGGCTTTGGTGCCTTGGAAATGAGCTAGGACCTTAAGATTCTGCATGAAAGGAGGACAAGCAGCCGAGTTGCACGGGAGAATGTGAAAAGTGTTCATATGTAGTAAAAACCTGAGAAATCCGTCCGTTTTCGTCATTTGTTATCGAATCGACTAAAAGCCAGATCGTCAAATTGGCCGCTCTTCTCTCTGGAACCGTTGTATTTATCGTCTGCAAAGCGTAGATCGTCAAATTGGCCGCTCTTCTCTCTGGAACCGTTGTATTTATCGTCTGCAAAGCTATGTCGCGTGCTGCGGTATGCGGAGACACTAAAAGCACCATAGTAGAACACAGATGAAGCTTCTAAGTTGATGTAATAGCCAGTAAGGAGTAGTACAATTCAAGTTTTAGGTATTGATTATTGACTTTTTAGCTGGCTTTGGTGCCTTCGACATGAGCTAGGACCTTAAGAATCTGCATGAAAGGAGAACTAGCAGCCGAGTTGCACGGGAGAATGTGAAAAGTGTTCATATGTAGTAAACACCTGAGAAATCCGTCCGATTTCGTCATTTGTTATCGAATCGACTTAAAGCCAGATCGTCACATTGGCCGCTCTTCTCTCTGAAACGGTTGTACTTATCGTCTGCAGAGCTATGTCGCGTGCTGCGGTATGCGGAGACACTAAAAGCACCACAGTAGAACACAGATAAAGATTCTAAGTTGATGTAATAGCAAGTAGGAAGAAGTACAATTCTATGTTTTGGTACTGATTATTGACTTTTTAGCTGGCTTTGGTGCCTTGGACATGAGCTAGGACCGTAAGATTCTGCATAAAAGGAGAACTAGCAGCCGAGTTGCACGGGAGAATGTGAAAAGTGTTCATATGTAGTAAAAACCTGAGAAATCCGTCCGTTTTCGACATTTGTTATCGAATCGACTTAAAGCCAAATCGTAACATTGGCCGCTCTTCTCTCTGAAACGGTTGTACTTATCGTCTGCAAAGCTATGTCGCGTGCTGCGGTATTTGGAGACACTAAAAGCACCATAGTAGAACACAGATGAAGCTTTTAAGTTGATGTAATAGCCAGTAGAAAGTAGTGCAATTCAAGTTTTAGGTATCGATTATTGACTTCTTAGCTGGCTTTGGTGCCTTGGAAATGAGCTAGGACCTTAAGATTCTGCATGAAAGGAGGACTAGCAGCCGAGTTGCACGGGAGAATGTGAAAAGTGTTCATATGTAGTAAAAACCTGCGAAATCCGTCCGTTTTCGTCATTTGTTATCGAATCGACTTAAAGCCAGATCGTACTTGGCCGCTCTTCTCTCTGAAACGGTTGTACTTATCGTCTGCAAAGCTATGTCGCGTGCTGCGGTATACGGAGACCCTAAAAGCACCATAGTAGAACACAGACGAAGCTTCAAAGTTGATGTAATAGCCTGTAAGAAGTAGTATAAGTCAAATTGTAGGTACTGATTATTTACTTTATAGCTGGCTTTGGTTGCCTTGGACATGAGCTAGGACCTTAAGATTCTGCATGAAAGGAGGACTAGCAGCCGAGTTGCACGGGAGAATGTGAAAAGTGTTCATATGTAGTAAAAACCTGCGAAATCCGTCCGTTTTCGTCATTTGTTATCGAATCGACTTAAAGCCAAATCGTCACATTGGCCGCTCTTCTCTCTGAAACGGTTGTACTTATCGTCTGCAAAGCTATGTCGCGTGCTGCGGTATGTGGAGACACTAAAAGCACCATAGTAGAACACAGGTGAAGCTTCTAAGTTGATGTAATAGCCAGTAGGAAGTAGTGCAATTCAAGTTTTAGGTATCGATTATTGACTTCTTAGCTGGCTTTGGTGCCTTGGAAATGAGCTAGGACCTTAAGATTCTGCATGAAAGGAGGACTAGCAGCCGAGTTGCACGGGAGAATGTGAAAAGTGTTCATATGTAGTAAAAACCTGAGAAATCCGTCCGTTTTCGTCATTTGTTATCGAATCGACTTAAAGCCAGATCGTACTTGGCCGCTATTCTCTCTGAAACGGTTGTACTTATCGTCTGCAAAGCTATGTCGCGTGCTGCGGTATGCGGAGACACTAAAAGCACCATAGTAGAACACAGATGAAGCTTCTAAGTTGATGTAATAGCCAGTAAGAAGTAGTACAATTCAAGTTATAGGTATTGATTATTGACTTTTTAGCTGGCTTTGGTGCCTTGGACATGAGCTAGGACCTTAAGATTCTGCATGAAAGGAGAACTAGCAGCCGAGTTGCACGGGAGAGTGTGAAATGTGTTTATATGTAGTAAAAACCTGAGAAATCCGTCCGTTGTTGTCATTTGTTATCGAATCGACTTAAAGCCAGATCGTCACATTGGTCGCACTTCTCTCTGAAACGGTTGTACTTATCGTCTGCAAAGCTATGTCGCGTGGTGCGGTATGTGGAGACACTAAAAGCACCATAGTAGAACGCAGATGAAGCTTCTAAGATGATGTAATTGCCAGTAAGAAGTAGTACAATTCAAGTTTTAGTTACTGATTATTGACTTTTTAGCTGGCTTTGGTGCCTTGGACATGAGCTAGGACCTTACGATTCTGCATGAAAGGAGAACAAGCAGCCGAGTTGCATGGGAGAATTTGAAAAGGGTTCATATGTAGTAAAAACCTGAGAAATCCGTCCGTTTTCGTCATTTGTTATCGAATCGACTTAAAGCCAGGTCGTCACATTGGCCGCTCTTCTCTCTGAAACGGTTGTACTTATCGTCTGCAAAGCTATGTCGCGTGCTGCGGCATGCGGAGACACAAAATGCACCATAGTAGAACACAGATGAAGCTTCTAAGGTGATGTAATAGCAAGTAAGAAGAAGTACAATTCTATGTTTTGGTACTGATTATTGACTTTTTAGCTGGCTTTGGTGCCTTGGACATGAGCTAGGACCGTAAGATTCTGCATAAAAAGAGAACTAGCAGCCGAGTTGCACGGGAGAATGTGAAAAGTGTTCATATGTAGTAAAAACCTGAGAAATCCGACCGTTTTCGACATTTGTTATCGAATCGACTTAAAGCCAGATCGTACTTGGCCGCTCTTCTCTCTGAAACGGTTGTACTTATCGTCTGCAAAGCTATGTCGCGTGCTGCGGTATGCGGAGACCCTAAAAGCACCATAGTAGAACACAGATGAAGCTTCAAAGTTGATGTAATAACCAGTAAGAAGTAGTATAAATCAAATTGTAGGTACTGATTATTTACTTTATAGCTGGGTTTGGTTGCCTTGGACATGAGCTAGGACCTTAAGATTCTGCATGAAAGGAGGACTAGCAGCCGAGTTGCACGGGAGAATGTGAAAAGTGTTCATATGTAGTAAAAACCTGAGAAATCCGTCCGTTTTCGTCATTTGTTATCGAATCGACTTAAAGCCAGATCGTCACATTGGCCGCTCTTCTCTCTGAAACGGTTGTACTTATCGTCTGCAGAGCTATGTCGCGTGCTGCGGTATGCGGAGACACTAAAAGCATCACAGTAGAAATCAGATGAAGATTCTAAGGTGACGTAATAGCCACTAAGAAGTAGTACAATTCAAGTTTTAGGTATCGATTATTGACTTTTTAGCTGGCTTTGGTGCCTTGGACATGAGAAGGACCTTAAGAATCTGCATGAAAGGAGGACTAGCAGCCGAGTTGCAAGGGAGAATGTGAAAAGTGTTCATATGTAGTAAAAACCTGAGAAATCCGTCCGTTTTCGTCATTTGTTATCGAATCGACTTAAAGCCAGATCGTCACATTTGCCGCTCTTCTCTCTGAAACGGTTGTTCTTATCGTCTGCAGAGCTATGTCGCGTGCTGCGGTATGCGGAGACACTAAAAGCACCACAGTAGAACACAGATGAAGATTCTAAGTTGACGTAACAGCCACTAAGGAGTAGTACAATTCAAGTTTTAGGTATTGATTATTGACTTTTTAGCTGGCTTTGGTGCCTTGGACATGAGCTAGGACCTTAAGATTCTGCATGAAAGGAGAACTAGCAGCCGAGTTGCACGGGAGAGTGTGAAAAGTGTTTATATGTAGTAAAAACCTGAGAAATCCGTCCGTTGTTGTCATTTGTTATCGAATCGACTTAAAGCCAGATCGTCACATTGGTCGCACTTCTCTCTGAAACGGTTGTACTTATCGTCTGCAAAGCTATGTCGCGTGCTGCGGTATGTGGAGACACTAAAAGCACCATAGTAGAACGCAGATGAAGCTTCTAAGTTGATGTAATAGCCAGTAGGAAGTAGTGCAATTCAAGTTTTAGGTATCGATTATTGACTTCTTAGCTGGCTTTGGTGCCTTGGAAATGAGCTAGGACCTTAAGATTCTGCATGAAAGGAGGACTAGCAGCCGAGTTGCACGGGAGAATGTGAAAGGTGTTCATATGTAGTAAAAACCTGCGAAATCCGTCCGTTTTCGTCATTTGTTATCGAATCGACTTAAAGCCAGATCGTACTTGGCCGCTCTTCTCTCTGAAACGGTTGTACTTATCGTCTGCAAAGCTATGTCGCGTGCTGCGGTATTTGGAGACACTAAAAGCACCATAGTAGAACACAGATGAAGCTTCTAAGTTGATGTAATAGCCAGTAAGAAGTAGTACAATACAAGTTTTAGGTACTGATTATTTACTTTATAGCTGGCTTTGGTGCCTTGGACATGAGCTAGGACCTTAAGATTCTGCATGAAAGGAGGACTAGCAGCCGAGTTGCACGGGAGAATGTGAAAAGTGTTCATATGTAGTAAAAACCTGAGAAATCCGTCCGTTTTCGTCATTTGTTCTCGAATCGACTAAAAGCCAGACCGTCAAATTGGCCCCTCTTCTCTCTGGAACCGTTGTATTTATCGTCTGCAAAGCGTAGATCGTCAAATTGGCCGCTCTTCTCTCTGGAACCGTTGTATTTATCGTCTGCAAAGCTATGTCGCGTGCTGCGGTATGCGGAGACACTAAAAGCACCATAGTAGAACACAGATGAAGCTTCTAAGTTGATGTAATAGCCAGTAAGAAGTAGTACAATTCAAGTTTAGGTATTGATTATTGACTTTTTAGCTGGCTTTGGTGCCTTGGACATGAGCTAGGACCTTAAGAATCTGCATGAAAGGAGAACTAGCAGCCGAGTTGCACGGGAGAATGTGAACACTAGATCGCGTGTTTAAACACCTGAGAAATCCGTCCGATTTCGTCATTTGTTATCGAATCGACTTAAAGCCAGATCGTCACATTGGCCGCTCTTCTCTCTGAAACGGTTGTACTTATCGTCTGCAGAGCTATGTCGCGTGCTGCGGTATGCGGAGACACTAAAAGCACCACAGTAGAACACAGATGAAGATTCTAAGTTGACGTAATAGCCACTAAGAAGTAGTACAATTCAAGTTTTAGGTATCGATTATTGACTTTTTAGCTGGCTTTGGTGCCTTGGACATGAGCTAGGACCTTAAGAATCTGCATGAAATGAGGACTAACAGCCGAGTTGCACGGGAGAATGTCAAAAGTGTTCATATGTAGTAAAAACCTGAGAAATTCGTCCGTTTTCGTCATTTGTTATCGAATCGACTTAAAGCCAGATCGTCACATTGGCCGCTCTTCTCTCTGAAACGGTTGTACTTATCGTCTGCAAAGCTATGTCGCGTGCTGCGGCATGCGGAGACACAAAATGCACCATAGTAGATCACCGATGAAGCTTCTAAGTTGATGTAATAGCAAGTAAGAAGAAGTACAATTCTATGTTTTGGTACTGATTATTGACTTTTTAGTTGGCTTTGGTGCCTTGGACATGAGCTAGGACCGTAAGATTCTGCATAAAAGGAGAACTAGCAGCCGAGTTGCACGGGAGAATGTGAAAAGTGTTCATATGTAGTAAAAACCTGAGAAATCCGTCCTTTTTCGACATTTGTTATCGAATCGACTTAAAGCCAAATCGTCACATTGGCCGCTCTTCTCTCTGAAACGGTTGTACTTATCGTCTGCAAAGCTATGTCGCGTGCTGCGGTATTTGGAGACACTAAAAGCACCATAGTAGAACACAGATGAAGCTTTTAAGTTGATGTAATAGCCAGTAGAAAGTTGTGCAATTCAAGTTTTAGGTATCGATTATTGACTTCTTAGCTGGCTTTGGTGCCTTGGAAATGAGCTAGGACCTTAAGATTCTGCATGAAAGGAGGACTAGCAGCCGAGTTGCACGGGAGAATGTGAAAAGTGTTCGTATGTAGTAAAAACCTGCGAAATCCGTCCGTTTTCGTCATTTGTTATCGAATAGACTTAAAGCCAGATCGTACTTGGCCGCTCTTCTCACTGAAACGGTTGTACTTATCGTCTGCAAAGCTATGTCGCGTGCTGCGGTATACGGAGACCCTAAAAGCACCATAGTAGAACACAGATGAAGCTTCAAAGTTGATGTAATAGCCAGTAAGAAGTAGTATAAATCAAATTGTAGGTACTGATTATTTACTTTATAGCTGGCTTTGGTTGCCTTGGACATGAGCTAGGACCTTAAGATTCTGCATGAAAGGAGGACTAGCAGCCGAGTTGCACGGGAGAATGTGAAAAGTGTTCATATGTAGTAAAAACCTGAGAAATCCGTCCGTTTTCGTCATTTGTTATCGAATCGACTTAAAGTGAGATCGTCACATTGGCCGCTCTTCACTCTGGAACCATTGTACTTATCTTCTGCAAAGCTATGTCGCGTGCTGCGGTATGTGGAGACACTAAAAGCACCATAGTAGAACACAGATGAAGCTTCTAAGTTGATGTAATAGCCAGTAAGAAGTAGTACAATTCAAGTTTTAGGTATTGATTATTGACATTTTAGCTTACTTTGGTTCCTTGGACATGAGCTAGGACCTTAACATTCTGCATGAAAGGAGAACTAGCAGCCGAGTTGCACGGGAGAATGTGAAAAGTGTTCATATGTAGTAAAAACCTGAGAAATCCGTCCGTTTTCGACATTTGTTATTGAATCGACTTAAAGCCAAATTGTCAAATTGGCCGCTCTTATCTCTGGAACGGTTGTACTTATCGTCTGCAAAGCTATGTCGCGTGCTGCGGTATGTGGAGACACTAAAAGCACCATAGTAGAACACAGATTTAGCTTCTAAGTTGATGTATAAACCAGTAAGAAGTAGTACAATTCAAGTTTTAGGTATCGATTATTGACTTTTTAGATGGCTTTGGTGCCTTGGACATGAGCTAGGACCTTAAGATTCTGCATGAAAGGAGGACTAGCAGCCGAGTTGCACGGGAGAATGTGGAATGTATTCATATGTAGTAAAAACCTAGATATTCGCCCGTTATCGTCATTTGTTATCGAATCGACTTAAAGCCAGATCGTCACATTGGCCGCACTTCTCTCTGAAATGGCTGTACTTATAATCTGCAAAGCTATGACGTGTGCTGCGGTATGCGGAGACACTAAAGCCACCATAGTAAAGCACAGATGAAGCATCTAATTTAATGTAATAGAAAGTACGAAGTAGTACAATTCAAGTTTTAGGTATCGAGTATGGACTTTTTAGCTGGCTTTGGTGCCTTGGACATGAGCTAGGACCTTAAGAATCTGCATGAAAGGAGGACTAGCAGCCGAGTTGCACGGGAGAAAGTGAAAAGTGTTCATATGTAGTAAAAACCTGAGAAATTCGTCCGTTTTCGTCATTTGTTATCGAATCGACTTAAAACCAGATCGTCACATTGGTCGCTCTTTTCTCTGAAACGATTGTACTAATCGTCTGCAAAGCTATGTCGCGTGCTGCGGTATGCGGAGACACTAAAAGCACCATAGTAGAACATAGATGAAGGTTCTAAGTTTATGTAATAGCCAGTAAGAAGTAGTCCAATTCAAGTTTTAGGTATCCATTATTGACTTTTTAGCTGGCTTTGGTGCCTTGGACATGAGCTAGGACCTTAAGATTCTGCATGAAAGGAGAACTAGCAGCCGAGTTGCACGGGAGAATGTGAAAAGTGCTCATATGTAGTAAAATCCTGAGAAATCCGTCCGTTTTCGTCATTTGTTATCGAATCGACTTAAAGCCTGATCGTCACATTGGCCGCTCTTCTCTCTGGAACGGTTGTACTTATCGTCTGCAAAGCTATGTCGCGTGCTGCGGTATGCTGAGACACTAAATGCACCATAGTAGAACACAGATGAAGCTTCTAAGTGGATGTAATAGCCAGTAAGAAGTAGTACAATTCAAGTTTTAGGTAGTGATTATTGACTTTTTAGCTGGCTTTGGTGCCTTGGACATGAGCTAGGACCTTAAGATTCTGCATGAAAGGAGGACTAGCAGCCGAGTTGCACGGGACAATGTGAAAAGTGCTCATATGTAGTAAATACCTGAGAAATCCGTCCGTTTTCGTCATTTGTTATCGAATCGACTTAAAGAAAGATCGTCACATTGGCCGCTCTTCTCTCTGAAACGGTTGTACTTATCGTCTGCAAAGCTATGTCGCGTGCTGCGGTATGCGGAGACACAAAAAGCACCATAGTAGAACACAGATGAAGCTTCTAAGTTGATGTAATAGCAAGTAAGAAGAAGTACAATTCTATGTTTTGGTACTGATTATTGACTTTTTAGCTGGCTTTGGTGCCTTGGACATGAGCTAGGACCTTAAGATTCTGCATGAAACGAGGACTAACAGCAGGGTTGCATGGGACAATGTGAAAACTGTTCATATGTAGTAAAAACCTAAGATATCCGTCCGTTTTCGTCATTTGTTATCGAATCGACTTAAAGCCAGATCGACACATTGGCCGCTCTTCTCTCTGAAACGGTTGTACTTATCGTCTGCAAAGCTATGCCGCGTGCTGCGGTATTTGGAGACACTAAAAGCACCATAGTAGAACACAGATGAAGCTTCTAAGTTCATGTAATAGCCAGTAGGAAGTAGTGCAATTCAAGTTTTAGGTATCGATTATTGACTTCTTAGCTGGCTTTGGTGCCTTGGAAATGAGCTAGGACCTTAAGATTCTGCATGAAAGGAGGACTAGCAGCCGAGGTGCACGGGAGAATGTGAAAAGTGTTCATATGTAGTAAAAACCTGCGAAATCCGTCCGTTTTCGTCATTTGTTATCGAATCGACTTAAAGCCAGATCGTACTTGGCCGCTCTTCTCTCTGAAACGGTTGTACTTATCGTCTGCAAAGCTATGTCGCGTGCTGCGGTATGCGGAGACCCTAAAAGCACCATAGTAGAACACAGATGAAGCTTCAAAGTTGATGTAATAGCCAGTAAGAAGTAGTATAAATCAAATTGTAGGTACTGATTATTTACTTTATAGCTGGGTTTGGTTGCCTTGGACATGAGCTAGGACCTTAAGATTCTGCATGAAAGGAGGACTAGCAGCCGAGTTGCACGGGAGAATGTGAAAAGTGTTCATATGTAGTAAAAACCTGAGAAATCCGTCCGTTTTCGTCATTTGTTATCGAATCGACTTAAAGCCAGATCGTCACATTGGCCGCTCTTCTCTCTGAAACGGTTGTACTTATCGTCTGCAGAGCTATGTCGCGTGCTGCGGTATGCGGAGACACTAAAAGGATCACAGTAGAACACAGATGAAGATTCTAAGTTGACGTAATAGCCACTAAGAAGTAGTACAATTCAAGTTTTAGGTATCGATTATTGACTTTTTAGCTAGCTTTGGTGCCTTGGACATGAGTAGGACCTTAAGAATCTGCATGAAAGGAGGACTAGCAGCCGAGTTGCAAGGGAGAATGTGAAAAGTGTTCATATGTAGTAAAAACCTGAGAAATCCGTCCGTTTTCGTCATTTGTTATCGAATCGACTTAAAGCCAGATCGTCACATTTGCCGCTCTTCTCTCTGAAACGGTTGTTCTTATCGTCTGCAAAGCTATGTCACGTGCTGCGGTATGCGGAGACCCTAAAAGCACCATAGTAGAACACAGATGAAGCTTCTAAGTTGATGTAATAGCCAGTAAGAAGTAGTACAATTCAAGTTTTAGGTATTGATTATTGACTTTTTAGCTGGCTTTGGTGCCTTGGACATGAGCTAGGACCTTAAGATTCTGCATGAAAGGAGAACTAGCAGCCGAGTTGCACGGGAGAGTGTGAAAAGTGTTTATATGTAGTAAAAACCTGAGAAATCCGTCCGCTGTTGTCATTTGTTATCGAATCGACTTAAAGCCAGATCGTCACATTGGCCGCTCTTCTCTCTGAAACGGTTGTACGTATCGTCTGCAAAGCTATGTCGCGTGCTGCGGTATGTGGAGACACTAAAAGCACCATAGTAGAACACAGATGAAGCTTCTAAGTTGATGTAATAGCCAGTAGGAAGTAGTGCAATTCAAGTTTTAGGTATCGATTATTGACTTCTTAGCTGGCTTTGGTGCCTTGGAAATGAGCTAGGACCTTAAGATTCTGCATGAAAGGAGGACTAGCAGCCGAGTTGCACGGGAGAATGTGAAAAGTGTTCATATGTAGTAAAAACCTGAGAAATCCGTCCGTTTTCGTCATTTGTTATCGAATCGACTTAAAGCCAGATCGTACTTGGCCGCTCTTCTCTCTGAAACGGTTGTACTTATCGTCTGCAAAGCTATGTCGCGTGCTGCGGTATGTGGAGACACTAAAAGCACCATAGTAGAACACAGATGAAGCTTCTAAGTTGATGTAATAGCCAGTAAGAAGTAGTACAATACAAGTTTTAGGTACTGATTATTTACTTTATAGCTGGCTTTGGTGCCTTGGACATGAGCTAGGACCTTAAGATTCTGCATGAAAGGAGGACTAGCAGCCGAGTTGCACGGGAGAATGTGAAAAGTGTTCATATGTAGTAAAAACCTAAGAAATCCGTCCGTTTTCGTCATTTGTTATCGAATCGACTAAAAGCCAGATCGTCAAATTGGCCGCTCTTCTCTCTGAAACCGATGTATTTATCGTCTGCAAAGCGTAGATCGTCAAATTGGCCGCTCTTCTCTCTGGAACCGTTGTATTTATCGTCTGCAAAGCTATGTCGCGTGCTGCGGTATGCGGAGACACTAAAAGCACCATAGTAGAACACAGATGAAGCTTCTAAGTTGATGTAATAGCCAGTAAGAAGAAGTACAATTCTATGTTTTGGTACTGATTATTGACTTTTTAGCTGGCTTTGGTGCCTTGGACATGAGCTAGGACCGTAAGATTCTGCATAAAAGGAGAACTAGCAGCCGAGTTGCACGGGAGAATGTGAAAAGTGTTCATATGTAGTAAAAACCTGAGAAATCCGTCCGTTTTCGACATTTGTTATCGAATCGACTTAAAGCCAAATCGTCACATTGGCCGCTCTTCTCTCTGAAACGGTTGTACTTATCGTCTGCAAAGCTATGTCGCGTGCTGCGGTATTTGGAGACACTAAAAGCACCATAGTAGAACACAGATGAAGCTTTTAAGTTGATGTAATAGCCAGTAGAAAGTAGTGCAATTCAAGTTTTAGGTATCGATTATTGATTTCTTAGCTGGCTTTGGTGCCTTGGAAATGAGCTAGGACCTTAAGATTCTGCATGAAAGGAGGACTAGCAGCCGAGTTGCACGGGAGAATGTGAAAAGTGTTCATATGTAGTAAAAACCTGCGATATCCGTCCGTTTTCGTCATTTGTTATCGAATCGACTTAAAGCCAGATCGTACTTGGCCGCTCTTCTCTCTGAAACGGTTGTACTTATCGTCTGCAAAGCTATGTCGCGTGCTGCGGTATACGGAGACCCTAAAAGCACCATAGTAGAACACAGATGAAGCTTCAAAGTTGATGTAATAGCCAGTAAGAAGTAGTATAAATCGAATTGTAGGTACTGATTATTTACTTTTTAGCTGGCTTTGGTTGCCTTGGACATGAGCTAGGACCTTAAGATTCTGCATGAAAGGAGGACTAGCAGCCGAGTTGCACGGGAGAATGTGAAAAGTGTTCATATGTAGTAAAAACCTGAGAAATCCGTCCGTTTTCGTCATTTGTTATCGAATCGACTTAAAGCCAGATCGTCACATTTCCCGCTCTTCTCTCTGGAAAAATTGTACTTATCGTCTGCAAAGCTATGTCGCGTGCTGCGGTATGTGGAGACACAAAATGCACCATAGTAGAACACAGATGAAGCTTCTAAGTTGATGTAATAGCCAGTAAGAAGTAGTACAATTCAAGTTTTAGGTATTGATTATTGACATTTTAGCTTACTTTGGTTCCTTGGACATGAGCTAGGACCTTAACATTCTGCATGAAAGGAGAACTAGCAGCCGAGTTGCACGGGAGAATGTGAAAAGTGTTCATATGTAGTAAAAACCTGAGAAATCCGTCCGTTTTCGACATTTGTTATTGAATCGACTTAAAGCCAAATTGTCAAATTGGCCGCTCTTATCTCTGGAACGGTTGTACTTATCGTCTGCAAAGCTATGTCGCGTGCTGCGGTATGTGGAGACACTAAAAGCACCATAGTAGAACACAGATTTAGCTTCTAAGTTGATGTATAAACCAGTAAGATGTAGTACAATTCAAGTTTTAGGTATCGATTATTGACTTTTTAGATGGCTTTGGTGCCTTGGACATGAGCTAGGACCTTAAGATTCTGCATGAAAGGAGGACTAGCAGCCGAGTTGCACGGGAGAATGTGGAATGTATTCATATGTAGTAAAAACCTAGATATTCGCCCGTTATCGTCATTTGTTATCGAATCGACTTAAAGCCAGATCGTCACATTGGCCGCACTTCTCTCTGAAATGGCTGTACTTATCGTCTGCAAAGCTATGACGTGTGCTGCGGTATGCGGAGACACTAAAGCCACCATAGTGAAACACAGATGAAGCATCTAATTTAATGTAATAGAAAGTACGAAGTAGTACAATTCAAGTTTTAGGTATCGAGTATGGACTTTTTAGCTGGCTTTGGTGCCTTGGACATGAGCTAGGACCTTAAGAATCTGCATGAAAGGAGGACTAGCAGCCGAGTTGCACGGGAGAAAGTGAAAAGTGTTCATATGTAGTAAAAACCTGAGAAATTCGTCCGTTTTCGTCATTTGTTATCGAATCGACTTAAAACCAGATCGTCACATTGGTCGCTCTTTTCTCTGAAACGATTGTACTAATCGTCTGCAAAGCTATGTCGCGTGCTGCGGTATGCGGAGACACTAAAAGCACCATAGTAGAACATAGATGAAGGTTCTAAGTTGATGTAATAGCCAGTAAGAAGTAGTCCAATTCAAGTTTTAGGTATCCATTATTAACTTTTTAGCTGGCTTTGGTGCCTTGGACATGAGCTAGGACCTTAAGATTCTGCATGAAAGGAGAACTAGCAGCCGAGTTGCACGGGAGAATGTGAAAAGTGTTCATATGTAGTAAAATCCTGAGAAATCCGTCCGTTTTCGTCATTTGTTATCGAATCGACTTAAAGCCTGATCGTCACATTGGCCGCTCTTCTCTCTGGAACGGTTGTACTTATCGTCTGCAAAGCTATGTCGCGTGCTGCGGTATGCTGAGACACTAAATGCACCATAGTAGAACACAGATGAAGCTTCTAAGTTGATGTAATAGCCAGTAAGAAGTAGTACAATTCAAGTTTTAGGTAGTGATTATTGAATTTTTAGCTGGCTTTGGTGCCTTGGACATGAGCTAGGACCTTAAGATTCTGCATGAAAGGAGGACTAGCAGCCGAGTTGCACGGGACAATGTGAAAAGTGCTCATATGTAGTAAATACCTGAGAAATCCGTCCGTTTTCGTCATTTGTTATCGAATCGACTTAAAGCCAGATCGTCACATTGGCCGCTCTTCTCTCTGAAACGGTTGTACTTATCGTCTGCAAAGCTATGTCGCGTGCTGCGGTATGCGGAGACACAAAAACCACCATAGTAGAACACAGATGAAGCTTCTAAGTTGATGTAATAGCAAGTAAGAAGAAGTACAATTCTATGTTTTGGTACTGATTATTGACTTTTTAGCTGGCTTTGGTGCCTTGGACATGAGCTAGGACCATAAGATTCTGCATGAAACGAGGACTAGCAGCAGGGTTGCATGGGACAATGTGAAAAGTGTTCATATGTAGTAAAAACCTAAGATATCCGTCCGTTTTCATCATTTGTTATCGAATCGACTTAAAGCCAGATCGTCACATTGGCCGCTCTTCTCTCTGAAACGGTTGTACTTATCGTCTGCAAAGCTGTGTCGCGTGCTGCGGTATGCGGAGACGTTAAAAGGACCATAGTAGAACACAGATGAAGTCTCTAAGATGAAGTAATTGCCAGTAAGAAGTAGTACAATTCAAGTTTTAGGTATCGATTATTGACTTTTTAGCTGGCTTTGGTGCCTTGGACATGAGCTAGGACCTTAAGATTCTGCATGAAAGGAGGACTAGCAGCCGAGCTGCACGGGAGAGTGTGAAAAGTGTTCACATGTAGTAAAAACCTGAGAAATCCGTCCGTTTTCGTCATTTGTTATCGAATCGACTTAAAGCCAGATCGTCACATTTGCCGCTCTTTTCTCTGAAACGATTGTACTTATCGTCTGCAAAGCTATGTCGCGTGCTGCGGCATGCGTAGACACAAAAAGCTACATAGTAGAACACAGATGAAGCTTCTAAGTTGATGTAATAGCAAGTAAGAAGAAGTGCAATTCTATGTTTTGGTACTGATTATTGACTTTTTAGCTGGCTTTGGTGCCATGGACATGAGCTAGGACCGTAAGATTCTGCATAAAAGGAGGACTAGCAGCCGAGTTGCACGGGAGAGTGTGAAAAGTGTTTATATGTAGTAAAAACCTGTATAATCCGTCCGTTTTCGTCATTTGTTATCGAATCGACTTAAAGCCAGATCGTCACATTGGCCGCTCTTCTCTCTGAAACGGTTGTACTTATCGTCTGCAAAGCTATGTCGCGTGCTGCGGTATGTGGAGACACTAAAAGCACCATAGTAGAACACAGATGAAGCTTCTAAGTTGATGTAATAGCCAGTAAGAAGTAGTACAATTCAAGTTTTAGGTATTGATTATTGACATTTTAGCTGGCTTTGGTTCCTTGGACATGAGCTAGGACCTTAAGATTCTGCATGAAAGGAGAACTAGCAGTCGAGTTGCACGGGAGATAGTGAAAAGTGTTCATATGTAGTAAAAATCTGAGAAATCCGTCCGTTTTCGACATTTGTTATCGAATCGACTTAAAGCCAAATCGTCACATTGGCCGCACTTCTCTCTGAAACGGTTGTACTTATCGTCTGCAAAGCTATGTCGCGTGCTGCGGCATGCGGAGACCCTAAAAGCACCATAGTAGAACACAGATGAAGCTTCTAAGTTGATGTAATAGCCAGTAGGAAGTAGTGAAATTCAAGTTTTAGGTATCGATTATTGACTTCTTAGCTGGCTTTGGTGCCTTGGAAATGAGCTAGGACCTTAAGATTCTGCATGAAAGGAGGACTAGCAGCCGAGTTGCACGGGAGAATGTGAAAAGTGTTCATATGTAGTAAAAACCTGCGAAATCTGTCCGTTTTCGTCATTTGTTATCGAATCGACTTAAAGCCAGATCGTACTTGGCCGCTCTTCTCTCTGAAACGGTTGTACTTATCGTCTGCAAAGCTATGTCGCGTGCTGCGGCATGCGGAGACCCTAAAAGCACCATAGTAGAACACAGATGAAGCTTCTAAGTTGATGTAATAGCCAGTAAGAAGTAGTATAAATCAAATTTTAGGTACTGATTATTTACTTTATGGCTGGCTTTGGTGCCTTGGACATGAGCTAGGACCTTAAGATTCTGCATGAAAGGAGGACTAGCAGCCGAGTTGCACGGGAGAATGTGAAAAGTGTTCATATGTAGTAAATACCTGAGGAATCCGTCCGATTTCGTCATTTGTTATCGAATCGACTTAAAGCCAGATCGTCACATTGGCCGCTCTTCTCTCTGTAACGGTTGTACTTATCGTCTGCAGAGCTATGTCGCGTGCTGCGGTATGCGGAGACACTAAAAGCACCACAGTAGAACACAGATGAAGATTCTAAGTTGACGTAATAGCCACTAAGAAGTAGTACAATTCAAGTTTTAGGTATCGATTATTGACTTTTTAGCTGGCTTTGGTGCCTTGGACATGAGCTAGGACCTTAAGATTCTGCATGAAAGGAGAACTAGCAGCCGAGTTGCACGGGAGAGTGTGAAAAGTGTTTATATGTAGTAAAAACCTGAGAAATCCGTCCGTTGTTGTCATTTGTTATCGAATCGAGTTAAAGCCAGATCGTCACATTGGCCGCTCTTCTCTCTGAAACGGTTGTACGTATCGTCTGCAAAGCTATGTCGCGTGCTGCGGTATGCGGAGACACTAAAAGCACCATAGTAGAACACAGATGAAGCTTCTAAGTTGATGTAATAGCCAGTAAGAAGTAGTACAATTCAAGTTTTAGGTATTGATTATTGACATTTTAGCTTACTTTGGTTCCTTGGACATGAGCTAGGACCTTAACATTCTGCATGAAAGGAGAACTAGCAGCCGAGTTGCACGGGAGAATGTGAAAAGTGTTCATATGTAGTAAAAACCTGAGAAATCCGTCCGTTTTCGTCATTTGTTATCGAATCGACTTAAAGCCAGATCGTCACATTTGCCGCTCTTCACTCAGAAACGGTTGTACTTATCGTCTGCAAAGCTATGTCGCGTGCTGCGGTATGCGGAGACACTAAAAGCACCATAGTAGAACACAGATGAAGCTTCTAAGTTGATGTAATAGCAAGTAAGAAGAAGTGCAATTCTATGTTTTGGTACTGATTATTGACTTTTTAGCTGGCTTTGGTGCCTTGGACATGAGCTAGGACCGTAAGATTCTGCATAAAAGGAGGACTAGCAGCCGAGTTGCACGGGAGAGTGTGAAAAGTGTTTATATGTAGTAAAAACCTGTATAATCCGTCCGTTTTCGTCATTTGTTATCGAATCGACTTAAAACCAGATCGTCACATTGGTCGCTCTTTTCTCTGAAACGATTGTACTTATCGTCTGCAAAGCTATGTCGCGTGCTGCGGTATGCGGAGACACTAAAAGCACCATAGTAGAACATAGATGAAGGTTCTAAGTTGATGTAATAGCCAGTAAGAAGTAGTCCAATTCAAGTTTTAGGTATCCATTATTGACTTTTTAGCTGGCTTTGGTGCCTTGGACATGAGCTAGGACCTTAAGATTCTGCATGAAAGGAGAAATAGCAGCCGAGTTGCACGGGAGAATGTGAAAAGTGTTCATATGTAGTAAAATCCTGAGAAATCCGTCCGTTTTCGTCATTTGTTATCGAATCGACTTAAAGCCTGATCGTCACATTGGCCGCTCTTCTCTCTGGAACGGTTGTGCTTATCGTCTGCAAAGCTATGTCGCGTGCTGCGGTATGCGGAGACACTAAATGCACCATAGTAGAACACAGATGAAGCTTCTAAGTTGATGTAATAGCCAGTAAGTAGTAGTACAATTCAAGTTTTAGGTAGTGATTATTGACTTTTTAGCTGGCTTTAGTGCCTTGGACATGAGCTAGGACCTTAAGATTCTGCATGAAAGGAGGACTAGCAGCCGAGTTGCACGGGAGAGTGTGAAAAGTGTTCACATGGAGTAAAAACCTGAGAAATCCGTCCGTTTTCGTCATTTGTTATCGAATCGACTTAAAGCCAGATCGTCACATTTGCCGCTCATCTCTCTGAAACGGTTGTACTTATCGTCTGCAAAGCTATGTCGCGTGCTGCGGTATTTGGAGACACTAAAAGCACCATAGTAGAACACAGATGAAGCTTCTAAGTTGATGTAATAGCCAGTAAGAAGTAGTACAATTCAAGTTTTAGGTATCGATTATTGGCTTTTTAGCTGGCTTTGGCGCCTTGGACATGAGCTAGGACCTTAAGATTCTGCATGAAAGGAGGACTAGCAGCCGCGTTGCACGGGAGAATGTGAAAAGTGTTCATATGTAGTAAAAACCTTAGAAATCCATCCGTTTTCGTCATTTGTTATCGAATCGACTTAAAGCCAGATCGCCAACTTGGCCGCTCTTCTCTCTGAAATGGCTGTACTTATCGTCTGCAAAGCTATGACGTGTGCTGCGGTATGCGGAGACACTAAAACCACCATAGTAAAACACAGATGAAGCATCTAATTTAATGTAATAGACAGTAAGAAGTAGTACAATTCAAGTTTTAGGTATCGATTATGGACTTTTTAGCTGGCTTTGGTTCCTTGGGCATGAGCTAGGACCTTAAGAATCTGCATGAAAGGAGGACTAGCAGCCGAGTTGCACGGGAGAATGTGAAAAGTGTTCATATGTAGTAAAAACCTGAGAAATCCGTCCGTTTTCGTAATTTGTTATCGAATCGACTTAAAGCCAGATCGTCACATTGGCCCCTCTTCTCTCTGAAACGGTTGTAGTTATCGTCTGCAAAGCTATGTCGCGTGCTGCGGTATGCGGAGTCACTAAAAGCACCATAGTAGAACACAGATGAAGCTCCTAAGTTGATGTGATAGCCAGTGAGAAGTAGTACAATTCAAGTTTTAGGTATCGATTATTGACTTTTTAGCTGGCTTTGGTGCCTTGGACATGAGCTAGGACCGTAAGATTCTGCATAAAAGGAGAACTAGCAGCCGAGTTGCACGGGAGAATGTGAAAAGTGTTCATATGTAGTAAAAACCTGAGAAATCCGTCCGTTTTCGACATTTGTTATCGAATCGACTTAAAGCCAAATCGTCACATTGGCCGCTCTTCTCTCTGAAACGGTTGTACTTATCGTCTGCAAAGCTATGTCGCGTGCTGCGGTATTTGGAGACACTAAAAGCACCATAGTAGAACACAGATGAAGCTTTTAAGTTGATGTAATAGCCAGTAGAAAGTAGTGCAATTCAAGTTTTAGGTATCGATTATTGATTTCTTAGCTGGCTTTGGTGCCTTGGAAATGAGCTAGGACCTTAAGATTCTGCATGATAGGAGGACTAGCAGCCGAGTTGCACGGGAGAATGTGAAAAGTGTTCATATGTAGTAAAAACCTGCGATATCCGTCCGTTTTCGTCATTTGTTATCGAATCGACTTAAAGCCAGATCGTACTTGGCCGCTCTTCTCTCTGAAACGGTTGTACTTATCGTCTGCAAAGCTATGTCGCGTGCTGCGGTATACGGAGACCCTAAAAGCACCATAGTAGAACACAGATGAAGCTTCAAAGTTGATGTAATAGCCAGTAAGAAGTAGTATAAATCGAATTGTAGGTACTGATTATTTACTTTTTAGCTGGCTTTGGTTGCCTTGGACATGAGCTAGGACCTTAAGATTCTGCATGAAAGGAGGACTAGCAGCCGAGTTGCACGGGAGAATGTGAAAAGTGTTCATATGTAGTAAAAACCTGAGAAATCCGTCCGTTTTCGTCATTTGTTATCGAATCGACTTAAAGCCAGATCGTCACATTTCCCGCTCTTCTCTCTGGAACCATTGTACTTATCGTCTGCAAAGCTATGTCGCGTGCTGCGGTATGTGGAGACACAAAATGCACCATAGTAGAACACAGATGAAGCTTCTAAGTTGATGTAATAGCCAGTAAGAAGTAGTACAATTCAAGTTTTAGGTATTGATTATTGACATTTTAGCTTACTTTGGTTCCTTGGACATGAGCTAGGACCTTAACATTCTGCATGAAAGGAGAACTAGCAGCCGAGTTGCACGGGAGAATGTGGAATGTATTCATATGTAGTAAAAACCTAGATATTCGCCCGTTATCGTCATTTGTTATCGAATCGACTTAAAGCCAGATCGTCACATTGGCCGCACTTCTCTCTGAAATGGCTGTACTTATCGTCTGCAAAGCTATGACGTGTGCTGCGGTATGCGGAGACACTAAAGCCACCATAGTGAAACACAGATGAAGCATCTAATTTAATGTAATAGAAAGTACGAAGTAGTACAATTCAAGTTTTAGGTATCGAGTATGGACTTTTTAGCTGGCTTTGGTGCCTTGGACATGAGCTAGGACCTTAAGAATCTGCATGAAAGGAGGACTAGCAGCCGAGTTGCACGGGAGAAAGTGAAAAGTGTTCGTATGTAGTAAAAACCTGAGAAATTCGTCCGTTTTCGTCATTTGTTATCGAATCGACTTAAAACCAGATCGTCACATTGGTCGCTCTTTTCTCTGAAACGATTGTACTAATCGTCTGCAAAGCTATGTCGCGTGCTGCGGTATGCGGAGACACTAAAAGCACCATAGTAGAACATAGATGAAGGTTCTAAGTTGATGTAATAGCCAGTAAGAAGTAGTCCAATTCAAGTTTTAGGTATCCATTATTGACTTTTTAGCTGGCTTTGGTGCCTTGGACATGAGCTAGGACCTTAAGATTCTGCATGAAAGGAGAACTAGCAGCCGAGTTGCACGGGAGAATGTGAAAAGTGTTCATATGTAGTAAAATCCTGAGAAATCCGTCCGTTTTCGTCATTTGTTATCGAATCGACTTAAAGCCTGATCGTCACATTGGCCGCTCTTCTCTCTGGAACGGTTGTACTTATCGTCTGCAAAGCTATGTCGCGTGCTGCGGTATGCTGAGACACTAAATGCACCATAGTAGAACACAGATGAAGCTTCTAAGTTGATGTAATAGCCAGTAAGAAGTAGTACAATTCAAGTTTTAGGTAGTGATTATTGAATTTTTAGCTGGCTTTGGTGCCTTGGACATGAGCTAGGACCTTAAGATTCTGCATGAAAGGAGGACTAGCAGCCGAGTTGCACGGGACAATGTGAAAAGTGCTCATATGTAGTAAATACCTGAGAAATCCGGCCGTTTTCGTCATTTGTTATCGAATCGACTTAAAGCCAGATCGTCACATTGGCCGCTCTTCTCTCTGAAACGGTTGTACTTATCGTCTGCAAAGCTATGTCGCGTAATGCGGTATGCGGAGACACAAAAACCACCATAGTAGAACACAGATGAAGCTTCTAAGTTGATGTAATAGCAAGTAAGAAGAAGTACAATTCTATGTTTTGGTACTGATTATTGACTTTTTAGCTGGCTTTGGTGCCTTGGACATGAGGTAGGACCATAAGATTCTGCATGAAACGAGGACTAGCAGCAGGGTTGCATGGGACAATGTGAAAAGTGTTCATATGTAGTAAAAACCTAAGATATCCGTCCGTTTTCATCATTTGTTATCGAATCGACTTAAAGCCAGATCGTCACATTGGCCGCTCTTCTCTCTGAAACGGTTGTACTTATCGTCTGCAAAGCTGTGTCGCGTGCTGCGGTATGCGGAGACACTAAAAGGACCATAGTAGAACACAGATGAAGTCTCTAAGATGAAGTAATTGCCAGTAAGAAGTAGTACAATTCAAGTTTTAGGTATCGATTATTGACTTTTTAGCTGGCTTTGGTGCCTTGGACATGAGCTAGGACCTTAAGATTCTGCATGAAAGGAGGACTAGCAGCCGAGCTGCACGGGAGAGTGTGAAAAGTGTTCACATGTAGTAAAAACCTGAGAAATCCGTCCGTTTTCGTCATTTGTTATCGAATCGACTTAAAGCCAGATCGTCACATTTGCCGCTCTTTTCTCTGAAACGATTGTACTTATCGTCTGCAAAGCTATGTCGCGTGCTGCGGTATGCGGAGACACTAAAAGCACCATAGTAGAACACAGACGAAGGTTCTAAGTTGATGTAATAGCCAGTAAGAAGTAGTCCAATTCAAGTTTTAGGTATCGATTATTGACTTTTTAGCTGGCTTTGGTGCCTTGGACATGAGCTAGGATCTTAAGATTCTGCATGAAAGGAGGACTAGCAGCCGAGTTGCACGGGAGAATGTGAAAATTGTTCATATGTGGTAAAAACCTGAGAAATCCGTCCGTTTTCGTCATTTGTTATCGAATGGACTTAAAGCCAAATCGTCACATTGGCCGCTCTTCTCTCTGGAACGGTTGTACTTATCGTCTACAAAGCTATGTCGCGTGCTGCGGTATGCGGAGACACTAAATGCACCATAGTAGAACACAGATGAAGCTTCTAAGTTGATGTAATTGCCAGTAAGAAGTAGTACAATTCAAGTTTTAGGTATCGATTATTGACTTTTTAGATGGCTTTGGTGCCTTGGACATGGGCTAGGACCTTAAGATTCTGCATGAAAGGAGGACTAGCAGCCGAGTTGCACGGGAGAGTGTGAAAAGTGTTCACATGGAGTAAAAACCTGAGAAATCCGTCCGTTTTCGTCATTTGTTATCGAATCGACTTAAAGCCAGATCGTCACATTGGCCGCTCTTCTCTCTGAAACGGTTGTACTTATCGTCTGCAGTGCTATGTCGCGTGCTGCGGCATGCGTAGACACAAAAAGCTACATAGTAGAACACAGATGAAGCTTCTAAGTTGATGTAATAGCAAGTAAGAAGAAGTGCAATTCTATGTTTTGGTACTGATTATTGACTTTTTAGCTGGCTTTGGTGCCATGGACATGAGCTAGGACCGTAAGATTCTGCATAAAAGGAGGACTAGCAGCCGAGTTGCACGGGAGAGTGTGAAAAGTGTTTATATGTAGTAAAAACCTGTATAATCCGTCCGTTTTCGTCATTTGTTATCGAATCGACTTAAAGCCAGATCGTCACATTGGCCGCTCTTCTCTCTGAAACGGTTGTACTTATCGTCTGCAAAGCTATGTCGCGTGCTGCGGTATGTGGAGACACTAAAAGCACCATAGTAGAACACAGATGAAGCTTCTAAGTTGATGTAATAGCCAGTAAGAAGTAGTACAATTCAAGTTTTAGGTATTGATTATTGACATTTTAGCTGGCTTTGGTTCCTTGGACATGAGCTAGGACCTTAAGATTCTGCATGAAAGGAGAACTAGCAGTCGAGTTGCACGGGAGAATGTGAAAAGTGTTCATATGTAGTAAAAATCTGAGAAATCCGTCCGTTTTCGACATTTGTTATCGAATCGACTTAAAGCCAAATCGTCACATTGGCCGCACTTCTCTCTGAAACGGTTGTACTTATCGTCTGCAAAGCTATGTCGCGTGCTGCGGTATTTGGAGACACTAAAAGCACCATAGTAGAACACAGATGAAGCTTCTAAGTTGATGTAATAGCCAGTAGGAAGTAGTGAAATTCAAGTTTTAGGTATCGATTATTGACTTCTTAGCTGGCTTTGGTGCCTTGGAAATGAGCTAGGACCTTAAGATTCTGCATGAAAGGAGGACTAGCAGCCGAGTTGCACGGGAGAATGTGAAAAGTGTTCATATGTAGTAAAAACCTGCGAAATCCGTCCGTTTTCGTCATTTGTTATCGAATCGACTTAAAGCCAGATCGTACTTGGCCGCTCTTCTCTCTGAAACGGTTGTACTTATCGTCTGCAAAGCTATGTCGCGTGCTGCGGCATGCGGAGACCCTAAAAGCACCATAGTAGAACACAGATGAAGCTTCTAAGTTGATGTAATAGCCAGTAAGAAGTAGTATAAATCAAATTTTAGGTACTGATTATTTACTTTATGGCTGGCTTTGGTGCCTTGGACATGAGCTAGGACCTTAAGATTCTGCATGAAAGGAGGACTAGCAGCCGAGTTGCACGGGAGAATGTGAAAAGTGTTCATATGTAGTAAACACCTGAGGAATCCGTCCGATTTCGTCATTTGTTATCGAATCGACTTAAAGCCAGATCGTCACATTGGCCGCTCTTCTCTCTGTAACGGTTGTACTTATCGTCTGCAGAGCTATGTCGCGTGCTGCGGTATGCGGAGACACTAAAAGCACCACAGTAGAACACAGATGAAGATTCTAAGTTGACGTAATAGCCACTAAGAAGTAGTACAATTCAAGTTTTAGGTATCGATTATTGACTTTTTAGCTGGCTTTGGTGCCTTGGACATGAGCTAGGACCTTAAGATTCTGCATGAAAGGAGAACTAGCAGCCGAGTTGCACGGGAGAGTGTGAAAAGTGTTTATATGTAGTAAAAACCTGAGAAATCCGTCCGTTGTTGTCATTTGTTATCGAATCGAGTTAAAGCGAGATCGTCACATTGGCCGCTCTTCTCTCTGAAACGGTTGTACGTATCGTCTGCAAAGCTATGTCGCGTGCTGCGGTATGTGGAGACACTAAAAGCACCATAGTAGAACACAGATGAAGCTTCTAAGTTGATGTAATAGCCAGTAAGAAGTAGTACAATTCAAGTTTTAGGTATTGATTATTGACATTTTAGCTTACTTTGGTTCCTTGGACATGAGCTAGGACCTTAACATTCTGCATGAAAGGAGAACTAGCAGCCGAGTTGCACGGGAGAATGTGAAAAGTGTTCATATGTAGTAAAAACCTGAGAAATCCGTCCGTTTTCGTCATTTGTTATCGAATCGACTTAAAGCCAGATCGTCACATTTGCCGCTCTTCACTCAGAAACGGTTGTACTTATCGTCTGCAAAGCTATGTCGCGTGCTGCGGTATGCGGAGACACTAAAAGCACCATAGTAGAACACAGATGAAGCTTCTAAGTTGATGTAATAGCAAGTAAGAAGAAGTGCAATTCTATGTTTTGGTACTGATTATTGACTTTTTAGCTGGCTTTGGTGCCTTGGACATGAGCTAGGACCGTAAGATTCTGCATAAAAGGAGGACTAGCAGCCGAGTTGCACGGGAGAGTGTGAAAAGTGTTTATATGTAGTAAAAACCTGTATAATCCGTCCGTTTTCGTCATTTGTTATCGAATCGACTTAAAGCCAGATCGTCACATTGGCCGCACTTCTCTCTGAAATGGCTGTACTTATCGTCTGCAAAGCTATGACGTGTGCTGCGGTATGCGGAGACACTAAAGCCACCATAGTAAAACACAGATGAAGCATCTAATTTAATGTAATAGAAAGTACGAAGTAGTACAATTCAAGTTTTAGGTATCGAGTATGGACTTTTTAGCTGGCTTTGGTGCCTTGGACATGAGCTAGGACCTTAAGAATCTGCATGAAAGGAGGACTAGCAGCCGAGTTGCACGGGAGAAAGTGAAAAGTGTTCATATGTAGTAAAAACCTGAGAAATTCGTCCGTTTTCGTCATTTGTTATCGAATCGACTTAAAACCAGATCGTCACATTGGTCGCTCTTTTCTCTGAAACGATTGTACTTATCGTCTGCAAAGCTATGTCGCGTGCTGCGGTATGCGGAGACACTAAAAGCACCATAGTAGAACATAGATGAAGGTTCTAAGTTGATGTAATAGCCAGTAAGAAGTAGTCCAATTCAAGTTTTAGGTATCCATTATTGACTTTTTAGCTGGCTTTGGTGCCTTGGACATGAGCTAGGACCTTAAGATTCTGCATGAAAGGAGAAATAGCAGCCGAGTTGCACGGGAGAATGTGAAAAGTGTTCATATGTAGTAAAATCCTGAGAAATCCGTCCGTTTTCGTCATTTGTTATCGAATCGACTTAAAGCCTGATCGTCACATTGGCCGCTCTTCTCTCTGGAACGGTTGTACTTATCGTCTGCAAAGCTATGTCGCGTGCTGCGGTATGCGGAGACACTAAATGCACCATAGTAGAACACAGATGAAGCTTCTAAGTTGATGTAATAGCCAGTAAGTAGTAGTACAATTCAAGTTTTAGGTAGTGATTATTGACTTTTTAGCTGGCTTTAGTGCCTTGGACATGAGCTAGGACCTTAAGATTCTGCATGAAAGGAGGACTAGCAGCCGAGTTGCACGGGAGAGTGTGAAAAGTGTTCACATGGAGTAAAAACCTGAGAAATCCGTCCGTTTTCGTCATTTGTTATCGAATCGACTTAAAGCCAGATCGTCACATTTGCCGCTCATCTCTCTGAAACGGTTGTACTTATCGTCTGCAAAGCTATGTCGCGTGCTGCGGTATTTGGAGACACTAAAAGCACCATAGTAGAACACAGATGAAGCTTCTAAGTTGATGTAATAGCCAGTAAGAAGTAGTACAATTCAAGTTTTAGGTATCGATTATTGGCTTTTTAGCTGGCTTTGTCGCCTTGGACATGAGCTAGGACCTTAAGATTCTGCATGAAAGGAGGACTAGCAGCCGCGTTGCACGGGAGAATGTGAAAAGTGTTCATATGTAGTAAAAACCTTAGAAATCCATCCGTTTTCGTCATTTGTTATCGAATCGACTTAAAGCCAGATCGCCAACTTGGCCGCTCTTCTCTCTGAAATGGCTGTACTTATCGTCTGCAAAGCTATGACGTGTGCTGCGGTATGCGGAGACACTAAAACCACCATAGTAAAACACAGATGAAGCATCTAATTTAATGTAATAGACAGTAAGAAGTAGTACAATTCAAGTTTTAGGTATCGATTATGGACTTTTTAGCTGGCTTTGGTTCCTTGGGCATGAGCTAGGACCTTAAGAATCTGCATGAAAGGAGGACTAGCAGCCGAGTTGCACGGGAGAATGTGAAAAGTGTTCATATGTAGTAAAAACCTGAGAAATCCGTCCGTTTTCGTAATTTGTTATCGAATCGACTTAAAGCCAGATCGTCACATTGGCCCCTCTTCTCTCTGAAACGGTTGTAGTTATCGTCTGCAAAGCTATGTCGCGTGCTGCGGTATGCGGAGTCACTAAAAGCACCATAGTAGAACACAGATGAAGCTCCTAAGTTGATGTGATAGCCAGTGAGAAGTAGTACAATTCAAGTTTTAGGTATCGATTATTGACTTTTTAGCGGGCTTTGGTGCCTTGGACATGAGCTACGACCTTAAGATTCTGCATGAAAGGAGGACTAGCAGCCGAGTTGCACGGGAGAATATGAAAAGTGTTCACATGTAGTAAAAACCAGACAAATCCGTCCGTTTTCGTCATTTGTTATCGAATCGACTTAAAGCCAGATCATGACATTGGCCGCTCTTCTCTCTGAAATCGTCGTAATTATCGTCTGCAAAGCTATGTCTCGTTCTCCGGAATGCGGAGACACTAAAAGCACCATAGTAGAAAACAGATGAAGCTTCTATGTTGATGTAATAGCCAGTAGGATATAGTACAGTTCAAGTTTTAGGTATCGATTATTGACTTTTACCCTTCTTTGGTGACTTGGACATGAGCAAGGACCTTAAGAATCTGCATGAAAATAGGACTAGCAGCCGAGTTGCACGGGAGAATGTGAAAAGTGTTCATATGTTGTAAAAACCTGAGAAATCCGTCCGTTTTCGTCATTTGTTATCGAATCACTTAGAGCCAGATCGTCACTTGGCCGCTCTTCTCTCTGGAACGGTTGTACTTATCGTCTGCAAAGCTATGTCGCGTGCTGCGGTATGCGGAGACACTAAATGCACCATAGTAGAACACAGATGAAGCTTCTAAGTTGATGTAATAGCCAGTAAGAAGTAGTACAATTCAAGTTTTAGGTAGTGATTATTGACTTTTTATCTGGCTTTGGTGCCTTTTACATGAGCTAGGACGTTAAGATTCTGCATGAAAGGAGGACTAGCAGCCGAGTTGCACGGGAGAATGTGGAATGTGTTCATATGTAGTAAAAACCTAGAAATCCGTCCGTTTTGGTCATTTGTTATCGAATCGACTTAAAGCCAGATCGTCACATTGGCCGCTCTTCTCTCTTAAACGGTTGTACTTATCGTCTGCAAAGCTATGTCGCACGCTGCGGTATACGGAGACACTAAAAGGACCATAGTAGAACACAGATGAAGCCTCTAAGATGATGTAATTGCCAGTAAGAAGTAGTACAATTCAAGTTTTAGGTATCGATTATTGACTTTTTAGCTGGCTTTGGTGCCTTGGACTTGAGCTAGGACCTTAAGATTCTGCATGAAAGGAGGACTAGCAGCCGAGTTGCACGGGAGAGTGTGAAAAGTGTTCACATGTAGTAAAAATCTGAGAAATCCGTCCGTTTTCGTCATTTGTTATCGAATCGACTTAAAGCCAGATCGTCACATTGGGAGCTCTTCTCTATGAAACGGTTGTACTTATCGTCTGCAAAGCTATGTCTCGTGCTGCGGTATGCGGAGACACTAAAAGCACCATAGTAGAACACAGATGAAGCTACTAAGTTGATGTAATAGCCAGTTAGAAGTAGTACAATTCAAGTTTTAGGTATCGATTATTGATTTTTTAGCTGGCTTTGGTGCCTTGGACATGAGCTAGGACCTTAAGATTCTGCATGAAAGGAGGACTAGTTGCCGAGTTGCACGGGAGAAAGTGAAAAGTGTTCATATGTAGTAAAAAACTGAGAAATTAGTGCGTTTTCGTCATTTGTTATCGAATCGACTTAAAACCAGATCGTCACATTGGTCGCTCTTTTCTCTGAAACGATTGTACTTATCGTCTGCAAAACTATGTCGCGTGCTGCGGTATGCGGAGACACTAAAAGCACCATAGTAGAACACAGATGAAGGTTCTAAGTTGATGTAATAGCCAGTAAGAAGTAGTCCAATTCAAGTTTTAGGTATCCATTATTGACTTTTTAGCTGGCTTTGGTGCCTTGGACATGAGCTAAGACCTTAAGATTCTGCATGAAAGGAGGACTAGCAGCCGAGTTGCACGGCAGAATGTGAAAAGTGTTCATATGTAGTAAAAACCTGTGAAATCCGTCCGTTTTCGTCATTTGTTATCGAATCGACTTAAAGCCAGATCGTCACATTGGCCGCTCTTCTCTCTGGAACGGTTGTACTTATCGTCTGCAAAGCTATGTCGCGTGCTGCGGTATGCGGAGGCACTAAATGCACCATAGTAGAACACAGATGAAGCTTCTAAGTTGATGTAATAGCCAGTAAGAAGTAGTACAATTCAAGTTTTAATTAGTGATTATTGACTTTTTAGCTGGATTTGGTGCATTGGACATGAGCTAGGACCTTAAGATTCTGCATGAAAGGAGGACTAGCAGCCGAGTTGCACGGGAGAATGTGAAAGTGTTCATATGTAGTAAAAACCTGAGAAATCCGTCCGTTTTCGTCATTTGTTATCGAATCGACTTAAAGCCAGATCGTCACATTGGCCGCACTTCTCTCTGAAACGGTTGTACTTATCGTCTGCAAAGCTATGTCGCGTGCTGCGGTATGCGGAGACACAAAAAGCACCATAGTAGAACACAGATGAAGCTTCTAAGTTGATGTAATAGCAAGTAAGAAGTAGTACAATTCTATGTTTTGGTACTGATTATTGACTTTTTAGCTGGCTTTGGTGCCTTGGACATGAGCTAGGACCTTAAGATTCTGCATGAAAGGAGGACTAGCAGCAGAGTTGCACGGGACAATGTGAAAAGTGTTCATATGTAGTAAAAACCTGAGAAATCCGTCCGTTTTCGTCATTTGTTATCGAATCGACTTAAATCCAGATCGTCACATTTGCCGCTCTTCTCTCTGAAACGGTTGTACTTATCGTCTGCAAAGCTATGTCGCGTGCTGCGGTATTCGGAGACACTAAAAGCACCATAGAAGAACACAGATGAAGCTTCTAAGTTGATGTAATAGCCAGTAAGAAGTAGTACAATTCAAGTTTTAGGTATCGATTATTGACTTTTTAGCTGGCTTTGTTGCCTTGGACATGAGCTAGGATCTTAAGATTCTGCATGAAAGGAGGACTAGCAGCCGAGTTGCACGGGAGAATGTGAAAAGTGTTCATATGCAGTAAAAACCCGAAAAATCCGTCCGTTTTCGTCATTTGTTATCGAATCGACTTAAAGCCAGATCGTCACATTTGCCGCTCTTCTCTCTGAAACGGTTGTACTTATCGTCTGCAAAGCTATGTCGCGTGCTGCGGTATGCGGAGACACTAAAAGCACCATAGTAGAACACAGATGAAGCTTCTACGTTGATGTAATAGAAAGTAAGAAGTAGTACAATTCAAGTTTTAGGTATCGATTATGGACTTTTTAGCTGGCTTTGGTGCCTTGGGCATGAGCTAGGACCTTAAGAATCTGCATGAAAGGAGGACTAGCAGCCGAATTGCACGGGAGAATGTGAAAAGTGTTCATATGTAGTAAAAACTTGAGAAATCCGTCCGTTTTCGTCATTTGTTATCGACTCGACTTAAAGCCAGATCATCACATTGGCCGCTATTCTCTCTGAAATCGTCGTAATTATCGTCTGCAAAGCTATGTCTCGTGCTCCGGAATGCGGAGACACTAAAAGCACCATAGTAGAAAACAGATGAAGCTTCTAAGTTGATGTAATAGCCAGTAATATATAGTACAATTCAAGTTTCAGGTATCGATTATTGACTTTATAGCTGGCTCTGGAGCCTTGGACATGAGCTAGGACCTTAAGATTCTGCATGAAAGGAGGACTAGCAGCCGAGTTGCACGGGAGAATGTGGAATGTGTTCATATGTAGTAAAAACCTAGAAATCCGCCGTTTTCGTCAATTGTTACCGAATCGACTTAAAGCCAGATCGTCACATTGGACGCTCTTCTCTCTGAAACGGTTGTACTTATCGTCTGCAAAGCTATGTCGCGTGCTGCGGTATGCGGAGACACTAAAAGCACCATAGTAGAACACAGATGAAGCTTCTAAGTTGATGTAATAGCCAGTAAGAAGTAGTACAATACAAGTTTTAGGTATCGATTATTGATTTTTAGGTGGCTTTCGTGCCTTGGACTTGAGCTAGGACCTTAAGATTCTGCATGAAAGGAGGACTAGCAGCTGAGTTGCATGGGAGAATGTGAAAAGTGTTCATATGCAGTAAAAACCCGAAAAATCCGTTCGTTATCTTTTTTTATCGAATCGACATAAAGCCAGATCGTCACATTGGCCGCTCTTCTCTCTGAAATGGTTGTACTTATCGTCTGCAAAGCTATGACGTGTGCTGCGGTATGCGGAGACACTAAAACCACCATAGTAAAAGACAGATGAAGCATCTAATTTAATGTAATAGCCAGTAAGAAGTAGTACAATTCAAGTTTTAGGTATCGATAATTGACTTTTTAGCTGGCTTTGGTGCCTTGGACATGAGCTAGGACCTTAAGAATCTGTTTGAAAGGAGGACTAGCAGCCGAGTTGCACAGGAGAATATGAAAAGTGTTCATATGTAGTAAAAACCTGAGAAATCCGTCCGTTTTCGTCATTTGTTATCGAATCGACTTAAAGCCAGATCGTCACATTTGCCGCTCTTCACTCAGAAACGGTTGTACTTATCGTCTGCAAAGCTATGTCGCGTGCTGCGGTATGCGGAGACACTAAAAGCACCATAGTAGAACACAGATGAAGCTTCTAAGTTGATGTAATAGCAAGTAAGAAGAAGTGCAATTCTATGTTTTGGTACTGATTATTGACTTTTTAGCTGGCTTTGGTGCCTTGGACATGAGCTAGGACCGTAAGATTCTGCATAAAAGGAGGACTAGCAGCCGAGTTGCACGGGAGAGTGTGAAAAGTGTTTATATGTAGTAAAAACCTGTATAATCCGTCCGTTTTCGTCATTTGTTATCGAATCGACTTAAAGCCAGACCGTCACATTGGCCGCACTTCTCTCTGAAATGGCTGTACTTATCGTCTGCAAAGCTATGACGTGTGCTGCGGTATGCGGAGACACTAAAGCCACCATAGTAAAACACAGATGAAGCATCTAATTTAATGTAATAGAAAGTACGAAGTAGTACAATTCAAGTTTCAGGTATCGAGTATGGACTTTTTAGCTGGCTTTGGTGCCTTGGACATGAGCTAGGACCTTAAGAATCTGCATGAAAGGAGGACTAGCAGCCGAGTTGCACGGGAGAAAGTGAAAAGTGTTCATATGTAGTAAAACCCTGAGAAATTCGTCCGTTTTCGTCATTTGTTATCGAATCGACTTAAACCAGATCGTCACATTGGTCGCTCTTTTCTCTGAAACGATTGTACTTATCGTCTGCAAAGCTATGTCGCGTGCTGCGGTATGCGGAGACACTAAAAGCACCATAGTAGAACATAGATGAAGGTTCTAAGTTGATGTAATAGCCAGTAAGAAGTAGTCCAATTCAAGTTTTAGGTATCCATTATTGACTTTTTAGCTGGCTTTGGTGCCTTGGACATGAGCTAGGACCTTAAGATTCTGCATGAAAGGAGAAATAGCAGCCGAGTTGCACGGGAGAATGTGAAAAGTGTTCATATGTAGTAAAATCCTGAGAAATCCGTCCGTTTTCGTCATTTGTTATCGAATCGACTTAAAGCCTGATCGTCACATTGGCTGCTCTTCTCTCTGGATCGGTTGTACTTATCGTCTGCAAAGCTATGTCGCGTGCTGCTGTATGCGGAGACACTAAATGCACCATAGTAGAACACAGATGAAGCTTCTAAGTTGATGTAATAGCCAGTAAGTAGTAGTACAATTCAAGTTTTAGGTAGTGATTATTGACTTTTTAGCTGGCTTTAGTGCCTTGGACATGAGCTAGGACCTTAAGATTCTGCATGAGAGGAGGACTAGCAGCCGAGTTGCACGTGACAATGTGAAATGTGTTCATATGTAGTAAAAACCTGAGAAATCCGTCCGTTTTCGTCATTTGTTATCGAATCGACTTAAAGCCAGATCGTCACATTGGCCGCTCTTCTCTCTGAAACGATTGTACTTATCGTCTGCAAAGCTATGTCGCGTGCTGCGGTATGCGGAGACACTAAAAGCACCATATTAGAACACAGACGAAGGTTCTAAGTTGATGTAATAGCCAGTAAGAAGTAGTCCAATTCAAGTTTTAGGTATCGATTATTGACTTTTTAGCTGGCTTTGGTGCCTTGGACATGAGCTAGGACCTTAAGATTCTGCATGAAAGGAGGACTAGCAGCCGAGTTGCACGGGAGAATGTGAAAATTGTTCATATGTAGTAAAAACCTGAGAAATCCGTCCGTTTTCGTCATTTGTTATCGAATCGACTTAAAGCCAGATCGTCACATTGGCCGCTCTTTTCTCTGAAACGATTGTACTTATCGTCTGCAAAACTATGTCGCGTGCTGCGGTATGCGGAGACACTAAAAGCACCATAGTAGAACACAGATGAAGGTTCTAAGTTGATGTAATAGCCAGTAAGAAGTAGTCCAATTCAAGTTTTAGGTATCCATTATTACTTTTTAGCTGGCTTTGGTGCCTTGGACATGAGCTAAGACCTTAAGATTCTGCATGAAAGGAGGACTAGCAGCCGAGTTGCACGGCAGAATGTGAAAAGTGTTCATATGTAGTAAAAACCTGAGAAATCCGTCCGTTTTCGTCATTTGTTATCGAATCGACTTAAAGCCAGATCGTCACATTGGCCGCTCTTCTCTCTGGAACGGTTGTACTTATCGTCTGCAAAGCTATGTCGCGTGCTGCGGTATGCAGAGGCACTAAATGCACCATAGTAGAACACAGATGAAGCTTCTAAGTTGATGTAATAGCCAGTAAGAAGTAGTACAATTCAAGTTTTAATTAGTGATTATTGACTTTTTAGCTGGATTTGGTGCATTGGACATGAGCTAGGACCTTAAGATTCTGCATGAAAGGAGGACTAGCAGCCGAGTTGCACGGGAGAATGTGAAAGTGTTCATATGTAGTAAAAACCCGAGAAATCCGTCCGTTTTCGTCATTTGTTATCGAATCGACTTAAAGCCAGATCGTCACATTGGCCGCACTTCTCTCTGAAACTGTTGTACTTATCTTCTGCAAAGCTATGTCGCGTGCTGCGGTATGCGGAGACACAAAAAGCACCATAGTAGAACACAGATGAAGCTTCTAAGTTGATGTAATAGCAAGTAAGAAGTAGTACAATTCTATGTTTTGGTACTGATTATTGACTTTTTAGCTGGCTTTGGTGCCTTGGACATGAGGTAGGACCTTAAGATTCCGCATGAAAGGAGGACTAGCAGCAGAGTTGCACGGGACGATGTGAAAAGTGTTCATATGTAGTAAAAACCTGAGAAATCCGTCCGTTTTCGTCATTTGTTATCGAATCGACTTAAAGCCTGATCGTCACATTGGCCGCTCTTCTCTCTGAAACGGTTGTACTTATCGTCTGCAAAGCTATGTCTCGTGCTGCGGTATGCGGAGACACTAAAAGGACCATAGTAGAGCAGAGATGAAGCCTCTAAGATGATGTAATTGCCAGTAAGAAGTAGTACAATTCAAGTTTTAGGTATCGATTATTGAATTTTTAGCTGGCTTTGGTGCCTTGGACATGAGCTAGGACCTTAAGATTCTGCATGAAAGGAGGACTAGCAGCCGAGTTGCACGGGAGAGAGTGAAAAGTGTTCACATGGAGTAAAAACCTGAGAAATCCGTCCGTTTTCGTCATTTGTTATCGAATCGACTTAAATCCAGATCGTCACATTTGCCGCTCTTCTCTCTGAAACGGTTGTACTTATCGTCTGCAAAGCTATGTCGCGTGCTGCGGTATTCGGAGACACTAAAAGCACCATAGTAGAACACAGATGAAGCTTCTAAGTTGATGTAATAGCCAGTAAGAAGTAGTACAATTCAAGTTTTAGGTATCGATTATTGACTTTTTAGCTGGCTTTGTTGCCTTGGACATGAGCTAGGATCTTAAGATTCTGCATGAAAGGAGGACTAGCAGCCGAGTTGCACGGGAGAATGTGAAAAGTGTTCATATGTAGTAAAAACCTGAGAAATCCGTCGGTTTTCTTCATCTGTTATCGAATCGACTTAAAGCCAGATTGTCACATTGGTCGCTCTACTCTCTGAAACGATTGTACTTATCGTCTGCAAAGCTATGTCGCGTGCTGCGGTATGCGGGGACACTAAAAGCACCACAGTAGAACACAGATGAAGGTTCTAAGTTGATGTAATAGCCAGTAAGAAGTAGTCCAATTCAAGTTTTAGGTATCGATAATTGACTTTTTAGCGGGCTTTGGTGCCTTGGACATGAGCTAGGACCTTAAGATTCTGCATGAAAGGAGGACTAGCAGCCGAATTGCACGGGAGAATGTGAAAAGTGTTCATATGTAGTAAAAACTTGAGAAATCCGTCCGTTTTCGTCATTTGTTATCGACTCGACTTAAAGCCAGATCATCACATTGGCCGCTCTTCTCTCTGAAATCGTCGTAATTATCGTCTGCAAAGCTATGTCTCGTGCTCCGGAATGCGGAGACACTAAAAGCACCATAGTAGAAAACAGATGAAGCTTCTAAGTTGATTTAATAGCCAGTAATATATAGTACAATTCAAGTTTCAGGTATCGATTATTGACTTTATAGCTGGCTCTGGAGCCATGGACATGAGCTAGGACCTTAAGATTCTGCATGAAAGGAGGACTAGCAGCCGAGTTGCACGGGAGAATGTGGAATGTGTTCATATGTAGTAAAAACCTAGAAATCCGCCGTTTTCGTCATTTGTTACCGAATCGACTTAAAGCCAGATCGTCACATTGGACGCTCTTCTCTCTGAAACGGTTGTACTTATCGTCTGCAAAGCTATGTCGCGTGCTGCGGTATGCGGAGACACTAAAAGCACCATAGTAGAACACAGATGAAGCTTCTAAGTTGATGTAATAGCCAGTAAGAAGTAGTACAATACAAGTTTTAGGTATCGATTATTGATTTTTAGGTGGCTTTCGTGCCTTGGACTTGAGCTAGGACCTTAAGATTCTGCATGAAACTAGGACTAGCAGCTGAGTTGCATGGGAGAATGTGAAAAGTGTTCATATGCAGTAAAAACCCGAAAAATCCGTTCGTTATCGTCATTATTCTATCGAATCGACATAAAGCCAGATCGTCACATTGGCCGCTCTTCTCTCTGAAAAGGTTGTACTTATCGTCTTCAAAGCTATGACGTGTGCTGCGGTATGCGGAGACACTAAAACCACCATAGTAAAACACAGATGAAGCATCTAATTTAATGTAATAGCCAGTAAGATGTAGTACAATTCAAGTTTTAGGTATCGATTATGGACTTTTTAGCTGGCTTTGGTGCCTTGGACATGAGCTAGGACCTTAAGATTCTGCATGAAAGGAAGACTAGCAGCCGAGTTGCACGGGAGAATGTGAAAAGTGTTCATATGTAGTAAAAACCTAGAAATCCGACCGTTTTCGTCATTTGTTATCGAATCGACTTAAAGCCAGATCGTCACATTGGTCGCTCTTCTCTCTGAAACGATTGTACTTATCGTCTGCAAAGCTATGTCGCGTGCTGCGCTATGCGGAGACACTAAAACCACCATAGTAAAACACAGATGAAGCTTCTAAGTTGATGTAATAGCCAATAAGATATAGTACAATTCTAGTTTTAGGTATCGATTATTGACTTTTTAGCTGGCTTTGGTTCCTTGGACATGAGCTAGGACCTTAAGATTCTGCATGAAAGGAGGACTAGCAGCTGAGTTGCACGGGAGAATGTGAAAAGTGTTCATATGCAGTAAAAACCCGAAAAATCCGTTCGTTATCTTTTTTTATCGAATCGACATAAAGCCAGATCGTCACATTGGCCGCTCTTCTCTCTGAAATGGTTGTACTTATCGTCTGCAAAGCTATGACGTGTGCTGCGGTATGCGGAGACACTAAAACCACCATAGTAAAAGACAGATGAAGCATCTAATTTAATGTAATAGCCAGTAAGAAGTAGTACAATTAAAGTTTTAGGTATCGATTATGGACTTTTTAGCTGGCTTTGGTTCTTTGGACATGAGCTAAGACCTTAAGATTCTGCATGAAAGGAGGACTAGCAGCCGAGTTGCACGGGAGAATGTGAAAGTGTTCATATGTAGTAAAAACCTGAGAAATCCGTCCGTTTTCGTCATTTGTTATCGAATCGACTTAAAGCCAGATCGTCACTTGGCCGCTCTTCTCTCTGGAACGGTTGTACTTATCGTCTGCAAAGCTATGTCGCGTGCTGCGGTATGCGGAGACACTAAATGCACCATAGTAGAACACAGATGAAGCTTCTAAGTTGATGTAATAGCCAGTAAGAAGTAGTACAATTCAAGTTTTAGGTATCGATTATTGATTTTTTAGCTGGCTTTGGTGCCTTGGACATGAGCTAGGACCTTAAGATTCTGCATGAAAGGAGGACTAGCTGCCGAGTTGCACGGGAGAAAGTGAAAAGTGTTCATATGTAGTAAAAAACTGAGAAATTAGTGCGTTTTCGTCATTTGTTATCGAATCGACTTAAAACCAGATCGTCACATTGGTCGCTCTTTTCTTTGAAACGATTGTACTTATCGTCTGCAAAACTATGTCGGGTGCTGCGGTATGCGGAGACACTAAAAGCACCATAGTAGAACACAGATGAAGGTTCTAAGTTGATGTAATAGCCAGTAAGAAGTAGTCCAATTCAAGTTTTAGGTATCCATTATTGACTTTTTAGCTGGCTTTGGTGCCTTGGACATGAGCTAAGACCTTAAGATTCTGCATGAAAGGAGGACTAGCAGCCGAGTTGCACGGCAGAATGTGAAAAGTGTTCATATGTAGTAAAAACCTGAGAAATCCGTCCGTTTTCGTCATTTGTTATCGAATCGACTTAAAGCCAGATCGTCACATTGGCCGCTCTTCTCTCTGGAACGGTTGTACTTATCGTCTGCAAAGCTATGTCGCGTGCTGCGGTATGCGGAGGCACTAAATGCACCATAGTAGAACACAGATGAAGCTTCTAAGTTGATGTAATAGCCAGTAAGAAGTAGTACAATTCAAGTTTTAATTAGTGATTATTGACTTTTTAGCTGGATTTGGTGCATTGGACATGAGCTAGGACCTTAAGATTCTGCATGAAAGGAGGACTAGCAGCCGAGTTGCACGGGAGAATGTGAAAGTGTTCATATGTAGTAAAAACCTGAGAAATCCGTCCGTTTTCGTCATTTGTTATCGAATCGACTTAAAGCCAGATCGTCACATTGGCCGCACTTCTCTCTGAAATCGTCGTAATTATCGTCTGCAAAGCTATGTCGCGTGCTGCGGTATGCGGAGACACAAAAAGCTCCATAGTAGAACACAGATGAAGCTTCTAAGTTGACGTAATAGCAAGTAAGAAGTAGTACAATTCTATGTTTTGGTACTGATTATTGACTTTTTAGCTGGCTTTGGTGCCTTGGACATGAGCTAGGACCTTAAGATTCTGCATGAAAGGAGGACTAGCAGCAGAGTTGCACGGGACAATGTGAAAAGTGTTCATATGTAGTAAAAACCTGAGAAATCCGTCCGTTTTCGTCATTTGTTATCGAATCGACTTAAAGCCAGATCGTCACATTGGCCGCTCTTCTCTCTGAAACGGTTGTACTTATCGTCTGCAAAGCTATGTCTCGTGCTGCGGTATGCGGAGACACTAAAAGGACCATAGTAGAGCACAGATGAAGCCTCTAAGATGATGTAATTGCCAATAAGAAGTAGTACAATTCAAGTTTTAGGTATCGATTATTGAATTTTTAGCTGGCTTTGGTGCCTTGGACATGAGCTAGGACCTTAAGATTCTGCATGAAAGGAGGACTAGCAGCCGAGTTGCACGGGAGAGAGTGAAAAGTGTTCACATGGAGTAAAAACCTGAGAAATCCGTCCGTTTTCGTCATTTGTTATCGAATCGACTTAAATCCAGATCGTCACATTTGCCGCTCTTCTCTCTGAAACGGTTGTACTTATCGTCTGCAAAGCTATGTCGCGTGCTGCGGTATTCGGAGACACTAAAAGCACCATAGTAGAACACAGATGAAGCTTCTAAGTTGATGTAATAGCCAGTAAGAAGTAGTACAATTCAAGTTTTAGGTATCGATTATTGACTTTTTAGCTGGCTTTGTTGCCTTGGACATGAGCTAGGATCTTAAGATTCTGCATGAAAGGAGGACTAGCAGCCGAGTTGCACGGGAGAATGTGAAAAGTGTTCATATGCAGTAAACACCCGAAAAATCCGTCCGTTTTCGTCATTTGTTATCGAATCGACTTAAAGCCAGGTCGTCACATTTGCCGCTCTTCTCTCTGAAACGGTTGTACTTATCGTCTGCAAAGCTATGTCGCGTGCTGCGGTATGCGGAGACACTAAAAGCACCATAGTAGAACACAGATGAAGCTTCTACGTTGATGTAATAGAAAGTAAGAAGTAGTACAATTCAAGTTTTAGGTATCGATTATGGACTTTTTAGCTGGCTTTGGTGCCTTGGGCATGAGCTAGGACCTTAAGAATCTGCATGAAAGGAGGACTAGCAGCCGAGTTGCACGGGAGAATGTGAAAAGTGTTCATATGTAGTAAAAACCTGAGAAATCCGTCGGTTTTCTTCATCTGTTATCGAATCGACTTAAAGCCAGATCGTCACATTGGTCGCTCTACTCTCTGAAACGATTGTACTTATCGTCTGCAAAGCTATGTCGCGTGCTGCGGTATGCGGGGACACTAAAAGCACCACAGTAGAACACAGATGAAGGTTCTAAGTTGATGTAATAGCCAGTAAGAAGTAGTCCAATTCAAGTTTTAGGTATCGATAATTGACTTTTTAGCGGGCTTTGGTGCCTTGGACATGAGCTAGGACCTTAAGATTCTGCATGAAAGGTGGACTAGCAGCCGAGTTGCACGGGAGATTGTGAAAAGTGTTCATATGTAGTAAAAACTTGAGAAATCCGTCCGTTTTCGTCATTTGTTATCGACTCGACTTAAAGCCAGATCATCACATTGGCCGCTCTTCTCTCTGAAATCGTCGTAATTATCGTCTGCAAAGCTATGTCTCGTGCTCCGGAATGCGGAGACACTAAAAGCACCATAGTAGAAAACAGATGAAGCTTCTAAGTTGATGTAATAGCCAGTAATATATAGTACAATTCAAGTTTCAGGTATCGATTATTGACTTTATAGCTGGCTCTGGTGCCTTGGACATGAGCTAGGACCTTAAGATTCTGCATGAAAGGAGGACTAGCAGCCGAGTTGCACGGGAGAATGTGGAATGTGTTCATATGTAGTAAAAACCTAGAAATCCGCCGTTTTCGGCATTTGTTACCGAATCGACTTAAAGCCAGATCGTCACATTGGACGCTCTTCTCTCTGAAACGGTTGTACTTATCGTCTGCAAAGCTATGTCGCGTGCTGCGGTATGCGGAGACACTAAAAGCACCATAGTAGAACACAGATGAAGCTTCTAAGTTGATGTAATAGCCAGTAAGAAGTAGTACAATACATGTTTTTGGTATCGATTATTGATTTTTAGGTGGCTTTCGTGCCTTGGACTTGAGCTAGGACCTTAAGATTCTGCATGAAAGGAGGACTAGCAGCTGAGTTGCATGGGAGAATGTGAAAAGTGTTCATATGCAGTAAAAACCCGAAAAATCCGTTCGTTATCGTCATTTTTCTATCGAATCGACATAAAGCCAGATCGTCACATTGGCCGCTCTTCTCTCTGAAAAGGTTGTACTTATCGTCTTCAAAGCTATGACGTGTGCTGCGGTATGCGGAGACACTAAAACCACCATAGTAAAACACAGATGAAGCATCTAATTTAATGTAATAGCCAGTAAGAAGTAGTACAATTCAAGTTTTAGGTATCGATTATGGACTTTTTAGCTGGCTTTGGTGCCTTGGACATGAGCTAGGACCTTAAGATTCTGCATGAAAGGAAGACTAGCAGCCGAGTTGCACGGGAGAATGTGAAAAGTGTTCATATGTAGTAAAAACCTAGAAATCCGACCGTTTTCGTCATTTGTTATCGAATCGACTTAAAGCCAGATCGTCACATTGGTCGCTCTTCTCTCTGAAACGATTGTACTTATCGTCTGCAAAGCTATGTCGCGTGCTGCGGTATGCGGAGACACTACAACCACCATAGTAAAACACAGATGAAGCTTCTAAGTTGATGTAATAGCCAATAAGATATAGTACAATTCTAGTTTTAGGTATCGATTATTGACTTTTTAGCTGGCTTAGGTTCCTTGGACATGAGCTAGGACCTTAAGATTCTGCATGAAAGGAGGACTAGCAGCTGAGTTGCACGGGAGAATGTGAAAAGTGTTCATATGCAGTAAAAATCCGAAAAATCCGTTCGTTATGTTTTTTTATCGAATCGACATAAAGCCAGATCGTCACATTGGCCGCTCTTCTCTCTGAAATGGTTGTACTTATCGTCTGCAAAGCTATGACGTGTGCTGCGGTATGCGGAGACACTAAAACCACCATAGTAAAAGACAGATGAAGCATCTAATTTAATGTAATAGCCAGTAAGAAGTAGTACAATTAAAGTTTTAGGTATCGATTATGGACTTTTTAGCTGGCTTTGGTTCTTTGGACATGAGCTAAGACCTTAAGATTCTGCATGAAAGGAGGACTAGCTGCCGAGTTGCACGGGAGAATGTGAAAAGTGTTCATATGTAGTAAAAACCTGAGAAATCCGTTCGTTTTCGTCATTTGTTATCGACGCGACTTAAAGCCAGATCGTCACATTGGCCGCTCTTCTCTCTGATATCGTCGTAATTATCGTCTGCAAAGCTATGTCTCGTGCTCCGGAATGCGGAGACACTAAAAGCACCATAGTAGAACACAGATGAATCTTCTAAGTTGATGTAATAGCCAGTAAGATATAGTATAATTCTAGTTTTAAGTATCGATTATTGACTTATTAGCTGGCTTTGGTGCCTTGGACATGAGCTAGGACCTTAAGATTCTGCATGAAAGGAGGACTAGCAACCGCGTTGCACGGAGGAATGTGAGAAGTGTTCATATGTAGTAAAAACCTGAGAAATCCGTCCGTTTTCGTCATTTGTTATCGAATCGACTTAAAGCCAGAATGTCACACTGGCCGCTCTTCTATCTGAAACGGTTGTACTTATCGTCTGCAAAGCTATGTCGCGTGCTGCGGTATGCGGAGACACTAAAAGCACCATAGTAGAACACAGATGAAGGTTCTAAGTTGATGTAATAGCCAGTAAGAAGTAGTCCAATTCAAGTTTTAGTTATCGATTATTGACTTTTTAGCTGGCTTTGGTTCCTTGGACATGAGCTAGGACCTTAAGATTCTGCATGAAAGGAGGCCTAGCTGCAGAGTTGCACGGGAGAATGTGAAAAGTGTTCATATGTAGGAAAAACCTGAGAAATCGGTCCGTTTTCGTCATTTGTTATCGACTCGACTTAAAGCCAGATCATCACATTGGCCGCTCTTCTCTCTGAAACGGTCCTAATTATCGTCTGCAAAGCTATGTCTCGTGCTCCGGTATGCGGAGACACTAAAAGCACCATGGTAGAAAACAGATGAAGCTTCTAAGTTGATGTAATAGCCAGTAAGATATAGTACAATTCAAGTTTTAAGTTTCGATTATTGCTTTTTAGCTGGCTTTGGTGCCTTGGACATGAGCTAGGACCTTAACATTCTGCATGAAAGGAGGACTAGCAGCCGAGTTGCACGGGAGAATGTGGAATGTGTTCATATGTAGTTAAAACCTAGGAATCCGTCCGTTTTCGTCATTTGTTACCGAATCGACTTATAGCCAGATCGTCACATTGGCCGCTCTTCTCTCTGAAACGGTTGTACTTATCGTCTGCAAAGCTATGTCGCGTGCTGCGGTATGCGGAGACACTAAAAACACCATAGTAGAACACAGATGAAGCTTCTAAGTTGATGTAATAGCCAGTAAGAAGTAGTACAATTCAAGTTTTAGGTATCGATTATTGACTTTTTGGCTGGCTTTGGTTCCTTGGACATGAGCTAGGACCTTAAGATTCTGCATGAAAGGAGGCCTAGCTGCAGAGTTGCACGGGAGAATGTGAAAAGTGTTCATATGTAGTAAAAACCTGAGAAATCCGTCCGTTTTCGTCATTTGTTATCGACTCGACTTAAAGCGAGATCATCATATTGGCCGCATTTATGTCTAAAACGGTTGTACTTATCGACTGCAAAGCTATGTCGCGTGCTGCGGTATGCGGGGACACTAAAAGCATCATAGTAGAACACAGATGAAGCTTCTAAGTTGATGTAATAGACAGTAAGAAGTAGTACAATTCAAGTTTTAGGTATCGATTATTGACTTTATAGCTATCTTTGGTGCCTTGGACATGAGCTAGGACCTTAAGATTCTGCATGAAAGGAGGACTAGCAGCTGATTAGCACGGGAGAATGTGAAAAGTGTTCATATGTAGTAAAAACCTGAGAAATACGTCCGTTTTCGTCATTTGTTATCGACTCGACTTAAAGCCAGATCTTCACATTGGCCGCTCTTCTCTCTGAAACGGTTGTACTTATCGTCTGCAAAGCTATGACGTGTGCTGCGGTATGTGGAGACACTAGAACCACGATAGTAAAACACAGATGAAGCTTCTAAGTTGATGTAATAGCCAGTAAGATATAGTATAATTCTAGTTTTAGGTATCGATTATTGACTTTTTAGCTGGCTTTGGTTCCTTGGACATGAGCTAGGACCTTAAGATTCTGCATGAAAGGAGGACTAGCAGCCGCGTTGCACGGGAGAATGTGAGAAGTGTTCATATGAGGTAAAAACCTGAGAAATCCGTCCGTTTTCGTCATTTGTTATCGAATCGACTTAAAGCCAGAAAGTCACATTGGCCGCTCTTCTCTCTGAAACGGTTGTTCTTATCGTCTGCAAAGCTATGACGTGTGATGCGGTATGCGGAGACACTAAAACCACAATGGTAAAACATAGATGAAGCATCTAATTTAATGTAATAGCCAGTAAGAAGTAGTCCAATTCAAGTTTTAGGTTTCGATTATTGACTTTTTAGCTGGCTTTGGTGCCTTGGACATGAGCTAGGACCTTAAGATTCTGCATGAAAGGAGGACTAGCAGCCGAGTTGCACGGGAGAATGTGGAATGTGTTCATATGTAGTTAAAACCTAGGAATCCGTCCGTTTTCGTCATTTGTTACCGAATCGACTTAAAGCCAGATCGTCACATTGGCCGCTCTTCTCTATGAAACGGTTGTACTTATCGTCTGCAAAGCTATGTCGCGTGCTGCGGTATGCGGAGACACTAAAAGCACCATAGTAGAACACAGATGAAGCTTCTAAGTTGATGTAATAGCCAGTAAGAAGTAGTACAATTCAAGTTTTAGGTATCGATTATTGACTTTTTAGGTGGCTTTGGTGCCTTGGACTTGAGCTAGGACCTTAAGATTCTGCATGAAAGGAGGACTAGCAGCTGAGTTGCACGGGAGAATGTGAAAAGTGTTCATATGCAGTAAAAACACGAAAAATCCGTTCGTTATCGTCATTTTTTTTTCGAATCGACATAAGGCCAGATCGTCACATTGGCCGCTCTTCTCTCTGAAATGGTTGTACTTATCGTCTGCAAAGATATGACGTGTGCTGCGATATGCGGAGACACTAAAAGCACCAAAGTAGAACACAGATGAAGCTTCTAAGTTGATGTAATAGCCAGTAAGATATAGTACAATTCTAGTTTTAGGTATTGATTATTGACTTATTAGCTGGTTTCGGTGCCTTGGACATGAGCTAGTGTGGGGCGGCGAAGAAGTTGTCGAATGAGTTGTTTGAATGTTCATTTCACGTAACAGACTATTGCCGATGCAACATATGTGGGACGGCGAAGAAGTCGTTGTTTAATGTTGAATGAAAGTTGAACATTGCCACCTTAAATCACGCGAGCCTGGCAACTAATTTGGTGGGCAGTCAGAAAGCGAAGGGAAACTTACTGACATTAGTTCCCAGTCTGCACGGCCACATTCCTGTACAGCCCAGCTAAACGAAAAATATCCATAGTTTTTCACGGGATTAGGGCTGCTTCAATAAAATTTAAAGTTCCAAACAAGATTTTATTATCTTAAAGGCTCACACAAATTACTCGAAACTTCTGAAAATGCTAAAGACATTAAATATTGTTAATTCAGCCAATCGTTTAATAGTTCAGAGGCGACTTCTACAGCAAGTTCCTCCCGAATAGTTCATTACTCTAACTAACGGTGCTCTATTAATAGTTCGCAATAATGTTAAAAAAAAATTAATGCTCGCCTTAAAAGTGGAGTTAGTCACCACTTGCCACGCGGAATTATACTTCACACGGACGGCACAATAACAGTTTGTTACCGAAGTCTAAACGATCCAGGACGGTGTACAGTCCTCGCGATTTTCAATGTCTATTTACATTGCTAAGTACGCGCATGTCACAGCCCGCTATGACGTCACCCGAGGCGAGGCGCGATCGGACGTTAAGCTCGCGTGGACTAGGCGTTGGTCTAATGCGGAGTGAGCTTACTACTGCCTCTGCCGCTCTTTTTATATAGCTCCGGCGCGTACCGCCAAGAGAGCATCTGTTCTTTCCGTTCCTGTGCAGATGGCTGCAGCCTCCAAATGATCGCTATCTCAGGCACATAATCTTAAATATCACATTTAATAATAGCTTTACAAACTTCTCAATTTTTGTATACATACATCTGAGCAGTACAGAAGCACGTAGAAAATCTCAGCCCGCTAAAATTAAAACTTTACTCTCTAGAATTTTTACAATGGAACTAACGGTAGATTGTTACCTCTGAACCATAGCTTTATCAAGACTTGTATCAGCTGTTAATTATGCTACAAGACTAAAACTTGGTGTAGCTTTGTTAATTGTCCTATCTGATCATTGGTCTTAAAGAATTTGTTTTATCATTAAAATTTAAAGTACTTAATCTATAATGCTTATGTACATTTTACTCACAAAAGTAGTTTTTACTAAATTACTAAAAAACTAGAAGAGGTAACTGATCGTGGTATTTCCATTATTATTATTAGGGTGAACTGAAGCATCCTACCAATTTTCAATATTGTAGCTCTATTATTTCGCGCCTCTGATTTTTCCGAAAAACGCGGATTCTGGAGTCAATTTTAGTTTTATGGTTTTGGAAACCAGCACCACTCATTAATGACTTCTTACTGCACCTTCTCACCAAATTTTGGCTTCCTAGCGTCATTATTTAGCGCCTCCTATTTTTCTTTCAAAATGTGAATTTTACGTAAACTACTAATTTTATAACATTAAGATTTGTTACCTGAAACATTATTACATAGAACTATACTTTAACAAAGTTTTACACACAAAACTTTTATGTTAAATGTGGTGCAATACTATATGCAGGCGCGTTACGATGACGTGACGCTACTAGCAGTGAACTAGGGTAAGTCCCGTGCACTCGCACATGATACAGCGCTTGCTTTGCTTCATCTCCCCCTTTTTAATTTTCGTGAAAATCTATTTTTGAACAAAATTAAATTTCTAAAAGAACAAACAAGCGATGAATTACTTTAGTATACCTCTTTCAACTTAAGTTGCTTCTTCTTAGGAAGTTCCTTATTACTACATACACAAAATAACCATACTCATATACACATAGAAAACCTAGTACAGAAGACATTCACAAATTATTTACATACATTTACATGGAAATATAAATTTTTCAATGGTTACAAAATAGTTATTTTTTTTTTTAATCAGTCTCTTCCTGAAAAAGAAAATACACACGACTTTTATCACTGCAACGCACTCACATTTTTCTTTTACTATAATACTCGGCACTGTGGTGGGTGTCCTATTGTAACACTCATTTAATTTCACTGATTGACAAAATTGTGGGAGGAAATTGTATTCACTGTGGTTTGCGTCTCTACTTCCAATCTCCCTACCGCTTGTTGTCAGTCATTCATGCAGCCTGCATGTCCCTGAGAAACAGACAATACAGTCTAAGTTTCTGTTTTCAACTTATATCTAAGGTAGGACAAAGTACATTTTATAGTTTATATTCTGGCATTATTTTACTAATTGTGAAGTTGTCAGAAAGACATTTAGCACTAAGTCGTATCTGATACAATAGCTCCTACTTTCTTCTTTCATAAATAATCTTTTAGGTTCCTAAATAGTGAAAATTCTTTTAGCAAATTAATATATTAAGATCTTGCTTCAACTTAGAAAATTGAGTAACCTTTTAGTTTTAATGTACTCTGGCTTAATTATCGTATGGATTAGTTCATCAAAGAAGTCATTTGCTGACCAGCACTTTGCTTTATTGAATGAATTACTAAAGAAATTAGTTATTTTCAGTATACCGATTCCAAATTTCTGCATTTTCCAATATTTGTGTGTTTCTGTTGTCTGTTTAACTATTTATTTGCCTCAAGCAAGTTTTAGCGTTTTTCACCATTTCACGAGACGTGAGGGAATTATTCTTTAATCCTACATCATTTACTTCAATTTACTTACTTCACTTCTTCACCTTATTCATTTTCTCCCTTTTCTTCCAGATTCAAAATACTTCATTTCTCCACTTCTTTCTCCCTTTTCCTTTTGTCAGCCTATTGACGTCCTGTTTCTATATATTTGGTGCGATCCTCACACCACTTCCACACATCTCCATTTATTTAATTCTAAAACGCCATTGCTTGCCTCTATGAGCATTACCTTCTTACGCTGTTTTCCTTCAGACAACCTTATTTCTAGCAACATACTACCTTCTGCATAATCTCATGGATTATTCATATTCATACCGTACTTCGTATACTGCAAAGTGTCTCTCTTAGTTGTATTTTCTAACCCTTTACAATTACATGAAATATTTTAATTTATTTATTTTAGCCATGTTTGCCTCTTATTGGTACTCAGACTTTTGTTCTGCCATTCACTAGGTAGATCCTTACTAAGAATACTTAAAACCTAATAGCATATATACAACATGAAGACATATGTGATTCTTACCTGTTATGATAGACCAGAAGAAGGGAATGAAACTTGAAAAGGAAATAAAGTTTCACCCAGCTGGGACTGCACGGTACGCCAAACCGTGTATCCGCCAAAGAGTGGCAGACTCCCTACAGTAATTAATTACTGTTAATTTTAAATTCCTTTAGGATGTGTCTCTCTTCAACCTTAGCACTTTCCTCATTCTCACTGAAAACCAAATTTTCCTGCAAGTATCCTTTATTCTTTATTACTCTAATAGGCAGTTCCCAAGTTTCATTACTACCGCCTATATGACTTCCTATAAAAGACTCTCTTATCACTTTAGAGTCAGGTAAAGTTAAAATTAAGTTGTTCTGATCAAAATTGATCTTTCCCTGGTACTTTGATAAGAAATCAGTACCAATCAACATATCAACACTTAAGCCTAGCACAATCAAACAAGGATGATCTATTACTACGTCATTTATACCAATGGGTATCAAAGCTTCGTGTTGAACTGGTCTAGAGACTTTTCCAGTAGCACCTATAATCTTTAAGCCACTTACTTTCATAACTGTTAACTTCTCTTTATTGGGTATGGTGTCAAAAAATGTTTGTGATAAAGCACTTGCTTCACTGCCACTGTCAAGCAGACAACGCACAGTGACTCCTGATATGTTTACTTTGATAACAGGGTGAGTTATTTTACATTGAACAGGTTGCTCACACACCTCGTCTAATAAATCTCGTTCTATGTTCTTCCAGCTAAAGTAATTCTGATCAGTTGCAATTACATTTACATTTAAATCCTGGGGCTCATCATGCTCTATAATCTTAGCTGCTTTCTCTAATCTGTCCACTAACTTTAAATCGAAGCATCTGACGACTTTTTCTACTTTTGTTTGCTGCACATCAGCCAAACTATCCTCTACCTCTGAGCAACTGCGTCCCTGCGCAATATTGCTGTTCATAAGAATGTCGTCACCTTCAACCATTTGTGGCACGTTTACACAGCTACAAGATTCTTTCACCTCGTTACTATTTCTACCCCCTTCATTCATCATTTCCTCCTCTCTAAAGTTTTGCAGTACTGATTCTACTTCTGCTACTTCTACTTCAGCATTTAGTTTGCCATTTTCATCGAAGATGTAAGCTTTTACTTCATCATTATTCCCATCAGACTCAAACCCATTATCTATTTCTTCCCCATTATCTACCTTAAGTTCCTGTTCTTCCTTGACCCATTTTTCTAGTGTATCCAAAATACTATCCACTATTTTGTGAGAGTGGCTTAACACATCACTGGTATTATCTGTATTTATTTCGTCATCCATGTTGTCTGTCTGTGTATGTTGGCTGATTGTCTGTGTTTCCGTTACTGGTTGTGTTACTGTTACCGCCTGGTGAGCGCCAGTTTCCTCATAGACGGGATTTAGTTTCCCACACGCGGCCTGTTATGTTCATCTGTGACACCACTAGATATAGTAGCATCATGACTCCCTTCTTGTCTTAATGGCATAGTATTTACTTCTCCACTTTCGTCATAGTAGTTGTTACGAAAGCGTGGTGAGTATCTACCCCCTCTTCCTCTGCCACGGCTTTGGTTTCGATAGTTTGTTTTGGTGTGCCTAACTTCCATATTTCTAACGTTCACGTTTCCATTATTTTGTACGTGATTGTTAGAAGATTTGTTATTCTGCTGCACCTGCTCCTCAGCAGCAGCTACTCTTTCCACTCTTTCCAGATATTCAATAAATTTGTCTATATTATCTCTAGGGGCGGAAATGATCCTCTTCTGCCAGTACCACGGCAGCTTACCTTCTAAACCCATAATGATCATATCTGGCTTCATCTTTTCTGTCAAATGCGACAGTCTTGAAACCCACTTCCTAGCGAAATCCTTTACTGATTCACGCCCTGGGAAAAACTTCTTACCACTCCAGAATTCCCTTAACACATCATTTTGTTTGTTATGTGACCAGTATTCGTTGAGAAATGCAGACTTAAATTCAGATAAAGTTTTACATTTGATCATTACATCCGCTGACCATCGCAAAGCATCACCTGACAAATAACTTCTTATAAATGAAATTTTTTCTCTTTCTGACCAAGTGTTGGGGAGAACATCCTCAAAGTCATTCCAAAATTCAAGAGGGTGAATGTACTTATCAGGATCAAAGCGCAAAAACTGTCGACACCCTATAAAAGCGGCGTCAACTGAAGTCACATGCTGTACAGTAGAATGACTAGAATTAACAGAGGTTACTCTATTTTCTAGGTTAGCAATGTTAGTATTTAATTCCTCTACTTGTGACTCTACTGCTTCTATCCTGGCAGAACATCTTTGTTCCACTGCACCACGAATTTCGGTACAGGTTTCTTTTACTTTCTCAATGTTTTTCTTACAAGTATCTACTTTAATTTGTACCTCTTTAACTTTGTCAGAGCAAAGTTTGGACTCGTTGCTCAATCTTTCGGACAACCTCACTTCCAAAAGTTCATTTGCCTCTTGATAATTTTTTTGAATTTGATCTATTTCACATTTGAAAGTACTATGCATTTTAGTTAACTGTTGCCCTACTTTTACTTGAATGTCATGATGAATAGCATCTATCTTATAATTCAAACTATTCCATTTTGATTGCAGTTCTTCTTTTAGTTCTTTATTACTATCCTCAATTTTAGCCTCAATTTTATTCTCCAACTCTTTATTACTATTTTCAATTTTAGCCTCAATTTTATTTTGGTTTGATTCGAGTTTGGCAAACAGTATTTGCATCCAATCCGGAGCTTCTACCTTGATACTTTGTATCTCCTGACTTGACTGAGCTGGAGATATATTGAGCTCAGTTTCACTACCTGACAAAGTTAGCAACTCTACTGGCTCCCTTTTGACTTCTATTTCACTTATTGATTGCATCCCTGCACTCTCATTTAAATTAAAGTCATAATTTACTGGTGACAAATTACGTTCTAGTTCAATATTTGAGGGATTAATGGAACCATCCTCATTAAACTCAATTCCTGATCCTGAGGATTCTTGGTCAGAGACCGGTTCCCTTCTGAAATGTACACTACTTTCCATATCTTTTAGTTTGTTAGCAGCAGTTAATAAATATTTTAAAAGTCTTTGACTTAACTTAAATGCTTGATTTCGACGAATGATGTCGTCACGGTGTACCAGCAATCGTATTGCGACGCGTCGCGACGTATTGAAGGCAGCAGCAGCAGCTGTAGCGTCGAGTACCGCCACAGGAATCGCCTACGGCAATAGCTCCAGGGGGGCAGCAAGGCACCGTTGACCGCTCGGCGCAGCCGGCAGCTGTCTCGCAGATCAGCGCAGCTCCGCGATGACGCACCGTCTTCCTATAGTCTCAGCGCCGTCGGCAGCCGCGATCCAGCATCGTCGCCTTCCTCACCATCGTCACTAACCAACGTACAGCGGTAGACACTTATTGTTTATACACTACACCCGCCTTTACTGGTAACACTGTTCCCACACTAGTTCAATTCAGTGTCCTGTTATTGCCTACCGAGTTCGTTAATTTATACCAATCGCTTTCACACATCGAGCACTTTTATTTGCTTTTAATTCAGTTTTCCCGGCCGATAAGCACCATATGTGGGGCGGCGAAGAAGTTGTCGAATGAGTTGTTTGAATGTTCATTTCACGTAACAGACTATTGCCGATGCAACATATGTGGGACGGCGAAGAAGTCGTTGTTTAATGTTGAATGAAAGTTGAACATTGCCACCTTAAATCACGCGAGCCTGGCAACTAATTTGGTGGCCAGTCAGAAAGCGAAGGGAAACTTACTGACCTTAGTTCCCAGTCTGCACGGCCACATTCCTGTACAGCCCAGCTAAACGAAAAATATCCATAGTTTTTCACGGGATTAGGGCTGCTTCAATAAAATTTAAAGTTCCCAACAAGATTTTATTATCTTAAAGGCTCACACAAATTACTCGAAACTTCTGAAAATGCTAAAGACATTAAATATTGTTAATTCAGCCAATCGTTTAATAGTTCAGAGGCGACTTCTACAGCAAGTTCCTCCCGAATAGTTCATTACTCTAACTAACGGTGCTCTATTAATAGTTCGCAATAATGTTAAAAAAAAATTAATGCTCGCCTTAAAAGTGGAGTTAGTCACCACTTGCCACGCGGAATTATACTTCACACGGACGGCACAATAACAGTTTGTTACCGAAGTCTAAACGATCCAGGACGGTGTACAGTCCTCGCGATTTTCAATGTCCATTTACATTGCTAAGTACGCGCATGTCACAGCCCGCTATGACGTCACCCGAGGCGAGGCGCGATCGGACGTTAAGCTCGCGTGGACTAGGCGTTGGTCTAATGCGGAGTGAGCTTACTACTGCCTCTGCCGCTCTTTTTATATAGCTCCGGCGCGTACCGCCAAGAGAGCATCTGTTCTTTCCGTTCCTATGCAGATGGCTGCAGCCTCCAAATGATCGCTATCTCAGGCACATAATCTTAAATATCACATTTAATAATAGCTTTACAAACTTCTCAATTTTTGTATACATACATCTGAGCAGTACAGAAGCACGTAGAAAATCTCAGCCCGCTAAAATTAAAACTTTACTCTCTAGAATTTTTACAATGGAACTAACGGTAGATTGTTACCTCTGAACCATAGCTTTATCAAGACTTGTATCAGCTGTTAATTATGCTACAAGACTAAAACTTGGTGTAGCTTTGTTAATTGTCCTATCTGATCATTGGTCTTAAAGAATTTGTTTTATCATTAAAATTTAAAGTACTTAATCTATAATGCTTATGTACATTTTACTCACAAAAGTAGTTTTTACTAAATTACTAAAAAACTAGAAGAGGTAACTGATCGTGGTATTTCCATTATTATTATTAGGGTGAACTGAAGCATCCTACCAATTTTCAATATTGTAGCTCTATTATTTCGCGCCTCTGATTTTTCCGAAAAACGCGGATTCTGGAGTCAATTTTAGTTTTATGGTTTTGGAAACCAGCACCACTCATTAATGACTTCTTACTGCACCTTCTCACCAAATTTTGGCTTCCTAGCGTCATTATTTAGCGCCTCCTATTTTTCTTTCAAAATGTGAATTTTACGTAAACTACTAATTTTATAACATTAAGATTTGTTACCTGAAACATTATTACATAGAACTATACTTTAACAAAGTTTTACACACAAAACTTTTATGTTAAATGTGGTGCAATACTATATGCAGGCGCGTTACGATGACGTGACGCTACTAGCAGTGAACTAGGGTAAGTCCCGTGCACTCGCTCGCCTCTGTATCTTATACATGATACAGCGCTTGCTTTGCTTCACTAGGACCTTAAGATTCTGCATGAAAGGAGGACTAGCAGCCGCGTTGCACGGGAGAAAGTGAGAAGTGTTCATATGTAGTAAAAACCTGAGAAATCCGTCTGTTTTCGTCATTTGTTATCGAATCGACTTAAAGCCAGAATGTCACACTGGCCGCTCTTCTCTCTGAAACGGTCCTAATTATCGTCTGCAAAGCTATGTCTCGTGCTCCGGTATGCGGAGACACTAAAAGCACCATAGTAGAAAACAGATGAAGCTTCTAAGTTGATGTAATAGCCAGTAAGATATAGTACAATTCAAGTTTTAGGTTTCGATTATTGACTTTCTAGCTGGCTTTGGTGCCTTGGACATGAGCTAGGACCTTAAGATTCCGCATGAAAGGAGGACTAGCAGCCGAGTTGCACGGGAGAATGTGGAATGTGTTCATATGTAGTAAAAACGTAGAAATCCGTCCGTTTTCGTCATTTGTTACCGAATCTACTTAAAGCCAGATCGTCACATTGGCCGCTCTTCTCTCTGAAACGGTTGTACTTATCGTCTGCAAACCTATGTCGCGTGCTGCGGCATGCGGAGACACTAAAAGCACCGTAGTAGAACACAGATGAAGCTTCTAAGTTGATGTAATAGCCAGTAAGAAGTAGACCAATTCAAGTTTTAGGTATTGATTATTGACTTTTTAGCTGGCTTTGGTTCCTTGGACATGAGCTAGGAACTTAAGATTCTGCATGAAAGGAGGACTAGCTGCCGAGTTGCACGGGAGAATGTGAAAAGTGTTCATATGTAGTAAAAACCTGAGAAATCCGTCCGTTTTCGTCATTTGTTATCGAATCGACTTAAAGCCAGAATGTCACACTGGCCGCTCTTCTCTCTGAAACGGTCCTAATTATCGTCTGCAAAGCTATGTCTCGTGCTCCGGTATGCGGAGACACTAAAAGCACCATAGTAGAAAACAGATGAAGCTTCTAAGTTGATGTAATAGCCAGTAAGATATAGTACAATTCAAGTTTTAGGTTTCGATTATTGACTTTCTAGCTGGCTTTGGTGCCTTGGACATGAGCTAGGACCTTAAGATTCCGCATGAAAGGAGGACTAGCAGCCGAGTTGCACGGGAGAATGTGGAATGTGTTCATATGTAGTAAAAACCTAGAAATCCGTCCGTTTTCGTCATTTGTTACCGAATCTACTTAAAGCCAGATCGTCACATTGGCCGCTCTTCTCTCTGAAACGGTTGTACTTATCGTCTGCAAACCTATGTCGCGTGCTGCGGCATGCGGAGACACTAAAAGCACCGTAGTAGAACACAGATGAAGCTTCTAAGTTGATGTAATAGCCAGTAAGAAGTAGACCAATTCAAGTTTTAGGTATTGATTATTGACTTTTTAGCTGGCTTTGGTTCCTTGGACATGAGCTAGGAACTTAAGATTCTGCATGAAAGGAGGACTAGCTGCCGAGTTGCACGGGAGAATGTGAAAAGTGTTCATATGTAGTAAAAACCTGAGAAATCCGTCCGTTTTCGTCATTTGTTATCGACTCGGCTTAAAGCCACATCTCCACATTGGCCACTCTTCTCTCTGAAACGGTCCTAATTATCGTCTGCAAAGCTATGTCTCGTGCTCCGGTATGTGGAGACACTAAAAGCACCGTAGTAGAAAACAGATGAAGCTTCTAAGTTGATGTAATAGAAAGTAAGAAGTAGTACAATTCAAGATTTAGGTATCGATTATTGACTTTTTAGCTGGCTTTGGTGCCTTGGACATGAGCTAGGACCTTAAGATTCTGCACGAAAGGAGGACTAGCAGCCGAGTTGCACGGGAGAATATGAAAAGTGTTCATATGTAGTAAAAACCTGAGAAATCCGTCCGTTTTCGTCATTTGTTATCGACTTGACTTAAAGCCAGATCATCACATTGGCCGCTCTTCTCTCTGATATCGTCGTAATTATCGTCTGCAAAGCTATGTCTCGTGCTCCGGAATGCGGAGACACTAAAAGCACCATAGTAGAACACAGATGAAGCTTCTAAGTTGATGTAATAGCCAGTAAGATATAGTATAATTCTAGTTTTAAGTATCGATTATTGACTTATTAGCTGGCTTTGGTGCCTTGGACATGAGCTAGGACCTTAAGATTCTGCATGAAAGGAGGACTAGCAACCGCGTTGCACGGAGGAATGTGAGAAGTGTTCATATGTAGTAAAAACCTGAGAAATCCGTCCGTTTTCGTCATTTGTTATCGAATCGACTTAAAGCCAGAATGTCACACTGGCCGCTCTTCTATCTGAAACGGTTGTACTTATCGTCTGCAAAGCTATGTCGCGTGCTGCGGTATGCGGAGACACTAAAAGCACCATAGTAGAACACAGATGAAGGTTCTAAGTTGATGTAATAGCCAGTAAGAAGTAGTCCAATTCAAGTTTTAGTTATCGATTATTGACTTTTTAGCTGGCTTTGGTTCCTTGGACATGAGCTAGGACCTTAAGATTCTGCATGAAAGGAGGCCTAGCTGCAGAGCTGCACGGGAGAATGTGAAAAGTGTTCATATGTAGTAAAAACCTGAGAAATCGGTCCGTTTTCGTCATTTGTTATCGACTCGACTTAAAGCCAGATCATCACATTGGCCGCTCTTCTCTCTGAAACGGTCCTAATTATCGTCTGCAAAGCTATGTCTCGTGCTCCGGTATGCGGAGACACTAAAAGCACCATGGTAGAAAACAGATGAAGCTTCTAAGTTGATGTAATAGCCAGTAAGAAATAGTACAATTCAAGTTTTAGGTTTCGATTATTGACTTTTTAGCTGGCTTTGGTGCCTTGGACATGAGCTAGGACCTTAACATTCTGCATGAAAGGAGGACTAGCAGCCGAGTTGCACGGGAGAATGTGGAATGTGTTCATATGTAGTTAAAACCTAGGAATCCGTCCGTTTTCGTCATTTGTTACCGAATCGACTTATAGCCAGATCGTCACATTGGCCGCTCTTCTCTCTGAAACGGTTGTACTTATCGTCTGCAAAGCTATGTCGCGTGCTGCGGTATGCGGAGACACTAAAAACACCATAGTAGAACACAGATGAAGCTTCTAAGTTGATGTAATAGCCAGTAAGAAGTAGTACAATTCAAGTTTTAGGTATCGATTATTGACTTTTTGGCTGGCTTTGGTTCCTTGGACATGAGCTAGGACCTTAAGATTCTGCATGAAAGGAGGCCTAGCTGCAGAGTTGCACGGGAGAATGTGAAAAGTGTTCATATGTAGTAAAAACCTGAGAAATCCGTCCGTTTTCGTCATTTGTTATCGACTCGACTTAAAGCCAGATCATCATATTGGCCGCATTTATGTCTAAAACGGTTGTACTTATCGACTGCAAAGCTATGTCGCGTGCTGCGGTATGCGGGGACACTAAAAGCATCATAGTAGAACACAGATGAAGCTTCTAAGTTGATGTAATAGACAGTAAGAAGTAGTACAATTCAAGTTTTAGGTATCGATTATTGACTTTATAGCTATCTTTGGTGCCTTGGACATGAGCTAGGACCTTAAGATTCTGCATGAAAGGAGGACTAGCAGCTGATTAGCACGGGAGAATGTGAAAAGTGTTCATATGTAGTAAAAACCTGAGAAATACGTCCGTTTTCGTCATTTGTTATCGACTCGACTTAAAGCCAGATCTTCACATTGGCCGCTCTTCTCTCTGAAACGGTTGTACATATCGTCTGCAAAGCTATGACGTGTTTTGCGGTATGTGGAGACACTAGAACCACGATAGTAAAACACAGATGAAGCTTCTAAGTTGATGTAATAGCCAGTAAGATATAGTATAATTCTAGTTTTAGGTATCGATTATTGACTTTTTAGCTGGCTTTGGTTCCTTGGACGTGAGCTAGGACCTTAAGATTCTGCATGAAAGGAGGACTAGCAGCCGCGTTGCACGGGAGAATGTGAGAAGTGTTCATATGAGGTAAAAACCTGAGAAATCCGTCCGTTTTCGTCATTTGTTATCGAATCGACTTAAAGCCAGAAAGTCACATTGGCCGCTCTTCTCTCTGAAACGGTTGTTCTTATCGTCTGCAAAGCTATGACGTGTGATGCGGTATGCGGAGACACTAAAACCACAATGGTAAAACATAGATGAAGCATCTAATTTAATGTAATAGCCAGTATGAAGTAGTCCAATTCAAGTTTTAGGTTTCGATTATTGACTTTTTAGCTGGCTTTGGTGCCTTGGACATGAGCTAGGACCTTAAGATTCTGCATGAAAGGAGGACTAGCAGCCGAGTTGCACGGGAGAATGTGGAATGTGTTCATATGTAGTTAAAACCTAGGAATCCGTCCGTTTTCGTCATTTGTTACCGAATCGACTTAAAGCCAGATCGTCACATTGGCCGCTCTTCTCTATGAAACGGTTGTACTTATCGTCTGCAAAGCTATGTCGCGTGCTGCGGTATGCGGAGACACTAAAAGCACCATAGTAGAACACAGATGAAGCTTCTAAGTTGATGTAATAGCCAGTAAGAAGTAGTACAATTCAAGTTTTAGGTATCGATTATTGACTTTTTAGGTGGCTTTGGTGCCTTGGACTTGAGCTAGGACCTTAAGATTCTGCATGAAAGGAGGACTAGCAGCTGAGTTGCACGGGAGAATGTGAAAAGTGTTCATATGCAGTAAAAACACGAAAAATCCGTTCGTTATCGTCATTTTTTTTTCGAATCGACATAAGGCCAGATCGTCACATTGGCCGCTCTTCTCTCTGAAATGGTTGTACTTATCGTCTGCAAAGATATGACGTGTGCTGCGATATGCGGAGACACTAAAAGCACCAAAGTAGAACACAGATGAAGCTTCTAAGTTGATGTAATAGCCAGTAAGATATAGTACAATTCTAGTTTTAGGTATCGATTATTGACTTATTAGCTGGTTTCGGTGCCTTGGACATGAGCTAGTGTGGGGCGGCGAAGAAGTTGTCGAATGAGTTGTTTGAATGTTCATTTCACGTAACAGACTATTGCCGATGCAACATATGTGGGACGGCGAAGAAGTCGTTGTTTAATGTTGAATGAAAGTTGAACATTGCCACCTTAAATCACGCGAGCCTGGCAACTAATTTGGTGGCCAGTCAGAAAGCGAAGGGAAACTTACTGACCTTAGTTCCCAGTCTGCACGGCCACATTCCTGTACAGCCCAGCTAAACGAAAAATATCCATAGTTTTTCACGGGATTAGGGCTGCTTCAATAAAATTTAAAGTTCCCAACAAGATTTTATTATCTTAAAGGCTCACACAAATTACTCGAAACTTCTGAAAATGCTAAAGACATTAAATATTGTTAATTCAGCCAATCGTTTAATAGTTCAGAGGCGACTTCTACAGCAAGTTCCTCCCGAATAGTTCATTACTCTAACTAACGGTGCTCTATTAATAGTTCGCAATAATGTTAAAAAAAAATTAATGCTCGCCTTAAAAGTGGAGTTAGTCACCACTTGCCACGCGGAATTATACTTCACACGGACGGCACAATAACAGTTTGTTACCGAAGTCTAAACGATCCAGGACGGTGTACAGTCCTCGCGATTTTCAATGTCCATTTACATTGCTAAGTACGCGCATGTCACAGCCCGCTATGACGTCACCCGAGGCGAGGCGCGATCGGACGTTAAGCTCGCGTGGACTAGGCGTTGGTCTAATGCGGAGTGAGCTTACTACTGCCTCTGCCGCTCTTTTTATATAGCTCCGGCGCGTACCGCCAAGAGAGCATCTGTTCTTTCCGTTCCTATGCAGATGGCTGCAGCCTCCAAATGATCGCTATCTCAGGCACATAATCTTAAATATCACATTTAATAATAGCTTTACAAACTTCTCAATTTTTGTATACATACATCTGAGCAGTACAGAAGCACGTAGAAAATCTCAGCCCGCTAAAATTAAAACTTTACTCTCTAGAATTTTTACAATGGAACTAACGGTAGATTGTTACCTCTGAACCATAGCTTTATCAAGACTTGTATCAGCTGTTAATTATGCTACAAGACTAAAACTTGGTGTAGCTTTGTTAATTGTCCTATCTGATCATTGGTCTTAAAGAATTTGTTTTATCATTAAAATTTAAAGTACTTAATCTATAATGCTTATGTACATTTTACTCACAAAAGTAGTTTTTACTAAATTACTAAAAAACTAGAAGAGGTAACTGATCGTGGTATTTCCATTATTATTATTAGGGTGAACTGAAGCATCCTACCAATTTTCAATATTGTAGCTCTATTATTTCGCGCCTCTGATTTTTCCGAAAAACGCGGATTCTGGTGTCAATTTTAGTTTTATGGTTTTGGAAACCAGCACCACTCATTAATGACTTCTTACTGCACCTTCTCACCAAATTTTGGCTTCCTAGCGTCATTATTTAGCGCCTCCTATTTTTCTTTCAAAATGTGAATTTTACGTAAACTACTAATTTTATAACATTAAGATTTGTTACCTGAAACATTATTACATAGAACTATACTTTAACAAAGTTTTACACACAAAACTTTTATGTTAAATGTGGTGCAATACTATATGCAGGCGCGTTACGATGACGTGACGCTACTAGCAGTGAACTAGGGTAAGTCCCGTGCACTCGCACATGATACAGCGCTTGCTTTGCTTCATCTCCCCCTTTTTAATTTTCGTGAAAATCTATTTTTGAACAAAATTAAATTTCTAAAAGAACAAACAAGCGATGAATTACTTTAGTATACCTCTTTCAACTTAAGTTGCTTCTTCTTAGGAAATTCCTTATTACTACATACACAAAATAACCATACTCATATACACATAGAAAACCTAGTACAGAAGACATTCACAAATTATTTACATACATTTACATGGAAATATAAATTTTTCAATGGTTACAAAATAGTTATTTTTTTTTTTAATCAGTCTCTTCCTGAAAAAGAAAATACACACGACTTTTATCACTGCAACGCACTCACATTTTTCTTTTACTATAATACTCGGCACTGTGGTGGGTGTCCTATTGTAACACTCATTTAATTTCACTGATTGACAAAATTGTGGGAGGAAATTGTATTCACTGTGGTTTGCGTCTCTACTTCCAATCTCCCTACCGCTTGTTGTCAGTCATTCATGCAGCCTGCATGTCCCTGAGAAACAGACAATACAGTCTAAGTTTCTGTTTTCAACTTATATCTAAGGTAGGACAAAGTACATTTTATAGTTTATATTCTGGCATTATTTTACTAATTGTGAAGTTGTCAGAAAGACATTTAGCACTAAGTCGTATCTGATACAATAGCTCCTACTTTCTTCTTTCATAAATAATCTTTTAGGTTCCTAAATAGTGAAAATTCTTTTAGCAAATTAATATATTAAGATCTTGCTTCAACTTAGAAAATTGAGTAACCTTTTAGTTTTAATGTACTCTGGCTTAATTATCGTATGGATTAGTTCATCAAAGAAGTCATTTGCTGACCAGCACTTTGCTTTATTGTATGAATTACTAAAGAAATTAGTTATTTTCAGTATACCGATTCCAAATTTCTGCATTTTCCAATATTTGTGTGTTTCTGTTGTCTGTTTAACTATTTATTTGCCTCAAGCAAGTTTTAGCGTTTTTCACCATTTCACGAGACGTGAGGGAATTATTCTTTAATCCTACATCATTTACTTCAATTTACTTACTTCACTTCTTCACCTTATTCATTTTCTCCCTTTTCTTCCAGATTCAAAATACTTCATTTCTCCACTTCTTTCTCCCTTTTCCTTTTGTCAGCCTATTGACGTCCTGTTTCTATATATTTGGTGCGATCCTCACACCACTTCCACACATCTCCATTTATTTAATTCTAAAACGCCATTGCTTGCCTCTATGAGCATTACCTTCTTACGCTGTTTTCCTTCAGACAACCTTATTTCTAGCAACATACTACCTTCTGCATAATCTCATGGATTATTCATATTCATACCGTACTTCGTATACTGCAAAGTGTCTCTCTTAGTTGTATTTTCTAACCCTTTACAATTACATGAAATATTTTAATTTATTTATTTTAGCCATGTTTGCCTCTTATTGGTACTCAGACGTTTGTTCTGCCACTCACTAGGTAGATCCTTACTAAGAATACTTAAAACCTAATAGCATATATACAACATGAAGACATATGTGATTCTTACCTGTTATGATAGACCAGAAGAAGGGAATGAAACTTGAAAAGGAAATAAAGTTTCACCCAGCTGGGACTGCACGGTACGCCGTGTATCCGCCAAAGAGTGGCAGACTCCCTACAGTAATTAATTACTGTTAATTTTAAATTCCTTTAGGATGTGTCTCTCTTCAACCTTAGCACTTTCCTCATTCTCACTGAAAACCAAATTTTCCTGCAAGTATCCTTTATTCTTTATTACTCTAATAGGCAGTTCCCAAGTTTCATTACTACCGCCTATATGACTTCCTATAAAAGACTCTCTTATCACTTTAGAGTCAGGTAAAGTTAAAATTAAGTTGTTCTGATCAAAATTGTTCTTTCCCTGGTACTTTGATAAGAAATCAGTACCAATCAACATATCAACACTTAAGCCTAGCACAATCAAACAAGGATGATCTATTACTACGTCATTTATACCAATGGGTATCAAAGCTTCGTGTTGAACTGGTCTAGAGACTTTTCCAGTAGCACCTATAATCTTTAAGCCACTTACTTTCATAACTGTTAACTTCTCTTTATTGGGTATGGTGTCAAAAAATGTTTGTGATAAAGCACTTGCTTCACTGCCACTGTCAAGCAGACAACGCACAGTGACTCCTGATATGTTTACTTTGATAACAGGGTGAGTTATTTTACATTGAACAGGTTGCTCACACACCTCGTCTAATAAATCTCGTTCTATGTTCTTCCAGCTAAAGTAATTCTGATCAGTTGCAATTACATTTACATTTAAATCCTGGGGCTCATCATGCTCTATAATCTTAGCTGCTTTCTCTAATCTGTCCACTAACTTTAAATCGAAGCATCTGACAACTTTTTCTACTTTTGTTTGCTGCACATCAGCCAAACTATCCTCTACCTCTGAGCAACTGCGTCCCTGCGCAATATTGCTGTTCATAAGAATGTCGTCACCTTCAACCATTTGTGGCACGTTTACACAGCTACAAGATTCTTTCACCTCGTTACTATTTCTACCCCCTTCATTCATCATTTCCTCCTCTCTAAAGTTTTGCAGTACTGATTCTACTTCTGCTACTTCTACTTCAGCATTTAGATTGCCATTTTCATCGAAGATGTAAGCTTTTACTTCATCATTATTCCCATCAGACTCAAACCCATTATCTATTTCTTCCCCATTATCTACCTTAAGTTCCTGTTCTTCCTTGACCCATTTTTCTAGTGTATCCAAAATACTATCCACTATTTTGTGAGAGTGGCTTAACACATCACTGGTATTATCTGTATTTATTTCGTCATCCATGTTGTCTGTCTGTGTATGTTGGCTGATTGTCTGTGTTTCCGTTACTGGTTGTGTTACTGTTACCGCCTGGTGAGCGCCAGTTTCCTCATAGACGGGATTTAGTTTCCCACACGCGGCCTGTTATGTTCATCTGTGACACCACTAGATATAGTAGCATCATGACTCCCTTCTTGTCTTAATGGCATAGTATTTACTTCTCCACTTTTGTCATAGTAGTTGTTACGAAAGCGTGGTGAGTATCTACCCCCTCTTCCTCTGCCACGGCTTTGGTTTCGATAGTTTGTTTTGGTGTGCCTAACTTCCATATTTCTAACGTTCACGTTTCCATTATTTTGTACGTGATTGTTAGAAGATTTGTTATTCTGCTGCACCTGCTCCTCAGCAGCAGCTACTCTTTCCACTCTTTCCAGATATTCAATAAATTTGTCTATATTATCTCTAGGGGCGGAAATGATCCTCTTCTGCCAGTACCACGGCAGCTTACCTTCTAAACCCATAATGATCATATCTGGCTTCATCTTTTCTGTCAAATGCGACAGTCTTGAAACCCACTTCCTAGCGAAATCCTTTACTGATTCACGCCCTGGGAAAAACTTCTTACCACTCCAGAATTCCCTTAACACATCATTTTGTTTGTTATGTGACCAGTATTCGTTGAGAAATGCAGACTTAAATTCAGATAAAGTTTTACATTTGATCATTACATCCGCTGACCATCGCAAAGCATCACCTGACAAATAACTTCTTATAAATGAAATTTTTTCTCTTTCTGACCAAGTGTTGGGGAGAACATCCTCAAAGTCATTCCAAAATTCAAGAGGGTGAATGTACTTATCAGGATCAAAGCGCAAAAACTGTCGACACCCTATAAAAGCGGCGTCAACTGAAGTCACATGCTGTACAGTAGAATGACTAGAATTAACAGAGGTTACTCTATTTTCTAGGTTAGCAATGTTAGTATTTAATTCCTCTACTTGTGACTCTACTGCTTCTATCCTGGCAGAACATCTTTGTTCCACTGCACCACGAATTTCGGTACAGGTTTCTTTTACTTTCTCAATGTTTTTCTTACAAGTATCTACTTTAATTTGTACCTCTTTAACTTTGTCAGAGCAAAGTTTGGACTCGTTGCTCAATCTTTCGGACAACCTCACTTCCAAAAGTTCATTTGCCTCTTGATAATTTTTTTGAATTTGATCTATTTCACATTTGAAAGTACTATGCATTTTAGTTAACTGTTGCCCTACTTTTACTTGAATGTCATGATGAATAGCATCTATCTTATAATTCAAACTATTCCATTTTGATTGCAGTTCTTCTTTTAGTTCTTTATTACTATCCTCAATTTTAGCCTCAATTTTATTCTCCAACTCTTTATTACTATTTTCAATTTTAGCCTCAATTTTATTTTGGTTTGATTCGAGTTTGGCAAACAGTATTTGCATCCAATCCGGAGCTTCTACCTTGATACTTTGTATCTCCTGACTTGACTGAGCTGGAGATATATTGAGCTCAGTTTCACTACCTGACAAAGTTAGCAACTCTACTGGCTCCCTTTTGACTTCTATTTCACTTATTGATTGCATCCCTGCACTCTCATTTAAATTAAAGTCATAATTTACTGGTGACAAATTACGTTCTAGTTCAATATTTGAGGGATTAATGGAACCATCCTCATTAAACTCAATTCCTGATCCTGAGGATTCTTGGTCAGAGACCGGTTCCCTTCTGAAATGTACACTACTTTCCATATCTTTTAGTTTGTTAGCAGCAGTTAATAAATATTTTAAAAGTCTTTGACTTAACTTAAATGCTTGATTTCGACGAATGATGTCGTCACGGTGTACCAGCAATCGTGATGCGACGCGTCGCGACGTATTGAAGGCAGCAGCAGCAGCTGTAGCGTCGAGTACCGCCACAGGAATCGCCTACGGCAATAGCTCCAGGGGGGCAGCAAGGCACCGTTGACCGCTCGGCGCAGCCGGCAGCTGTCTCGCAGATCAGCGCAGCTCCGCGATGACGCACCGTCTTCCTTTAGTCTCAGCGCCGTCGGCAGCCGCGATCCAGCATCGTCGCCTTCCTCACCATCGTCACTAACCAACGTACAGCGGTAGACACTTATTGTTTATACACTACACCCGCCTTTACTGGTAACACTGTTCCCACACTAGTTCAATTCAGTGTCCTGTTATTGCCTACCGAGTTCGTTAATTTATACCAATCGCTTTCACACATCGAGCACTTTTATTTGCTTTTAATTCAGTTTTCCCGGCCGATAAGCACCATATGTGGGGCGGCGAAGAAGTTGTCGAATGAGTTGTTTGAATGTTCATTTCACGTAACAGACTATTGCCGATGCAACATATGTGGGACGGCGAAGAAGTCGTTGTTTAATGTTGAATGAAAGTTGAACATTGCCACCTTAAATCACGCGAGCCTGGCAACTAATTTGGTGGCCAGTCAGAAAGCGAAGGGAAACTTACTGACCTTAGTTCCCAGTCTGCACGGCCACATTCCTGTACAGCCCAGCTAAACGAAAAATATCCATAGTTTTTCACGGGATTAGGGCTGCTTCAATAAAATTTAAAGTTCCCAACAAGATTTTATTATCTTAAAGGCTCACACAAATTACTCGAAACTTCTGAAAATGCTAAAGACATTAAATATTGTTAATTCAGCCAATCGTTTAATAGTTCAGAGGCGACTTCTACAGCAAGTTCCTCCCGAATAGTTCATTACTCTAACTAACGGTGCTCTATTAATAGTTCGCAATAATGTTAAAAAAAAATTAATGCTCGCCTTAAAAGTGGAGTTAGTCACCACTTGCCACGCGGAATTATACTTCACACGGACGGCACAATAACAGTTTGTTACCGAAGTCTAAACGATCCAGGACGGTGTACAGTCCTCGCGATTTTCAATGTCCATTTACATTGCTAAGTACGCGCATGTCACAGCCCGCTATGACGTCACCCGAGGCGAGGCGCGATCGGACGTTAAGCTCGCGTGGACTAGGCGTTGGTCTAATGCGGAGTGAGCTTACTACTGCCTCTGCCGCTCTTTTTATATAGCTCCGGCGCGTACCGCCAAGAGAGCATCTGTTCTTTCCGTTCCTATGCAGATGGCTGCAGCCTCCAAATGATCGCTATCTCAGGCACATAATCTTAAATATCACATTTAATAATAGCTTTACAAACTTCTCAATTTTTGTATACATACATCTGAGCAGTACAGAAGCACGTAGAAAATCTCAGCCCGCTAAAATTAAAACTTTACTCTCTAGAATTTTTACAATGGAACTAACGGTAGATTGTTACCTCTGAACCATAGCTTTATCAAGACTTGTATCAGCTGTTAATTATGCTACAAGACTAAAACTTGGTGTAGCTTTGTTAATTGTCCTATCTGATCATTGGTCTTAAAGAATTTGTTTTATCATTAAAATTTAAAGTACTTAATCTATAATGCTTATGTACATTTTACTCACAAAAGTAGTTTTTACTAAATTACTAAAAAACTAGAAGAGGTAACTGATCGTGGTATTTCCATTATTATTATTAGGGTGAACTGAAGCATCCTACCAATTTTCAATATTGTAGCTCTATTATTTCGCGCCTCTGATTTTTCCGAAAAACGCGGATTCTGGTGTCAATTTTAGTTTTATGGTTTTGGAAACCAGCACCACTCATTAATGACTTCTTACTGCACCTTCTCACCAAATTTTGGCTTCCTAGCGTCATTATTTAGCGCCTCCTATTTTTCTTTCAAAATGTGAATTTTACGTAAACTACTAATTTTATAACATTAAGATTTGTTACCTGAAACATTATTACATAGAACTATACTTTAACAAAGTTTTACACACAAAACTTTTATGTTAAATGTGGTGCAATACTATATGCAGGCGCGTTACGATGACGTGACGCTACTAGCAGTGAACTAGGGTAAGTCCCGTGCACTCGCTCGCCTCTGTATCTTATACATGATACAGCGCTTGCTTTGCTTCACTAGGACCTTAAGATTCTGCATGAAAGGAGGACTAGCAGCCGCGTTGCACGGGAGAAAGTGAGAAGTGTTCATATGTAGTAAAAACCTGAGAAATCCGTCTGTTTTCGTCATTTGTTATCGAATCGACTTAAAGCCAGAATGTCACACTGGCCGCTCTTCTCTCTGAAACGGTCCTAATTATCGTCTGCAAAGCTATGTCTCGTGCTCCGGTATGCGGAGACACTAAAAGCACCATAGTAGAAAACAGATGAAGCTTCTAAGTTGATGTAATAGCCAGTAAGATATAGTACAATTCAAGTTTTAGGTTTCGATTATTGACTTTCTAGCTGGCTTTGGTGCCTTGGACATGAGCTAGGACCTTAAGATTCCGCATGAAAGGAGGACTAGCAGCCGAGTTGCACGGGAGAATGTGGAATGTGTTCATATGTAGTAAAAACGTAGAAATCCGTCCGTTTTCGTCATTTGTTACCGAATCTACTTAAAGCCAGATCGTCACATTGGCCGCTCTTCTCTCTGAAACGGTTGTACTTATCGTCTGCAAACCTATGTCGCGTGCTGCGGCATGCGGAGACACTAAAAGCACCGTAGTAGAACACAGATGAAGCTTCTAAGTTGATGTAATAGCCAGTAAGAAGTAGACCAATTCAAGTTTTAGGTATTGATTATTGACTTTTTAGCTGGCTTTGGTTCCTTGGACATGAGCTAGGAACTTAAGATTCTGCATGAAAGGAGGACTAGCTGCCGAGTTGCACGGGAGAATGTGAAAAGTGTTCATATGTAGTAAAAACCTGAGAAATCCGTCCGTTTTCGTCATTTGTTATCGACTCGGCTTAAAGCCACATCTCCACATTGGCCGCTCTTCTCTCTGAAACGGTCCTAATTATCGTCTGCAAAGCTATGTCTCGTGCTCCGGTATGTGGAGACACTAAAAGCACCGTAGTAGAAAACAGATGAAGCTTCTAATTTGATGTAATAGCCAGTAAGATATAGTACAATTCAAGTTTTAGGTATCGATTATTGACTTTTTAGCTGGCTTTGGTGCCTTTGACATGAGCTAGGAGCTTAAGATTGTGCATGAAAGGAGGACTAGCAGCCGAGTTGCACGGAAGAATGTGGAATGTGTTCATATGTAGTAAAAACCTAGAAATCCGTCGTTTTCATCATTTGTTATAGAATCGACTTAAAGCCAGATCGTCACATTGGCCGCTCTTCTCTCTGAAACGGTTGTACTTATCGTCTGCAAAGCTACGTCGCGTGCTGCGATATGCGGAGACACTAAAAGATACATAGTATAACACAGATGAAGCTTGAAAGTTGATGTAATAGCCAGTAAGAAGTAGCACAATTCAAGTTTTAAGTATCGATTATTGACTTTTTAGCTGGCTTTGGTTCCTTGGACATGAGCTAGGAACTTAAGATTCTGCATGAAAGGAGGACTAGCTGCCGAGTTGCACGGGAGAATGTGAAAAGTGTTCATATGTAGTAAAAACCTGAGAAATCCGTCCGTTTTCGTCATTTGTTATCGACTCGGCTTAAAGCCACATCTCCACATTGGCCGCTCTTCTCTCTGAAACGGTCCTAATTATCGTCTGCAAACCTATGTCGCGTGCTGCGGCATGCGGAGACACTAAAAGCACCGTAGTAGAACACAGATGAAGCTTCTAAGTTGATGTAATAGCCAGTAAGAAGTAGACCAATTCAAGTTTTAGGTATTGATTATTGACTTTTTAGCTGGCTTTGGTTCCTTGGACATGAGCTAGGAACTTAAGATTCTGCATGAAAGGAGGACTAGCTGCCGAGTTGCACGGGAGAATGTGAAAAGTGTTCATATGTAGTAAAAACCTGAGAAATCCGTCCGTTTTCGTCATTTGTTATCGACTCGGCTTAAAGCCACATCTCCACATTGGCCGCTCTTCTCTCTGAAACGGTTGTACTTATCGTCTGCAAAGCTATGTCGCGTGCTGCGGTATGCGGAGACACTAAAAGCACCATAGTAGAACACAGATGAAGGTTCTAAGTTGATGTAATAGCCAGTAAGAAGTAGTCCAATTCAAGTTTTATTTATCGATTATTGACTTTTTAGCTGGCTTTGGTGCCTTGGACATGAGCTAGGACCTTAAGATTCTGCATGAAAGGAGGACTAGCAGCCGAGTTGCACGGGAAAATGTGAAAAGTGTTCATTTGTAGTAAACACCTAGAAATCCGTCCGTTTTTGTCATTTGTTATCGAATCGACTTAAAGCCAGATCGTCACATTGGCCGCTCTTCTCTCTGAAACGGTCCTAATTATCGTCTGCAAAGCTATGTCTCGTGCTACGGTATGCGGAGACACTAAAAGCACCATAGTAGAAAACAGATGAAGCTTCTAAGTTGATGTAATAGCCAGTAAGATATAGTACAATTCAAGTTTTAGGTATCGATTACTGACTTTTTAGCTGGCTTTGGTGCCTTGGACATGAGCTAGGACCTTAAGATTCTGCATGAAAGGAGGACTAGCAGCCGAGTTGCACGGAAGAATGTGGAATGTGTTCATATGTAGTAAAAACCTAGAAATCCGTCCGTTTTCGTCATTTGTTATCGAATCGACTTAATCCAGATCGTCACATTGGCCGCTCTTCTCTCTGAAACGGTTGTACTTATCGTCTGCAAAGCTACGTCGCGTGCTGCGGTATGCGGAGACACTAAAAGATCCATAGTAGAACACAGATGAAGCTTCTAAGTTGATGTAATAGCCAGTAAGAAGCAGCACAATTCAAGTTTTAGGTATCGATTATTGACTTTATAGCTATCTTTGGTGCCTTGGACATGAGCTAGGACCTTAAGATTCTGCATGAAAGGAGGACTAGCAGCTGATTTGCACGGGAGAATGTGAAAAGTGTTCATATGTAGTAAAAACCTGAGAAATTCGTCCGTTTTCGTCATTTGTTATCAACTCGACTTAAAGCCAGATCTTCACATTGACCGCATTTCTGTCTAAAACGGTTGTACGTATCGTCTGCAAAGCTATGTTGCTTGCTGCGGTATGTGGAGACACAAAAAGCACCATAGTAGAATACAGATGAAGCTTCTAAGTTGATGTAATAGCCAGTATAAAGTAGTACAATTCAAGTTTTAGGTATCGATTATTGGCTTTTTAGCTGGCTTTGGTGCCTTGGACATGAGCTAGGACCTTGAGATTCTGCATGAAAGGAGGACTAGCAGCCGAGTTGCACGGGAGAGTGTGAAAAGTGTTCATTTGCAGTAAAAACCCGAAAAATCCGTCCGTTTACGTCATTTGTTATCGAATCGACTTAAAGCCAGATCGTCACATTGGCCGCTCTTCTCTCTGAAACGGTTGTACTTATCGTCTGCAAAGCTATGTCGCGTGCTTCGGTATGCGCAGACACTAAAAGCACCATAGTAGAAAACAGATGAAGCTTCTAAGTTGATGTAATAGCCAGTATAAAGTAGTACAATTCAAGTTTTAGGTATCGATTATTGGCTTTTTAGCTGGCTTTGGCGCCTTAGACATGAGCTAGGACCTTAAGATTCTGCATGAAAGGAGGACTAGCAGCCGCGTTGCACGGGAGAATGTGAAAAGTGTTCATATGTAGTAAAAACCTTAGAAATCCGTCCGTTTTCGTCATTTGTTATCGAATCGACTTAAAGCCAGATCGCCACATTGGCCGCTCTTCTCTCTGAAATGGGTGTACTTATCGTCTGCAAACCTATGACGCGTGCTGCGGTATGCGGGGACAGTAAAACCACCATAGTAAAACACAGATGAAGCATCTAATTTAATGTAATAGAAAGTAAGAAGTAGTACAATTCAAGTTTTAGGTATCGATTATATAATTTTTAGCTGGCTTTGGTGCCTTGGGCAAGAGCTAGGACCTTAAGAATCTGCATGAAAGGAGGACTAGCAGCCGAGTTGCACGGGAGAATGTGAAAAGTGTTCATATGTAGTAAAAACCTGAGAAATCCGTCCGTTTTCGTCATTTGTTATCGAATCGACTTAAAGCCAGATCGTCACATTGGCCGCTCTTCTCTCTGAAACGGTTGTACTTATCGTCTGCAAAGCGATGTCGCGTGCTGCGGTATGCGCAGACACTAAAAGCACCATAGTAGAAAACAGATGAAGCTTCTAAGTTGATGTAATAGCCAGTAAGAAATAGTACAATATAAGTTTTACGTATCGATTATTGACTTTTTAGCTGGTTTTGGTGCCTTGGACATGAGCTAGGACCTTAAGATTCTACATGAAAGGAGAACTAGCACCGGAGTTGCACGGGAGAATGTGAAAAGTGTTCATATGTAGTAAAAACCTGAGAAATCCGTCTGTTTTCGTCATTTGTTATCGAATCGACTTAAAGCCAGAATGCCACACTGACCGCTCTTCTCTCTGAAACGGTCCTAATTATCGTCTGCAAAGCTATGTCTGGTGCTCCGGTATGCGGAGACACTAAAAGCACCATAGTAGAAAACAGATGAAGCTTCTAAGTTGATGTAATAGCCAGTAAGATATAGTACAATTCAAGTTTTAGATTTCGATTATTGACTTTTTAGCTGGCTTTGGTGCCTTGGACATGAGCTATTACCTTAAGATTCCGCATGAAAGGAGGACTAGCAGCCGAGTTGCATGGGAGAATGTGGAATGTGTTCATATGTAGTAAAAACCTAGAAATCCGTCCGTTTTCGTCATTTGTTACCGAATCTACTTAAAGCCAGATCGTCACATTGGCCGCTCTTCTCTCTGAAACGGTTGTACTTATCGTCTGCAAACCTATGTCGCGTGCTGCGGCATGCGGAGACACTAAAAGCACCGTAGTAGAACACAGATGAAGCTTCTAAGTTGATGTAATAGCCAGTAAGAAGTAGACCAATTCAAGTTTTAGGTATTGATTATTGACTTTTTAGCTGGCTTTGGTTCCTTGGACATGAGCTAGGAAATTAAGATTCTGCATGAAAGGAGGACTAGCTGCCGAGTTGCACGGGAGAATGTGAAAAGTGTTCATATGTAGTAAAAACCTGAGAAATCCGTCCGTTTTCGTCATTTGTTATCGACTCGACTTAAAGCCACATCTCCACATTGGCCGCTCTTCTCTCTGAAACGGTCCTAATTATCGTCTGCAAAGCTATGTCTCGTGCTCCGGTATGTGGAGACACTAAAAGCACCGTAGTAGAAAACAGATGAAGCTTCGAATTTGATGTAATAGCCAGTAAGATATAGTACAATTCAAGTTTTAGGTATCGATTATTGACTTTTTAGCTGGCTTTGATGCCTTTGACATGAGCTAGGAGCTTAAGATTGTGCATGAAAGGAGGACTAGCAGCCGAGTAGCACGGAAGAATGTGGAATGTGTTCATATGTAGTAAAAACCTAGAAATCCGTCGTTTTCGTCATTTGTTATAGAATCGACTTAAAGCCAGATCGTCACATTGGCCGCTCTTCTCTCTGAAACGGTTGTACTTATCGTCTGCAAAGCTACGTCGCGTGCTGCGATATGCGGAGACACTAAAAGATACATAGTATAACACAGATGAAGCTTGAAAGTTGATGTAATAGCCAGTAAGAAGTAGCACAATTCAAGTTTTAAGTATCGATTATTGACTTTTTAGCTGGCTTTGGTGCCTTGGACATGAGCTAGGACCTTAAGATTCTGCATGAAAGGAGGACTAGCAGCCGCGTTGCACGGGAGAATGTGAGAAGTGTTCATATGTAGTAAAAACCTAGAAATCCGTCCGTTTTCGTCATTTGTTACCGAATCGACTTAAAGCCCGATCGTCACATTGGCCGCTCTTCTCTCTGAAACGGTTGTACTTATCGTCTGCAAAGCTATGTCGCGTGCTGCGGTATGCGGAGACACTAAAAGCACCATAGTAGAACACAGATGAAGGTTCTAAGTTGATGTAATAGCCAGTAAGAAGTAGTCCAATTCAAGTTTTATTTATCGATTATTGACTTTTTAGCTGGCTTTGGTGCCTTGGACATGAGCTAGGACCTTAAGATTCTGCATGAAAGGAGGACTAGCAGCCGAGTTGCACGGGAAAATGTGAAAAGTGTTCATTTGTAGTAAACACCTAGAAATCCGTCCGTTTTTGTCATTTGTTATCGAATCGACTTAAAGCCAGATCGTCACATTGGCCGCTCTTCTCTCTGAAACGGTCCTAATTATCGTCTGCAAAGCTATGTCTCGTGCTACGGTATGCGGAGACACTAAAAGCACCATAGTAGAAAACAGATGAAGCTTCTAAGTTGATGTAATAGCCAGTAAGATATAGTACAATTCAAGTTTTAGGTATCGATTACTGACTTTTTAGCTGGCTTTGGTGCCTTGGACATGAGCTAGGACCTTAAGATTCTGCATGAAAGGAGGACTAGCAGCCGAGTTGCACGGAAGAATGTGGAATGTGTTCATATGTAGTAAAAACCTAGAAATCCGTCCGTTTTCGTCATTTGTTATCGAATCGACTTAAGCCAGATCGTCACATTGGCCGCTCTTCTCTCTGAAACGGTTGTACTTATCGTCTGCAAAGCTACGTCGCGTGCTGCGGTATGCGGAGACACTAAAAGATCCATAGTAGAACACAGATGAAGCTTCTAAGTTGATGTAATAGCCAGTAAGAAGCAGCACAATTCAAGTTTTAGGTATCGATTATTGACTTTATAGCTATCTTTGGTGCCTTGGACATGAGCTAGGACCTTAAGATTCTGCATGAAAGGAGGACTAGCAGCTGATTTGCACGGGAGAATGTGAAAAGTGTTCATATGTAGTAAAAACCTGAGAAATTCGTCCGTTTTCGTCATTTGTTATCAACTCGACTTAAAGCCAGATCTTCACATTGACCGCATTTCTGTCTAAAACGGTTGTACGTATCGTCTGCAAAGCTATGTTGCTTGCTGCGGTATGTGGAGACACAAAAAGCACCATAGTAGAATACAGATGAAGCTTCTAAGTTGATGTAATAGCCAGTATAAAGTAGTACAATTCAAGTTTTAGGTATCGATTATTGGCTTTTTAGCTGGCTTTGGTGCCTTGGACATGAGCTAGGACCTTGAGATTCTGCATGAAAGGAGGACTAGCAGCCGAGTTGCACGGGAGAGTGTGAAAAGTGTTCATTTGCAGTAAAAACCCGAAAAATCCGTCCGTTTACGTCATTTGTTATCGAATCGACTTAAAGCCAGATCGTCACATTGGCCGCTCTTCTCTCTGAAACGGTTGTACTTATCGTCTGCAAAGCTATGTCGCGTGCTGCGGTATGCGGAGACACTAAAAGCACCATAGTAGAACACAGATGAAGCTTCTAAGTTGATGTAATAGCCAGTATAAAGTAGTACAATTCAAGTTTTAGGTATCGATTATTGGCTTTTTAGCTGGCTTTGGCGCCTTAGACATGAGCTAGGACCTTAAGATTCTGCATGAAAGGAGGACTAGCAGCCGCGTTGCACGGGAGAATGTGAAAAGTGTTCATATGTAGTAAAAACCTTAGAAATCCGTCCGTTTTCGTCATTTGTTATCGAATCGACTTAAAGCCAGATCGCCACATTGGCCGCTCTTCTCTCTGGAATGGCTGTACTTATCGTCTGCAAAGCTATGACGCGTGCTGCGGTATGCGGGGACAGTAAAACCACCATAGTAAAACACAGATGAAGCATCTAATTTAATGTAATAGAAAGTAAGAAGTAGTACAATTCAAGTTTTAGGTATCGATTATATAATTTTTAGCTGGCTTTGGTGCCTTGGGCAAGAGCTAGGACCTTAAGAATCTGCATGAAAGGAGGACTAGCAGCCGAGTTGCACGGGAGAATGTGAAAAGTGTTCATATGTAGTAAAAACCTGAGAAATCCGTCCGTTTTCGTCATTTGTTATCGAATCGACTTAAAGCCAGATCGTCACATTGGCCGCTCTTCTCTCTGAAACGGTTGTACTTATCGTCTGCAAAGCGATGTCGCGTGCTGCGGTATGCGCAGACACTAAAAGCACCATAGTAGAAAACAGATGAAGCTTCTAAGTTGATGTAATAGCCAGTAAGAAATAGTACAATATAAGTTTTACGTATCGATTATTGACTTTTTAGCTGGTTTTGGTGCCTTGGACATGAGCTAGGACCTTAAGATTCTACATGAAAGGAGAACTAGCACCGGAGTTGCACGGGAGAATGTGAAAAGTGTTCATATGTAGTAAAAACCTGAGAAATCCGTCTGTTTTCGTCATTTGTTATCGAATCGACTTAAAGCCAGAATGCCACACTGACCGCTCTTCTCTCTGAAACGGTCCTAATTATCGTCTGCAAAGCTATGTCTGGTGCTCCGGTATGCGGAGACACTAAAAGCACCATAGTAGAAAACAGATGAAGCTTCTAAGTTGATGTAATAGCCAGTAAGATATAGTACAATTCAAGTTTTAGGTTTCGATTATTGACTTTTTAGCTGGCTTTGGTGCCTTGGACATGAGCTAGGACCTTAAGATTCCGCATGAAAGGAGGACTAGCAGCCGAGTTGCATGGGAGAATGTGGAATGTGTTCATATGTAGTAAAAACCTAGAAATCCGTCCGTTTTCGTCATTTGTTACCGAATCTACTTAAAGCCAGATCGTCACATTGGCCGCTCTTCTCTCTGAAACGGTTGTACTTATCGTCTGCAAAGCTATGTCGCGTGCTGCGGTATGCGGAGACACTAAAAGCACCATAGTAGAACACAGATGAAGCTTCTAAGTTGATGTAATAGCCAGTATAAAGTAGTACAATTCAAGTTTTAGGTATCGATTATTGGCTTTTTAGCTGGCTTTGGCGCCTTAGACATGAGCTAGGACCTTAAGATTCTGCATGAAATTAGGACTAGCAGCCGCGTTGCACGGGAGAATGTGAAAAGTGTTCATATGTAGTAAAAACCTTAGAAATCCGTCCGTTTTCGTCATTTGTTATCGAATCGACTTAAAGCCAGATCGTCACATTGGTCGCTCTTCTCTCTGAAACGATTGTACTTATCGTCTGCAAAGCTATGTCGCGTGCTGCGGCATGCGGAGACACTAAAAGCACCGTAGTAGAACACAGATGACGCTTCTAAGTTGATGTAATAGCCAGTAAGAAGTAGACCAATTCAAGTTTTAGGTATTGATTATTGACTTTTTAGCTGGCTCTGGTTCCTTGGACATGAGCTAGGAAATTAAGATTCTGCATGAAAGGAGGACTAGCTGCCGAGTTGCACGGGAGAATGTGAAAAGTGTTCATATGTAGTAAAAACCTGAGAAATCCGTCCGTTTTCGTCATTTGTTATCGACTCGACTTAAAGCCACATCTCCACATTGGCCGCTCTTCTCTCTGAAACGGTCCTAATTATCGTCTGCAAAGCTATGTCTCGTGCTCCGGTATGTGGAGACACTAAAAGCACCGTAGTAGAAAACAGATGAAGCTTCTAATTTGATGTAATAGCCAGTAAGATATAGTACAAATTCAAGTTTTAGGTATCGATTATTGACTTTTTAGCTGGCTTTGGTGCCTTTGACATGAGCTAGGAGCTTAAGATTGTGCATGAAAGGAGGACTAGCAGCCGAGTAGCACGGAAGAATGTGGAATGTGTTCATATGTAGTAAAAACCTAGAAATCCGCCGTTTTCGTCATTTGTTATAGAATCGACTTAAAGCCAGATCGTCACATTGGCCGCTCTTCTCTCTGAAACGGTTGTACTTATCGTCTGCAAAGCTACGTCGCGTGCTGCGATATGCGGAGACACTAAAAGATACATAGTATAACACAGATGAAGCTTGAAAGTTGATGTAATAGCCAGTAAGAAGTAGCACAATTCAAGTTTTAAGTATCGATTATTGACTTTTTAGCTGGCTTTGGTGCCTTGGACATGAGCTAGGACCTTAAGATTCTGCATGAAAGGAGGACTAGCAGCCGCGTTGCACGGGAGAATGTGAGAAGTGTTCATATGTAGTAAAAACCTAGAAATCCGTCCGTTTTCGTCATTTGTTACCGAATCGACTTAAAGCCCGATCGTCACATTGGCCGCTCTTCTCTCTGAAACGGTTGTACTTATCGTCTGCAAAGCTATGTCGCGTGCTGCGGTATGCGGAGACACTAAAAGCACCATAGTAGAACACAGATGAAGGTTCTAAGTTGATGTAATAGCCAGTAAGAAGTAGTCCAATTCAAGTTTTATTTATCGATTATTGACTTTTTAGCTGGCTTTGGTGCCTTGGACATGAGCTAGGACCTTAAGATTCTGCATGAAAGGAGGACTAGCAGCCGAGTTGCACGGGAAAATGTGAAAAGTGTTCATTTGTAGTAAACACCTAGAAATCCGTCCGTTTTTGTCATTTGTTATCGAATCGACTTAAAGCCAGATCGTCACATTGGCCGCTCTTCTCTCTGAAACGGTCCTAATTATCGTCTGCAAAGCTATGTCTCGTGCTACGGTATGCGGAGACACTAAAAGCACCATAGTAGAAAACAGATGAAGCTTCTAAGTTGATGTAATAGCCAGTAAGATATAGTACAATTCAAGTTTTAGGTATCGATTACTGACTTTTTAGCTGGCTTTGGTGCCTTGGACATGAGCTAGGACCTTAAGATTCTGCATGAAAGGAGGACTAGCAGCCGAGTTGCACGGAAGAATGTGGAATGTGTTCATAAGTAGTAAAAACCTAGAAATCCGTCCGTTTTCGTCATTTGTTATCGAATCGACTTAAGCCAGATCGTCACATTGGCCGCTCTTCTCTCTGAAACGGTTGTACTTATCGTCTGCAAAGCTACGTCGCGTGCTGCGGTATGCGGAGACACTAAAAGATCCATAGTAGAACACAGATGAAGCTTCTAAGTTGATGTAATAGCCAGTATGAAGCAGCACAATTCAAGTTTTAGGTATCGATTATTGACTTTATAGCTATCTTTGGTGCCTTGGACATGAGCTAGGACCTTAAGATTCTGCATGAAAGGAGGACTAGCAGCTGATTTGCACGGGAGAATGTGAAAAGTGTTCATATGTAGTAAAAACCTGAGAAATTCGTCCGTTTTCGTCATTTGTTATCAACTCGACTTAAAGCCAGATCTTCACATTGACCGCATTTCTGTCTAAAACGGTTGTACGTATCGTCTGCAAAGCTATGTTGCTTGCTGCGGTATGTGGAGACACAAAAAGCACCATAGTAGAATACAGATGAAGCTTCTAAGTTGATGTAATAGCCAGTATAAAGTAGTACAATTCAAGTTTTAGGTATCGATTATTGGCTTTTTAGCTGGCTTTGGTGCCTTGGACATGAGCTAGGACCTTGAGATTCTGCATGAAAGGAGGACTAGCAGCCGAGTTGCACGGGAGAGTGTGAAAAGTGTTCATTTGCAGTAAAAACCCGAAAAATCCGTCCGTTTACGTCATTTGTTATCGAATCGACTTAAAGCCAGATCGTCACATTGGCCGCTCTTCTCTCTGAAACGGTTGTACTTATCGTCTGCAAAGCTATGTCGCGTGCTGCGGTATGCGGAGACACTAAAAGCACCATAGTAGAACACAGATGAAGCTTCTAAGTTGATGTAATAGCCAGTATAAAGTAGTACAATTCAAGTTTTAGGTATCGATTATTGGCTTTTTAGCTGGCTTTGGCGCCTTAGACATGAGCTAGGACCTTAAGATTCTGCATGAAATTAGGACTAGCAGCCGCGTTGCACGGGAGAATGTGAAAAGTGTTCATATGTAGTAAAAACCTTAGAAATCCGTCCGTTTTCGTCATTTGTTATCGAATCGACTTAAAGCCAGATCGCCACATTGGCCGCTCTTCTCTCTGAAATGGCTGTACTTATCGTCTGCAAAGCTATGACGCGTGCTGCGGTATGCGGGGACAGTAAAACCACCATAGTAAAACACAGATGAAGCATCTAATTTAATGTAATAGAAAGTAAGAAGTAGTACAATTCAAGTTTTAGGTATCGATTATATAATTTTTAGCTGGCTTTGGTGCCTTGGGCAAGAGCTAGGACCTTAAGAATCTGCATGAAAGGAGGACTAGCAGCCGAGTTGCACGGGAGAATGTGAAAAGTGTTCATATGTAGTAAAAACCTGAGAAATCCGTCCGTTTTCGTCATTTGTTATCGAATCGACTTAAAGCCAGATCGTCACATTGGCCGCTCTTCTCTCTGAAACGGTTGTACTTATCGTCTGCAAAGCGATGTCGCGTGCTGCGGTATGCGCAGACACTAAAAGCACCATAGTAGAAAACAGATGAAGCTTCTAAGTTGATGTAATAGCCAGTAAGAAACAGTACAATTTAAGTTTTACGTATCGATTATTGACTTTTTAGCTGGCTTTGGTGCCTTGGACATGAGCTAGGACCTTAAGATTCTGCATGAAAGGAGAACTAGCACCGGAGTTGCACGGGAGAATGTGAAAAGTGTTCATATGTAGTAAAAACCTGAGAAATCCGGCCGTTTTCGTCATTTGTTATCGACTCAACTTAAAGCCAGATTATCACATTGGCCGCTCTTCTCTCTGAAACGGTCGTAATTATCGTCTGCAAAGCTATGTCTCGTGCTCCAGTATGCGGAGACACTAAAAGCACCATAGTAGAAAACAGATGAAGCTTCTAAGTTGATGTAATAGCCAGTAAGATATAGTACAATTCAAGTTTTAGGTATCGATTATTGACTTTTTAGCTGGCTTTGGTGCCTTGGACATGAGCTAGGACCTTAAGATTCTGCATGAAAGGAGGACTAGCAGCCGAGTTGCACGGGAGAATGTGGAATGTGTTAATATGTAGTAAAAACCTAGAAATCCTTCCGTTTTCGTCATTTGTTATCGAATCGACTTAAAGCCAAATCGTCACATTGGCCGCTCTTCTCTCTGAAACGGTTGTACTTACCGTCTGCAAAGCGATGTCGCGTGCTGCGGTATGCGCAGACACTAAAAGCACCATAGTAGAAAACAGATGAAGCTTCTAAGTTAATGTAATAGCCAGTAAGTAGTAGTACAACTCAAGTTTTAGGTATCGATTATTGACTTTTTAGCTTGCTTTTGTGCCTTAGACATGAGCTAGGACCTTGATATTCTGCATGAAAGGAGGACTATCAGCCGAGTTGCACGGGACAATGTGAAAAGTGTTCATATGTAGTAAAAACCTGAGAAATCCGTCCGTTTTCTTCATTTGTTATCGAATCGACTTAAAGCCAGATCGTCACATTCGCCGCTCTTCTCTCTGAAACGGTTGTACTTATCGTCTGCAAAGCTATGTCGCGTGCTGCGGTATGCGGAGACACTAAAAGGACCATAGTAGAACACAGATGAAGCCTCTAAGATGATGTAATTGCCAGTAAGAAGTAGTACAATTCAAGTTTTAGGTATCGATTATTGACTTTTTAGCTGGCTTTTGTGCTTTGGACATGAGCTATGACCTTAAGATTCTGCATGAAAGGAGGACTAGCAGCAGAGTTGCACGGGCCAATGTGAAAAGTGTTCATATGTAGTAAAAACCTAGAAATCCGTCAGTTTTCGTCATTTGTTACCGAATCGACTTAAAGCCAGATCGTCACATTTGCCGCTCTTCTCTCTGAAACGGTTGTACTTATCGTCTTCAAAGCTATGTCGCGTGCTGCGGTATGCGGAGACTCTCAAAGCACTATAGTAGAACACAGATGAAGCTTCTAAGTTGATGTAATAGCCAGTAAGAAGTAGTACAATTTAAGTTTTAGGTATCGATTATTGACTTTTTAGCTGGCTTTGGTGCCTTGGACATGAGCTAGGACCTTAAGATACTGCATGAAAGGTGAACTAGCACCGGAGTTGCACGGGAGAATGTGAAAAGTGTTCATATGTAGTAAAAACCTGAGAAATCCGTCCGTTTTCGTCATTTGTTATCGACTCAACTTAAAGCCAGATCATCACATTGGCCGCTCTTCTCTCTGAAACGGTCGAAATTATCGTCTGCAAAGCTATGTCTCGTGCTCCAGTATGCGGAGACACTAAAAGCACCATAGTAGAAAACAGATGAAGCTTCTAAGTTGATGTAATAGCCAGTAAGATATAGTACAATTCAAGTTTTAGGTATCGATTATTGACTTTTTAGCTGGCTTTGGTGCCTTGGACATAAGCTAGGACCTTAAGATTCTGCATGAAAGAAGGACTAGCTGCCGAGTTGCACGGGAGAATGTGGAATGTGTTCATATGTAGTAAAAACCTAGAAATCCTTCCGTTTTCGTCATTTGTTATCGAATCGACTTAAAGCCAGATCGTCACACTGGCCGCTCTTCTCTCTGAAACGGTTGTACTTATCGTCTGCAAAGCTATGTCGCGTGCTGCGGTATGCGCAGACACTAAAAGCACCATAGTAGAAAACAGATGAAGCTTCTAAGTTGATGTAATAGCCAGTAAGAAGTAGTACAACTCAAGTTTTAGGTATCGATAATTGACTTTTTAGCTTGCTTTTGTGCCTTGGACATGAGCTAGGACTTTGATATTCTGCATGAAAGGAGGACTATCAGCCGAGTTGCACGGGTGAATGTGAAAAGTGTTCACATGTAGCAAAAACATTAGAAATCCGTCCGTTTTCGTCATTTGTTATCGAATCGACTTAAAGCCAGATCGTTACATTGGCCGCTCTTCTCTCTGAAACGGTTGTACTTATCGTCTGCAAAGCTATGTAGCGTGCTGCGGTATGTGGAGACACTAAAAGCACAATAATAGAACACAGATGAAGCTTCTAAGTTGATGTAATAGCCTGTAAGAAGTAGTCCAATTCAAGTTTTAGGTATCGATTATTGACTTTTTAGCTGGCTGTGGTTCCTTGGACATGAGCTAGGACCTTAAGATTCTGCATGAAAGGAGGACTAGCAGCCGAGTTGCACGGAAGAATGTGGAATGTGTTCATATGTAGTAAAAACCTTAAAATCCGTCCGTTTTCGTCATTTGTTATCGAATCGACTTAAGCCAGATCGTCACATTGGCCGCTCTTCTCTCTGAAACGGTTGTACTTATCGTCTGCAAAGCTACGTCGCGTGCTGCGGTATGCGGAGACACTAAAAGATCCATAGTAGAACACAGATGAAGCTTCTAAGTTGATGTAATAGCCAGTAAGAAGTAGCACAATTCAAGTTTTAGGTATCGATTATTGACTTTATAGCTATCTTTGGTGCCTTGGACATGAGCTAGGACCTTAAGATTCTGCAAGAAAGGAGGACTAGCAGCTGATTTGCACGGGAGAATGTGAAAAGTGTTCATATGTAGTAAAAACCTGAGAAATTCGTCCGTTTTCGTCATTTGTTATCGACTCGACTTAAAGCCAGATCTTCACATTGACCGCATTTCTGTCTAAAACGGTTGTACGTATCGTCTGCAAAGCTATGTTGCTTGTTGCGGTATGTGGAGACACTAAAAGCACCATAGTAGAACACATATGAAGCTTCTAAGTTGATGTAATAGCCAGTAAGATATAGTACAATTCAAGTTTCAGGTATCGATTATTGACTTTATAGCTGGCTCTGGAGACTTGGACATAGCTAGGACCTTAAGATTCTGCATGAAAGGAGGACTAGCAGCCGAGTTGCACGGGAGAATGTGAAAAGTGTTCATATGTAGTAAAAACCTGAGAAATCCGTCCGTATTCGTCATTTGTTATCGAATCGACTTAAAGCCAGATCGTCAAATTGGTCGCTCTTCTCCCTGAAACAATTGTACTTATCGTCTGCCAAGCTATGTCGCGTGCTGCGGCATGCGGAGACACAAAAAGCACCATAGTAGAATACAGATGAAGCTTCTAAGTTGATGTAATAGCAAGTAAGAAGTAGTACAATTCTATGTTTTGGTACTGATTATTGACTTTTTAGCTGGCTTTGGTGCCTTGGACATAAGCTAGGACCTTAAGATTCTGCATGAAAGGAGGACTAGCAGCAGAGTTGCACGGGACAATGTGAAAAGTGTTCATATGTAGTAAAAACCTGAGAAATCCGTCCGTTTTCGTCATTTGTTATCGAATCGACTTAAAGCCAGATCGTCACATTGGCCGCTCTTCTCTCTGAAACGGTTGTACTTATCGTCTGCAAAGCTATGTCGCGTGCTGCGGTATGCGGAGACACTAAAAGGACCATAGTAGAACACAGATGAAGCCTCTAGGATGATGTAATTGCCAGTAAGAAGTAGTACAATTCAAGTTTTAGGTATCGATTATTGACTTTTTAGCTGGCTTTGGTGCCTTGGACATGAGCTAGGACCTTGAGATTCTGCATGAAAGGAGGACTAGCAGCCGAGTTGTTCGGGAGAGTGTGAAAAGTGTTCATTTGCAGTAAAAACCCGAAAAATCCGTCCGTTTACGTCATTTGTTATCGAATCAACTTAAAGCCAGATCGTCACATTGGCCGCTCTTCTCTCTGAAACGGTTGTACTTATCGTCTGCAAAGCTATGTCGCGTGCTGCGGTATGCGGAGACAGTAAAAGCACCATAGTAGAACACAGATGAAGCTTCTAAGTTGATGTAATAGCCAGTAAGAAGTAGTACAATTCAAGTTTTAGGTATCGATTATTGGCTTTTTAGCTGGCTTTGGCGCCTTAGACATGAGCTAGGACCTTAAGATTCTGCATGAAAGGAGGACTAGCAGCCGCGTTGCACGGGAGAATGTGAAAAGTGTTCATATGTAGTAAAAACCTTAGAAATCCGTCCGTTTTCGTCATTTGTTATCGAATCGACTTAAAGCCTGATCGCCACATTGGCCGCTCTTCTCTCTGAAATGGCTGTACTTATCGTCTGCAAAGCTATGACGCGTGCTGCGGTATGCGGAGACACTAAAACCACCATAGTAAAACACAGATGAAGCATCTAATTTAATGTAATAGAAAGTAAGAAGTAGTACAATTCAAGTTTTAGGTATCGATTATATACTTTTTAGCAGGCTTTGGTGCCTTGGGCAAGAGCTAGGACCTTAAGAATCTGCATGAAAGGAGGACTAGCAGCCGAGTTGCACGGGAGAATGTGAAAAGTTTTCATATGTAGTAAAAACCTGAGAAATCCGTCCGTTTTCGTCATTTGTTATCGAATCGACTTAAAGCCAGATCGTCACATTGGCCGCTCTTCTCTCTGAAACGGTTGTACTTATCGTCTGCAAAGCGATGTCGCGTGCTGCGGTATGCGCAGACACTAAAAGCAACATAGTAGAAAACAGATGAAGCTTCTAAGTTGATGTACTAGCCAGTAAGAAGTAGTACAATTTAAGTTTTAGGTATCGATTATTGACTTTTTAGCTGTTTTTGGGGCCTTGTACATGAGCTAGGACCTTAAGATTCTGCATGAAAGGAGAACTAGCACCGGAGTTGCACGGGAGAATGTGAAAAGTGTTCATATGTAGTAAAAACCTGAGAAATCCGGCCGTTTTCGTCATTTGTTATCGACTCAACTTAAAGCCAGATTATCACATTGGCCGCTCTTCTCTCTGAAACGGTCGTAATTATCGTCTGCAAAGCTATGTCGCGTGCTCCAGTATGCGGAGACACTAAAAGCACCATAGTAGAAAACAGATGAAGCTTCTAAGTTGATGTAATAGCCAGTAAGATATAGTACAATTCAAGTTTTAGGTATCGATTATTGACTTTTTAGCTGGCTTTGGTGCCTTGGACATGAGCTACGACCTTAACATTCTGCATGAAAGGAGGACTAGCAGCCGAGTTGGACGGGAGGATGTGAAAAGTGTTCATATGCAGTAAAAACCCGAAAAATCCGTTCGTTATCGTCATTTTTTATCGAATCGACATAAGGCCAGATCGACACATTGGCCGCTCTTCTCTCTGAAATGGTTGTACTTATCGTCTGGAAAGATATGACGTGTGCTGCGGTATGCGGAGACACTAAAACCACCATAGTAAAACACAGATGAAGCATCTAATTTAATGTAATAGCCAGTAAGAAGTAGTACAATTCAAGTTTTAGGTATCGATTATGGACTTTTTAGCTGGCTTTGTTGCCTTGGACATGAGCTAGGACCTTAAGAATCTGCATGAAAGGAGGACTATCAGCCGAGTTGCACGGGAGAATGTGAAAAGTGTTCACATGTAGCAAAAACATTAGAAATCCGTCCGTTTTCGTCATTTGTTACCGAATCGACTTAAAGCCAGATCGTCACATTGGTCGCTCTTCTCTCTGAAACGATTGTACTTATCGTCTGCAAAGCTATGTCGCGTGCTGCGGTATCCGGAGACACTAAAAGCACCATAGTAAAACACAGACGAAGGTTCTAAGTTGATGTAATAGCCAGTAAGAAGTAGTCCAATTCAAGTTTTAGGTATCGATTATTGACTTTTTAGCTGGCTTTGGTGCTTTGGACATGAGCTATGACCTTAAGATTCTGCATGAAAGGAGGACTAGCAGCAGAGTTGCACGGGCCAATGTGGAAAGTGTTCATATGTAGTAAAAACCTAGAAATCCGTCAGTTTTCGTCATTTGTTACCGAATCGACTTAAAGCCAGATCGTCACATTGGCCGCTCTTCTCTCTGAAACGGTTGTACTTATCGTCTTCAAAGCTATGTCGCGTGCTGCGGTATGCGGAGACTCTCAAAGCACTATAGTAGAACACAGATGAAGCTTCTAAGTTGATGTAATAGCCAGTAAGAAGTAGTACAATTTAAGTTTTAGGTATCGATTATTGACTTTTTAGCTGGCTTTGGTGCCTTGGACATGAGCTAGGACCTTAAGATACTGCATGAAAGGTGAACTAGCACCGGAGTTGCACGGGAGAATGTGAAAAGTGTTCATATGTAGTAAAAACCTGAGAAATCCGTCCGTTTTCGTCATTTGTTATCGACTCAACTTAAAGCCAGATCATCACATTGGCCGCTCTTCTCTCTGAAACGGTCGAAATTATCGTCTGCAAAGCTATGTCTCGTGCTCCAGTATGCGGAGACACTAAAAGCACCATAGTAGAAAACAGATGAAGCTTCTAAGTTGATGTAATAGCCAGTAAGATATAGTACAATTCAAGTTTTAGGTATCGATTATTGACTTTTTAGCTGGCTTTGGTGCCTTGGACATAAGCTAGGACCTTAAGATTCTGCATGAAAGAAGGACTAGCTGCCGAGTTGCACGGGAGAATGTGGAATGTGTTCATATGTAGTAAAAACCTAGAAATCCTTCCGTTTTCGTCATTTGTTATCGAATCGACTTAAAGCCAGATCGTCACACTGGCCGCTCTTCTCTCTGAAATGGTTGTACTTATCGTCTGCAAAGCTATGTCGCGTGCTGCGGTATGCGCAGACACTAAAAGCACCATAGTAGAAAACAGATGAAGCTTCTAAGTTGATGTAATAGCCAGTAAGAAGTGGTACAACTCAAGTTTTAGGTATCGATAATTGACTTTTTAGCTTGCTTTTGTGCCTTGGACATGAGCTAGGACTTTGATATTCTGCATGAAAGGAGGACTATCAGCCGAGTTGCACGGGTGAATGTGAAAAGTGTTCACATGTAGCAAAAACATTAGAAATCCGTCCGTTTTCGTCATTTGTTATCGAATCGACTTAAAGCCAGATCGTTACATTGGCCGCTCTTCTCTCTGAAACGGTTGTACTTATCGTCTGCAAAGCTATGTAGCGTGCTGCGGTATGTGGAGACACTAAAAGCACAATAATAGAACACAGATGAAGCTTCTAAGTTGATGTAATAGCCTGTAAGAAGTAGTCCAATTCAAGTTTTAGGTATCGATTATTGACTTTTTAGCTGGCTGTGGTTCTTAGGACATGAGCTAGGACCTTAAGATTCTGCATGAAAGGAGGACTAGCAGCCGAGTTGCACGGAAGAATGTGGAATGTGTTCATATGTAGTAAAAACCTTAAAATCCGTCCGTTTTCGTCATTTGTTATCGAATCGACTTAAGCCAGATCGTCACATTGGCCGCTCTTCTCTCTGAAACGGTTGTACTTATCGTCTGCAAAGCTACGTCGCGTGCTGCGGTATGCGGAGACACTAAAAGATCCATAGTAGAACACAGATGAAGCTTCTAAGTTGATGTAATAGCCAGTAAGAAGTAGCACAATTCAAGTTTTAGGTATCGATTATTGACTTTATAGCTATCTTTGGTGCCTTGGACATGAGCTAGGACCTTAAGATTCTGCATGAAAGGAGGACTAGCAGCTGATTTGCACGGGAGAATGTGAAAAGTGTTCATATGTAGTAAAAACCTGAGAAATTCGTCCGTTTTCGTCATTTGTTATCGACTCGACTTAAAGCCAGATCTTCACATTAACCGCATTTCTGTCTAAAACGGTTGTACGTATCGTCTGCAAAGCTATGTTGCTTGTTGCGGTATGTGGAGACACTAAAAGCACCATAGTAGAACACATATGAAGCTTCTAAGTTGATGTAATAGCCAGTAAGATATAGTACAATTCAAGTTTCAGGTATCGATTATTGACTTTATAGCTGGCTCTGGAGACTTGGACATAGCTAGGACCTTAAGATTCTGCATGAAATGAGGACTAGCAGCCGAGTTGCACGGGAGAATGTGAAAAGTGTTCATATGTAGTAAAAACCTGAGAAATCCGTCCTTATTCGTCATTTGTTATCGAATCGACTTAAAGCCAGATCGTCAAATTGGTCGCTCTTCTCCCTGAAACAATTGTACTTATCGTCTGCCAAGCTATGTCGCGTGCTGCGGCATGCGGAGACACAAAAAGCACCATAGTAGAATACAGATGAAGCTTCTAAGTTGATGTAATAGCCAGTAAGAAGTAGTACAATTCTATGTTTTGGTACTGATTATTGACTTTTTAGCTGGCTTTGGTGCCTTGGACATAAGCTAGGACCTTAAGATTCTGCATGAAAGGAGGACTAGCAGCAGAGTTGCACGGGACAATGTGAAAAGTGTTCATATGTAGTAAAAACCTGAGAAATCCGTCCGTTTTCGTCATTTGTTATCGAATCGACTTAAAGCCAGATCGTCACATTGGCCGCTCTTCTCTCTAAAACGGTTGTACTTATCGTCTGCAAAGCTATGTCGCGTGCTGCGGTATGCGGAGACACTAAAAGGACCATAGTAGAACACAGATGAAGCCTCTAGGATGATGTAATTGCCAGTAAGAAGTAGTACAATTCAAGTTTTAGGTATCGATTATTGACTTTTTAGCTGGCTTTGGTGCCTTGGACATGAGCTAGGACCTTGAGATTCTGCATGAAAGGAGGACTAGCAGCCGAGTTGTTCGGGAGAGTGTGAAAAGTGTTCATTTGCAGTAAAAACGCGAAAAATCCGTCCGTTTACGTCATTTGTTATCGAATCGACTTAAAGCCAGATCGTCACATTGGCCGCTCTTCTCTCTGAAACGGTTGTACTTATCGTCTGCAAAGCTATGTCGCGTGCTGCGGTATGCGGAGACACTAAAAGCACCATAGTAGAACACAGATGAAGCTTCTAAGTTGATGTAATAGCCAGTAAGAAGTAGTACAATTCAAGTTTTAGGTATCGATTATTGGCTTTTTAGCTGGCTTTGGCGCCTTAGACATGAGCTAGGACCTTAAGATTCTGCATGAAAGGAGGACTAGCAGCCGCGTTGCACGGGAGAATGTGAAAAGTGTTCATATGTAGTAAAAACCTTAGAAATCCGTCCGTTTTCGTCATTTGTTATCGAATCGACTTAAAGCCAGATCGCCACATTGGTCGCTCTTCTCTCTGAAATGGCTGTACTTATCGTCTGCAAAGCTATGACGCGTGCTGCGGTATGCGGAGACACTAAAACCACCATAGTAAAACACAGATGAAGCATCTAATTTAATGTAATAGAAAGTAAGAAGTAGTACAATTCAAGTTTTAGGTATCGATTATATACTTTTTAGCAGGCTTTGGTGCCTTGGGCAAGAGCTAGGACCTTAAGAATCTGCATGAAAGGAGGACTAGCAGCCGAGTTGCACGGGAGAATGTGAAAAGTGTTCATATGTAGTAAAAACCTGAGAAATCCGTCCGTTTTCGTCATTTGTTATCGAATCGACTTAAAGCCAGATCGTCACATTGGCCGCTCTTCTCTCTGAAACGGTTGTACTTATCGTCTGCAAAGCGATGTCGCGTGCTGCGGTATGCGCAGACACTAAAAGCACCATAGTAGAAAACAGATGAAGCTTCTAAGTTGATGTACTAGCCAGTAAGAAGTAGTACAATTTAAGTTTTAGGTATCGATTATTGACTTTTTAGCTGTTTTTGGGGCCTTGTACATGAGCTAGGACCTTAAGATTCTGCATGAAAGGAGAACTAGCACCGGAGTTGCACGGGAGAATGTGAAAAGTGTTCATATGTAGTAAAAACCTGAGAAATCCGGCCGTTTTCGTCATTTGTTATCGACTCAACTTAAAGCCAGATTATCACATTGGCCGCTCTTCTCTCTGAAACGGTCGTAATTATCGTCTGCAAAGCTATGTCGCGTGCTCCAGTATGCGGAGACACTAAAAGCACCATAGTAGAAAACAGATGAAGCTTCTAAGTTGATGTAATAGCCAGTAAGATATAGTACAATTCAAGTTTTAGGTATCGGTTATTGACTTTTTAGCTGGCTTTGTTGCCTTGGACATGAGCTAGGACCTTAACATTCTGCATGAAAGGAGGACTAGCAGCCGAGTTGGACGGGAGAATGTGAAAAGTGTTCATATGCAGTAAAAACCCGAAAAATCCGTTCGTTATCGTCATTTTTTATCGAATCGACATAAGGCCAGATCGACACATTGGCCGCTCTTCTCTCTGAAATGGTTGTACTTATCGTCTGGAAAGATATGACGTGTGCTGCGGTATGCGGAGACACTAAAACCACCATAGTAAAACACAGATGAAGCATCTAATTTAATGTAATAGCCAGTAAGAAGTAGTACAATTCAAGTTTTAGGTATCGATTATGGACTTTTTAGCTGGCTTTGTTGCCTTGGACATGAGCTAGGACCTTAAGAATCTGCATGAAAAGAGGACTATCAGCCGAGTTGCACGGGAGAATGTGAAAAGTGTTCACATGTAGCAAAAACATTAGAAATCCGTCCGTTTTCGTCATTTGTTACCGAATCGACTTAAAGCCAGATCGTCACATTGGTCGCTCTTCTCTCTGAAACGATTGTACTTATCGTCTGCAAAGCTATGTCGCGTGCTGCGGTATCCGGAGACACTAAAAGCACCATAGTAAAACACAGACGAAGGTTCTAAGTTGATGTAATAGCCAGTAAGAAGTAGTCCAATTCAAGTTTTAGGTATCGATTATTGACTTTTTAGCTGGCTTTGGTGCTTTGGACATGAGCTATGACCTTAAGATTCTGCATGAAAGGAGGACTAGCAGCAGAGTTGCACGGGCCAATGTGGAAAGTGTTCATATGTAGTAAAAACCTAGAAATCCGTCAGTTTTCGTCATTTGTTACCGAATCGACTTAAAGCCAGATCGTCACATTGGCCGCTCTTCTCTCTGAAACGGTTGTACTTATCGTCTTCAAAGCTATGTCGCGTGCTGCGGTATGCGGAGACTCTCAAAGCACTATAGTAGAACACAGATGAAGCTTCTAAGTTGATGTAATAGCCAGTAAGAAGTAGTACAATTTAAGTTTTAGGTATCGATTATTGACTTTTTAGCTGGCTTTGGTGCCTTGGACATGAGCTAGGACCTTAAGATACTGCATGAAAGGTGAACTAGCACCGGAGTTGCACGGGAGAATGTGAAAAGTGTTCATATGTAGTAAAAACCTGAGAAATCCGTCCGTTTTCGTCATTTGTTATCGACTCAACTTAAAGCCAGATCATCACATTGGCCGCTCTTCTCTCTGAAACGGTCGAAATTATCGTCTGCAAAGCTATGTCTCGTGCTCCAGTATGCGGAGACACTAAAAGCACCATAGTAGAAAACAGATGAAGCTTCTAAGTTGATGTAATAGCCAGTAAGATATAGTACAATTCAAGTTTTAGGTATCGATTATTGACTTTTTAGCTGGCTTTGGTGCCTTGGACATAAGCTAGGACCTTAAGATTCTGCATGAAAGAAGGACTAGCTGCCGAGTTGCACGGGAGAATGTGGAATGTGTTCATATGTAGTAAAAACCTAGAAATCCTTCCGTTTTCGTCATTTGTTATCGAATCGACTTAAAGCCAGATCGTCACACTGGCCGCTCTTCTCTCTGAAACGGTTGTACTTATCGTCTGCAAAGCTATGTCGCGTGCTGCGGTATGCGCAGACACTAAAAGCACCATAGTAGAAAACAGATGAAGCTTCTAAGTTGATGTAATAGCCAGTAAGAAGTAGTACAACTCAAGTTTTAGGTATCGATAATTGACTTTTTAGCTTGCTTTTGTGCCTTGGACATGAGCTAGGACTTTGATATTCTGCATGAAAGGAGGACTATCAGCCGAGTTGCACGGGTGAATGTGAAAAGTGTTCACATGTAGCAAAAACATTAGAAATCCGTCCGTTTTCGTCATTTGTTATCGAATCGACTTAAAGCCGGATCGTTACATTGGCCGCTCTTCTCTCTGAAACGGTTGTACTTATCGTCTGCAAAGCTATGTAGCGTGCTGCGGTATGTGGAGACACTAAAAGCACAATAATAGAACACAGATGAAGCTTCTAAGTTGATGTAATAGCCTGTAAGAAGTAGTCCAATTCAAGTTTTAGGTATCGATTATTGACTTTTTAGCTGGCTGTGGTTCCTTGGACATGAGCTAGGACCTTAAGATTCTGCATGAAAGGAGGACTAGCAGCCGAGTTGCACGGAAGAATGTGGAATGTGTTCATATGTAGTAAAAACCTTAAAATCCGTCCGTTTTCGTCATTTGTTATCGAATCGACTTAAGCCAGATCGTCACATTGGCCGCTCTTCTCTCTGAAACGGTTGTACTTATCGTCTGCAAAGCTACGTCGCGTGCTGCGGTATGCGGAGATACTAAAAGATCCATAGTAGAACACAGATGAAGCTTCTAAGTTGATGTAATAGCCAGTAAGAAGTAGCACAATTCAAGTTTTAGGTATCGATTATTGACTTTATAGCTATCTTTGGTGCCTTGGACATGAGCTAGGACCTTAAGATTCTGCATGAAAGGAGGACTAGCAGCTGATTTGCACGGGAGAATGTGAAAAGTGTTCATATGTAGTAAAAACCTGAGAAATTCGTCCGTTTTCGTCATTTGTTATCGACTCGACTTAAAGCCAGATCTTCACATTAACCGCATTTCTGTCTAAAACGGTTGTACGTATCGTCTGCAAAGCTATGTTGCTTGTTGCGGTATGTGGAGACACTAAAAGCACCATAGTAGAACACATATGAAGCTTCTAAGTTGATATAATAGCCAGTAAGATATAGTACAATTCAAGTTTCAGGTATCGATTATTGACTTTATAGCTGGCTCTGGAGACTTGGACATAGCTAGGACCTTAAGATTCTGCATGAAAGGAGGACTAGCAGCCGAGTTGCACGGGAGAATGTGAAAAGTGTTCATATGTAGTAAAAACCTGAGAAATCCGTCCGTATTCGTCATTTGTTATCGAATCGACTTAAAGCCAGATCGTCAAATTGGTCGCTCTTCTCCCTGAAACAATTGTACTTATCGTCTGCCAAGCTATGTCGCGTGCTGCGGCATGCGGAGACACAAAAAGCACCATAGTAGAATACAGATGAAGCTTCTAAGTTGATGTAATAGCAAGTAAGAAGTAGTACAATTCTATGTTTTGGTACTGATTATTGACTTTTTAGCTGGCTTTGGTGCCTTGGACATAAGCTAGGACCTTAAGATTCTGCATGAAAGGAGGACTAGCAGCAGAGTTGCACGGGACAATGTGAAAAGTGTTCATATGTAGTAAAAACCTGAGAAATCCGTCCGTTTTCGTCATTTGTTATCGAATCGACTTAAAGCCAGATCGTCACATTGGCCGCTCTTCTCTCTGAAACGGTTGTACTTATCGTCTGCAAAGCTATGTCGCGTGCTGCGGTATGCGGAGACACTAAAAGCACCATAGTAGAACACAGATGAAGCTTCTAAGTTGATGTAATAGCCAGTAAGAAGTAGTACAATTCAAGTTTTAGGTATCGATTATTGGCATTTTAGCTGGCTTTGGCGCCTTAGACATGAGCTAGGACCTTAAGATTCTGCATGAAAGGAGGACTAGCAGCCGCGTTGCACGGGAGAATGTGAAAAGTGTTCATATGTAGTAAAAACCTTAGAAATCCGTCCGTTTTCGTCATTTGTTATCGAATCGACTTAAAGCCAGATCGCCACATTGGCCGCTCTTCTCTCTGAAATGGCTGTACTTATCGTCTGCAAAGCTATGACGCGTGCTGCGGTATGCGGAGACACTAAAACCACCATAGTAAAACACAGATGAAGCATCTAATTTAATGTAATAGAAAGTAAGAAGTAGTACAATTCAAGTTTTAGGTATCGATTATATACTTTTTAGCAGGCTTTGGTGCCTTGGGCAAGAGCTAGGACCTTAAGAATCTGCATGAAAGGAGGACTAGCAGCCGAGTTGCACGGGAGAATGTGAAAAGTGTTCATATGTAGTAAAAACCTGAGAAATCCGTCCGTTTTCGTCATTTGTTATCGAATCGACTTAAAGCCAGATCGTCACATTGGCCGCTCTTCTCTCTGAAACGGTTGTACTTATCGTCTGCAAAGCGATGTCGCGTGCTGCGGTATGCGCAGACACTAAAAGCACCATAGTAGAAAACAGATGAAGCTTCTAAGTTGATGTACTAGCCAGTAAGAAGTAGTACAATTTAAGTTTTAGGTATCGATTATTGACTTTTTAGCTGTTTTTGGGGCCTTGTACATGAGCTAGGACCTTAAGATTCTGCATGAAAGGAGAACTAGCACCGGAGTTGCACGGGAGAATGTGAAAAGTGTTCATATGTAGTAAAAACCTGAGAAATCCGGCCGTTTTCGTCATTTGTTATCGACTCAACTTAAAGCCAGATTATCACATTGGCCGCTCTTCTCTCTGAAACGGTCGTAATTATCGTCTGCAAAGCTATGTCGCGTGCTCCAGTATGCGGAGACACTAAAAGCACCATAGTAGAAAACAGATGAAGCTTCTAAGTTGATGTAATAGCCAGTAAGATATAGTACAATTCAAGTTTTAGGTATCGATTATTGACTTTTTAGCTGGCTTTGGTGCCTTGGACATGAGCTAGGACCTTAACATTCTGCATGAAAGGAGGACTAGCAGCCGAGTTGGACGGGAGAATGTGAAAAGTGTTCATATGCAGTAAAAACCCGAAAAATCCGTTCGTTATCGTCATTGTTTATCGAATCGACATAAGGCCAGTTCGACACATTGGCCGCTCTTCTCTCTGAAATGGTTGTACTTATCGTCTGGAAAGATATGACGTGTGCTGCGGTATGCGGAGACACTAAAACCACCATAGTAAAACACAGATGAAGCATCTAATTTAATGTAATAGCCAGTAAGAAGTAGTACAATTCAAGTTTTAGGTATCGATTATGGACTTTTTAGCTGGCTTTGTTGCCTTGGACATGAGCTAGGACCTTAAGAATCTGCATGAAAGGAGGACTATCAGCCGAGTTGCACGGGAGAATGTGAAAAGTGTTCACATGTAGCAAAAACATTAGAAATCCGTCCGTTTTCGTCATTTGTTACCGAATCGACTTAAAGCCAGATCGTCACATTGGTCGCTCTTCTCTCTGAAACGATTGTACTTATCGTCTGCAAAGCTATGTCGCGTGCTGCGGTATCCGGAGACACTAAAAGCACCATAGTAAAACACAGACGAAGGTTCTAAGTTGATGTAATAGCCAGTAAGAAGTAGTCCAATTCAAGTTTTAGGTATCGATTATTGACTTTTTAGCTGGCTTTGGTGCTTTGGACATGAGCTATGACCTTAAGATTCTGCATGAAAGGAGGACTAGCAGCAGAGTTGCACGGGCCAATGTGGAAAGTGTTCATATGTAGTAAAAACCTAGAAATCCGTCAGTTTTCGTCATTTGTTACCGAATCGACTTAAAGCCAGATCGTCACATTGGCCGCTCTTCTCTCTGAAACGGTTGTACTTATCGTCTTCAAAGCTATGTCGCGTGCTGCGGTATGCGGAGACTCTCAAAGCACTATAGTAGAACACAGATGAAGCTTCTAAGTTGATGTAATAGCAAGTAAGAAGTAGTACAATTTAAGTTTTAGGTATCGATTATTGACTTTTTAGCTGGCTTTGGTGCCTTGGACATAAGCTAGGACCTTAAGATTCTGCATGAAAGAAGGACTAGCTGCCGAGTTGCACGGGAGAATGTGGAATGTGTTCATATGTAGTAAAAACCTAGAAATCCTTCCGTTTTCGTCATTTGTTATCGAATCGACTTAAAGCCAGATCGTCACACTGGCCGCTCTTCTCTCTGAAACGGTTGTACTTATCGTCTGCAAAGCTATGTCGCGTGCTGCGGTATGCGCAGACACTAAAAGCACCATAGTAGAAAACAGATGAAGCTTCTAAGTTGATGTAATAGCCAGTAAGAAGTAGTACAACTCAAGTTTTAGGTATCGATAATTGACTTTTTAGCTTGCTTTTGTGCCTTGGACATGAGCTAGGACTTTGATATTCTGCATGAAAGGAGGACTATCAGCCGAGTTGCACGGGTGAATGTGAAAAGTGTTCACATGTAGCAAAAACATTAGAAATCCGTCCGTTTTCGTCATTTGTTATCGAATCGACTTAAAGCCAGATCGTTACATTGGCCGCTCTTCTCTCTGAAACGGTTGTACTTATCGTCTGCAAAGCTATGTAGCGTGCTGCGGTATGTGGAGACACTAAAAGCACAATAATAGAACACAGATGAAGCTTCTAAGTTGATGTAATAGCCTGTAAGAAGTAGTCCAATTCAAGTTTTAGGTATCGATTATTGACTTTTTAGCTGGCTGTGGTTCCTTGGACATGAGCTAGGACCTTAAGATTCTGCATGAAAGGAGGACTAGCAGCCGAGTTGCACGGAAGAATGTGGAATGTGCTCATATGTAGTAAAAACCTTAAAATCCGTCCGTTTTCGTCATTTGTTATCGAATCGACTTAAGCCAGATCGTCACATTGGCCGCTCTTCTCTCTGAAACGGTTGTACTTATCGTCTGCAAAGCTACGTCGCGTGCTGCGGTATGCGGAGACACTAAAAGATCCATAGTAGAACACAGATGAAGCTTCTAAGTTGATGTAATAGCCAGTAAGAAGTAGCACAATTCAAGTTTTAGGTATCGATTATTGACTTTATAGCTATCTTTGGTGCCTTGGACATGAGCTAGGACCTTAAGATTCTGCATGAAAGGAGGACTAGCAGCTGATTTGCACGGGAGAATGTGAAAAGTGTTCATATGTAGTAAAAACCTGAGAAATTCGTCCGTTTTCGTCATTTGTTATCGACTCGACTTAAAGCCAGATCTTCACATTAACCGCATTTCTGTCTAAAACGGTTGTACGTATCGTCTGCAAAGCTATGTTGCTTGTTGCGGTATGTGGAGACACTAAAAGCACCATAGTAGAACACATATGAAGCTTCTAAGTTGATGTAATAGCCAGTAAGATATAGTACAATTCAAGTTTCAGGTATCGATTATTGACTTTATAGCTGGCTCTGGAGACTTGGACATAGCTAGGACCTTAAGATTCTGCATGAAAGGAGGACTAGCAGCCGAGTTGCACGGGAGAATGTGAAAAGTGTTCATATGTAGTAAAAACCTGAGAAATCCGTCCGTATTCGTCATTTGTTATCGAATCGACTTAAAGCCAGATCGTCAAATTGGTCGCTCTTCTCCCTGAAACAATTGTACTTATCGTCTGCCAAGCTATGTCGCGTGCTGCGGCATGCGGAGACACAAAAAGCACCATAGTAGAATACAGATGAAGCTTCTAAGTTGATGTAATAGCAAGTAAGAAGTAGTACAATTCTATGTTTTGGTACTGATTATTGACTTTTTAGCTGGCTTTGGTGCCTTGGACATAAGCTAGGACCTTAAGATTCTGCATGAAAGGAGGACTAGCAGCAGAGTTGCACGGGACAATGTGAAAAGTGTTCATATGTAGTAAAAACCTGAGAAATCCGTCCGTTTTCGTCATTTGTTATCGAATCGACTTAAAGCCAGATCGTCACATTGGCCGCTCTTCTCTCTGAAACGGTTGTACTTATCGTCTGCAAAGCTATGTCGCGTGCTGCGGTATGCGGAGACACTAAAAGGACCATAGTAGAACACAGATGAAGCCTCTAAGATGATGTAATTGCCAGTAAGAAGTAGTACAATTCAAGTTTTAGGTATCGATTATTGACTTTTTAGCTGGCTTTGGTGCCTTGGACATGAGCTAGGACCTTGAGATTCTGCATGAAAGGAGGACTAGCAGCCGAGTTGTTCGGGAGAGTGTGAAAAGTGTTCATTTGCAGTAAAAACCCGAAAAATCCGTCCGTTTACGTCATTTGTTATCGAATCGACTTAAAGCCAGATCGTCACATTGGCCGCTCTTCTCTCTGAAACGGTTGTACTTATCGTCTGCAAAGCTATGTCGCGTGCTGCGGTATGCGGAGACACTAAAAGCACCATAGTAGAACACAGATGAAGCTTCTAAGTTGATGTAATAGCCAGTAAGAAGTAGTACAATTCAAGTTTTAGGTATCGATTATTGGCTTTTTAGCTGGCTTTGGCGCCTTAGACATGAGCTAGGACCTTAAGATTCTGCATGAAAGGAGGACTAGCAGCCGCGTTGCACGGGAGAATGTGAAAAGTGTTCATATGTAGTAAAAACCTTAGAAATCCGTCCGTTTTCGTCATTTGTTATCGAATCGACTTAAAGCCAGATCGCCACATTGGCCGCTCTTCTCTCTGAAATGGCTGTACTTATCGTCTGCAAAGCTATGACGCGTGCTGCGGTATGCGGAGACACTAAAACCACCATAGTAAAACACAGATGAAGCATCTAATTTAATGTAATAGAAAGTAAGAAGTAGTACAATTCAAGTTTTAGGTATCGATTATATACTTTTTAGCTGGCTTTGGTGCCTTGGGCAAGAGCTAGGACCTTAAGAATCTGCATGAAAGGAGGACTAGCAGCCGAGTTGCACGGGAGAATGTGAAAAGTGTTCATATGTAGTAAAAACCTGAGAATTCCGGCCGTTTTCGTCATTTGTTATCGACTCAACTTAAAGCCAGATTATCACATTGGCCGCTCTTCTCTCTGAAACGGTCGTAATTATCGTCTGCAAAGCTATGTCGCGTGCTCCAGTATGCGGAGACACTAAAAGCACCATAGTAGAAAACAGATGAAGCTTCTAAGTTGATGTAATAGCCAGTAAGATATAGTACAATTCAAGTTTTAGGTATCGATTATTGACTTTTTAGCTGGCTTTGGTGCCTTGGACATGAGCTAGGACCTTAACATTCTGCATGAAAGGAGGACTAGCAGCCGAGTTGGACGGGAGAATGTGAAAAGTGTTCATATGCAGTAAAAACCCGAAAAATCCGTTCGTTATCGTCATTTTTTATCGAATCGACATAAGGCCAGATCGACACATTGGCCGCTCTTCTCTCTGAAATGGTTGTACTTATCGTCTGGAAAGATATGACGTGTGCTGCAGTATGCGGAGACACTAAAACCACCATAGTAAAACACAGATGAAGCATCTAATTTAATGTAATAGCCAGTAAGAAGTAGTACAATTCAAGTTTTAGGTATCGATTATTGACTTTTTAGCTGGCTTTGGTGCCTTGGACATGAGCTAGGACCTTAAGAATCTGCATGAAAGGAGGACTATCAGCCGAGTTGCACGGGAGAATGTGAAAAGTGTTCATATGTAGTAAAAACCTGAGAAATCCGTCCGTATTCGTCATTTGTTACCGAATCGACTTAAAGCCAGATCGTCACATTGGTCGCTCTTCTCTCTGAAACGATTGTACTTATCGTCTGCAAAGCTATGTCGCGTGATGCGGTATCCGGAGACACTAAAAGCACCATAGTAGAAAATAGATGAAGGTTCTAAGTTGATGCAATAGCCAGTAAGAAGTAGTCCAATTCAAGTTTTAGGTATCGATTATTGACTTTTTAGCTGGCTTTGGTGCCTTGGACATGAGCTAGGACCTTAAGATTCTGCATGAAAGGAGGACTAGCAGCAGAGTTGCACGGGAGAATGTGAAAAGTGTTCATATGTAGTAAAAACCTAGAAATCCGTGCGTTTTCGTCATTTGTTATCGAATCGACTTAAAGCCAGATCGTCACATTGGTCGCTCTTCTCTCTGAAACGATTGTACTTATCGTCTGCAAAGCTATGTCGCGTGCTGCGGTATGCGGAGACACTAAAAGCACCATAGTAGAACACAGATGAAGCTTCTAAGATGATGTAATAGCCTGTAAGAAATAGTACAATTCAAGATTTAGGTATCGATTATTGACTTTTTAGACGGCGTTGGTGCCTAGGACATGAGCTAGGACCTTAAGATTTTGCATGAGGGAGTTTTAGCAGCCGCGTTCCACGGGGGAAAGTGCAAAGTGTTCATATGTAGTGAAAACCTGAGAAATCCGCCCGTTTTCGTCATTTGTAATCGAATCGACTTAATGCCAGATCGTCATATTGCCCGCTATTCTCTCTGAAACCGTTACATATATCGTGTGCAAAGCTATATCGCGTGCTGCGGCTTGTGGAGACACTAAAAGCACCATAAAAGAACACAGAATAAGCTTCTAAGTTGATGTGATAGCCAAAAAGAAGCAGTACAATTCAAGTTTTACCTATCGATTATTGACTTTTTAGACGGCGTTGGTGCCTTCGACATGAGCTAGGACCTTAAAATTTTGCATGAATGGAGATCTAGCAGCCGCGTTGCACGGGGGAATGTGAAAAGTGTTCTTATGTAGCGAAAACCTGAGAAATCCGCCCGTCTTCGTCATTTGCTGTCGGTTCGAGTTTTGCCAGATCGTCATATTGGCCGGTTTTCACCCTGAGAAGGTTACATTTATCGTGTGCAAAGCTATGTCGCGTGCTGCGGTATGCGGAGACACTAAAACCTCCATAATAGAACACAGAAGAAGCTTCTAAGTTGATGTGATATCCAGTTCGAAGCAGTCCAATTCAAGTTTTAACTATCGATTATTGACTTTTTAGACGGCTTTCGTGGCTTGGACATGAGGTAGGTCCTTAAGATTTTGCATTAGGGAGGTCTAGCAGCCGCGTTTGACGGGGGAATGTGAGAAGTGTTCATATGTAGTGAAAACCTGGGAAATCCGCCCGTTCTCCTCATTTGCTATCGAATCGACGTTTGAAAGATCGTCGTATTGGCGGCTCTTCTCACTGAAACGGTTACATTTATCGTGTGCAAAGCTATGTCGCGTGCTGCGGTATGCGGAGACACTAAAACCTCCATAATAGAACACAGAAGAAGCTTCTAAGTTGATGTGATAGCCAGTTAGATGCAGTACAATTCCAGTTTTAGCTATCGATTATTAACTTTTTAGACGGCTTAGGTTTCTTGGACATGAGCTAGGACCTTAAAATTTTGCATGAAGGGAGATCCAGCAACCGCGTTACACGGGGTAATGTGAAAAGTGTTCATATGTAGTGACCTGAAAAACCCGCCCGTTTTCTTCATTTGCTATCGAATCGACTTAATGCCAGATCGTCATATTGGACGTACTTCTCTCTGAAACGGTTACATTTATAGTGTGCGAAGCTATGTCACGTGGTGCGGTATGCAGAGTCACTAAAAGCACCATAATAGATCAAAGAAGAAGCTTCTAAGTTGATGTGATAGCCACTACGACGCAGTACAATTCAAGTTTTAATTTTTGAGTATTGACTATTTAGACGGCTTTGTTGCCTCTGACGCGAGGTAATACCATAAGATTTTGCATGAAGGGAGGTCTAGCAGCCGTCATGCACTGGGGAATGTGAAAAGTGTTCATATGTAGTGAAAACCTGAGGAATCCGCCCGTTTTCGTCATTTGCCATCGAATCGACCTAATGCCAGATCGTCATATTTCGCGCTCCTCTCTCTGAAACGGTTACATTATTCGTGTGCAAAGCCATGTCGCGTGCTGCGTTATGCGGAGACACTAAAAGCACCATAATGTATCACAGAAGAAGCTTCTAAGTTGAAGTGATAGCCAGTAAGAAGCAGTACAAATCAAGTTTTAGTTATCGATATTGACTTCTTAGACGGCTTTGGTGCCTTGGACATGAGCTAGGACCTTAAGATTTTGCATGAAGGGAGGTGTAGCAGCCGCGTTGCACGGGGGAATGTGAAAAGTGTTCATATGTAGTGAAAAGCTGAGAAATCCGCCCGTTTTCATCATTTGCTGTCGAATCGACTTAATGCCAGATCGTCATATTACCCGCATTTCTGTCTGAAACCGTTACATTTATCGTGTGAAAAGCTAAGTTGCGTGCTCCGGTATGCGTAGACACTAAAAGCACCATAATAGAACACAGAATAAGCTTCTAAGTTGATGTGATAACCAGTACGAAGCAGTACAATTCAAGTTTTTGTTATGGATTATTGACTTTTTAGGCGGCTTTGGTGCCTAGGACATGAGCTAGGACCTTAAGATTTTGCATGAGGGAGTTCTAGCAGCCGCGTTCCACGGGGGAAAGTGCAAAGTGTTCATATTTAGTGAAAACCTGAGAAAACCGCCGATTTCGTCATTTGCTATCGAATCGACTTTTGCCAGATCGTTATATTGGCCACTCTTCTCTCTGAAACGGTTACATGTATCGTGTTCAATGCTATGTCGCGTACTGCGGTATGCGTAGACACTAAAAGCACCACAATAGAACACAGAAGAAGTTTCTAAGTTGGTGTGATACCCAAAACGAAGCAGTACAATTCTAGATTAAGTTATCGATTATTGATTTTTTAGACGGCTTTGGTGCCTTGCACATGAGCTAGGACCTTAATATTTTGCATGAAGGGAGGTCTAGCAGCCGCGTTGGACGGGGCAATGTGAAAAGTGTTCATATGTAGTGAAAACCGGATAAATCCGCTCGTTTTCGTCATTTGCTATCGATTCGACTTTTGCCAGATCGTCATATTGGCCGCTCTTCTCAATGAAACGGTTACAATTATCGTGTGCAAAGCTATGTCGCGTGCTCCGGTATGCGGAGACACTAAAAGCACCATAATAGAATACAGAAGAAGCTTCTAAGTTCATGTGATAGCTAGTACGAAGCAGTACAATTCAAATTTAGTTATCGATTATTGATTTTATAGACGGCTTTGTTGCGTTGGGCATGAACTAGGACCTTCAGAATTTGCATGAAGGGAGCTCTAGTAGCCGCGTTGCTCGGGGGAATGTGCAAAAGTGTTCATATGTAGTGAAAACCTGAGAAACCCGCCCGTTTTCGTCATTTGCTATCGAATCGACTTATGCCAGATCGTCAGATTAGACGCTCTTCTCTCTGATACGGTTAAATTTATCGTCTGCAAAGCTATGGCGCGTGCTGCGTATGCGGAGATACTAAAAGCACCATAGTAGAACACAGATGAAGCTTCTAAAATGATGTAATAGCCAGTAAGAACCAGTACAACTCAAGTTTTAGCTATCGATTATTGACTTTTTACCCATCTTTTGTGCCTTACACATGAGCTAGGACCTCAAGATTTTGCATGAAAGGAGGCCTAGCAGCCGCATTGCACGGGAGAATGTGAAAAGTGTTCATATGTAGTAAAAACCTGAGCAATCCGTCCGTTATCGTCATTTGTCATCGATTCGAGTTAAAGTCTAATCGTCACATTGGCCGCTCTTCTCTCTAAAACGGTTACATTTATCGTCTGTAAAGCTATGTCGCGTGCTGCGGTACGCGGAGACAATAAAAGCACCATAATAGAACACAGAAGAAGGTTCTATGTTGATGTAATAGCCAGTAAGAAGTAGTACAATTCAAGTTTTAGTTATCGATTATTGACTTTTTAGCCGGCTTTGGTGCCTTGGACATGAGCTAGGACCTTAAGATTTGGCATGAAGGGAGGTCGAGCAGCCGTGTTGCACGGGGGAATATGAAATGTGTTCATATGTAGTGAAAACCTGACAAATTCGGCCGTTTTCGTCATTTGATATCGAATCGACTTAATGCCAGATCGTCATATTGGCCGCTTTTCTCTCTGCAATGGTTATATTTATCTTCTGCAAAACTATATCGTGTCCTTCGCTATGCTTAGACACTAAAAGAACCATAGTAGAACACAGAAGAAGACTCTCAGAAGATGTAATCGGCCAGTACGAAGCATTACAATTCACATTTTACTTATCTATTATTGACTTATTAACCGGCTTTGGTTATTTGTACATGAGCTATGAGCTTGAGATTGTTCATGAAACGAGGTCTGTCTGCCACGTTGCGCGGGAGAATGTGAAAAGTGTTCATATGTAGTAAAAACCTGAGAAATTCTCCCGTTTTCGTCATTTTCTATTTAATCGACTAATTGCCAGATCTGCAAGCTTATGTCGCGTGCTGCGTTATGCGGAGAGAGTCAAAGCATCACAGTAGAACACAGATGAAGCTTCTCTGTTGGTGTAATCAGCGAGAAAGAACCAGTAATAAGTTGTACAATTCAAATTTTAGTTATCATTTATTGACTTATTAGCCTGCTTTGGTACCTTGGACATGAGCTAGGGCCTTAAGATTTTGCATGAAACGCGGTCTGGACGCCACGTTGCACGGGATGATGTGAAAAGTGTCCATTTGTACTAAAAACCTGACAAATCCGACCGTTTTCTTCATTTGCTGTCCAATCGACTTATTGGCAGATTGTCACATCGGCCGCTTTACGCTCTGAGACGGTTAAATTTATAGTCTGCAAACTTATGTCGCCTGCTGCGGTTTGCGGAGACACTAAAAGCACCAGAGTAGAAGACAGAAGAAGGTGTTAAGAAGATGTATTCGGCCAGTAAGAAGCAGTACAATTCAAGTTTTAGTTATAGATTACTGACTTATTAGCCGGCTTTGGTGCCTTGGACATGATCGAGGACCTCAAGCTTTTGCATCAAACGAGATCTGAACGTCACGTTGCACGGGGAAATGTGAAATGTGTTAATATATATTAAAAACCTAAGAAAACCTTTCGCATTTATTTAAGTTCCTTTAGTACAATAAGAATCTGTTAAATAACTGACTACAATAATCATAATCTTGCTGTACAAGGGAAGTAGCTACTATTATTAACAGTATTTATCAACAGCAAATAAAACAAAAGGTAAAACAGAAAGATTATCAAACGTCTAATGGCACAGTAACGAAACTGAAAACAGTTCGCGACAATTGCTTCTGAAATTATTTCACCAGGAAACAACAAGAACACCGATTGAAGACTACTAAAGTTCCAAAATAAACCACTATACACAAACAACTAATTAGTACTTAGCTTTGGATGCGCCGCTACAGCTGCAACTGGTCAGCGCGGAATGTAAACACAGGTAAGAAGTTAAGTTGCTCGATACGAAACACTCGCAAATATCAGGTCACAACCCAAGAAAGGCGGAGGTGAATGAAGAAACCATTAATAAGTATCTTATATAGTAAATATTATCACAAAAACCGTTAAAATATGTATCTGAAACCTATAAATGTATGAAAACTTAGAGAGCGATTTCACACGCACTCACGCGCCTAATCGTAATGCCAGATCGTCGCAGTGGCAGCTTTGCTCACGGAACTGTTTACATATACATCTGGAAACTTACGTCATGTGCTGAGGTATGCGGTCGCACCACAAACAACAAAATAGGAGCTTCTCATTTGATGCAACCGGCAGGTAAGAAGTAGTACTACTCAAGTTTTAGGTATCGAAAATTCAACTGTAGGCCGGTTCTGGTGTCTTGCAGTTGATAGAGGACCTTGGAACATGCCTGTCTTTTTACCCCCCTCCCCCCTCGTAAGATGACTGTCTACGTACACCCGCCACCCCCCCCCCCCCCCTCGTAATATGTCTGCCTACCTACTCACGCCTTCTGAAAATGTGTGTCTACCCACTTCCCCCTCAGAAGATGACTCTCTACTTATCCCCCCAACCGGAAAACGTCAGTTTTCCCACCCCCTCCCCCCTCAGAAGATGACTGTCTACCTACACACCCTCGGAAGATACCTGTCTACTTAACCCCCCCCCCCCTCGTCTGGAGCATGTCTGCCTACCTACCAGCCTCTCAAAATATGTCTTTCTATCTACATCCCCCACCCCCCTCAGAAGATCACTCTCTACCTACTCCGCACGTGGATGATGCCTGTCTCCCTAACCCACCCTTCAGAAGATGTTTGCCTACATACCCCTTCTTGGAAGATGTCTGTCTACCTACACACCTTTGGAAGAGGCCTGTCTACCTACCCCCTCCCCACCCCTTGGAAGATGTCTGCCCAGCTACCCTCCATCTAAGAAAATATTTGTCTACATACACCCCCTTCGGAAAATGTCTGTCTACCTACTACTGCTCTGATGATGTCTGTCTCCCTACCCCACCCTTCAGAAGATGTCTGCCTACCTTCTACTCCATGGAAGATGTCTCTATACATACCACCTATCGGGTGATGTTTGTCTATTCGCCCCCCCCCCCACCCCATAACATGCCAATCTAACATCCCCCCCTGTGAAGATGCCTATCTATCGCCTAGTTCGGAAGCTACCCCAACTCAGAAGATTCCTATCTACCTGCACTTGGAAGATGACTATCTCTCCATCACCTTCAGAAGACTCTTATCTACCCCCTCAGAAGATGGCTGTCTACATACCCCACCCTCAGAATATGACTGTCTCTGATCTCCCACCCTATCTGTCTGTATACCATTCTCACACATCGAGAGAGGTGGTACAGTGGTTAGCACACTGGACTCGCATTCGGGAGGATGACGGTTCAATCCCGTCTCCGGCCATCCTGATTTAGGTTTTTCGTGATTACCCTAAATCGTTTCAGGCAAATGCCAGGATGGTTCCTCTGAAAGGGCACGGCCAATTTCTTTCCCAATCCTTCCCTAACCCGAGCTTGCGCTCCGTCTCTAATGACCTCGTTGTTGACGAGACATTAAACACTAACCACCACCACCACCATTCTCACAATCAGAAACTCTCTGTCTACCTACCTCCCCCCCCCCAAGATGTCTGCATATTTTCCTAGGTACCCGCCATTTAGAAGGTGTCTGCCTACCTACACCCACTTCAAAAGATGTGTAACTGACTACCCCACCTCCGAAGATCTCTGTCAAACCCTCCTCCCATCCCTGGAGGATGTATGTGTGCAGACCCCCCTCTTGGAAGACATTTGACAACCGAAAAAACCGCTTTGGAAGATGTATGACTTCCTACCACTACCCTCGGAAGGTGTATGTCTACCTAGCACCCCCTCGAAGATGCCTGTCTATCTACCGAACCACGGTATATGCCTGCCTCACCCTGTCAGAATATGTCTGTCTACATACCCCACATGGAAGATGTCTGTCTACTTACCCCCCCCCCCCCTTGGAAGATGTTTGTCTACCTAGCCCCTCTTGGAAGATGTCTGCCCACATAAACACACACTCGGAATATGTATGACTAGCCACCACTCCCCTCGGAACATGTATGTCTACCTACCCCACCTCCGGACATGTCTCTCTACCTACGCCCCCACTCATAAGTTGTGTGTCTACCAACCCGCCATTTGAAGATGTCTGTCAACCTGGCCCTCCCTCAGAAAATGTCTGTCTACCTGCCCACCTTGGAATATTTATGTCTACCAAAACCCGGAGGATGTCTGTCTACCCAACACCCCCTCAGAAGATGATTGTCTACCTACCCCCGGAAGATTTCAGTCTACCTGCACCCCCTCACTTCTGAAAGATGCCTGTCAATCAACCCCTCCAACAGAAAATGTCTGTCTACCTACCGCCCCTCGAAAGTTGTATGTCTACCACCCCTCCTCGGGAGATGTCTGTCTACCTACCCCCCTTCAGAAGATGTCTATCTACCTACCCCCCATCCCCTCGGTAAATGCCTGTCTACCCAACCCCCTCTCGGGAAAAGTATGTCTACCTATCCCCACTCGGAAGATGGCAGTCTACCTACCACCTCCCTCGGAATATGTCTGTATATCGAACCCGACCTCGGAATATGATTTTCCACCTAATGCATGGGAGATGTCAGTCCACCTGCACCCCACTTTGTAAAATGCCTGTCTACTTTCCACCCCTTTGGAAGATGTCTATCATCCCACCTCGGAAGATGTCTGTCTACCTACCCCCCTCTGAACATGATTGCCTACTGAACCACAACTCAGAAGATGATTGTCTACTGACCACCCAGAAGATGGAAGCCTACCTGCCCCCTCCCACTACAACAGAAGATGACCATCCATCTAACCCCCTTGGTGGATGTCTGTTCATTTCCCCCCCCCCCCCTTGGAGGACTTTGTCTTCCTACCCCCTCGGAAGATGTATGTATTCCATTCGCCCCTCAGAAGAGGTCTATCTTCCAACCCCCCTCAGAAGATTTTTGTCTACCTACCCTGCCTTGGTATATGTATGTCTTCCTACACCCCCTCATACGATGTCTGCATACCTACCCCCTTCGGAAGAAGTTTATCATCCCTCTGTTAGAGAATTTCTGTCTACCTTGCCCCCCCCCTCGGAAGATATATGTCTTCATATCCTCTACCCTTGGTGCCTACATACTCAACCTCAGAAGATGTCTACCAACCTACCCCACCTTATAAGAAATCTTTCTACCTACCCCCCCCCCCCTCACAATATGTGTGTCTACCACCTCATGGAGGATGTATGTCTACTCCCCCCCCTCGTAAAATGTCTATCTTTCCCAGTTGGAAAGATGTCTATCATCCCACTCTTAGAAGGTGTCTGTCTACCTGTCCTCCCACTCTGAAGATGTCTGTGTACCTACCCTCCCTCAGGAGATATCGGTCTAATTGCCCACCGGGACTATGTCTATCTACATACTCTCAGCCTTGGAAAATACGTGCCTACCTACCCCACCCCCTGTAAGATATCTGTCTACCTACAACCTGCCCTCGGATACTGTCTGTCTACATACACCCTCTAATAAGATGTCTGTCTACATACCCCGCACTGTCTGTCTTCCTACCCCAACCATCCTCGGAAGATGTTTGTCTACCTACCCCTCCTTGGAAAATGCCTGTCTACCTAAATCTCGCTTGGAAAATATCTGTCTACCTACCCCCCATCCTTGGAAGGTGTCTGTCCACCAACTCTCCTGTCGGAAGATGTATGGCTACCTAACCCCCCTCAGAAGACGTCTGTCTATCTATCTGCCTGTGGAATGTGTATGTCTACCTAACTCCCTTAGACAATGTCAGTCTACATACCCCCCTCGGAAGATACCTGTCTACCAATACTCTTCCCTCTACATGCCAAAACTAATAAGATAGCTGCCAACCTAACCCACCTCAGAAGGTCTCTGTTTATGCACACAAACTGAACATGTATGTCTATCTACCCCCCAGAAGTTGTCTGTCTACCTGCCCCCTCAGAAAATGTCAGTCTTCCTACCCCCCCTTGGAAGATTTCTGTCTACCTATAACACCTCACGGAAAATATCTGTCTACCAGCCCCCTCTCAGAAGATGTCTGTCTACCTACCACCCCCCTCAGAAGTAGTATATCTATCTACCGTACCCTTGGAACATGTCTACCTACCCCCCCTCCCAGTCAGCAGTTGTCTGTCCACCACCTACATAAGTTGTCTATCTACACCCCCTCGGAAGATGTCTGTCCAATACACCACCCTCAGAAGATATCTGCCCTACCCCTCTCGAAAATGTTAGTCTACCTACACCCCAGATAATGAATGTCTACCAACCCCACCTCGGAAGATGTTTGTCTACCTACCCCATGGAAGATGTGTTTACCTACCACCACTCGTAGTATGTGTGTCTACCTACCCCCATTGGAAAATATCGGTCTACCAACTGCCCTTGAAGATGTATGCCTACATACCCAACACCCTCGGAAGACGTCTGGCTACCTAGCTCCCCCCCACAAAGATATCTGCCTTCATACCCACTTCTCTTGGAAGATGTCTGTCAACGGACCCAAATTCAGAAAACGACTGCCTACCTACCCCACCTCATACACTAGATCGCGTGTTAACCACCCCTCGGAATATGTATGTCTACCTACACTCATTCGGAATATTGCTTTCTACCACCCCTCCCTCTGAACATGTCTATCTACCTACCTCCCTCAGAACATGTCTATCTACCAACATCCCCCACCTCTTATGAAGTCTCTCTCACTACCCCCCCCCCCCCTTCGAAAGTGACACCCTACCTACCATCCTCAGGAAATGTCAGTCTTCCTACTCCCCATACCTCAGAAGGTGTGTCTAACTATCCCCATGGACAATGTCTGTCTACATACCCCTAGCCTCAGAAAATACTTGTCTAACTACACGCCTCAGATTATTTCTGTCTACCTACAACCCAGCCTCGGATAATGTCTGTCTACCTACCCCCCTCACTAATTGTCTCTCTACCTAAGCTACCTTAGAAGATATCTGTCTACATATCCCTCATCCTCTGAAGCTGTATGTCTACTACCCCTGCTCAGAAGATGTCTGTCTACTTAAAAACCCCTCAGAACATGTCTGTCTAACAACCCCCCCCCCCCCCAGTTGTCTGTCTACCTACCCCCTTGAAGATGTCTGTCTACCTACCCCCAGTAAAATGTCTCTGTACCCATCTTCCCCTCAGAAGATGATTGTCTACCTACCCCCATACAGAAGATGCACCCCTTTCAGAAAATGTCTGTCTACCTACCCCATCCACACACGGAAGATTCCTATCTACCCACTTTGGACAATGCCTTTCTACCCCAACTCAGAAATGTCTATCTACTACCATCTCAGAAGATGTCTGTCTACCTACCCCCCATTGAATATATCTGCCTACCCAACCCATCTTTGGAAGATGATTGGCTACCTACCCCATGGAAGATGTCAGGCAACCTGCCCGCTCACTTAGGAAGATGCCTACCTCCCCCTTGGAAGTGGTCTATTTCCACCACCCAGAAGATGTCTGTCTAACTACCCCCCTCTGAATGTATATGTCTATCAACTATGTCTGTTTACCTACTCCCATAAGATGTCTATCATCCCCCTCAGAAGGTATCTTCCTATATACTCCCTCCCCTTGGAAGATGTCTGTCTACATACCCAAACTAAGATGATGTCTGGCAATCTACTCCCCCACAGAAGATGTCTGTCTACCTACCACCCTTGGAACATCTATGTCTTTCTACTCCCGGAAGATGTCTGTCAGTCTGCCCAACTTGGAAAATGTCTGTCTACGTGCCCTCCTTCGGAAGATGTCTATCATCCCCAGCCTCAGAAGAATTATGTCTATTTGTCCCGCACCAACAGTAGATGTCTGTGTACCTACCCCCTTAAGAAGAAGTCTGTTTACCAACCCCCCTTCAGGAGATTCTCAAACCACCCACCAGGAAAGTCTCTGTCTACCTATCCCTCCCCCCCCCCCCCTTTGGGAGATATGTGTCTACCTACAACACAACTCGGTAAATGTCTGTCTACCTACCCCTCAGAAGATGTCTGTTTATCCACACCTCCACAGATGATGTCTATCTACCTACCCCCTGCCCCCATCCTCCGAGGATGTCTGTCTTCCTACACCCTCAGAAGATGTCTGTCTACCTACCCCCCTTGGAAGATGTTGGTCTACTTACCCCTCTAGATGATGTCTGTCTACGTACGCCCCTCAGAAGATGGCTGTCTACCAATCCACCAATGGGAGATGTCTGTCTACCAACCCTCTCGAAAGGTGCCTTTGTGCCTACCCCCTCAGAAGATTGTCTACCTACGAACACTTAGTAAATGTATGTATACCTACCCCCCCTCTCGGAAGAAGTCTGTCTAATTATTCCCCACCCCTTGGTAATTTCTGTCTACATACCACTCCCTTGCAAGATGTCTGTGTACCTACTCCCTCTTGAAAGATATCTGTTTACCTACATCTTCTGTGGGGGAGGTAGGAAGACACACATCTTCCGCGAGGGGTAGGTAGACAGACATATTCCAAAGCAGGGTTACATGGTCAGACATCTTCTGAAGGGTGGTAGGTAGACAGACATCCTCCAAGAGGGGGGGGGGGGAGACATTTTCTGTGGTGATAATGGTAGACAAACAATTCCAAGGAGGGGTAGTTAGACAGTCATCTTCTGAGTGGTTGTTTCTTAGTCAGACGTCTTCAAGGGGGAGGATTGGTAGACCGACAGTTTCCAAGGGGGGAGACATTTTTTGATTGGGGCCAAATAGGTAAACAGATATCCTTTGAGAGGGAGGTAGACATTTTCCGGGGGGGGGGGAGATATTTTCGAGGGGGAGAGTAGACTGACATCTTCTGGGAGGGGGGAGATAGTATTCTTCCATGGGGGGAGGTGAGTTGTCAGACATCTTCAAAGGTTGGGGGGGGGGGGGTCGGTAGACAGACATCTTCCAAGAAATGTCGGTAAGTAGACAGACATCTTCTGTGGGAAGTGATGGTATGTACACTTACATCTTCTGATGGGTTCGGGTAGATAAACAGGCATCTTTCATGATGGGGGGATAGAGCTCCTCGAAGATGGGGTTGTAGATGTCTTTGGCAAGGAGGGTAGATAGACATATTCCGAGAGGGGGTTAGATAGATTTCTTCCATAGCGGGGATAGATAGACTTGTCCCGAGTTTGTGAGGTAGACAGACATACAGACATCTTCCTAGAATTTGGAGGTAGACAAACATACACTAGATCGCGTGTTGTAGACACATTCCAAATGAAGGGAGGCTGTAGAAATCTTCTGAGTCTAGGATAAATGTTCTCTGAGAGGAGGGGCTAGATGGAAATCTTAACAGGGGTAAGGTAGGTAGTCAGACATATTCTGAGAGGAGGGGGTTGATAGACAGGCATCTTTCATGAGGTGAGTTATAGACATCCGCCTGGGGGATAGACATCTTCTCAGGTGGGGATAGGTATCTTCCAGTGGGTGTAGATATCTGTGGGTGGGGTAGATAGACATCTTCTGAGGTGTTGGTTGATAGTCACCTTCCTAGTGGAGGGATACAGATATTTTCCGCCTGGGCTGGGTAGATAATCTTCTGAAGGGGGTAGACGTCTTCCAAGGGGGGGTAGAGAGACAGCTTCTGAGGGGGGGTAGATAGACATTTTCCAAGGATGGGGGCAGATACACATCTTCTGAGGGGGTAGATACACCTCTTCCGAGGAAGGTATGGATAGATAATCTTATGAGGTGGGTGTTGGTAGGCATCAGCTGAAGGGGGCTAGATTGGCATCTTCCGATGTGGAAGGGTTTAGGTAGGCATTTTTAGAGGGAGGGATTTCTTCCCAGGGGTTTAGATAGGCATCTTCAAGGTGGGTGTAGAATGACATCTCAGAGAGGGGGTAGACAAAATCTTCCGAGAGGGGGTAGGTAGAAAGACATCTTTCGATGGGAGAGTAGGTAAGCAGACATCTTTTGAGTGGGGTTGGTAAACTGACATCTTCCAAAGGGGCAAGGTAGACATATAGTTTCTGAGGGTGGGGCATAGGTAGACTGACACTTTCCGATGTGTGGTAAGTAGAATTACATCTTCTGAAGTGATGGGGTAGGTAGACAGACATTTTCCGAAGGGGTGTAGGTATACAGACATATACCTAGGGGGAAGGTAGACAGACATGTCCCGAGTGGTGGTAGGTAGACAGCCATCTTCCAGTTGGGTAGGTACACAGACATCATCCAAGGAGGTTAGAAGGACAGACATTTTCCATGTGGGGGTTGGTAGACATAAATCATCTGAGGGGGGAGAGACATCTTTTGAGGGGAGGGTACATAGACGGACATCTTCAGAGAGGAGGTAGTCATCCTCGGAGAGGGAGATAGTCATCCTCCGAGAGGGGGAGTAGATGTCTTCCGAGATGGGAGGCAATTGTACATCTTCCACTGGTCTTAGCTAGGCAGACATCTTCTGAGGGAGGGTATGTAGACAGACATCTTCTGAGGGGGATAATGTCGACAGTCATCTTCTGATCGGGGTGGGTGGGTAGACAGACATCTTCCGAGTGGTGGTAGGTATGGAGACATCTTCTGAGGCTGGATTCGGTAGACAGGCAACTTCCAAGGGGGGGTGTTGGAAGACAGATATTTTTCAAGGGGTGGGAAACATCTTCTAAAAGATGCAGTTTGGTAAGCAGTATCCTCCGAGAGGGGTCTAGACATTCTGTGAGGGGGATAACGTCGACAGTCATCTTCTGATTGGGGGGGGGGGGGGGGGGTAGGTAGAAAGACATCTTCCGAGGAGTGTTAGGTATGGAGACATCTTCTGAGCCTGGGTGCGGTAGAAAGACATCTTCCAAGGGGTGAAGGGGGGTGTTCGAAGACAGACATCTTCCAAGGGGTGGGAAGCACCTTCTAAAGGATGCAGTTTGGTAGACAGACATCCTACGAGAGAGGATGTAGACATTGTCAGATGGGGAGTGTATATCTTCTGAGAGGAGTGGTAGATTGACATCTTCCGAGAGGGGGGAGATACTTTTCTTCCATGGCGGCAATAGACAGATATCTTCCGAGAGGAGGTACATAGATAGACATGTTTAAATGTGTGGTGAATGTACACAGACAACTTTCGAGAAGGGGGGTAGGTATACAGACATCCTCAGAGGGGGTGGGTTGGGAGACAGACATCTTCCGAGATAGGGATAAGATAGAGACAAATCATTCAAGGTGTGGTAGATAAATATACATATTCTGAGGGGTTTAGGTAAACATTCATATTATGACGGGTTGTGGGTGTAGGTAGACAGAAACCATCCGAGGAGGGGTATTTAGGCAGATAATGTCTGAGAGGGTTTATGTAGACTGGCATCTTCTGAGGGGTTGTAGGAGGACAGATATCTTCCAAGTGGAGGGTTGGTAGACAGACATCTTCAGATGTGAGGTGGGGTAGGTAGCCAGACATCTTCCAATAGGGGGTTGGTAGGCAGACATATCATGTGAGGGGATGGTTTAGACAGCCTTCTTCTGATGGGTGGGTGGGTAGACTGACATCTTCCATGATGGAGCGTAGGCAGAGAGACATTGTCCGAGGCAGGGTGACTATAGACATTTTTCGAGAGGGGGGGGTAGTTAGACAGACTTCTTCTGGGGGGTTGTAGGTAAACTGACCTCTTCAGAGGGGTGGCATAGAATGACATTTGCCAAGAGGGGTAGGTAGAGAGACATTTTCCGATGGTGGAAAGTAGACAACATCTTCTGATGAGTGTAGGTAGACAGACATCTTCCGAGGGGGATGTGTAGGTGGACATACATCTTCCGATGGTTGGTGGGTACATAGACAGACATATTCCAATGGGTGCGGTAGGTAGACAAACATCTTCCAAGTGCGGGCGTCGTAGACAGATATCATACAAAAGTTCATGTAGGTAGACACACATCTTCTGAGGGGGTGTAGGGAGACAGACATTTTCCGAGGGGTGTACATAGACATACATTTTCCACGTGGGGTCTAGGTAGACAGACATATTCAGATGAGGGGGTAATTAGACAATCATCCTCTGGGGTAGGCTGACAGATATATTCAGAAGTATGGGTTGGTAGACAATACTTTATGACTGGAGGGATGTAGAGAGACATCTTCCAAGGGGTGTAAGTAGGTAGACAGACCTCTTCTGTTGTGGGATTTGTAGGTAGGCAGACATCTTCCCAGTGAAGTTTTGTAGACAGACATCTTCCAACGAGGGGTTAGGTAGACTGACACCTTCTGAGGCAGGGTAGGTAGATAGTCATCTTCGGAGGAGTGTTTGGTATACAGACATCTTCCGAACGGGTGTAGGTATACAGACATATACCTAAGGGGGAGGTAGACAGACATCATGGGAGTGGGGGTACGTAGACAGACAGGTGGGTAGGTATACAGACATCTTCCGAGGGGGATTAGGAGGACAGACATTTTCCATTTGAGGGTTGATAGACTTACATCATCTGAGGGAGGAGAAATATCTTTTGAGAGGAGGGTATGTAGACAGACATTTCAGAGAGAGGGTAGACATCATCCGAGAGGGAGGTAGTCATCCTCCAACACAGGGGTAGATATCTTCCAAGAGGGGTGTAAATAAATATCTTCCAAGATGCGAGGTAGATGGACCTCTTCCGAGGGTTTTAGGTAGGCAGACATGTTCCGAGGTGTGGCATGTAGACATACACCTTCTGAGGGGAATAAGGTAGACAGTCATCTTCTTATGGGAAATGGGTAGGTAGACAGACATAATCCAAGGGAGGGGGGGTAGGTAAGGAGGAGATATATTCTGAGGGTGAGTTCAGTACTCAGACATCTTCTGAGGGGTGTTCATGGTAGACAGACATCTTTCAAAGGGGGGGAGACATCTTCCAAAGTATGCGTTTTGGTATACAGACATCCTCCAAGAGGGGTGTGGACATTCCCTGATGTGGGAGTAGATATCTTCCCAGAGGAGTGGTAGTTTAACAACTTCCGAGAGGGGGGGGTTGGGTAGGCAGACAGATATTCTCAGAGGTAGGGGTAGGGAGACAGATATCTCCCACAGGAGGGATAAAATCAAATCATTTGAAGGGGGTAGATAGGCATACATCTTCTGAGGGGTTTAGGTAGACATTCATCTTATGACAGGGGAAGGGGGTAGGTAGACAGATCATGCGGGGGGGGGGGGGGGATATGTAGACAGATATCTTACGAGAGGGGGGTAGTTAGGCAGACATATTCTGAAGAGTTGTAGGAGGACGGACATATTCCAAGGGGGTAGGTAGACAGGCATCTACAGAGGGGGTTAGGTAGACAGTCTTATCAGAGGTGTATAGGTAGACAGACATCTTCTAAGGGGTTTGGTAGACCAACATTTCCTAAGGAGTGGCAGGTAGACAAACTTCTTCCGAGTGTGGGTGGGTATGTAGACAGACACCAGTAAGGAATTGTAGGCTGACAGACATCCTTTGTGATAGATGGTAGGTAGGCAGAAATATTCCGAAGGGAGGGTTGGAAAACATACATCTTCCAATGGAAGGGGTAGGTAGTCATACATCTTCTGAGGGCTGGGTTTAGGTATACAGAGATCTCTCCAAGGGGGGGCAGGTAAGTAGACAGACATATACTCAGGGTAGGGGGATGAGAGACAGACATTTTCCGAGGGGGAGGGGTAGGTAGACAGACATCTTCTGATGGTTGGGTAGGTAGACAGACATCTTCCGGGGTGGACAGCTAATCGGACATGGTTTGAGGGAGCTTAGGTAGACAAACATTTCCGATGGGGAGTGTAGGTAGACAGACATATTCTAAGGGTGGGGAGATGAGAGACATTTTCTGATGTGGAGATAGGTAGACAGACGTCTTCTGAGGGGTTGTAGGTAGACAGACATCTTCCAAGCGGGAGCTGTAGGTAGACAGACATCTTCAGAAGGAGATTGTAGGTTGATGGACATATTTTGTGCAGGTAATGATAGATAAACAAATTCCAAGGGGTGGTAGTTTAACAGACATCTTCCCAGGGGGGCTGAGTAGATAGACAGACATCATCCAACGTGGGTAGACAGACATATTCCAGGTGGAGTAGACATCCTCCAAGGGGTAGACATCTTAGAATGGTGGTGAGGGTAGGTAGACATCCTATGAGAGTGGGGTTAGAGATTCTCTGAGAGGGAGGTGTAGATAGCTACCAAGAGTGGAGGTAGATAGACATATTCCGAGTGGGGGGAGGGGGTTGGATAGAAATCTTCTGGGGGTTGAAATTTGGCATTTGGTAGACTGGGCTTTTCTGAGACTGTGTTTGGAAGACATTTTCCGAGGTGGGAGGTAGACAGATATATTCCGAGGCAGTTGGTAGGTAGACAGACTAAATCCAGGGTGGTTGGTATGCTGACAGACATCTTCTGAGGGGGGGGGGGGTAGACAGACATCGCCTGAGGGGCTGGAAGACACCTTCCAAAGTTTGGGGGTCTCTAGACATCTTCCGAGACAGGGGTAAACAACTTCCGAGTGGGGGGGCTGAGTAGGGGTTGGGATAGGTAGACAGACAAATTCCGAGAGGGCAGGTAGGTAGATAGACTTCTCCTTAGTGTGGGGGGGGGGGGGGGGTGTTGAGAGACATCTTTCAGGGTGATAGACATCTTACGAGGTGGGGAGAGAGTTTTTGTGGGGGTATGGATAGACATCTTCACAGGGTGAGGTAGGTGGACAAACATCTTCCTTAGGGGGGTGAGGTAGGCAGACATCTGACGAGGGGGCAGGTAGACAGACATCTCCTGTGGAGAGTTACGTAGACTGACATTTTATAAGGAGCAAGTAGGTAGAATTACATATTAGGTGGTGGGGCGATGAGAGACAGACAGCTTTCGATGGGGTAGAGGTAGTATGAAATCTTCCGATGTGGGAGGTGTAGGTAGATATCATCTGAGAGGGGTAGGTACACAGACATCTCCCGAGGGGTGGGGTAGGTAGACATTCATATTCTGTGGGGAGGGGTAGGTAGTCATACATATTCTAAGGGGGGGGGGGATTTAGGTAGACAGACATATTCCAAGGGTGTGGGTAGGTACACAGACATCATCTGAGGGGGGAGGGGCGGTGCAGGTTGACAGAGATCTTCCATGGATGGGTAGCTCGGTAGATATCTTCTGAGGGGGATAGATAGGCATATTTCGAAGGTGGGGTAGATAGCCACCTTCCCAGGGGGGGGGGGGGGGGGGCAGATCATCATGGGTGTGACGTCACGTGAGCTGCACTGCTGTTGAAATAGCTTGTTAATGTTTTATAAATTTTAGACTTCATTTACGTATTTTAAAGTTTTTTTGTGTTATTATTTTTGCCGTAAAAGCAAATTATTAGTGGATATTCATTTATCTCAGTGTTTCTTCCTGTGGTATTGACTCGAGTGGTCTATTATGTGTAAGTGTGCTTCCATGGTTCGTCTAAGCCTCGCGCCTCATCAGCGTGTTTACATTTTGCGGCGTGCACTGCATCTGCAGCGGTTATAAGCTAAGTACTGACGAACTTGTTTGTGCTCTGTAATACGTTATTAAACTGAATAGATTGCAGTGGTGTTGCTTGCCATTTTTGGCGAAATAATGACTTAATAAACTCTTGTAATCGTTCGCTCGCTGTGTTTTATAGAGTTTTCAGTGTGTTGAAGTCGTTTAGTAAATTTCGTGCTTTAGTTTTCAACTGGCGTTTAGTTTAAATTTTTTGGTTTTAGCCAATAATTTTGTGAAGTTTTGCTGGTATTGGTATCGGCTGTGTTGTAGTAGTATTAATACAAGTAGCTGCTTTCTTAGTAGGCAGAGAATTTCGAGACCATAGTTGTTAGTTCTTAAATAGTGCTGCTTTTGTAACTGAACTTTGGTAACGTAGACGTATAGTTTTTTTTAGTAACTGTAAAATTTTATCGTGAGTGAGAAGTGATTGCTATGTCGTAGGTTTGTGAGTAGTGGATTAAGCTGTGGGATTTGTTCAAAGTATTTTCATTGGGGGGAATGCGGTGGGGAAGCCCGTGGTCATTTGAGGGTGATCCTGTCCTGGGAATGTAGAATCTGTAATAGAAAAAAGTTAATAGAGGAGCAGGAGCGTAAGATCTGTGCCCTTCAGGTGCAGTTACAATGCGCAAAGGAGGAACTAGATAAGTTGAGGAGGGTGAAGGGTGCTCGGGAATGGGAACTGGTAGTTGACAAGAAGATAGATAGGAAAAGGAGGTAGTCAGACAGTTTTACTTTGCATACATGCAATAGATACGACAAACTGTCAAAGTTGAGCGGAGAGGAGCCTCGTGTAGCTGTATATGGAGGTAACTTGCAGCCGTCCTCAGCAATTAGGAGGCCTAGGTTCTGCCGCTAGGTAGTTACCGGGTAGAGGTGTGGGCCAGCATTTGCAAGAAGTTTTGTGGAGTGAGTACCAGGTCACAAGCATTGTGAAGCCTAATGCAGGGTTGGCTCAGGTGGCTGAAAGCATAGGGGAGTTATGTAAGAATTTTACAAAGGAGGATCAGGTAGTGATAGTGGGTGGTGCTGGGAGCAGTCGCAATAGGGACAGGGGGTATGATGTCAGTGGTGACTTGGTTAAGATAGCTACTCAAACTGGTGGCACTAATGTGCTTTTCGTGCAACTGTTTCAGCATAATGATCGGCCACACCTTAATGCGGCTGTTGGGGGCGTAATTGTGGGGCTGGGGAGTGCAGTGATGGGAGAGGGCATGGATCACATCTCAGTGGTGCCAGTTGGGTCTATCAGTAGATGGGGTTTCACTAGGCATGGCCTGCACCTCAATAGGTATGCGAAGGAGAGGCTACCTAAGCTTATAGGTGACAGTGTAGTGGGTGGTGGTGGCGGTAGTGGTGTCACTCATGGAAAAATTCCTGTAGTATTTGGTGTTAGAGCTGCACCTTTTTAATACTGAAGTCAGCTGATTGGTATACCAGCTTACAGGAAGTGCCTCTAAGGTTCAAAAATGGTTCTAATGGCTCTGAGCACTATGCAAATTAACATATGGGGTCATCAGTCGCCTAGAACTTAGAACTAATTAAACCTAACTAACCTAAGGACGTCACACACATCCATGCCCGAGGCAGGATTCGAACCTGCGACCGTAGCAGTCGCGCGGTTCCGAACTGAGCGCTTAGAACCGCAAGACCACCGCGGCCGGCGTGCCTCTAAGGGCTCTCCTCCAGAGGATGTAATGTTTCCAAGTAGAGAAGGAATTGGCATATTTCATCAGAATATAAGAGTTATTAGAGATAAAGTTAGTGAACTGCTAACAGATGTTAACGCTGAAATTATTTGTATATCAGAGCACCACTTCAATAAATTGATAATTTATAGGCTTCCTTTACCAGGCTACATGTTACCTGGCTGTTTCTCAAGGAGTTCCTTGCGGGGTGGGGAGGTGTCTCCGTACATAAAAAACAGTACGTTATTTGAGTCCATAGACTTATCACGACACTGCACTGAACAGATATTTGAAAGTTGTGCAGCATTTGTTGAATTTAGTGAAACTCAACTTCTAATTGCTGGTGTTTATAGGGCCTCTAACTCAAACTTCAGAGCATTTTTGCTTAAGCTAGAGAGGGTTCTTGATTCACTTTGTAGGAAGTACCAGAAAGTAGTTATATGTGGGGACTTCAATATTAATTTTGTATATGATTGTGCAAGAAAAAGGAGGGTTGGGTTGTTTGGGGAAGGAGACCAGACAGCGATGTCATTGGTCTCATCGGATTAGGGAAGGATGGGGAAGGAAGTCGGCCATGCCCTTTGAGAGGAACTAACCCAGAATTTGCCGGGAGTGATTTAGGGAAATCACGGAAAACCTGAATCAAGATGGCTGAACGCGGGACTGAACCGTCGTCCTCCCGAATGTGAGTCCAGTGCCTTAACCACTGCGCCACCTCGCTCGGTCCCAAGAAAAATGATGTTGGTAGATCTCCTAAATTCATATGATCTGATGCCAACTGTGTTTTTTTTTTTTTTCAAACTAGGGTGCAGGCGAATAGTAGCACAATTATAGACAATATTTTTATTCGTTCTTCAATACTAGATGGGCATCCTGTTAGTAAAAAAGGGAATGGCCTTTCAGACCATAATGCACAAATTTTAACACTAAAAGGTTTTTGTACTCAACCCAATGTCATATTTAGTTACAAAGAACGTAGGAAAGTCAATCCAACAGCAATAGAGTGTTTTTAAAACTTGTCAAGGAACAAGAGTGGCAAGATGTTTATAGTGCCAATAATACAGATGATAAATACAATGCTTGCCATGGCACATTTCTCATGCTCTTTGAGAGTTGTTTTCCATTAGAACATTCTGAATGGGGTACTAGCAGTAATAGACAGCACAGTTGGCTGACTAGTGGGATAATGATTTCATGTAGAACATAGCGCGAATTATATCAAAACGTTAGAAGTAGTCACAATCAAGCTAAATAAAAATTTAGTTTCAACAGGAAATCATACAAATTTCTTAGCAAATACCTTTCTGAGATTGACGTCTGAAATACTCCTCTGTGATACAAGCAAGAGAGAGATTGAGTCAATAACTATATCACTGAAGACTAAGGACTCTCATGGATATGATGGAGTGCCTAGAAGCATATTAAAGTACTGTGCTGCACATGTTAGCCCTGTATTTAGCCATATTTGCAATTTTTCCTTTAGAGTTGGTCAGTTTCCTGACCGATTAAAGTACTCATCAGTAAAGCCGCTTTATGAAAAGGGAGAAAGGGATAATATAGATAATTTTAGACCTACTTCTATGCCATCAGTGTTTGCAAAAGTTACCGAAAAGGCTGTGCATGTAAGGTTAATTGATCACTTGATATCACACAATTTGCTGTCAAATGAACAGTTCGGTTTTAGAAGCCGTCTGACAACTGAAAATGCTGTATTCTGGCGTACAGACGTACTTTTATGCAAAATCGTAAGGTCCTAGCTCTTGTCCAATGCACCAAAGCCGACAAATAAGGGAATAACCGATAACTAAAACTTGAATAGTACTGCTTCTTACTGGCTACTACATCTTCTTAGAAGATATTTCTGTGTTATAATATGATGTTTTCAGTTTTCTCCGCATACCGCAACACGCGACATAATTTTGCAGACGATAAATGTAACCGTTTCAGAGAGAAAAGCGGCCAATGTGAAGATGTGGCAATAAAGTCGATTCGATAGCAAATGACGAAAGCGGGCGGATTTATGAAGTTTTTACTACGTATGAAAAGTTTCCACATTCTCCCGTGCAACGTGGTTTCCAGACGTGGTTTCATGCTGAATCTTTAGGTCGTCGGTCATGTGCAATGTACCAAAGCCGGCAAATAAGTGAATAACCAATAACTAAAACTTGACTACTACTGCTTGTTACTGGCCGATAACATTTTCTTAGAAGCTTCTTCTGTGTTCTACTATGGTGCTTTTAGTGTCTCCGCATACAGCGGCAAGAGACATAACTTTGCAGACGATGTATGTGACCGATTCAGAGAGAAAATCGACCAATATGACGATCTGGCGTTAAGTCGATTCTTTTGGCAAATGACGAAAACGGGCGGATTTCTCATGGTGTTACTACATATGAAAGCTTTTCTCATTCTCCCGTGCAACGTGGCGTACAGACGTACTTTCATGCAAAATCTTAAGAACTTAGCTCATGTCCAATGTACCAAAGCCGGCAAATAAGTGAATAAACCGATATTTAAACTTGAATAGTACTGCTTCTTATTGGCTATTACATCTTCTTAGAAGCTTTTTCTGTGTTCTAATATGATGTTTTCAGTTTTTTCTGCATACCGCAACACGCGACATAATTTTGCAGCCGCTAAATGTAACCGTTTCAGAGAGAAAAGCGGCCAATATGACGATCTGACATTAAGTCGATTCGATGGAAAATGTCGAAAACGGGCGGATTTCTCATGTTGTTACTACATATGAACATTTTTTATATTCTCCCGTGCAACGTGGCGTACAGACGTACTCTCATGCATAATCTTAAGGTCCTAGCTCATGTCCAATGCACCAAGGCGGCAAATAAGTGAATAACCGATAACTAAAGCATGTATATTACTGCTTCCTACTTTCGATTATATCTTCTTTGAAGCTTTTTCTTTGTTCTAATATAATGTTTTCAGTTTTTTCCGCATACCCCAACACGCGACATAACTTTACAGACGATAAATGTAACCGTTTCAGAGAGAAAAGTAGCCAATATGACGATCTGACAATAAGTCGATTCAATGGCAAATGTCGAAAACGGGCGGATTTCTCATGTTGTTAGTACATATGAACACTGTTCACATTCTCCCGTGCAACGTGGCGTACATACATACTTTCATGCAAAATCTTAAGGTCCTAGCTCATGTCCAACCGTGCGACTGCTAAGGTCGCAGGTTCGAATCCTGCCTGGGGCATGGATGTGTGTGATCTCCTTGGGTGAGTTAGGTTTAAGTAGTTCTAAGTTCTAGGGGACTAACGACCTCAGCAATTGAGTCCCATTTTGCTCAGAGCCATTTGAACTGATGTTTAATGCACCAAAGCCGGCAAATAAGTCAATAGTATAGTTCTGCTTGCTACTTTCGATTACATCTTCTTAGAAGCTTTTTTTGTGTTCTAATATGATGTTTTCAGTATCTTCCGCATATTGCAACACGCGACATACATTTCCAGACGATAAATGTAACTGTTTCAGAGAGAAAAGCGGCCAATGTGACGATCTGGCATTAAGTCGAAACGATGGCAAATGACGAAAGCGAGCGGATCTCTCAAATTTTTACTACATATGAACAGTTTTCACATTCCCCCGCGCAATGTGATTTCCAGACGTCGTTTCATGCGAAATCTATAGGTCGTCGGTCATGTCCAATATACCAAACCCGGCAAATAAGTGAATTACCGATAACTAAATCTAGAATAGTACTGCTTCTTGTTGGCGATTACATCTTCTTCGAAGCTTTTTCTGTGTTCTAATATAAAGTTTTCAGTTTTTTTTTCCATACCGCAACACGCGACATAATTTTGCAGACGATGGATGTAACCTGTTCTGAGAGAAAAGCGGCCAATGGGACGATCTGGCAATACATTCGACTCTATAGCAAATGATGAAAGCGATCGGGTTTCTTAGGTTTTTACTACATATGAACGCTTTCCACATTCTCCCGTGCAACGTGTCGTACAGACGTACTTTCTTGCAAAATCTTAACGTCCTAGCTCATGTCCAAGGCACAAAAGCCGGAAAATAAGTGAGTAACCGATAACTAGAACTTGACTAGTACTGCTTGTTACTGGCCAATTACATCTTCTTAGAAGCTTCTTCTGTGACTACTATAGTGATTTTAGTATCTGCGCATACCGCGGCAAGCGACATAACTTAGCATACGATGAATGTAACCGTTTCAGAGAGAAAAGCCACCAGTGTGACGATCAGTCATTAAGTCGATTCGATGGCAAATGACGAAAACGGGCGGATTTCTCATAGTGTTACTACATATGAAAACTTTTCTCATTCTCCCGTGCAACGTGGCGTACAGACGTACTTTCATGCAAAATCTTAAGATTTAGCTCATGTCCAATGTACCAAAGCCGGCAAATAAGTGAATAAACCGATATTTACACTTGAATAGTACTGCTTCTTATTGGCTATTACATCTTCTTAGAAGCTTTTTCTGTGTTCTAATATGATGTTTTCAGTTTTTTCTGCATACCGCAACACGCGACATAATTTTGCAGCCGCTAAATGTAACCGTTTCAGAGAGAAAAGCGGCCAATATGACGATCTGACATTAAGTTGATTGGATGGAAAATGTCGAAAACGGGCGGATTTCTCATGTTGTTACTACATATGAACATTTTTTATATTCTCCCGGGCAACGTGGCGTACAGACGTACTCTCATGCATAATCTTAAGGTCCTAGTTCATGTCCAATGCACCAAGGCGGCAAATAAGTGAATAACCGATAACTAAAGCATGTATATTACTGCTTCCTACTTTCGATTATATCTTCTTTGAAGCTTTTTCTTTGTTCTAATATAATGTTTTCAGTTTTTTCCGCATACCCCAACACGCGACATAACTTTACAGACGATAAATGTAACCGTTTCAGAGAGAAAAGTAGCCAATTTGACGATCTGACAATAAGGCGATTCAATGGCAAATGTCGAAAACGGGCGGATTTCTCATGTTGTTAGTACATATGAACACTTTTCACATTCTCCCGTGCAACGTGGCGTACATACGTACTTTCATGCAAAATCTTAAGCTCCTAGCTCATGTCCAACCGTGCGACTGCTAAGGTCGCAGGTTCGAATCCTGCCTGGGGCATGGATGTGTGTGATCTCCTTGGGTGAGTTAGGTTTAAGTAGTTCTAAGTTCTAGGGGACTAACGACCTCAGCAGTTGAGTCCCATTGTGCTAAGAGCCATTTGAACTGATGTTTAATGCACCAAAGCCGGCAAATAAGTCAATAGTATAGTTCTGCTTGCTACTTTCTATTACATCTTCTTAGAAGCTTTTTTTGTGTTCTAATATGATGTTTTCAGTTTCTTCCGCATATTGCAATACGCGACATACATTTCCAGACGATAAATGTAACTGTTTCAGAGAGAAAAGCGGCCAATGTGACGATCTGGCATTAAGTCGAAACGATGGCAAATGACGAAAGCGAGCGGATCTCTCAAATTTTTACTACATATGAACAGTTTTCACATTCCCCCGCGCAATGTGATTTCCAGACGTCGTTTCATGCGAAATCTATAGGTCGTCGGTCATGTCCAATATACCAAACCCGGCAAATAAGTGAATTACCGATAACTAAATCTAGAATAGTACTGCTTCTTATCGGCGATTACATCTTCTTCGAAGCTTTTTCTGTGTTCTAATATAATGTTTTCAGTTTTTTTCCATACCGCAACACGCGACATAATTTTGCAGACGATGGATGTAACCTGTTCAGAGAGAAAAGCGGCCAATGGGACGATCTGGCAATACATTCGACTCTATAGCAAATGATGAAAGCGATCGGGTTTCTTAGGTTTTTACTACATATGAACGCTTTCCACATTCTCCCGTGCAACGTGTCGTACAGATACTTTCTTGCAAAATCTTAACGTCCTAGCTCATGTCCAAGGCACAAAAGCCGGAAAATAAGTGAGTAATCGATAACTAGAACTTGACTAGTACTGCTTGTTACTGGCCAATTACATCTTCTTAGAAGCTTCTTCTGTGACTACTATAGTGATTTTAGTATCTGCGCATACCGCGGCAAGCGACATAACTTTGCATACGATGAATGTAACCGTTTCAGAGAGAAAAGCCACCAGTGTGACGATCTGTCATTAAGTCGATTCGATGGCAAATGACGAAAACGGGCGGATTTCTCATGGTGTTACTACATATGAAAACTTTTCTCATTCTCCCGTGCAACGTGGCGTACAGACGTACTTTAATGCAAAATCTTAAGGTCGTAGCTCATGTCCAATGCACCAAAGCCGGCAAATAAGTGAATAAACCGATAACTGAAACTTGAATAGTACTGCTTCTTACTGGCAATTACATCTTCTTTGAAGCTTTTTCTGTGTTCTAATATGATGTTTTCAGTTCTTTTCCGCATATTGCAACACACGACATAAATTTCCAGACGGTAAATGTAACCTTTTCAGTGAGAAAAGCGGCCAATATGACGCTCTATCATTAATTCGATTCGATGGCAAATGTCGAAAACGGGCGGATTTTTCATGTGGTTACTACATGTGAACACTTTTCACATCCTCCTGTGCATCGTGCTTTCCAGACGTCGTTTCATGCAAAATCATTAGGTCGTCGGTCATGTCCAATGTACCAAAGCCGGCAAATATGTGAATAACTGATAACTAACACTTGAATAACACTGCTTGTTACTGGCCGATTACATTTTCTTAGAAGCATCCTCTGTGTTCTACTATTTTGCCTTTAGTGTCTGCGCATACCGCGGCAATCGACGTAACTTTGCAGACGATGAATGTAACAGTTTCAAAGAGAAAAGCGGCCAATGTGACGATCTGGCATTAAGTCGATTCGAAGGATAATGTCGAAAACGGTCGGATTTCTCATGTTGTTACTACATATGAACATCTTTTACATTCACCCGTGCAACGTGGCGTACAGACGTACTCTCATGCAAAATCTTAAGGTCCTTGCTCATGTCCAATGCACCAAGGCGGAAAATAAGTGAATAACCGATAACTAAAGCTTGTATATTACTGCTTCCTACTTTCGATTACATCTTCTTTGAAGCTTTTTCTGTGTTCTAATATAATGTTTTCAGTTTTTTCCGCATATTGCAATAAGCGACATAAATTTCCAGGCGATAAATGTAACTGTTTCAGAGAGAAAAGCGGCCAATGTGAAGATCTGGTAATACTTTCGATTCGATAGCAAACGACGAAAGCGATTGAATTCCTCAGGTTATTACTACGTATGAACACTTTCCACATTCTCCCGTGCAACGTGGCGTACAGACGTACTTTCATGCAAAATCTTAAGGTCCTAGTTCATGTCCAACCGTGCGACTGCTAAGATCGCAGGTTCGAATCCTGCCTGGGGCATGGATGTGTGTGATCTCCTTAGGTGCGTTAGGTTTAAGTAGTTCTAAGTTGTAGGGGACTAATGATCTCAGCAGTTGAGTCCCATTGTGCTCAGAGCCATTTAAACTGATGTCCAATGCACCAAAGCCGGCAAATTTGTAAATAACCGATAGCTAAAACGTGAATAGTACTGCTTCCTACATTCGATTACATCTTCTTAGAAGCTTTTTTCGTGATCTAATATGATTTTTTCAGTTTTTTCCTCATATTGCAATACGCGACATACATTTCCAGACGATAAATGTAATTGTGTCAGAGAGAAAAGCTGCCAATGTGAAGATGTGGCAATATAATAGATTCGGTAGCAAATGACGAAAGCTGGCGGTTTTCTGTAGTTTTTACTACATATGAACAGTTTCCACATTCCCCCGTGCAAAGTGGTTTCCAGACGTCGTTTCATGCAAAACTTTAGATCGTCGGTCATGTCCAATGTACCAAAGGCGGAAAATAAGTGAATAACCGAAGCTAAAACTTGAATAGTACTGCTTCTTACTTGCGATTACATCTTCTTAGAAGCTTTTACTGTGTTCTAATATGATGTTTTCAGTTTTTTCCTCATACCGGAAAACACGTCTAAATTTTGCAGATGATAAATGTAACCGTTTCAGAAACAAAAGCGGCCAATGTGAAGATGTTGCAATAAAATAGATTCAGTTGCAAATGACGAACGCAGGCATTTTTCTCTAGTTTTTACTACATATGAACAGTTTCCACATTCCCCCGTGCAATGTGGTTTCCAGACGTCGTTTCATGCTAAATCTTTAGGTCTTCGGTCATGTCCAATGTACCAAAGGTGGCAAATATGTGAATCACCGACAACTAAATCTTGAATAGTGCTGCTTCTTATTGGCGATTACATCTTCGTAGAATGTGCTTCTGTATTATACTATGTTGCTTTTGTGTCTCCACATACTGCGGCAGACGATGAATGTCTTTACTAGATATGAACACTTTTCACATTTTCATATGCAACGCGTCTGCTAGACCTCCCCTCATGCAAAATCTTAAGGTACTAACTCATGTACAAGGCACCAAAGTCGGCTAAATATTCAATTTTCGGTAATTAAAACTTGAATTGTATTGCTTCTTGCCGGCTACTACATCAACTTAGAAGCTTCTTCTGTGTTCTACTATGGTGCTTTTAGTGTCTCCGCATACCTCAGAACGCAACATAGCTTTGCACACGATAAATGTAACCGTTTCAGAGAGAAGAGCAGCCAATGTGACGATCTGGCATAAAGTAGATTCGATAGCAAATGACGAAAACGAACGAATTTCTCTGGTTTTTACTACATATGAACACTCTTCACATTCTCCCATGCAACGTGGCTGCTAGCCCTCCCTTCATACAAAATCTTAAAGTTCTAGCTCATGTCTAAGGCACCAAAGCCGGCTAAAATATCACAAGTCGATAACTGATTTTGAGTCGTACTGCTTCTTACTGGTTATTCATTCAACTTAAAAGCTTCTTCTGTGTTCTACTATGGTACTTTTAGTGTCTCCGCATTCCGCAGCACGCGACATAGTTTTGCACACGATAAATGTAACCGTTTCATACAGAAGAGCGGCAAATGTGACTGACACTAAGTCGATTCGATAGCAAATGACGAAAACGGGCGGATCTCTTACGTTTTTACTACATATGAATTCTTTTCACATTCTCCCGTACAACGGGCTGATAGTCCTCCCTTCATGCAACATCTTAAGGTTCTTGCTCATGTCCAAGGCACCAAAACCGGCCAAAATCGATAACTAAAATTAAATTGTACTGCTTCTTACTGTCTATTACATAAACTTAGAAGTTTCTTCTGTGTTCCACTACTGTGCTTTCAGTGTATCCGCATATCGCAGCACGCGACATAGCTTTGCACACGATACATGTAACCGTTTCAGAGAGAAGTGTGGCCAAAGTAAGTATCTGACATTAAGTCGATTCAATAGCAAATGTAACCGTTTCATACAGAAGAGCGGCCAATGTGACTATCTGACACTAAGTCGATTCGATAGCAAATGACGAAAACGGGCGGATCTCTTACGTTTTTACTACATATGAATTCTTTTCACATTCTCCCGTACAACGGGCTGATAGTCCTCCCTTCATGCAACATCTTAAGGTTCTTGCTCATGTCCAAGGCACCAAAACCGGCTAAAAAATCCAAAATCGATAACTAAAACTTAAATTGTACTGCTTCTTACTGTCTATTACATAAACTTAGAAGTTTCTTCTGTGTTCCACTACTGTGCTTTCAGTGTATACGCATATCGCAGCACGCGACATAGCTTTGCACACGATACATGTAACCGTTTCAGAGAGAAGTGTGGCCAAAGTAAGGATCTGACATTAAGTCGATTCAATAGCAAATGACGAATACGGGCGGATTTCTCAGGTTTTTACTACATATGAACACTCTTCACATTGTCCCGTGCAACGTGGCTGCTAGTCCTCCATTCATGAAAAATCTTAATGTCCAAGCTCATGTCCAAGGCACCAAAGCCGGCTAAAAAGTCAAAAATCGATAACTAAACTTGAGTTGTACTGCTTCTTACTTGCTATTACATCAACTTATAATCTTATTCTGTGTTCTACTATGGTGTTTTTAGTGTCTCCGCATATCGCAGCACGCAACATAGCTTTGCACACGATAAATGTAACCGTTTCAGAGAGAATAGCGGCCAATGTGACCATCTGACATTAACTCGATTCGATAGCAAATGACGAAACGGGCAGATTTATTAGCTTGTTTCTACACATGAACACTTTTCACATTCCCACGCGCAACGTGGCTGCTAGTCCTCCCTTCATGCAACATCTTAAGGTACTAACTCATGTCCAAGTCACCAAACCAGGCTAGTGAGTCAATAATCGGTAAGTAAAACTAGAATTGTAGTACTCCTTACTACCCGATTATATCAACTTAGAAACTTTTTCTGTGTACGACCATGATTCATTTAGTGTCTCCGCATACTTCAAAACGCTACATAGTTTGGAAGACGATAAATGAAACCGTTTCAGAGATATGAGCCTCCAATGATTCGATCGTTCATTAAGTCGATTCGATAGCAAATGAAGAAAACGGGAGGATTTCTGAGGGTTTTACAACATATGAACACATTTCACATTCACCCGTGCAACGCGGATGCTAGTCCTCCCTTCATGCAAAATCTTAAGGTCCTAGCTCATTTCCAAGGCACCGAAGAAGGGAAAAACGTCAGTAATCGATAACTAAAACTTGTATTTTACTGCTTCTTACTGGCTATTACATCAACTTAGAAGTTTCTTCTGTGTTCTTTTATGGGGATTTTAGTGTCTCCGCATTCCGCATTTCCGAGAGAGGAGCGGCCACTGTGACGATGTGACATTAAGTCGTTTGGAAAACTAATGACGAAAACTGGCAAATTTTTCAGGTTTTTACTACTTATGAACACCTTTCACATTCTCCCTTGCAACGTGGCTGCTATTCCTCCATTCATACAAAATTTTAAGGTCCTAGCTAATGTCCAAGGCACCAAAGCCGGCTAAAAAGTCAAAAATCAATAACTAAAACTTGAATTGTAAAGCTTCTTACTGGCTATTATATCACCTTAGAAGCTTCTTCTGTGTTCTACTATGGGGCTTTTAGTGTCTCCGCATTCCGCAGCACGCGACATAGCTTTGCACACGATAAATGTAACCGTTTCATGGAGAACAGGAGCCAATGTGACGATCTGACATTAAGACGATTCGATAGCAAGTGAAGAAAACGGGCGGATTTCTTAGGTTTTTACTACATATGAACAATTTTCACATTCTCCCGTGCAACGTTGCTGCTGGTCCTCCCTTCATGCATAATATTAAGGCCCTAGCTCATGTCCAAGGCACCAAAGCCGCCTTAAAAGTAAAAAATCGTTAACTAAAACTTGAATTGTACTGCTTCATATTGGCTATTACATCAACGTAGAAGCTTCTTCTGCGGTCTACTATGGTGCTTTTAGTGTCTCCGCATTCCGCAGCACGCGACATAGCTTTTCACACGTTAAATGTAACCGTTTTAGAGAGAATAGCGGCCAATGTGACCATCTGCCATTAAGTCGATTCTATAGCAAATGACGAAAACGGGCGGATTTCACAAGTTTTCACTACATATTAACACTTTTCACATTCTCCCATGCAACGCGGCTGCTAGACCTCCCTTCATGAAAAATCGTAAGGTCCTAGCTCATGTCCAAGGCACCAAAGCCGGCTAAAAAGTCAAAAATCGTTCACTAAAACTTGAATTGTACTGATTCTTATTGGCTATTACATCAACTTAGAAGCTTCTTCTGTGGTCTAGTATGGTGCTTTTAGCGTCTCCGCATTCCGTAGCACGCGACATAGCTTTGCACACGTTAAATGTAACCGTTTCAGAGATAAGAGCGGCCAACGTGGCCATCTGACATTAAGTCGATTCGATAGGAAATGACGAAAACAGGCAGATTTATTAGGTTGTTACTACATATGAACACTTTTCACATTTTACCGTGCAACGTGGCAGCTAGGTGTCCCTTCATGCAAAATCTTAAGGTCCTAGCTCATGTCCAAGGCACCAAAGCCAGCTCAAAAGTCAAAAATCGATAACTAAACTTGAATTGTACTGCTTCTTACTGGCATTTACATCAAATTAGAAACTTCATCTGTGTTCTTTTATGGGGATTTTAGTGTCTCCGCAACCGCAGCAGGCGACATAGCTTTGCACATGATTAATGTCACTGTTTCACAGGGAAGAGCGGCCAATGTGACGACCTGACATTAAGTCAATTCAATAGCAAATGACGAAAACGGACGAATTTCTCAGGTTTTTACTACATATGAACACTTTTCAGATTCTCCCGTGCAACGTGACTGCTAGTCCTCCCTTCATGCAAAATCGTAAGGACCTAGCTCACGTCCAAGGCACCAAAGCCTGCTTAAAAGTCAAAAATCGATAAATAAAACTTGAATTGTACCGTTTCTTATTGGTTATTACATCAACTTATAATCTTATTCTGTGTTCTACTATGGTGCCCTTAGTGTCTCCGAATTCCGCATCACGCCACATAGTTTTGCACACGATAAATGTAACCGTATCAGAGAGAAGAGCGGCCAATGTGACCATCTGACATTAAGACGATTCGATAGCAAATGACGAAAACGGGCGGATTTCCTAGGTTTTTACTACATATGAACACTCTCCACATTCTCCCGTGCAACGTGGCTGCTAGGCCTCCCTTCATGCAAAATCTTAAGGTCCTAGCTAATGTCCAAGGCACCAAAGCTGGCTAAAAAGTCAAAAATCGTTAACTAAAACTTGAAATGTACTGCTTCTTATTGGCTATTACATCAACATAGAAGCTTCTTCTGTGGTCTACTATGGTGCTTTTAGTGTCTCCGCTTTCCACAGCAAGCGACATAGCTTTGCACACGTTAAATGTAACCGTTTCAGAGAAAAGAGCGGCCAATGTGACCATCTGACATTAAGTCGATTCAATAGCAAATGACGAAAACGGGCGGATTTATTAGGTTGTTATTACATATGAAAACTTTTCACATTCACCCGTGCAACGTAGCTGCTAGTCCTCCGTTCGTAGAAATTCTAAAGGTCCTAGCTCATGTCCAAGTAACCAAAGCCGGCTAAAAATTCAATAATCGATAGCTAAAACTATTATTTTACTGCTTCTTACTGCCTATTACATCAACTTAGAAGCTTCTTCTGTGTTCTACTATGGTGCTTTTAGATTCTCCGCATTCCGCAGCACGCGACATAGCTTTGCACACGATAAATGTAACCGTCTCAGAGAGAAGAGCGGTTAACGTGACGATATGACATTGAGTCGATTTGATAGCAGATGACGAAAACAGGCGGATTTCTTAGGTTTTTACTACATATGAACGCTTTTTACATTCTCCCGTGCAACGTGGCAGCTAGGCGTCCCTTCATGCAAAATCTTAGGGTCCTAGCTCATGTCCAAGGCACCAAAGCCGGCTAAAAAGTCAAAAATCGTTAACTAAAACTTATAATTGTACTGCTTCTTATTGGCTATTACATAAACTTAGAAGCTTCTTCTGTGTCCTACTATGGTTCTTGTAGTGTCTCCGCATTCCGCAGCACGCGACATAGCTTTGCAGTCCTTAAATTTAACCGTTTCAGAGAGAAGAGTGGCCAGTGTGACGATCTGACATTAAGTCGATTCGATAGCAAATGACGAAAACGAGCGGATTTCTTAGGTTTTTACTACATGCGATCTCTTTTCACATTCTCCAGTGCAACGTGGCTGTTAGTCCTCCCTTCATGCGAAATATTAAGATCCTACCTCATGTCCAAGGAACCAAAGCCGGCTAAAAATTCAAAAATCGATAGCTAAATTTGAGTTCTTCTGCTTCTTACTGGCTATTACATCAACTTAGAAGCTTTTTCTGTGCTCTACTATGGTGCTTTTAGTGTCTCCGCATATCGCAGCACGCAACATAGCTTTGCACACGATAAATGTAACCGTTTCAGAGAGAAGAGCGGCCAATGTGACGATCTGATATAAAGTCGAATCGATGGCAAATGACGAAAACAAGCGGATTACTTAGTTTTTTACTACATTCGATCACTTTTCACATTCTCCCGTGCAACGTGGCTGCTAGTCCTCCCTTTATAGACATTCTTAAGGTCCTAGCTCATGTTCAAGGCACCAAAGCCGGCTAAAAAGTTAATAATCGATAACTAAAACGATTATTTTACGGCTTCTTACTGGCTATTACGTCAACTTGGAAGCTTCTTCTGTGTTCTACTATGGTGCTTGTAGTGTCTCCGCATATCGCAGCACGCGACGTAGCTTTGCACACGATAAATGTAACCGTTTCATATAGAACAGCCTCCAATGTGACCATCTGACATTAAGTCGATTCGATAGCAAATGACGAAAGCGTTCGGATTTCTTAGGTTTTTACTACATATGAACACGTTTCACATTCTCCCGTGCAACGTGGCTGCTAGTCCTCCATTTATGAAAAATCTTAATGTGCAAGCTCATGTCCAAGGCAATAAAGCCGCCTAAAAAGTCAAAAATCGATAACTAAACTTGAGTTGTACTGCTTCTTACTTGCTATTACATCAACTTATAATCTTATTCTGTGTTCTACTATGGTGCTTTTAGCGTCTCCGCATTCCGTAGCACGCGACATAGCTTTGCACACGTTAAATGTAACCGTTTCAGAGATAAGAGCGGCCAACGTGGCCATCTGACATTAAGTCGATTCGATAGGAAATGACGAAAACAGGCAGATTTATTAGGTTGTTACTACATATGAACACTTTTCACATTTTCCCGTGCAACGTGGCAGCTAGGTGTCCCTTCATGCAAAATCTTAAGGTCCTAGCTCATGTCCAAGGCACCAAAGCCAGCTCAAAAGTCAAAAATCGATAACTAAACTTGAATTGTACTGCTTCTTACTGGCATTTACATCAAATTAGAAACTTCATCTGTGTTCTTTTATGGGGATTTTAGTGTCTCCGCAACCGCAGCAGGCGACATAGCTTTGCACATGATTAATGTCACTGTTTCACAGGGAAGAGCGGCCAATGTGACGACCTGACATTAAGTCAATTCAATAGCAAATGACGAAAACGGACGAATTTCTCAGGTTTTTACTACATATGAACACTTTTCAGATTCTCCCGTGCAACGTGACTGCTAGTCCTCCCTTCATGCAAAATCGTAAGGACCTAGCTCACGTCCAAGGCACCAAAGCCTGCTTAAAAGTCAAAAATCGATAAATAAAACTTGAATTGTACCGTTTCTTATTGGTTATTACATCAACTTATAATCTTATTCTGTGTTCTACTATGGTGCCCTTAGTGTATCCGAATTCCGCATCACGCCACATAGTTTTGCACACGATAAATGTAACCGTATCAGAGAGAAGAGCGGCCAATGTGACCATCTGACATTAAGACGATTCGATAGCAAATGACGAAAACGGGCGGATTTCCTAGGTTTTTACTACATATGAACACTCTCCACATTCTCCCGTGCAACGTGGCTGCTAGGCCTCCCTTCATGCAAAATCTTAAGGTCCTAGCTAATGTCCAAGGCACCAAAGCTGGCTAAAAAGTCAAAAATTGTTAACTAAAACTTGAAATGTACTGCTTCTTATTGGCTATTACATCAACATAGAAGCTTCTTCTGTGGTCTACTATGGTGCTTTTAGTGTCTCCGCTTTCCACAGCAAGCGACATAGCTTTGCACACGTTAAATGTAACCGTTTCAGAGAAAAGAGCGGCCAATGTGACCATCTGACATTAAGTCGATTCAATAGCAAATGACGAAAACGGGCGGATTTATTAGGTTGTTATTACATATGAAAACTTTTCACATTCACCCGTGCAACGTAGCTGCTAGTCCTCCGTTCGTAGAAATTCTAAAGGTCCTAGCTCATGTCCAAGTAACCAAAGCCGGCTAAAAATTCAATAATCGATAGCTAAAACTATTATTTTACTGCTTCTTACTGCCTATTACATCAACTTAGAAGCTTCTTCTGTGTTCTACTATGGTGCTTTTAGATTCTCCGCATTCCGCAGCACGCGACATAGCTTTGCACACGATAAATGTAACCGTCTCAGAGAGAAGAGCGGTTAACGTGACGATATGACATTGAGTCGATTTGATAGCAGATGACGAAAACAGGCGGATTTCTTAGGTTTTTACTACATATGAACGCTTTTTACATTCTCCCGTGCAACGTGGCAGCTAGGCGTCCCTTCATGCAAAATCTTAGGGTCCTAGCTCATGTCCAAGGCACCAAAGCCGGCTAAAAAGTCAAAAATCGTTAACTAAAACTTATAATTGTACTGCTTCTTATTGGCTATTACATAAACTTAGAAGCTTCTTCTGTGTTCTACTATGGTTCTTGTAGTGTCTCCGCATTCCGCAGCACGCGACATAGCTTTGCAGTCCATAAATTTAACCGTTTCAGAGAGAAGAGTGGCCAGTGTGACGATCTGACATTAAGTCGATTCGATAGCAAATGACGAAAACGAGCGGATTTCTTAGGTTTTTACTACATGCGATCTCTTTTCACATTCTCCAGTGCAACGTGGCTGTTAGTCCTCCCTTCATGCGAAATATTAAGATCCTACCTCATGTCCAAGGAACCAAAGCCGGCTAAAAATTCAAAAATCGATAGCTAAATTTGAGTTCTTCTGCTTCTTACTGGCTATTACATCAACTTAGAAGCTTTTTCTGTGTTCTACTATGGTGCTTTTAGTGTCTCCGCATATCGCAGCACGCAACATAGCTTTGCACACGATAAATGTAACCGTTTCAGAGAGAAGAGCGGCCAATGTGACGATCTGATATAAAGTCGAATCGATGGCAAATGACGAAAACAAGCGGATTACTTAGTTTTTTACTACATTCGATCACTTTTCACATTCTCCCTTGCAACGTGGCTGCTAGTCCTCCCTTTATAGACATTCTTAAGGTCCTAGCTCATGTTCAAGGCACCAAAGCCGGCTAAAAAGTTAATAATCGATAACTAAAACGATTATTTTACGGCTTCTTACTGGCTATTACGTCAACTTGGAAGCTTCTTCTGTGTTCTACTATGGTGCTTGTAGTGTCTCCGCATATCGCAGCACGCGACGTAGCTTTGCACACGATAAATGTAACCGTTTCATATAGAACAGCCTCCAATGTGACCATCTGACATTAAGTCGATTCGATAGCAAATGACGAAAGCGTTCGGATTTCTTAGGTTTTTACTACATATGAACACGTTTCACATTCTCCCGTGCAACGTGGCTGCTAGTCCTCCATTTATGAAAAATCTTAATGTGCAAGCTCATGTCCAAGGCAATAAAGCCGCCTAAAAAGTCAAAAATCGATAACTAAACTTGAGTTGTACTGCTTCTTACTTGCTATTACATCAACTTATAATCTTATTCTGTGTTCTACTATGGTGCTTTTAGTGTCTCCGCATATCGCAGCACGCAACATAGCTTTGCACACGATAAATGTAACCGTTTCAGAGAGAATAGCGGCCAATGTGACCATCTGACATTAACTCGATTCGATAGCAAAGTACGAAACGGGCAGATTTATTAGGTTGTTTCTACATATGAACACTTTTCACATTCCCACGCGCAACGTGGTCGCTAGTCCTCCCTTCATGCAACATCTTAAGGTTCTAACTCATGTCCAAGTCACCAAACCAGGCTAGTGAGTCAATAATCGGTAACTAAAACTAGAATTGTAGTACTCCTTACTACCCGATTATATCAACTTAGAAACTTTTTCTGTGTACGACCATGATTCATTTAGTGTCTCCGCATACTTCAAAACGCTAAATAGTTTGGAAGACGATAAATGAAACCGTTTCAGAGATATGAGCCTCCAATGATTCGATCGTTCATTAAGTCGATTCGATAGCAAATGAAGAAAACGGGAGGATTTCTGAGGGTTTTACAACATATGAACACATTTCACATTCACCCGTGCAACGCGGATGCTAGTCCTCCCTTCATGCAAAATCTTAAGGTCCTAGCTCATGTCCAAGGCACCAAAGCCAGCTCAAAAGTCAAAAATCGATAACTAAACTTGAATTGTACTGCTTCTTACTGGCATTTACATCAAATTAGAAACATCATCTGTGTTCTTTTATGGAGATTTTAGTGTCTCCGCAACCGCAACAGGCGACATAGCTTTGCACATGATTAATGTCACTGTTTCACAGGGAAGAGCGGCCAATGTGACCACCTGACATTAAGTCATTTCAATAGCAAATGACGAAAACGGACGAATTTCTCAGGTTTTTACTACATATGAACACTTTTCAGATTCTACCGTGCAACGTGGCTGCTAGTCCTCCCTTCATGCAAAATAGTAAGGACCTTGCTCACGTCCAAGGCACCAAAGCCTGCTTAAAAGTCAAAAATCGATAAATAAAACTTGAATTGTACCGTTTCTTATTGGTTATTACATCAACTTATAATCTTATTCTGTGTTCTACTATGGTGCTCTTAGTGTCTCCGAATTCCGCATCACGCCACATAGTTTTGCACACGATAAATGTAACCGTATCAGAGAGAAGAGCGGCCAATGTGACCATCTGACATTAAGACGATTCGATAGCAAATGACGAAAACGGGCGGATTTCCTAGGTTTTTACTACATATGAACACTCTCCACATTCTCCCGTGCAACGTGGCTGCTAGGCCTCCCTTCATGCAAAATCTTAAGATCCTAGCTAATGTCCAAGGCACCAAAGCTGGCTAAAAAGTCAAAAATCGTTAACTAAAACTTGAAATGTAATGCTTCTTATTGGCTATTACATCAACATAGAAGCTTCTTCTGTGGTCTACTATGGTGCTTTTAGTGTCTCCGCTTTCCACAGCAAGCGACATAGCTTTGCACACGTTAAATGTAACCGTTTCAGAGAAAAGAGCGGCCAATGTGACCATCTGACATTAAGTTGATTCAATAGCAAATGACGAAAACGGGCGGATTTATTAGGTTGTTATTACATATGAAAACTTTTCACATTGACCCGTGCAACGTAGCTGCTAGTCCTCCGTTCGTAGAAATTCTAAAGGTCCTAGCTCATGTCCAAGTAACCAAAGCCGGCTAAAAATTCAATAATCGATAGCTAAAACTATTATTTTACTGCTTCTCTCTGCCTATTACATCAACTTAGAAGCTTCTTCTGTGTTCTACTATGGTGCTTTTAGATTCTCCCCATTCCGCAGCACGCGACATAGCTTTGCACACGATAAATGTAACCGTCTCAGAGAGAAGAGCGGTTAACGTGACGATATGACATTGAGTCGATTTGATAGCAGATGACGAAAACAGGCGGATTTCTTAGGTTTTTACTACATATGAACGCTTTTTACATTCTCCCGTGCAACGTGGCAGCTAGGCGTCCCTTCATGCAAAATCTTAGGGTCCTAGCTAATGTCCAAGGCACCAAAGACGGCTAAAAAGTCAAAAATCGTTAACTAAAACTTATAATTGTACTGCTTCTTATTAACTATTACATAAACTTAGAAGCTTCTTCTGTGTTCTACTATGGTTCTTGTAGTGTCTCCGCATTCCGCAGCACGCGACATAGCTTTGCAGTCGTTAAATTTAACCGTTTCAGAGAGAAAAGTGGCCAGTGTGACGATCTGACATTAAGTCGATTCGATAGCAAATGACGAAAACGAGCGGATTTCTTAGCTTTTTACTACATGCGATCTCTTTTCACATTCTCCAGTGCAACGTGGCTGTTAGTCCTCCCTTCATGCGAAATATTAAGATCCTACCTCATGTCCAAGGCACCAAAGCCGGCTAAAAATTCAAAAATCGATAGCTAAATTTGAGTTTTTCTTCTTCTTACTGGCTATTACATCAACTTAGAAGCTTTTTCTGTGTTCTACTATGGTGCTTTTAGTGTCTCCGCATATCGCAGCACGCAACATAGCTTTGCACACGATAAATGTAACCGTTTCAGAGAGAAGAGCGGCCAATGTGACGATCTGATATAAAGTCGAATCGATGGCAAATGACGAAAACAAGCGGATTACTTAGTTTTTTACTACATTCGATCACTTTTCACATTCTCCCGTGCAACGTGGCTGCTAGTCCTCCCTTCATGCAAAATCGTAAGGTCCTAGCTCATTTCCAAGGCACCAAAGCTGTCTAAAATGTCAAAAATCGATAACTAAACTTGAATTGTACTGCTTCTTACTGGCTATTACATCAACTTAGAAGTTTCATTTGTGTTCTACTGCGGCGCTTTTAGTGTCTCCGCATATCGCAGCACGCGACATAGCTTTGCACACGATAAATGTAACCATTTCAGAGAGGAGAGCAGCCAATGTGACGATTTGTTATTAAGTCAATTCGACAGCAAATGACGAAAACTTTCGGATTTCTTAGATTTTTACTACATTTGAACACATATCATATTCTCCCGTGCAAGGTGGCTTCTAGTCCTCCCTTCATACAAATTCTTAAGGTCCTAGCTCATGTCCAAGGCACCAAAGCCGGCTAAAAAGTCAATAATCGATAGCTAAAACTATTATTTTACGTCTTCTTACTGGCTATTACGTCAACTTAGAAGCTTCTTCTGTGTTCTACTATGGTGCTTTTAGTGTCTCCGAATTTTGCAGCACTCAATATAGCTTTGCACTCGATAAAAGTAATCGTTTCAGAGAGAAGAGCGGCCAATGTGACGACCTGATATAAAGTCGAATCCATAGCAAACGACGAAAACGGGCGGATTTCTTAGGTTTTTACTACGTATGAACACTTTGCACATACTTTCGTGCAACGTGGCTGCTAATCTTCCCTTCATGCAAAATCGTAAGGTCCTAGCTGATGCACAAGGCACCAAAGCCGCCTAAAAATTTAAAAATCTATCACTAAAGCTTCAATTGTACTCCTCCTTACTGGCTATTACACCAACTTAGAAGGGTCTTCTGTGTTCTACTATGGGGCTTTTGGTGTCTCCGCATTCCTCAGCACGCGACATAGCTTTGAACACGATAAATGTAACCGTTTCATTGAGAAGAGCGTCCAATGTGACGACCTGACATTAAGTCGATTCGATATCAAATGACGAAAACGAGCGGATTTCTTAGGTTTTTACTATATTCGATCACTTTTCACATTCTCCCGTGCAACGTGGCTGCTAGTCCTTCCTTCATGCAAAATCTTAAGCTCCTAGCTCATGTCCAAGGCACCAAAGCCGGATAAAAAGTCAAAGATTGATAACTAAAACTTGAATTATACTGCTTCTTACTGGTTATTACGTCAACTTAGAAGCTCCTTCTGTGTTCTACTATGGTGCTTTTAGTGTCTCCGAATTTTGCAGCTCTCAATATAGCTTTGCACACGATAAAAGTAACCGTTTCAGAGAGAATAGCGGCCAATGTGACGATCTGATATAAAGTCGAATCCATAGCAAACGACGAAAACGGGCGGATTTCTTAGGTTTTTACTACATATGAACACTTTGCACATACTTTCGTGCAACGTGGCTGGTAATCTTCCCTTCATGCAAAATCGTAAGGTCCTAGCTGATGCACAAGGCACCAAAGCCGCCTAAAAATTTAAAAATCTATCACTAAAGCTTCAATTGTACTCCTCCTTACTGGCTATTACACCAACTTAGAAGGGTCTTCTGTGTTCTACTATGGGGCCTTTGGTGTCTCCGCATTCCTCAGCACGCGACATAGCTTTGAACACGATAAATGTAACCGTTTCAGAGAGAAGAGCGGCCAATGTGACGATCTGACATTAAGTCGATTAGATAGTAAATGACGAAAACGGGCGGATTTCTATTTTTTTACTACATATGTACACTTTTCTCATTCTCCCGTGTAACGTAGCTAATAGTCCTCCCTTCATGCAAAATCTTAAGTTCCTAGCTCATGTCCAAGGCACCAAAGCCGACTAAACAGTTAATAATCGATAGCTAAAACTATTATTTTACGGCTTCTTACTGGCTATTACGTCAACTTGGAAGCTTCTTCTCTGTTCTACTATGGTGCTTGTAGTGTCTCCGCATATCGCAGCACGCGACATAGCTTTGCACTCGATAAATGTAACCATTTCAGAGAGAAGAGCATCCAATGTGACGATCTGACATTACGTCGATACGATAGCAAAAGACGAAAACGAGCGGATTTCTTAGGTTTTTACTACATATGAACACTTTTCACATTCTCCCGTGCAACGTGGCTGCTAGTCCTCCCTTCATGCAAAATCGTAAGGTCCTAACTCATGGCCAAGACACCAAAGCCGGCTAAAAAGTCAAAAATCGATAACTAAACTTTAATTGTACTGCTTCTTACTCGCTGTTACATCAACTTAGAAGCTTCTTCTGTGTTCTGCTATGGTGCTTTTAGTGTCTCCGCATATCGCAGCACGCAACATAGCTTTGCACACGATAAATGTAACCGTTTCAGAGAAAAGAGCGGCCAATGTGACGATCTGACATTAAGACAAATCGACAGCAAATGACGAAGACGGGGGGATTTCTTAAGTTTTTTCTACATATGAACACTTTTCACATTCTCACGTGCAACGTGGCTGCTAGTCCTCCTTTTATACAAATTCTTAAGATCCTAGCTCATGTCCAAGGCACCAAAGCCGGCTAAAAAGTTAATAATCGATAGCTAAAACTACATTCCTGGAAATGGAAAAAAGAACACATTGACACCGGTGTGTCAGACCCACCATACGTGCTCCTGACATTGCGAGACGGCTGTACAAGCAATGATCACACGCACGGCACAGCGGACACACCAGGAATTGCGGTGTTGGCCGTCGAATGGCGCTAGCTGCGCAGCATTTGTGCACCGCCGCCGTCAGTGTCAGCCAGTTTGCCGTGGCATACGGAGCTCCATCGCAGTCTTTAACACTGGTAGCATGCCGCGACAGCGTGGACGTGAACCGTATGTGCAGTTGACGGACTTTGAGCGAGGGCGTATAGTGGGCATGAGGGAGGCCGGGTGGCCGTACCGCCGAATTGCTCAACACGTGGGGCGTGAGGTCTCCACAGTACATCGATGTTGTCGCCAGTGGTCGGCGGAAGGTGCACGTGCCCGTCGACCTGGGACCGGACCGCAGCGACGCACGGATGCACGCCAAGACCGCAAATGACGAAGACGGGGGGATTTCTTAAGTTTTTTCTACATATGAACACTTTTCACATTCTCACGTGCAACGTGGCTGCTAGTCCTCCTTTTATACAAATTCTTAAGATCCTAGCTCATGTCCAAGGCACCAAAGCCGGCTAAAAAGTTAATAATCGATAGCTAAAACTACATTCCTGGAAATGGAAAAAAGAACACATTGACACCGGTGTGTCAGACCCACCATACGTGCTCCTGACATTGCGAGACGGCTGTACAAGCAATGATCACACGCACGACACAGCGGACACACCAGGAATTGCGGTGTTGGCCGTCGAATGGCGCTAGCTGCGCAGCATTTGTGCACCGCCGCCGTCAGTGTCAGCCAGTTTGCCGTGGCATACGGAGCTCCATCGCAGTCTTTAACACTGGTAGCATGCCGCGACAGCGTGGACGTGAACCGTATGTGCAGTTGACGGACTTTGAGCGAGGGCGTATAGTGGGCATGAGGGAGGCCGGGTGGCCGTACCGCCGAATTGCTCAACACGTGGGGCGTGAGGTCTCCACAGTACATCGATGTTGTCGCCAGTGGTCGGCGGAAGGTGCACGTGCCCGTCGACCTGGGACCGGACCGCAGCGACGCACGGATGCACGCCAAGACCGTAGGATCCTATGCAGTGCCGTAGGGGACCGCACCGCCACTTCCCAGCAAATTAGGGACACTGTTGCTCCTGGGGTATCGGCGAGCACCATTCGCAACCGTCTCCATGAAGCTGGGCTACGGTCCCGCACACCGTTAGGCCGTTTTCCGCTCACGCCCCAACATCGTGCAGCCCGCCTCCAGTGGTGTCGCGACAGGCGTGAATAGAGGGACGAATGGAGACGTCTCGTCTTCAGCGATGAGAGTCGCTTCTGCCTTGGTGCCAATGATGGTCGTATACGTGTTTGGCGCCGTGCAGGTGAGCGCCACAATCAGGACTGCATATGACCGAGGCACACAGGGCCAACACCCAGCAACATGGTGTGGGGAGCGATCTCCTACACTGGCCGTACACCTCTGTGGTCGTCGAGGGGACACTGAATAGTGCACGCTACATCCAAACCGTCATCGAACCCATCGTTCTACCACTCCTAGACCGGCAAGGGAACCAGCTGTTCCAACAGGACAATGCACGTGCGCATGAATCCCGTACCACCCTACGTGCTCTAGAAGGTGTAAGTCAACTACCCTGGCCAGCAAGTTCTCCGGATCTGTCCCCCATTGAGCATGTTTGAGACTGGATGAAGCGTCGTCTCACGCGGTCTGCACGTCCAGCACGAACGCTGGTCCAACTGAGGCGCCAGGTGGAAATGGCATGGCAAGCCGTTCCACAGGACTACATCCAGCATCTCTACGATCGTCTCCATGGGAGAATAGCAGCCTGCATTGCTGCGAAAGGTGGATATACAATGTACTAGTGCCGACATTGTGCATGATCTGTTGCCTGTGTCTATGTGCCTGTGGTTCTGTCAGTGTGATCATGTGATGTACCTGACCCCCAGTAATGTGTCAATAAAGTTTCCCCTTCCTGGGACAATGATTTCACGGTGTTCTTATTTCAATTTCCAGTAGTGTATTATTTTACCGCTTCTTACTGGCTATTACTTCAACTTAGAAGCTTCTTCTTTGTTCTACTATGGTGCTTGTAGTGTTTCCGCATATCGCAGCACGCGACATAGCTTTGCACACGATAAATGTAACCGTTTCAGAGAGAAGAGAATCCAATGTGACGATCTGACATTAAGTCGATTCGATAGCAACTGACGAAAACGGGCGGATTTCTTATGTTTTTACTACATTTGAACACATTTCACCTTCTCCCGAGCAACGTGGCTGCTAGTCCTCCCTTCATACAAATTCTTAAGGTCCTACCTCATGTCGAAGGCACCAAAGCCGCCTAAAAATTCAAAAATCGATATCTAAATTTGAGTTCTACTGCGACTTACTGGCTATTACATCAACTTAGAAGCTTTACTGTGTTCTACTATGGTGCTTTTTGTGTCTCTGCATATTGCAGCACGCAACATAGCTTTGCACACGATAAATGCAACCGTTTCAGAGACAAGAGCGGTCAATTTGACGATCTGATATAAAGTAGAATCGATAGCAAATGACGAAAACGGGCGGATTTCTTAGGTTTTTACTACATATGAACACTTTTCACATTCTCCCGTGCAACGTGGCGGCTAGTCCTCCCTTCATGCAAAATCTTAAAGTCGTAGCTCATGTCCAAGGCACCAAAGCCGGCTAAAAAGTCAAAAATCGATAACTAAAACTTGAATGCTACTGCTTCTTACTGGTTATTACATCAACTTAGAAGCTACTTCTGTGTTCTACTATGGTGCTTTTAGTGTCTCCGCATATCGCAGCTCGCAACATAGCTTTGCACACGATAAATGTATCCGTTTCAGAGTGAAGAGCGGCCAATGTGACGATCTGACATTAAGTCGATTCGATAGCAAATGACGAAAACGTGCGGATTTCTTAGGTTTTTACTACATATGAACACTTTTCACATTCCCGTGCGCCACGTGGCTGCTAGTGCTCCCTTCATGCAAAATCGTAAAGTCCTAGCTCAGTCCAGATCACCAAAGCCGGCTAAAAAGTCAAAAATCGATAACTGAACTTGAATTGCACTGCTGCTTACTGGCTATTACATCAACTTAAAAGCTTCTTCTGTGTTCTACTGTGGTGCTTTTAGTGTCCCCGCATATGGCATCACGCGACATAGCTTTGCACACGATAAATGTAGCCGTTTCAAAGAGAAGAGCGGCCAATGTGACGATCTGACATTAAGTCAATTCGATAGCAAATGTTGAGAACGGACGAATTTTTTAGGTTTTTACTACATATGAACACTTTTCACATTCTCCCGTGCAACGTGGCTGCTAGTCCTCCCTTCATGCAAAATCGTAAGGTCCTAGCTCATGTCCAAGGCACCAAAGCTGGCTAAAAATTAAAAAATCGATCACTAAAACTTAAATTGTACTGCTATTTACTGGCTATTACATCAACTTAGAGGCTTATTCTGTGTACTACTATGGGGCTTTTAGTGTCTCCACATATCGCAGCACGCCACATAGTTTTGCACACGATAAATGTATCCGTTTCAGAGAGAAGAGCGGCCAATGTGACGATCTGACATTAAGTCGATTCGATAGCAAATGACGAAAACGGTTGGATATCTGTGGTTTGTATTACATATGAACACTTTTCACATTCTCCTGTGCAACGTGGCAGCTAGTCTTCCATAATTGCAAAATCGTAAGGTCCTAGGTCATGTCCAAGGCACCAAAGACGGCTAAAAATTTAAAAATCGATCACTAAAACTTAAATAATACTGCTCCTTACTCGCTATTACATCAACTTAGAAGCTTCTTCTGTGTTCTACTACGGGGCTTTTGGTGTCTCCGCATTCCGCAGCACGCGACATAGCTTTGCACACGATAAATGTAACCGTTTCAGGGAGAAGTGCGGCTAATGTGACGATATGACATTAAGTAGAATCGATAGCAAATGACGAAAACTGGCGGATTTCTCAGGTTCTTACTACATATGAACACTTTTCACATTCTCCTGTGCTACGTGACTGCTAGTCCACCCTGCATGCAAAATATGTAGGTCCTAGCTCATGTCCAAGGCGCCAAAGCCGGCTAAAAAGCCAAAAATCGATAACTAAACTTGAATTGTACTGCTTCTTACTGGCTATTACATCGACTTAGAAGCTTCTTCTGTGTTCTACTATGGTGCTTTTAGTGTCTCCGCATTCCGCAGCACGCGACCGTTTCAGAGAGAAAGGGGCCAATGTGACCATCTAACATGAAGCCGAATAGATAGCAAATGACGAAAACGGGCTGATTTCTTAGGTTATTACTACATATGCACACTTATGAAATACTCCCGTGCAACGGGGTTGCTAGTCCTCCCTTTATGCAAAATCTTAAGGTACTAGCTCATGTCCAAGGCACCGAACCCGGCTAAATATTCTATAACCTGTAACTAAAACTTGAATTGTACTGCTTCTTACTGTCTATTACATAACTTAGAAGATTCTTCTGTATTCTATTATGGTGCTTTTAGTGTCTCCGCATTTCGCAGCAAGAGACATAGCTTTGCACACGTTAAATGTAACCGTTTCAGAGAGAAGAGCGGCCAATGTGACGATCTGACATTAAGTCGACTCGATAGCAAATGAAGATAACGGGCTAATTTCTTAGGTTTTTACTACATATGAAATCTTTTCAGATTCTCCCATGCAACTTGGCTGCTAGTCCTCCCTTCATGCAAAATCTTAAGGCCCTTGCTCAAGTCCAACGCACCAAAGCCGGCTAAAAAGTCAAAAATCGGTAAGTAAACTTGAATGGTACTGCTTCTTACTGGCTATTACATCAACTTAGAAGCTTCTTCTGTGTTCTACTATGGTGCTTTTAGTGTCTCCGCATTCGGAAGCACGCGACATAGCTTTGCACACGGTAAATGTAACCGTTTCAGAGAGAAGAGCGGCCAATGTGACGATCAGACATTAACTCGATTCGAAAGCAAATGACGAAAACGGTCGGATTTCTTTGGTTTTTACTACATATGAACACTCTCCACATTCTCCCATGCACGATGTTAGCTAGTCCTCCCTTCATGCAAAATCTTAAGGTCCTAGCTCATGTCAAAGTCACCAAAGCCCCCTAAAAAGGCAAAAATCGATAACTAAACTTTAATTGTACAGCTTCTTACAGGCAATTACATCAACTTCGAAGCTTCTTCTGTGCTCTACTAAGGTGCTTTTAGTGTCTCCGCATATCACAGCACGCGACAAAGATTTGCACACGATAAATGTAACTGTTTCAGAGAGAAAAGCTGCCAATTTGACGATCTGACATTAAGTCGATTCGATAGCAAATGACGAAAACGGGCAGATTTCTCAGGTTTTTACTACATATGAACAATTTTCACATTCTGCTGTGCAACGTTTCTGCTAGTCCTCCCTTCATGCAAAATCGTAAGGTCCTAGCTCATGTCCAAGGCACCGAAGCCGGCTAAAAAGTCAAAAATCGATAACTAAGTTTTATTTGTACTGCCTCTTACTGGCCATTACATCAACTTAGAAGCTTCTTCTGTGTTCTACTATGGTGCTTTTAGTGTCTCCGCATTCCGCATCACGCGACATAGCTTTGCACACGATAAATGTAACCGTTTCGGAGAGAAGAGCGGCCAGTGTGACGATCTGACATTAAGTCGATTCAAAGACAAATGACGAAAACTGGCGGATTTCTCAGGTTCTTACTACATATGAACACTTTTCACATTCTCCTGTGCTACGTGACTGCTAGTCCACCCTGCATGCAAAATCTGTAGGTCCTAGCTCATGTCCAAGGCGCCAAAGCCGGCTAAAAAGCCAAAAATCGATAACTAAACTTGAATTGTACTGCTTCTTACTGGCTATTACATCGACTTAGAAGCTTCTTCTGTGTTCTACTATGGTGCTTTTAGTGTCTCCGCATTCCGCAGCACGCGACCGTTTCAGAGAGAAGAGGGGCCAATGTGACCATCTAACATGAAGCCGAATAGATAGCAAATGACGAAAACGGGCTGATTTCTTAGGTTATTACTACATATGCACACTTATGAAATACTCCCGTGCAACGGGGTTGCTAGTCCTCCCTTTATGCAAAATCTTAAGGTACTAGCTCATGTCCAAGGCACCGAACCCGGCTAAATATTCTATAACCTGTAACTAAAACTTGAATTGTACTGCTTCTTACTGTCTATTACATTAACTTAGAAGATTCTTCTGTGTTCTATTATGGTGCTTTTAGTGTCTCCGCATTTCGCAGCAAGAGACATAGCTTTGCGCACGTTAAATGTAACCGTTTCAGAGAGAAGACCGGCCAATGTGACGATCTGACATTAAGTCGACTCGATAGCAAATGAAGATAACGGGCTAATTTCTTAGGTTTTTACTACATATGAAATCTTTTCAGATTCTCCCATGCAACGTGGCTGCTAGTCCTCCCATCATGCAAAATCTTAAGGCCCTTGCTCAAGTCCAACGCACCAAGGCCGGCTAAAAAGTCAAAAATCGGTAAGTAAACTTGAATGGTACTGCTTCTTACTGGCTATTACATCAACTTAGAAGCTTCTTCTGTGTTCTACTATGGTGCTTTTAGTGTCTCCGCATTCGGAAGCACGCGACATAGCTTTGCAGACGATATGTACAACCGTTTCAGAGAGAAGAGTGGCCAATGTGACGATCAGACATTAACTCGATTCGAAAGCAAATGACGAAAACGGTCGGATTTCTTTGGTTTTTACTACATATGAACACTCTCCACATTCTCCCATGCAAGATGTTAGCTAGTCCTCCCTTCATGCAAAATCTTAAGGTCCTAGCTCATGTCAAAGTCACCAAAGCCCCCTAAAAAGGCAAAAATCGATAACTAAACTTTAATTGTACTGCTTCTTACAGGCAATTACATCAACTTCGAAGCTTCTTCTGTGCTCTACTAAGGTGCTTTTAGTGTCTCCGCATATCACAGCACGCGACAAAGATTTGCACACGATAAATGTAACTGTTTCAGAGAGAAAAGCTGCCAATTTGACGATCTGACATTAAGTCGATTCGATAGCAAATGACGAAAACGGGCAGATTTCTCAGGTTTTTACTACATATGAACAATTTTCACATTCTGCTGTGCAACGTTTCTGCTAGTCCTCCCTTCATGCAAAATCGTAAGGTACTAGCTCATGTCCAAGGCACCGAAGCCGGCTAAAAAGTCAAAAATCGATAACTAAGTTTTATTTGTACTGCTTCTTACTGGCCATTACATCAACTTAGAAGCTTCTTCTGTGTTCTACTATGGTGCTTTTAGTGTCTCCGTATATCGCAGCACGCGACATAGCTTTGCACGCGATAAATGTAACCGTTTCACAGAGAAGAGCGGCCAATGTGACTATATGACATTAAGTTGATTCGATAGCAAATGACGAAAACGGGCGGATTTCTTAGGTTTTTACTACATATGAACACTTTTCACATTCTTTCGTGCAACGTTGGTGCTAGTCCTCCCTTCATGCAAAATCTTAAGGTCCTACCTCATTTGCAAGGCGCCAAAGCCGGCTAAAAAGCCAAAAATCGAAAACTAAACTTTAATTGTACTGCTTTATACTGGCTATTACTTCAACTTAGAAGCTTCTTCTCTGTTCTACTATGGTTCTTTTAGTGTCTCCGCATTTCGCAGCTCGCGACATAGCTTTGCACAAGATAAATGTAACCGTTTCAGAGCGAAGAGCGGCCAATGTGACGATTTGACTTTAAGTCGATTCGATAGCAAATTTATTTATTTATTTATTTATTTTTTTATTTAACCTGACAAGATTAGGGCCATCAGTCCCTCTCTTACATCTAACCAGGCATTCTACTTATTTTACAGTCATATGTTGTAGTAGGCATGTTAAACTACATCTAATACAAAAAGTGAGATAAACAATTAGAAAGGTACACCTCGAAAAATACATTATTGAAGAGAAAGGTTTCAGATAGGAGTGCTGGCAGCAGGGAGTGTGGGGGGAACTCATGGTGAAGGGAGGAGAGGAATAGAGGGACATGATGAAACATAATTAAGGAAAATATAAAGGAAAAGAAGACTGCGTGGCTAATAGAGATAGATGAAGAGGAAGGCATCTCAGAAGCAAGATAGGAGACGCTAGCTTTGCTATTTGACATATGAGAGGATTGGCCTTGCACATTAATTTTGTGGAGAATTTTCATGCGGATGATAGTAGGAAATGCTTCAACTTCTTCTTAAAAGCAACAGGAGATTGAATTTTCCTCAAGGTGAGGGGCAGTTTGTTCCAGAGGCGAACAGCGGCAACTGAGAAGGAGTTTGCAAAAGTTTTTGTTTTGTGAGTGGGCACAGCTAGGATAACAGATAAGAGTGACCTCGTGTTTCGATTATGATGGCATTACACGTTTTTAATCTCTGAAGCTAGGTACTGGGGTGCTTGCGCGACGAGGAGTCGGTGAAGTAGACATATAGTGTGGTAGTCACGCAGTTTGTCCGGCCGCAGCCACCCTAGCTCGGTGTATGAAGCACTAACATGATCATATCGGCGAATGTTGCAGGTGTAACGCACACAGGCATTCATGGTTAGCTCTAGCCGTCTTTTGTTTTCACTACTCATGCCTTGTTGAATCACATCACAATAGTGGAGGTTCAGTAGAACGAGTGCTTGCACGAGCTGGCGTTTCAAGTTCTGTGGGAATATGTTCCGAAACTTTTTGAGAGCATAGAGAGAAGCAGACGTCTTTCGGCACACTGCGACTGTATTCTCCGCCCAGTTGAGATGCTCGTCCAAAGTTACACCCAAGTTTTTCACTGTTTTCTGATATGGTATTGGAGTACCTTCGAGCAGAATAGGAGGTAGCCGTTCGCGGAAATCTGAACTTATTAATTTCTGATGGGTTATTAAGATTACTTGCGTCTTTTTTGCGTTTAATTTAAGCCCCTGGTTTTTCGCCCATGTCACTACTGAAGACAGATCATCATTCATCAGAGCGATTGCAGTGTTTACGTCTTCAGGTCTGACGCTTAGGTAGAGCTGGAGGTCGTCGGCATATGTTTACAGGAGGACAAAACCGACGAAAACAACAGTGGTCCTAAGACTGATCCTTGTGGCACTCCCGAAGAAACATGTTTCGAGGAAGATTTTTCATTTGCGCAGACAACACATTGCTGTCTGTCTTTTAAGTAGCTTTCAAACCATCTCATTGCACTATCAGAGAAATTAAGCTGTTGCACTTTTCTGAGTAATATGTCAAAGTTAACAGTGTCAAAAGCTTTGCTGAAGTCCAGTAGCATCAATATTGTTGCCTTTCGATTGTCGATGGCATATTTCAGGTCATCAGTTACTTTAATTAGAGTAGTGTTTGTGCTGTGATGTTTACGGAAACCAGATTGAAATTTGTCATATAGACTGAATTCATGCAAGTGTTCAGTGATTTGGTCATGAACAATATATTCAAGTGCTTTGGAAACAGCTGGCTGTATGCAAATTGGTCGGTAATCACTAGGCAGTTGCGGGTTTTCGATCTTAGGGATGGGTCGAATTATGCTTCTTTTCCATGCAGTGGGGTATATTCTGTTCACGAGGGAAAAATTAAATATGTCAGTTAAGACAGGTACTAAGATATCGGCAACATTCTTAATCATGGTTATACCGATAATGTCGTTGCCTATTGCATCAGAAGAGATTCTCATTATTGCTATTCTTGCCGTATTTGTTGTTACATGTTTTAGATGGAAGGTATCGTTGTTAGTTATCCTGTTTTGGGATTCTTGTGGACGGTAATTATCAGCCGTGCTGGTAATCAGAGGTGCAGAGAAGAATTCATTTAATTCGTTAGCTGACACATGAAAAGTAGTTTCCGATTTTGCCTTTCCGACCCCCAAGCTACGGAGATTCTTCCATAGAGTCGTGGGTTTCAAATCGCTGCATACAAGGGAGCGAGCGTGCCTGATTTTGGCATTGCGAATGCATTGTTTCACTCTGTTCCGTAGCTTTCTATATTCTTCGAAACGCTCGGTTTTCGGATCTGCCTTGAAACGCCTGTGGGCAGCATCATTATTAGTCATCCTTTGACGTAATTCAGCTGTCAGCCATGGAGCAGGAGATTTTCTTACACGGACTGTGTGCGCAGGTGCATGTTTGTCATAGAGGGCAAAGAGTTTATCACCAAGTTCATTAATTTTGCCGTCGATTGAAGGTTCTCTGATTATTTAATGCCATGAGATATCTGAGCAATCGGCTGTTAGAGCGTCAAGGTCAATACTTTTCATGTTCCTACAAGTTATGTAACGCGTAAAGTCAAAAATCGATAAATAAATTTGAATTGTACTGCTCCTTACTGGCTGTTACATCAACGTAGAATCTTCTTCTGTATTCTACTATGGTGCTTTTTGTGTCTCCGCATATCGCAGCACGCGACATAGCGTTGCACACGATAAATGTAACCGTTTCAGAGTGTAGAGCAGCCAATGCGACGATCTGACATAAACTCGATTCGATAGCAAATGACGAAAACGGGCCGATTTCTTATGTTTTTACTACATATGAATATTTTTCACATACTACCGTGCAACGTGGCTGCTAGTCCTCCCTGCATGCAAAATCTTAAGTTCCTAGCTCATGTCCAGTGCCCCAAAGCCGGCTAAAAAGTACAAAATCGATAACTTGAATTGCACTGCTTCTTACTGGCTAGTACATCAACTTAGAAGTTTCTTCTGTGTTCTACTATGGTGCTTTTAGTGTCTCCGCATTCCGCAGTACACGACATAGCTTTACACACGATAAATGTAACCGTTTCAGAGAGAAGAGCGCCCAATGTGACCATTTGACATTAAGTCGATTCGATAGCAAATGACGAAAAGGGGCGGATTTGTTAGGTTTGTACTACATATGAACACTTTTCTCATTGTCCCCTGCAACGTGGCTGCTAGACCCTGCATGCAAAATCTTAAGGTCCTAGCTCATGTCCAAGGCTCCAAAGAAGGCTAAAAAGTAAAAAATCGATAACTAATCTTGAATTGTCCTGCTTCTTACTGGCTATTACATCAACTTAGTAGCTTCTTCTGTGTTCCACTATGGTGTTTTTAGTGTCTCCGCATATCGCAGCAAGCGACATAGCCTTCCACATGATAAATGTAACCGTTTCAGAGTGTAGAGCGGCCAATGTGACGATGTGACATTAAGTCGATTCGGTAGCAAATGACGAAAACGCTCGGATTTGTTGGATTTTTACTACATATGAACACTTTTCACATTCCCCCGTGCAACGTGGCTGCTAGTCCTCGTTGCATGCAAAATCTTAAGGTCATAGCTTATGTCCAAGGCACCAAAGCCGCCTAAAAATTGAAAAATCGATAACTAAACTTAAATTGTACTGCTTCTTACTGGCTATTACATCAACTAAGAATCTTCTTGTGTTCTACTATAGTGCTTTTAGCGTCTCCGAATATCGCAGCACGCGTCATAGCCTTCCACACGATAAATGTAACCGTTTCAGAGAGTAGAGCTGCCAATGTGACGTTCTGTCATTAAATCGATTCAATAGCATATGACGAAAACGGGCAGATTTCTTAGGTTTTTTCTACATATAAATAGGTTTCAAATACTCCCGTGCGACGTGGCTGCTAGTCCTCCCTGCATGCAAAATCTTAATGTCCTAGCTCATGTCCAAGGCTCCAGAGAAGGCTAAAAAGTAAAAAAATCGATAACTATACTTGAATTTTACTGCTGCATACAGGCTATTACATCTACTTAGTAGCTTCTTCTGTGTTCTACTATGGTGCTATTAGTGTCTCCGCATATCGCAGCACGCGACATAGCCTTCCACACGATAAATGTAACCGTTTCAAAGTGTAGAGCGGCCAATGTGACGAACTGACATAAAGTCGATTCGATAGCAAATGACGAAACCTGGCGGACTTCTTAGGTTTTTACTACATATGATCACTTTTCACATTCTCCCGTGCAACGTGGCTGCTAGTCGTCCCTGCATGCAAAATGGTAAGGACCTAGCTGATATCCAAGGCACCAAAGAAGGCTAAAAAGTCAAAAATCGATAAATAAACTTAAATTGTACTGCTTCTTACTGGCTATTACATCAACTTAGAAGCTTCTTCTGTGTTCTACTATGGTGCTTTTAGTGTCTCCGCATATCGCAGCACACGACACAGCTTTGCCCACGATAAATGTAACCGTTTCAGAGAGAAGAGCGGCCATTGTGGCGATCTGGTATTTCGTCGATTCGATAGTAGATGCCGAAAACGGGAGGATTTCTTAAGTTTTTACTACATATGATCAGTTTTCACACATTCTCGTGTAACGTGGCTCCCAGACCTCGTTTCATGCAAAATCGTAACGTCGTCAGTCATATCCCTGGCGCCATAGGCGGCTAATAAGTCAATAATCGATAGCTAAAACTTGAATTGTACTGCTTCTTACTGGCCGATTACACCAACTTAGAGCCGGCCGCGGTGGTCAAGAAGTTCAGGCGCTCAGTCCGGAACCGCGGGACTGCTACGCTCGGAGGTTCGAATCCTGCTCGGGCATGGATGTGTTTAATGTCCTTAGGTTAGTTAGGTTTAAGGAGTTCTACGCTCTAGGGGACTGATGAAAACAGATGTTAAGTCCCATAGTGCTCAGAGCCATTTGAACCAATAACTTAGAAGTTTCTTCTGTGTTCTATGGAGTTGCTATTAGTGCCTCCGCATGCCGCAGCCAGGGACATAAGTTTCCAGACGATAAATGTAACTGTTTTATAGAGAAAAGCATCCAATGTGACGATATGTCATTACGTCGATTCGACGGCAATTGACGAAAACGGGACGATTTCTTAGGTTTTTACAACACATGAACACTTTTCCAATTCTATCGTGTAACGTGTCTTCCAGACTTCGTTTCATGCCAAATCTTAAGGTCGTCGGACATGTCTGAGGCACCAAAGCCGGATAATAAGTCAATAATCGATTACTAAAACTTGAATTTTACTGCTTCTTACTGGCTGATTACATCAACTTATAAGTTTCTTCTGTGTTTTACTGTGTTGCTATTAGTGCCTCCGCATACCGCAGCACACAAAGTAAGTTTGAAGACGATGAAGGTAACCGCTTCACAGAGAAATTTCAAATTCTGTGTCTGTGTCTATTGCCTGCTCATATTGTTTAAAGCAGGTTGCTCTAAATGCCCAGTGGATCTGATTCCATTGATACCTATTCTAAACAATCTCGGATTGGTAAAGACCAAGCTCTGCTTATACGTATAGTCTGGGAAGTTGACATATCTTAGACAGTAAAATATGATGGTTAAAGATGTCCACTGAGTATTCCCATATACACTGAAGTTAGCTTTGAACAACAAATTATTAATTGGCCACCTACTATTGACTCAATAGCTACTAAGATCTTTCACTAGTGAAGGAGGTGACGACGTTGTTATGTCCACTAGAGGCTTCTGTAGTTTGCTGAAAATGATGTGATATAATTGTGCCTTGTGATTTTCTGTGGAGTTCCAGAGTAAGTTCTATACTGGTGCAGGACATTCATTCGTGCTGTTCTCATTCGAGGCAATCCTGGATTCTGAATCTCAAGCACCAGAGGATTATAAACAGCAATGCAACCTCTGTCTTCCTGGCTGTGCACTATTTCAAAGTGCTCTGGTTGACAGTCTCTTCTCATTGTGCAGTGCTTGTAGATTATTGTAAATGGATTATCTGCATTATTTAGAACATCTCATTCTAAACTTTCTAAAGAACGAGACTTTTCTGTCATGACCACTTTTTGTGTGAGGTGATAAATACCAGGAATTTGATTGCATTTTGAGAACCTAATGGTAACTAACATTATTGTCTATGTAAATTAATGGAACTGGATTTTTCCTGAGGTCAGCAGTTTTCCGAAGGTCGTCGTTTTTCCCGAGGTCGTCGTTTTTCCCAAGGTCGGCGTTTTTCCCCGAGGTCGGCGTTTTTCCCCGAGGTGGGCGTTTTTCCCCGAGGTCGGCGTTTTTTCCCAACAGCGGCGTTTTTCCCCGATGTCGGCGTTTTTCCACGATGTCGTCGTTTTTCCCCAAGGTCGGCGTTTTTCCACGATGTCGTCGTTTTTCCCAAGGTCGGCGTTTTCCCCCGAGGTCGGCGTTTTTCCCCGAGGTCGGCGTTTTTGCCCCGAGGGCGGCGTTTTTCCCCGAGGTCGGCGTTTTTGCCCTAAGGTCGGCGTTTTTCCCCGAGGTCGACGTTTTTTCCCGAGGTCTGCGTTTTTGCCCCGAGGTCGGATCAAAGATTTTTTTTCCCGAGGTCTAGAAATCTATCGATATATTGAAAATCCAAAGTATTTTCATGTATGTAGACTATACTGTTATGTCATGTCATCTTGAAACATTTATCCGACCACTAGATAATGGTATTTATCAAGATAGCGATATATTTCGTTATATCTATTTATTTCGATAATCGTTTTCTTAGGGGTACAGATTTATTTTGAGACGTCCATACTTTTCCCATTATCGATTCAATTCGATATATCGACTTACGTAGATGCGCACATTAAATCATGATATCGATTTATTTCGAGATATCTATCTATATTGAGGAGTCTATTTATTTCGAGATATCGATTGATTTAGAGTATCCGATTATATCGAGATATCGATTTATTTTGATATACCGACACAATTAAGGTTGTCTATATATTTCCAGGTATCGATATATTTCCATGTATTGGTGTACTACAGATATCGATTCTTATCGAGATATCGATATAATTCAAGGTACCTCCATATCTCTAGTAATCCATAAATTTCTAGATATCGCTATTTTGAGAGATATCTTTATATTACGTGGTACCAATATATTTCGAGATATCGATATATCTCTGTACCTCAATTTATCTCGATATGTCGACTAGCATCGAGATTTCGGTCTATATGGTAAGCCGAAATGCGTCTAGATGTCGATATACTTCGGGATATCGACTCATTTCGGTGTAGCGGATGTTTGGAGGTGTCGATTTATTTCGAGGTTTCGATTTATTTCACGGTGTCGATTTATTTCGAGGTTGCGATTTTTCGAGGGTTGCGATTTATTTCGAGGTGGCGATTTATTTCGAGGTGGCGATTTATTTCGAGTTGTGGATTTATTTCGAGGTGTCGATGTATTTCTAGGTGACGATATATTTCGATGTTACTTGTCGACTGCATCAGCTTAGAACCTATTTCGTACAGAGTGGTGCGACTGCATACCTCAGCAGGCGACATTGATATCCAGACGATGAATTTTACCGTTTCCGAGAGAAAAGCGTGCGCTGTGATGAATTGGCACTACTTCATTATGAAAACAAATGACGAAAACGTGAGGTTTTCTTCGGTTTTTCTGCCACTGCTGCCAACTTTCAGCCCCCCCCCCCCTCCTCCCCTTCCCCAGTCGTGGCGATCAGCTTTTGTGATGGAAATGGACACAGGAAAGTAATAACGTTCCATGAAATCCCATTCTAGGGACGTTCAAGGGTAAATGTTCCAGACGGTTTATTTGCATTAAGACACGCATACTGCGCATCTACAATGTCACATCTGCCAGATCGTTTCTATTGTCAACAGTGGAAAACAAAACAGCGTACTGAAGAAGCCATAGTGAGACGCGGTTTTTGGTAGACGAAATAATAGGAATACTCTAGCCATTGATAATGATGATCTAATGAGAATTCTGGTATTGTTTTGAAAGATGCATTTAAATATGCATTGAACGTAGCTCCAAATTATTTTGAGAATTATAATTGCGGTATTATGAATCTACATTGGAGATTTTGTAATGCAAAACATTTCGATCTGAGAATACTTTACGTGATAGTACGGCATTGACCTTGTGTGTCATTAGGGTAAAGTTAATTTGCCGCCATTCACATAAAATTTATCCACCATTAACATAAAATCTATTTTTCAGCGTACTGCAATAAGGACTCACTTCAGATGATCGGACAATTAAAGAGAACTCAAACCGTTATTTTAATAGTATTCGTAGGTCCATTGCAGCATTTACCGTGGACAGTCCCTGAGCCTAGACTGTCAGTTTTATGTAGGGAGTACTACTTTAAAAAAGCACTCCGTGTTCAGGTCACAAGTGGCCAATCAGGACCATCCGACCGCCACGTCATTCTCACTGAGGGTGGAGGAGGAGCTGGCTCTCCCACTCGTTGTGGTAGTTTCCTTTGACTGGAGCCGCTACTATTCGGACGAGTAGTTCCTCAATTGGCATCGGAAGGCTGAGTGCAACCCGAAAAATGCCAACAGCGCATAGCGGCCCATATGGTCACCCATCCAAGTGCCGACCACGCCCGAAAGTGCTAAACTTCAGTTATCTGACGGGAACCGGTGTATCCACTGCGGCAAGGCCATTGCCCCTACCACTTTTTATGATATTTTTGATCGTAGTTCAGGTCTGATGGCTGGGAAGAATGGACGTTTACCATGTTATGCACATTTATATTTTCACTACGTCGACACAGCTGGCCCAATTACGACCACAGGTGATGGTAGCCATAATGATCGTGCCAAGCATCCCGTGTACATTAGTTACACCCAAGTGTGTGGGCATCACAGCATTCGTGACATTTAAATTTGTTACTTCTTTGCTACTATATTCGCAATAAATTTTGCAGACAGTATCCGCATATGACGCTGAATGTACCTACAAAATTATATCATTGTACGACACATGTTTCGGGAGATACGTCATAAAAACTCAGGACAAGGCCAGACGCTGCATAGTACGGACGTGGACGCACAGCTCTAAATAAATGCCTGGTCAACACCAAGCTTTTCCGCTAGTCATCTATAAAGATAAAAAATCCCCAATATTGTCTACCAGCGTATTTTTGAAAAACCTTTATTTTGTCATCCATTTTTTTTCCTGTAAAAATCGTAAAAGCCGTGCATCATTGTGTTTTTAAAAAGCGTTTCTTATTGTCATCTCTTTTTATGTATTTTAAACCATCTATCGCTTGTGTAACCTGTGGCTACAAGTCCATTCCCTTTATGGTGTAATCGAAATAATAAACAACGCAAAAAAAGTGTGGGTCAATTTCTTCCTCATTTTTCGGAACTTCTGATAATAGTAAATCGTTGGCTCTTTGAGGGCGTGGTAGGTACATACAAGAGATTAGTGTAAGATTAGAATTTGGGTTAGATACAGTGCCAGGAGGTTCTGTTTCTATCTGGCTAGCTTCAGAGTACTTCACCATCTACTAAGTGATGCGTTTCATTGTGAATGGTGTGTTCTGTGCTAGGTCTACCCTTTTACTGCACAATGCTGTTCCTTCGATGCTATTAAAACCAGGATGTTATCAAAATATATGCACAGTGGCAGACTGGAGTCTGCAGAAATATTTCCAGTGGTGGGGAGGGGGGAAGGCGCGTCGGGGCTGGAGTGCATGATTCTGAAACTGGCACTCTGTGTACAAATCAGCTGGTCAGTTACGAGGTGCATCAAGCTACAAGACCCTAACTCTATAAGCGCTACAACTGGCCAAAGCTAAGGTTTAGCAGTATTGTGGAGAATTCTTATCTGGAAGAGTATACTGTAACGAATAAAAACTCTTTACTCCAGATTCCAGGGAGGGTTGGGGGCGATGGGTGAAAGTGCCCTTTTGCCTATCCTCCCCTCCCGACCTCCTCCCCTCCCCCTCCCCTTCACCCTCGCAGACGCCAATGGCTGGCCCGTTCATTTTGAGAACATCAGAGCTCCAGTAACCTTTCTGAGAAACTGTTCTTGTTGTCCTTGTGCGTCAATCTTACCACTCAGAACACCAGTGGGAATGTTGGTTATCGCTGAAATAACTGGTTTTCGGCTCTTATCAGTTTCCCAACCCTTCTTTAAGCTAATTGTTAAAGCCCGTCACAATACCAGTTCTTGTAATAACCGATTTTCAGTCTTTTATTTACATTATTTTCTCTAGTAAACGTAGAAATCAAACAAAGATTAAACAATTTTTACTTTCTCAGTTTCTTGATAAATGGCATCAAAATGTCAAATTAAATACCCTTATGATGACCTGCAGCCGTTCAGAACGAAATTAGAATTATATTAATACCGTCAGCTGCTCACGTGTGTCGATATATATCAACGGCGACAGGTGACAATTTGTGCACGTCTGGGACTCGAACCCGGGATCTCCTGCTTACATGGCAGGTGCTCTGCCCATCTGAGCCACCGAGGGCACAGACGATAGTGTGACTGCAGGTACTATCTCGCGCACGCCTCCCGCGAGACTCACATTCTCACCTTGCATGTCCACACACTACATTCGTAGTGTCCCACACCGACACACTCATTACTCGTGGAACACATTCTTACCAAGTCCAGTTCGGGGAATACGTGTGCATCTTCACAGAAGAAGGTCATGGCTGGTATTGCCAGAACCATATACTTATATTGATATGGACATGTCTTCCACGAGGAATGAGTGTGTTGGAGTGGGACTCTACGACTGTAGTGTATGGACATTCAAGGTGAGAATGTGAGTCTCGCAGGAGGCGTGCGCGAGATAGTCCCTGCAGTCGAACCATACACTGTGTCCTCTGTGCCTCAGATGGATAGAACGTCTGTCATTTTAGCAAGAGATCCCGGGTTCGAGTCCCGGTCGCGGCACACATTTTCGCTTGTCCACGTTGATAGTTATCAACGCCCGCGAGCAACTGACGGTATTAATATAATTCTAATTTCTTTAAATTAAATAGTCAAATAAAACTTTGTCCGATCTTCGCTGCTGGCGAGTGCTTCTATACTACAGAAAACTGGCAATATTATCCTACTGATTATAGTTTTTAGAAGCTCTGCTCAAAAATTATATTGTAATCGGTTATCACAGCACTATGCAGGCATTACGTATAGTCCAGCGATAAAGAGTGAAAACTGCGGCAGGAGAACTCTCTTTTTCGTTTTAATTTCTCTGTTTTTAAGGGCTAAAAGCAGATAACGGCATACTACGTAGACACAGCAGCAGATCAGGCACTTTCTACTTTTATCCAGAACTATGAATGATTTGTTAAATTTTAACTTTTTTCCTTGTATGATGTCGCAAGTCGACCAAATCTAACTTTGTTCTTCACTCGTACCGCATATCGTAAAATACTTCCAGACTTCCAGATGGTGCCATTCTATGTTACAAATGACGTTCGACAACAGCGAGAAACTGTGTCCAGTCTCGCGCTCTGCTTGTATAACAGGCACAGTATTGTCTCGGCAATGTTGGACCAATCCATTTGTTGCTCGTTTCTATCAGCAGTGTTATTAAAGTGGCATACATAACTTTTCCCATTTTTTTCTGTAATAACGCCGTATTTCAGTGCTATGGAAATCTTACGAATAAAAATTACTCGTCTTTTTTTAAAAAGGTTTATTTGAAAACAAAAAATTTTACTACCACATCTGTGGCTAATTGATATATCTGTTTTTACGTGGTTATCAGGAAAAAATGAAAAGATACTTGTTATAACCGAGAGCAAACAAATACTGAAAGACATCGGTTATTCAGAACTAAAATACCCATGTCGTTTTAACTGATCGGTTTTTCTATCTATAAACTGCAGTGTCGCCATAGAAAAGTGTGTCGCTCCATCAATATCCATAGCAACTTTGAGATATGTGTTTATGCGCAATATCGGCAAATGGAAACACGAAGAGGTAATAAGCACCTGAGCGATAGAATTTATTTAACAGTCAGAAAAGTCGAGTGACAGGCAAGACTGAATCACTGTAATAGAAATTATATGGAAAGCTGTGTAAAGGAAAATTTCCAGTTCTTTCGTGGATTCCAAAATTGAAGCAAATTCCGGGACACCAAGGTGACATAGTCTTATACGGATAGTATTCCATGACTAACGTAATTGGCCCATATACTGTACTGGTATACGGATAATATTACACGACTAACGTAATTTACCTGAAATAATTTACAAACATGTTACTGTAACATTCGCTACTACTCATTACGCTAATTCACCTTCAGCCATTAAGCGCAAATCTCAGATATGATACGTGCGCCAAACAAAAATTTATCAACCTAGTAACTCAAGACAACTACAAACGATCATTGTGTGCAAAATAAATAGAACACTTCATAAGAAGAACATGACGGGTTTGAATCATTCCCACCGCAAAGGATGAAAAATCAGGCTCGCACACAAGACCACTTGATAACTAACCAGAAATTCAGATTAGTTGTAGCTTCGGTGACAATCGCCTTTTTTACATTTTCCCCGTAAACTAGATAATTATGAAACGTAAGCAACTACTGTAAAATATCTGCGGCAACGGCCTTGCCGCGGAGGTTGCATCGGTTCACGTGGGATCACCGAAGTTAAGTGCGTTGTCGGGCGTTGAAGGCACTTGGATGGGTGATCATCCAGGCCGCCATGCGCTCTTGCCATTTCTCGGGGTGCACTCAGCCTCATGATGCCAATCGAGGAGCTACTCGACCCAATAGTAGCGGCTCCGGTCAAAAAATACCAACATAACGACCGGGAGAGCAGTGTGCTGACCCCCGCCCCTCCTGTTCGCATCCTCCACGGATGATGACACGGCGGTCGGATGGTCCCGTCCCAGTAGGTCACTCGTGGCCTGAAGACAGAGTGCTTACAAAGCAAACTACTCTCCAGTGCATGGCCGTACTACTGAGACCTTGATGCCTGGCATCAACAACAGATGGCAGCACAAGAGGTTGGCTTACGCCTACTGCCGAATTTTGCGATCTGTCGTAAGCCTGCGTAAGCACGTAGGGCCTTCCGTCTTAAGTGCAAGCATATCCATTGCGTTTTCTGTCAAGCGACTTGAGTGGAATATTTCATTATTTCTGAAATTTTATAGAAATGTTTTTCGTTGTATATCCTCACCATCGGTACTGAATTTACTGTAAAATTACTTGCTCACTTTTCGGAACTTCCGTTCATAGTAAATCGATACTATTTGAAGCCGTGGTAGACACGAGTCTAGTGTGCTTCACCTTCAGCACCTTCTGTGTCAGTCTCGGTTAATATGTCGCTGATTTCACAACGAACAGTTCGTTGTCTACTGAGTATACTGTCTGTTGCACGACACTATCCCTCCCACGCTGCTAACTGTAGGTCGTCGGCAAAATATGACTGCAGTGGAACAAGGGCGTCTGCAGAAATTTCCCCAGGAGGTGGTGGTGGCATTGGTAGTGGTGTGTGTGTGTGTGTGTGTGTGTGTGTGTGTGTGTGTGTGTGTGTGTGTGTGTGTGTGTGGAGGACTATTACTATGAAACTCACACAGTCCAGACCGCCAAGGAAAATAAACCTTGAGATTTGGAAAGAGTGTTGATCTTATACCGCTTATACTGCATATTTCAAAATTCCACCTCTAAGGGGGAGACGCAGGACATGAAAGGATTTCTGAATCATGTAGCTATTAAGGTAATTTTGAAGCTAGGCATACGAACATTTGTATCTGGTTTCTAGGTCAGAAATAAATAAATATGTGTTCCAGTATCTTTGGGAATTTAACCTCTATGAGGTGAAATAGTGGATGAACATTTTATTTTGAGATAAATAATTATGGAAGAACTATGAAAGTATTTTTAAGGCTACATCTACGAAAATTGGTATTTGACTTCAAGGCTACAAATAAGAAAATACGTGTTTCGGTGTTTTTGGAAGTTCAACCCCTAAGGGGATGAAATAGAGTGAGCTGGTGCGTTTCTGGCGTCAGTTTCCGTCGATCGTTGTTTCGATCTTTGAGTCGCGGTCCAGAGGACACTGCTCCCTAAGCGACTGTAGTAGTTCTCTGTGCAGCCCAACATCGGGCTTACCACGCTTACACTGGACACAGTTGCCAACAAATCGCCTGCCACCGCGATATAGGTTGGGCCAAAACATGTATTCCTGAACTCGGTTCAAGGTCTTGAAGAACCCCAAATGACCCCCGTCCGCCGACTCGTGGAAATATCTGAGTGCCATGCTAACTCGTTCCTGTGGAATACAGACCTTCACTTGGCCACGGTTGGCTCCCCCTTTACACAAGAGGCCCGCACGAAGGCAACAGCCAGTGACGACGTCGCCATCCACAAACTGCTGCATATTCGGTCCCCGCCCGGCGTCCTCGGCCTGTTTGCCGGCTAAGTCGAAGAAGAAGCCGGGTGTCTCGGAGAGAAGGAAATTCACCCCCAGATCCGGCTCCACGTTTCTGAAATTGGTTCATTATGAAAGCATTATGAAAGCATATCTGACAATTCGTATTCGGCTAATCTGTTACAATTTTTAAAAACTACGTGTTTCACTGGTTTTTAACTTCGAGCATAAGGGGATGAAAATTTTAATGAAATATTTATTGCGTTATATTAAAATATTTTAAATCTGCATCTACGAAAACCGGTATTTCACTTCTCAATTAGATATAAAGAAATATGCGTTATACAAACAAGAATACAAACGGCTTGATTAACAAAAACCTTGGACCCCAGCTGTCAGCATTGCTTTTTGGTCATTCAGCAAAAGACCATGCTTCAACGGCGTTAAGTTTAGAAAAGTGTAGAAAGTGTTGCAGTTTATAAAAGACATAAAAAAAACGATTAAAGAAAAAATGCTTTGCAGACCATGAACGGTCTAAGTAAGTAAAGAAGCGGATGATAAGCTAGCTCTTTATGCAAATAAGTTGGTCAGTTTAAGTTCCGAGACATGTCATACAGCAGGAACGGAATCCTATAGTTGCTACGATTGGCTAAAGGAAAAGTTTTGCAGAATCACGCGAAATCACTTCTGCAAGTGGCTGAGAATCTCGTAATGAATAAAAATTCTGTACTGAGAATTCCAAGGTGGGAGAGGCGAGATTCCTCCCCCCCCCCCTTCCCCCTTCTCAGAATCCTATCCTTCTTTACCTACAGCAAAAAATAAATAAATAAATAAAACTAGAGAAATTTCTACTGTGAAACTATTTGCATACAAGACAACGGCCATTAAAATTTAACTCTTCAAAGTTTTAAGCCCTGCCCCGTTCGAAAATTCAATTTCTTTGTAGTTGCATTTTTTAAAGGTGTACTTGTCTAGACTCCTGAAACGGAAAGGTTTTTTTTTTTTAATCCGTGCTTTACAAAAGTTTCTACAGTCCATTGTTTGAAGCAGTGTCACGGCTGCCATGAGCCGCGCGGGGTACCCGCCATGTGTCCAACGCCTTGTCACGGTTCGCGCGGCTCCCCCCGTTGGAGGTTCGAGTCCTCCCTCGGGCATGGTTGTGTGTGTGTTGTCCTTAGCATAAGTTACTGTAAGTAGTGTGCAAACATACGGACTGATGGTTCAAATGGCTCTGAGCACTTTGGGACTTAACATCTGAGGTCATCAGTTTCCTAGAACTTAGAACGACTTAAACGTAACTAAATTAAGGACATCACACACATCCATGCTCGAGGCAGGATTTGAACCTGCGACCGTAGCGGTCGCGTGGCTCCCGACTGAAGTGCCTTCAACCGCTCGGCCACATCGCCCGGTCTATCATGTATTCTAGAAGAGCTGCACTGTCGTCAGTGGCGCCTGTTCTTTCTAGAACAGTTACTATCTTCATATCTATGGTTAAACGTCACCCAGCCATTGACCTTCGTCTGTGCGAATGCGCACAGGCTACCGGAAATCTTACGGGAATCGTCACCTTAGTGTGAGCCAGTAATGAGTGGATGGACAAATACCTATTAAGTACATTACGTAATCGGATTGTGGGCGGTTCGGGGTGTGAGTCTCACGGGAAGCGTGCGACGGATAAATTCCTGCAGTCGTGCTGTTCATTTGTGCCCTCGATAGCTCAGATGGATTGAGCGTCTGCCTTGTAAGCAGGAGATCCTGGATTCGAGTCCCAGTAGCGGCACACTTTTCAGCTGTCCCCATCGAAGTATATCAACAACACCTGTCGGCAGCTGAGGGTTTCAATTAATTATCAGTTGTGTAGGTGATTCGATGAACCCTTTGCCAGGCACTTAAATGTGTTTTGCAGGGTATCCATATAGATGTAGATGATAACTCGTCCCGTGTCGCACGTGCTCAAAAGGATTCATACTGCAGAATGCATGCAAACATACTCACCGAAAATACGGACGAATATCAAGTGCAGGCTGCCGAGTGCTGCATATCCAGCTTAGACAGATCGGCTTTTCCTGCCAAGAAGAACAGGAAGTTGCTGTCTAGGAACAATCAGAGGTAGAGGAAGGGCTGATAAATACTCCTTGAATTGCAGACTAAACGTAAATAACGAAAATACATTTTTGGTAAAAATTGGTCAAAACATAATCGTTTGCCCTCCGTATTGGATTAGCTGTTTTGAATATTGAAAATCTGACTTCAGATTCGTTTTCAGCGACATTAAGAATATATGTGTAACACTCAGTTCATGCAAATCGAAGTAATAATATAACTAAATGTTTTCCCTAAACTTTGAACACTTTTTTTTTTCGAGTAACGATTTTCTCAGAACGGCATGCAGCATAAATTAAAAGTGGTTCGATCTCTTAACTTCTACCTCTGACCCCTAAAAGTAAACACTTTTCTTAGGAACTTATAGCTATAATATGACATTTGTTAATATTAACTAATTTTTGTGTAGGCATAAGGAGTGAAACATACCCCTCAAAATCGAACTCAAAGTTCGAATTAGCACTGTATCGTTAAATTTAAGGTTGTTTCATTGCGGTTAGGTATGCGCTCCCATTAATTTTATGTATTATCGACTGATGTTATCCATTTTCAAGTTCAGAGAAATAATGTAGTATCAACTGATGTTACCCATTTTTGAATTCAGGTAACATCTGAGGTGCCACACTGCACGCACTCTGCGTACTCCAGTCTCGCAAGCCCTTGATCAAATCATAATTACGGGCGCCATTTTTTATTGAAAATCTAAAATTAAGCTCATAGTATTGTCACTCGTAATTCCCAAACAGATCGTTCGAATGTATTTTCATTGTCTCAAAAAAAATTTCAAATTTACCCTTTTTTGCTCATTTGTATGAGAACCTGGCCGTAACGCCGGAATATAGTCACTAGATTTTTTTTTCAGAGACGCTGTACGTTCGCGAGAAGACTTTCGTTCTGCGCGTGTCGAAGGACATTCCTCAGATATTACTGTGTGTGTGCTACTCAGTCGTGCCATTTAAGTGTACATCTTTGCATAGTTTTCCTTTCACGATGTAAACAGTGTTCCGCTCAGTTGCTAACTGGCCAGTGAGTGGTTCCGAAGGTGTCGGATGTGCGGTGCGTTCGGTCTGCTAGGACAACAGCAGACTGGCGTGGTGCGATGGCAGAAGCAGACACTGAGGGAGCTAGCTGCTGGGACGCCAGCGAACAATTTATGCCAAGTAAGACGAAGAGGACTATTCTAAAATTACGAGCCGTCTCAAAAGTGTTTACCATTGGTAAATCTTGCTGTTGAGTCTGACAAAACTGGCAGTTTTGCCTAGAGATACATTAGAGAGAGCTACAGGAAATCCCCCCACCCCCCTCAATGAATTTTTGGTTGTGATGACAGGCCGATTGGTAGTGTAGCCCGAGATCTAAGTTAGGTTGGAAGGTGGTAATTTGATTGAGAGTTGTTTACGCCAACGATTATGAATGCCGACTAAACGTTGTGCGAGCAGATTGCCCTGTAGCGTAGCCTAGCGTTTCCGTCCGCGCCACATTTAACACACTTTCTCTAACTGTGTACAAAAGTCTCACAACAGCCACGATAACTACGTTTCTGGTGGGGGGAGGGTAGAGTCCACTATGTAACTTTCACTGCAAATTTTAGTAACCGCATAAACTAACCGAAATAGAAGCGTAATTTTAACTATATTTCCTTTTGTGGGAAAATAATGGTTCTCCTCTTTCGGCAGCAACTGTAATATGTAGGCGACTTATTAGTTTTTTTTAAACTCTGAATCATGATCTCAATAGACGCAGTGCTTTTTTTACGTTACTTGATTTGTGGTCTATAGTAAACAATGCAACGAATTGGTAAATTCTTTGAAGTTTGACGTGTGTTACATAGACGACGTCTGCAATGTTCGTAAGGCCAAGTTTGCATATATTCGGTGTCTGTTTTTTTGGCCATGTACTGTATAATTAAGGGGAGGAGGATTATGTTCAAGGAGCAGTGCATTAGCAGTCTATGGAGAAATTGAGAATTTGGATCTAACGAACGGCATGCTCGGGCAGTTCGTGATATTCTGTTGACCACTGTGTAATTCGGACACAGTGATCATTGCCTCTCCCTAGTAACCAGGGGACTCGGGTGCTAATCCTGGTCTGGCACAAATTTTCAACAGTGCCCATTGACTAAAGTCTGTGCCCATTGTCAGCTAATATCATTGTTTCGGTGTTAAATAGTATTTTGTTCGCGATACGTGGTTTAGCTTTTTCATGGATAACAGCTTTGAAAAGCGTACAGGTTATATTGATATTCGCTCGTCGTTAGTCCAAGGCAACTATAGCGATTTATAAACACAGTTGTAATTCTTATTAAGCCTACATACGTAATTGTGTCCTGTGTTTCTTTACCAAGAACTACTCCGTAAGTAATTCCCCTGTAGTGGTATTTTGTTATAGTATTTTGTTTAAATATTTATAGACTGCAGGCTTGGATGAAATATGAAACACATATCCGAAGTTCCTGTTGATATTGCAGATACTGTTTCATCCGTACTAGGGGCCAAAACATTTCATCAAATACAGAAGGACACAATTTGTCTCGAGATTTAGCAATTTTTCGTAATAGAGGCCTTGCGTCGATATGTTTTTCCTAATTCTTGTTTGGATTTAATCTTAAAACACACTAACTCTTCCACCACTTATTCGATATGTGTTTTCATCCCTTTCGTAGCCTAGAGTTCCTAAACGGTCGATAATATTAATAATTTCCTTTCTCAATTTTATTTTCTGTAAAATCTCCTGTTTATGGTTATTGCTAACATGTTTCACGTTCTCACTTTTATTATTTTTATTTGAATCTGAAATAGTGACAGTTGAAGGTCAAGAGAAGTTTGCGGTCTATTTGAGGAGAGTGGCTTGGAGATTTTTTATAACAGACGTATACAGGTCATGGGGATCCTTACCTATATACATTTACTTCGAGTGTGATGTAGCCCATTCTCTTGTCATGATCTCGGCTGTATCGTAGCACATTGTCTCGGTTAGGTTGGAGATTTCTGTTGAGAGTTGCCGAAGTCAACGAAAGTGATTACAAAGTAAAGACTGTGCTAACAGAACGATCTCTAGCGTAGTCCAACACGTTCTTTCTGTCCTTTTAAAGCCTCTTTTAATTAAAAATAACTAAAGCTGCAAGATACAATCACAAAAACTGTATTACGTAATAGAGTAATCCCAGACTATTGTTGTGTAAGTTGTGTGCGTACACTATTTTTTTTGTTAGTGAATATACATTTTTTTTACTCATTTGCTGGGTTTCAGTTTTCCCCGTTTTCTGGCAAAAAACCTTTTCCTGTGAAGGGCCCATTAGCTTGTCGGTTATATTTGTGACATTCTCGACGGTCAGTAATTTCGTGATAGTCCATCCACCGGCGTCATTGTTAACATCGGATATAGATTTAAGTATTAGGAAGGCTAATATGAAGCTAATGCATGAGTAGGTCTAATAATTAATAAAAATAGGAATGCGGGTAAGCTACTACATACAGCATAGTGAACGCATTGTTGTGGCCAAGATAGCCACGAATCCCACGCCTACCAAAGTCGTAAAAGTAGTCCTCAGATGATGAAGAAATTGATGGAATGTGTGATGAGATAAAAGAAATCATTCAGATAGTGATGGGAGATGAAAATTTAATATTAATGGGTGACTGGAATTCGACAGTAGGAAATGGAAGAAAAGGAAACGTAGTAGGTGAATATGGAATGGGGGTAAAAAATGAAAGAGGAAGCCGCCTGGTAGGCTTTTGCCCAGAGCATAACTTAATCATAACTAACACTTGGTTCAAAAATCATGAAAGAAGGTTGTATACGTGGAAGAGACCTGGAGATACTGCAATATTTCATATAGATTATATAATGGTAAGACAGAGATTTAGGAACCATATTTTAAATTGTATGACATTTCCATGGGCAAATGTGAACTCTGATCACAATATATTGATTATGAACTGTAGATTAAAACTAAAGAAACTGGAAAAAGGTGGGAATTTAAGGAGATGGGACCTGAAAGAACTGACAGAATCAGAAGTTGTACAGTGTTTCAGGAAGAGCATTAGGGAACGATCTACAGGAATGGGGGAACGTAATACAGTGCGATGGGGGATCTGAGTGGTGTACTGTCAAGGGGGAGGGGGTTCCTCAGGGATCAGTGTTGGGGCCGCTATAGTTCCTTATTTATATAAATGATATGCCCTCAAGTATTACGGGTAACTCTAAAATATTTTTGTTTGCTGATGACACTAGCTTTGTAGTAAAGGATGTTGTGTGCAACATTGACTCCGTTTCAAGTAGTGCAGTACATGACCTCAGTCCATGGCTTGTAGAAAATAAACTAACGTTAAATCACAGTAAGATTCAGTTTTTACAGTTTCTAACACACAATTCAACAAAACCTGACGTTTTAATATCACAGCATAGGCATATGATTAGTGAAACTGAACGGTTCAAATTCCTAGGTGTTCAAATAAATAGTAAGGTGTTGTGGAAAGCCCACGTTCAGGATCTTGTTCAAAGACTTAATACTGCCATTTTCACTATTCGAACGGTACCGAAAGTGAGTGATACTTCGCCAAGTAAATTAGTCTACTTTGCTTATTTCCATTCACTTATGTCGTATGGTATTATGTTTTTGGGTAACTCTTCCCATTCTAGAAGGATATTTTTGGCTCAGAAACGAGAGGTTCGGGCAAAAAGTGGTGTGAGTTCACGAACCTCTTGTCGACCTCTGTTCAGGGAGTCTGGGTATTTTGACATTGGCCTCTCAATATGTATATTCCTTATTGTCGTTTCTTGTTACCAATATTAGTTTATTTCCAACAATAAGCAGCTTTCACTCGGTTAATACTCGGGAGAAATCAAACCTCCATTTGGATCGGACTTCCTTAACTCTTGTGCAAAAATGTGTGCAGTATACTGCTGCATCCATTTTCAATAAGCTGCCACTCGAATTCAAAAATCTTAGCAGTAATCCACGCGCTTTCAAATCGAAACTGGAGTGTTTCCTCATGGGTCACTCCTTCTATTCTGTCGAGGAGTTAATTGAAAAATTAAGCTGATTCTCATTGTACTGCTGATAGCGTTTGCTTAAACTTATGGACTGATTTTCTCTCAGGTTCATGAACATGTATTTTTATCTGTTATTACTTTTATGTTGTAAGTTCATGTGTCGCCCTAACCGCCGTCTGCTTCACGTCTGCTGTGCAGCGAGCTACCTTAATTTAAGAATTAACTGTATTTTTCTTACTTGTCACTTCTTCTTCCGTGTGTTTTTGCTTTTGCTGCCTCGGAGTGTAGCGGCAGTGGGGAGTCTAGTGCGTCGCATGGTGCACCCCAGGTGTTAGATGCTTCACCCACTGTCCCTGCTGTCGAGACATCTTCGCGGGTACCGGGCGCGGCTGGCCACCCTCTCCCCAAGGGGAGTGGCGGGTTCAGCGGCGTTCGCGGCGCACGAGGCGGAGGGTCAATGTGGAGGCTGGCCGTGTGGCATCGCCCGCTCTGCCTGTGAATGGACATGTGGCTGCTCCTTCAGCAAGGTCCGAGCAGGCACACGGGGGGAGGGGTTTATTAGTTATTGGGAGCTCCAACGTTAGGCTGGTGATGGAGCCCCTTAGGGAAATAGCGGAAAGGTCGGGGAAGAAGGCCAGTGTTCACTCTGTGTGCTTGCCGGGGGGTCTCATCCGAGATGTGGAGGGGGCCCTACCGGCGGCGATAGAGAGCACTGGGTGCACCCGACTGCAAATTGTTGCTGATGTCGGCACCAATGACTCCTGCCGTCTGGGTTCAGAGGTCATCCTCAGTTCGTACAGGCGGTTGGCGGAGTTGGTGAAGGCGGAAAGCCTCGCTCGCGGGGTGGAATCAGAGCTAACTATTTGTAGTATCGTTCCCAGAACCGATCGCGGTCCTCTGGTTTGGATCCGAGTGGAAGGCTTAAACCAGAGGCTCAGACGATTCTTCGGAGAGCTGGGGTGCAAATTTCTCGACCTCCGCAATGGGGTGGAGAAATGTATGGTCCCCCTGAATAGGTCAGCCGTGCACTACACGCCGGAAGCGGCTACGAGGGTAGCGGAGTACGTGTGGAGTGCACATGGGCTTTTTATTAGGTTAGAGAATTCCCTCCCTAGGCCCGACAAGACGCCTCCTGAGACGCGGCAAGGCAGGAGTAGGCAAAATGCGACAGGGAATAACAATATTAATGTGCTAATAGTAAACTGCAGGAGCGTCTATAGAAAGGTCCCAGAACTGCTCTCATTAATAAACGGTCACAACGCCCATATAGTACTAGGGACAGAAAGTTGGCTGAAACCACATGTAAACAGTAATGAAATCCTAAACTCCGATTAGAAAGTATATCGCAGAGAAAGGCTGGACAGTAAAGGGGAAGCGTGTTTATAGCGATAAGAAGTGCAATAGTATCGAAGGAAATTGACGGAGATTCTAATTGTGAAATGATTTGGGTGAAGGTCACGGTTAAAGCAGGCTCAGACATGGTAATTGGATGTCTCTATAGGCCCCCAGGCTCAGCAGCTGTTGTGGCTCAGCACCAGAAGAATAATTTGGAAAATATTTCGAGTAGATTTCCCCACCATGTTATAGTTCTGGGTGGAGATTTTAATTTGCTGGATATAGACTGGGAGACTCAAACGTTCGTAACGGGTGGCAGGGACAAAGAATCTAGTGAAATATTTTTAAGTGCTTTATCTGAAAACTACCTTGAGCAGTTAAACAGAGAACCGACTCGTGGCGATAATATATTAGACGTTCTGGTGACAAACAGACCCGAACTATTTGAATCAGTTAATGCAGAACAGGGAATCAGCGATCATAAAGCGGTTACTGCAACGACGATTTCAGCCGTAAATAGAAATATTAAAAAAGGTAATAAGATTTTTCTGTTTAGCAAAAGTGACAAAAAGCAGATTACAGAGTACCTGACGGCTCAACACAAAAGTTTTGTCTCAAGTACAGATAGTGTTGAGGATCAGTGGACAAAGTTCAAAACCATCGTACAATATGCGTTAGATGAGTATGTGCCAAGCAAGATCGTAAGAAATGGAAAAGAGCCACCGTGGTACAACAACCGAGTTAGAAAACTGCTGCGGAAGCAAAGGGAACTTCACAGCAAACATAAACATAGCCAAAGCCTTGCAGACAAACAAAAATTACGCGAAGCGAAATGTAGTGTGAGGAGGGCTATGCGAGAGGCTTTCAGTGAATTCGAAAGTAAAGTTCTATGTACTGAATTGGCAGAAAATCGTAAGAAATTTTGGTCCTATGTCAAAGCGGTAGGTGGATCAAAACAAAATGTCCAGACACTCTGTGGCCAAAATGGTACTGAAACAGACGATGACAGACTAAAGGCCGAAATACTAAATGTCTTCTTCCAAAGCTGTTTCACAGAGGAAGACTGCACTGTGCTTCCTTCTCTTGAAGTCGCATAGTTGACAAAATGGTAGATATCGAAATGGACGACAGAGGAATAGAGAAACAATTAAAACCGCTCAAAAGAGGAAAGGCCGCTGGTCCTGATGGGATACCAGTTCGGTTTTACACAGTGTACACGAAGGAACTTGCCCCCCTTCTTGCAGCGGTGTACCGTAGGTCTCTAGAATAGCGAAGCGTTCCAAAGGATTGGAAAAGGGCACAGGTCATCCCCGTTTTCAATAAGGGACGTCGAACAGATGTGCAGAACTATAGACCTATATCTCTAACGTCGATTAGTTGTAGAATTTTGGAACACGTATTATGTTCGAGTATAATGACTTTTCTGGAGACTAGAAATCTACTCTGTAGGAATCAGCATGGGTTTCGAAAAAGACGGCCGTGTGAAACCCAGCTCGCGCTATTCGTCCACGAGACTCAGAGGGTCTTAGACACGGGTTCACAGGTAGATGCCGTGTTTCTTGACTTCCGCAAGGCGTTTGACACAGTACCCCACAGTCGTTTAATTAACAAAGTAGGAGCATACGGACTATCAGATCAGTTGTGTGCTTGGATCGAGGAGTTCCTAGATAACAGAACGCAGCATGTCATTCTCAATGGAGAGAAGTCTTCCGAAGTAAGAGTGATTTCAGGTGTGCCGCACGGGAGTGTCATAGGGCCGTTGCTATTCACAATATTCATAAATGACCTGGTGAGTGACATCGGAAAGTCTCTGAGGCTTTTTGCAGATGATGCTGTGGTGTATCGAGAGGTTGCAATAATGGAAAATTGTACTGATATGCAGGAGGATCTGCAGCGAATTTACGCATGGTGCACGGAATGGCAATTGAATCTCAATGTAGACAAGTGTAATGTGATGCGAATACATAGAACGATAGGTCCCTTATCATTTAGCTACAAAATAGCAGGTCAGCAACTGGAAGCAGTTAATTCCATAAATTATCTGGGAGTACGCATTAGGAGTGATTTAAAATGTCGACTGTCAATGGTAAGAAAAGTGTTTCTAAAGAAGAAAAATTTGTTAACATCGAGTATAGCTTTAGGTATCAGGAAGTCTTTTCTCCGAGTATTTGTATGGAGTGTAGCCACGTATGGAAGTGAATAATGGACAATAAATAGTTTGAACAAGAAGAGAATAGAAGCTATCGAAATGTGGTGCTACAGAAGAATGCTGAAGATTAGATGGGTAGATCACATAACTAATGTGGAGGTATTGAATAGGATACTGGAGAAGAGAACTTTGTGGCACAACTTGACTAGAAGATGGGGTCGGATGGTAGGACACGTTCTGAGACATTAAGGAATCACCAATTTAATATTGGAGGGCAACGTGAAGGGTAAAAATCGAGGAGGGAGACCAGGAGATGAATACACTAAGCAGATTCACAAGGATGTAGGTTGCAGTTGGTACTGGGAGATGAAGCTTCCACACGATACAGTAGCATGGAGAGCTACATCAAACCAGTTTGTGGACTGAAGACAACAACAACAACAACAACAACAACAACAAGGTATTTGTCTCATGTGTAACCTTCAACAGAAGTGGGGCAGACAAGAGGGTTAGATTATATGTACTTTCCATTGAAATTGATCCATAATGGGGAGATACTCAATGGGAAAATAATATGCTAATTTATTATCCACAGACCGCAAATGGACTGATCATGAACGAGGAATGAAAATTTGGTCACACTTCTGATAGTACACGTATTATTTGACCCCCCCCCCCCTCTCTCTCTCTCTCTCTCTCTCTCTCTCTCTCTCTCTCTCTCTCTCTCTCTCTCTCTCTCTCACACACACACACACACACACTCAATCGCGCGCGCGCGCTTGTTCTACTAAGTAATTCAATTCATTAATGGTGTCGGAAGAGATGGTTAGCAAGAAATCCTTTAGGCTCCTCGTAAACTGAAATCTGTCAGTAGTAAAGCTTTTTGTGGCTGCCGGCAAGTTATTGAAAACATTGTTCTCCTTAATGATGGAGACTTTCTTGCACCAAAGTAATTAACTTACCAATTTTTGTGGAGATTATTCACTTCTAGTTATGACTTCATGAAATGAGCTGTTGATTTGAAAATATTCATTTGTTTTTAAACACAATATTCACGGGGAGAACGTATCTTCCATCTCCACCATGTTAACTGATCTATTTATATGACCCTTATCCTAAGTTGTGTTATATTAACGGTAAAACACAAAACATTTCTTACATGCATTTCCACTATTTTCCAACAAGCTGACAATTTTTCATGAATAATATATTAATAGTGAAATTTTTAGAAAAATTTTGAAAGACAGGTTTTGCGGGCAAATTTCAAAAATTAAAAGACCATAGTGTTCATTATAATACAATTTCTCCATGGTTTTTAATTCCTACTCCGAAGTTTTCTTTTGTTTCCTTTACTGCTTGCTCAGCAAACAGATTGAATAACATCGGGGATAGGCTACAACCCTGTCTCACTCTCTTCCCAACCACTGCTTCCCTTTCATATCCCTCGACTCTTCATGCCCTCGAGTAAGAAAACTGGTCGGTAGAATTCCATGGTTCTGGGATAAATGGTTTGAGAGGAAAGGTACATTTAGTTAGAAAAGTTACGGAAAATTTAAAGTTTTATTGCACTTACCGTCGTACATGCACTCATTTAAATTCATAGTTTCTTTCACTTTCCAATAGTACGCATGCTGTACATAAACATAACATTTGTTTCATGATATTTACTTTTTTATTTCTTGCAAGTCTTCTAGAACTTCTCTCGAAAACTTTGTGGGTAGATCTTGGCATTTGTTTTGTTCAGAAACGTTATTACTCTAGCAAACAACTGACTACGAGACAAGAAAAAATGTATTCAATAGGTGAAAGCTCAAAGCTACGGGTAAAATGTCCCTAGGCTTATCATCTCAAAGAAGAGATGGCACAGAGAAACAAGTGGGCATGTCTTACATAGCAAGCTGCCATTTAAACCGACATTTAGAACCTTCAAATACGGATTTGGACTAAAATACTTTCATATTCACACTAAGTGTAAATAAAACTGGTACAATCACCAATAAACAAAATTATTTTCATTGTTTTCGGGGTTCCTTTTGCCTTTCGGAATAAATATATTGCGAATCAGTAGTTAACATGCCTGGTTCCCCAAACAGGAGACGACTAGAAACTTCCGAAATGTGGTGGTGTAGAAGAATGCTAAAAAAGTTTTGATCGAATAGCTGATGGGGAGATACGAAATCAGATTAGGGAGCAGAGAAATTAATGGCACAAATTGACAAAAAGAAGCGATCGTGGGTAAATGTCATATTTCGATTCCACCCATCCGCTGTGACCCACGACGTTCTGCATGACGTTGATTAGTTGCATTTCGAAGGATACCAGTGGCCTTATTAAATGTTAACTGCGATTGCCTTCGTTTCTAAAGCAATTTATAATGTTCGTTAACTATGATTTTTTTCGGAATATATCGTGATGAACTCTGGGAGGAACCACAGAACACAGCTTAAATTGTCGTTGAAGAAACGAGTAGTGATTGTATTTTTATCTTTCTTATCCGACACGTTGGGGAATCCAAGGTATAATGGGGTACACAGTTGAAAACTTTGATTAAATGTACAAAATTGATAAATAAGAGAGTTACAAATTTTTATATGAACACATTATGATGTATTAATCACAAAAATACAAGAACATTGCCATAAAATAAAACAACAATATTTTCTCACTCAAAAACAGAAATTTATAACATTTGCACGCGTCACAATGGGGTGGTAAATACAAGTGATTACAAAAACGTATAAAATTATCCGAAATGCAGAAAATATTGGCTTGCTCGTTATTTTTTTTAGTTTAAAGTGAGTATTAATGTCAAACTACAGTTTTCATGAATCGTATCCTTTTCTTGAGGCTGTTTACAAAATTCACACACGGGGAGACACTCATCATCTTCGCTATCTATTCCTGCACAAGAATCGTGTGTCAGTTTTTTGCAGGTGGAACAAGCGACCCAACTTCCAACTGATATTGAATATAACCCACCACAATATACAAATTGACAGTCAGAACTTTCCTCATAATCACTCTCGTTAATATTGTATTCTCTCTCCTTTTTTCCATTTACCTTCAGAATCTTTCTCTCTTTTTTGAGTTCTTAATTTTATTCTCTTTCGCAGAAAGTTTTCTGTTTGCTCTTTCTTCTTTGTCAATGTTCTTTTTTCTATTTCTCCCATTAATGACTTTTAACTCTTTTTTTGTACGGCGAATCAGTTAAAACAACGTTGTTCCCCCTTTTCAGTCTCGCTCTTTTCTTGCTTTCGTTAACTTTTGACAAGAAAATCAGAATCTCAGGTGAAATATGAAATGAGGAGGTTGTGTTGTCAGTTGTCATCCAAGAGCACCCAAGATTAGAACAATTAGCCCCAATAACTTTGTTATTCTTAGGCGGCAGTTCATTGTAACAATTCGCTGAAACCTCGTCCCCTTGATTATCCAGCCCGTTTGAGTCGTCTTTTTCAGCTGGTGTGCTAGGTGAAGGCAATTCCAATTGTTCAGATATAATAACCTCTTTATCTGACGGCCTATCACGTCCGCTGTCAGTTGTGTGTGCCGGGAGGAAGTGTGCGTCGTGAATATGGATGGGTCCGTGGGCCATATTGCAGTAGCTTCGAAACCTTTAATAGCGGTTTTCATTGTTGCGCTTTAGACGAAAGCTGAACCAAAAAGCGTTGAAATTTGAAAGATAGTTACGACTTTCGCTGCATGGTTCCGTAGCCATTTTCGAAGCTGATCACTATAACGAGGATTTATAAAACAAACATCAAGCGGCTGAAGTCTGTGAGAGCAATGTGGTGGTAAAGAAACGCCACTCTCCCTCGCGTAGTCCATAACGTCATTGTTCGTGGTATGTGCTGAGTGGCCATCTGATATAAGGAGAACTGGGACCTGCTTTGATGCCTTAGAAAATACCACTAATTGTGGAAACCATACAAAGAAGGACTCTGTGGCCATACATGCTGTGCTGTGGACCTCAGCGCAACCTCCTGCTGCCTGTCCTAACTCAAATTCTTTCTGCTTCTTCTTTCGTGGAAAAATAATCGTAGGAGGAATGTCAGCTCCGCTTGCTGACGTACTAATGAGGCTGGTTGCAGTTTCGCCCCTTTCTGCAGATGTTAACGATCGCACTGGACGGTTCCCTTTGCAAGCTGCGATGTTCGATTAGTTTTTAGCATTAACCGAGACGCCTGTTCCATCACAATTAGTTATTTGAGAAGTCATTAGTTTGTGATTGTCAGTTACATCTGTAAGCAACGAAAAAAACCTATCGACAGCTACTTTATTAAAATCCATGATTCTTGTACCAGATGTTGCTTCGGGCTTGCGAACAAACCCGCATTTGCTTCTTCATTGTTTCATGATGTAATAAAGATTTCGATTTGTTTTGCTCGAAATTTTCGAAAAGGTATCTGTGAAACGTGCAAAAATTGAAATGGCAAAACTGTGCACCTGCCGAAATACGAGTGCGTATACTCATTTGAAAAAATGTTCCTAAACTGCTTCTGATACGCTAGAGGTTACCTCACAGTAAACAGCAATTGTAGTTGACCATTTGCCTGCACCGTATAAAGTACGGCCAATAAAATATTTTTGTAGGGAGGACACATCATCTCATCCTAAATGGAGAGTTCATCTATACGTGTAAAAGTAACCACTTGTGCCAGAGGGAAGCGTGTTGGGAGCCTTACTGTTCATGTTGTATATTAACATTACAGATAATATAAGAAAGCTCACATATTTCGAAAATGATGCCGATATCGACATTGAGGTAACAAAGGTCGTGTGAAGCGATATGCACATACAGGGGATAGTAAAAATGTGACCACCTATACTTGCATCTACATGGATTGCAAATCACATTTAAGTGCCTGGCAGGTTGTTCATCGAACCACCTTCACAAGTCTCTATTATTCCAATCTCGCATAGCACCCGGAAAGAATGATCACCTGTGTCTTTCCAATACGAGCTCTGACTTCCCTTATTTTATCGTTGTGGTCGTTTCTCCCTACGTAGGTCGGTGTCAACAAAATATTTTCGCATTCGGAGGAAAAAGTTGGTGATTGGAATTTCGTGAGAAGATTCCGTCGCAAAGAAAAATGCTTTTCTTTTAATGATGTCCAGCCAAAATCCTGTATCATTTGTGTGACACACTCTCTCATATTTCGCGATAATAGGAGGACGTGCTGCCTTTCTTTGGACTTTTTCGATCTACTCCGTCAGTCCGATCTTTTAAGGATCCCACATTTCCCAGCAGTATTCTAAAAGAGGACGGACCATCGTAGTGTAGGCAGTGTCCTTTGTAGGTCTGTTACGTTTTCTAAGTGTTGTGCCAATAAAACGCAGTCTTCGGTTAGCCTTAACCGCAACATTTTCTATGTGTTCTTTCCAATTTAAGTTGTTCGTTATTGTATAATAATAATGGCGTGTGACGAGGGCCTCCCATCGGGTAGATCGTTCGCCTGGTGCAAGTCTTTCGATTTGACGCCACTTCGGCGACTTGCGCGTCGATGGGGATGAAATGATGATTAGTACAACACAACACCCAGTCCCTGAGCGGAGAAAATCTCCGACCCAGCCGGGAATCTAACCCGGTCTTTTAGGATTGACAGTCTGTCGTGCTGACCACTCAGCTACCGCGGGCGGACGTTAGTTATTGTAACACCTAGTTAGTTAGTTGACTTTACGGCTTTTAGATTAGACTACAACTTCTCTGATAGTAATTCGTCCAATCTGCTTCACCAGCAATATTGCGGGATCAGTAACGACCTGATTTGCGGATATTGCGGGCGTACCTTAACTGGCTTCTGTCTTCATTGATTAGCGGCTACCTTTGAAATGGTTGTACCACTCCTTTAGCCCTGCAGTACCCATTACTTTGTCCACAAACACACGATGGTTTCAACTTGAGAATCGCCAAGCTTGGAGCCAAATGTGATGTAAAGACGTCATTTTGCTCAGAATACTAAATCCAACGTGTACGACTTGCAAGTGTTCCGAAGTAGTGGAGAAAATCAGGTATGTGTGCTAAATATGCCTGAAAACATGAGCCCATGCGCGCCCTGATACCATTGTTGATTTCAACAATTAAAAAAGGTCGGATATTTTTTGAACAGCTCATGTATATAAGCCATCGCCAGTGATGTCGAAAGAGCAAGATACCCCTAACTACGCCAGTTGTATAGGTAGTTCGAATGGAGCGGTCTATTGTCTGACGTATCTCCATAACAGCTCCGAACCGAATACCCCAAAGTTCGACAAATGGTTCAAATGGCTCTGAGCACTATGGGTCTTAACATCTATGGTCATCAGTCCCCTAGAACTTAGAACTACTTAAACCTAACTAACCTAAGGACATCACAAAACACCCAGCCATCACGAGGCAGACAAAATCCCTGACCCCGCCGTGAATCGAACCCGGGAACCCAGACGCGGAAAGCGAGAACGCTACCTTCACGTCAGGAATCAAGCTGAGCTCAGAAGGGCGCAATTCCGGGGCTGTCTCAGGCCGATACTGATCTTCGGCCTGACGTGGCTGCTTGTCCTGTTCCAGGGGTTGCCCCTCAGTCTGCAAGATCCGAGCAGTCGCAGAGGGTGGTCTTACTGGTAGTTGGGAGCTCCAACGTCAGGCGCGTAATGGGGCCCCTTAGGGATATGGCAGCAAGAGAGGGGAAGAAAACCAATGTGCAATCCGTGTGCATACCGGGGTGAGTCATTCCAGATGTGGAAAGGGTCCTTCCGGATGCCATGAAGGGTACAGGTTGCACCCATTTGCAGGTGGTCGCTCATGTCGACACCAATGATGTGTGTCGCTATGGATCGGAGGAAACCCTTCCTGGCTATCTGATTTGGTGAAGACTGCCAGTCTCGCTAGCCGGATGAAAGCAGAGCTCACCGCTCACCATCTGCAGCATCGTCGACAGGACAGACTGCGGGCCTTTCGTAAAGAGCTGAGTAAAGGGTCTGAATCAGAGGCTGAGATTGTTCTGTGACCGTGTGGGCTGCAGATTCCTCGACTTAAGCCATAGGGTGGTGGGGTTTCGGGTTCCGCTGGATAGGTCAGGAGTCCACTACACGCAACAAGCGGCTACACGGGTAGCAGGGGTTGTGTGGCGTGAGCTGGGCGGTTTTTTAGGTTAGATGGCATTGGGCAAGTACAAAAAGGGCGGCAGCCTCAACGAGTTCGGGGCAAAGCAGGACATGAGGGGACCAAGCAGCAATCGGTATTGTAATGGTAAACTGTCGAAGCTGCGTTGGTAAAGTACCGGAACTTCAAGCGCTGATAGAAAGTACCGAAGCTGAAATCGTTATAGGTACAGAATGCTGGCTGAAACCAGAGAGAAATTCTGCCGAAATTTTTACAAAGGTACAGACAGATATAAAGGATAGATTGCATGCAACCGGTGGTGGAGAGTTAGTCGCTGTTAGTAGAAGTTTATCCTGTAGTGAAGTAGAAGTGGATAGTTCCTGTGAATTATTATGGGTGGAGGTTACACGCAACAGCCGAGCTAGGTTAATAATTGGCTCCTTTTACCGACCTCCCGATCCAGCAGCATTAGTGGCAGAACAACTGAGAGAAAATTTGGAATACATTTCACATCAATTTTCTCAGCAAGTTATAGTCTTAGGTAGAGATTTCAATTTACCAGATATAGACTGGGACACTCAGATGTTTAGGATGGGTCGTAGGGACAGAGCATCGAGTGACATTATACTGAGTGCGCTATCCGAAAATTACCTCATGCAATTAAACAGAGAACCGACTCGTGGAGATGACATCTAGGACCTACTGATAACAAGCAGACCCAAACTTTTCGACTCTGTATGTGCAGAACAGGGATTAGTGATCATAAGGCTGTTGCAACATCGCTGAATATGGAAGTTAATAGGAATATAAAAAGAGGGAGGAAGGATTACGTGTTTAGCAAGGGTAATAGAAGGCAGATTTCAGTCTACCTAACAGATCAAAACGAAAATTTCTGTTCTGACACTGACAATGTTGAGTATTTTTGGAAAAAGTTCAAGGCAATCGTAAAATGCGTTTTAGACAGGTACGTGTAGAGTAAAACTGTGAGGGACTGATAAACCCACCGTGGTTCAACAACAAAGTTAGGAAACTACTGCGAAAGCAAAGACAGCTTCACTCCAAGTATAAACGCAGCCAAAACCTCTCAGACAAACAGAAGCTAAACGATGTCAAAGTTAGCGTAAGGAGGGCTATGCGTGAAGCGTTCAGTGAATTCGAAAGTAAAATTCTATGTACCGACTTGACAGAATATCCTAGAAAGTTCTGGTCTCAATTTAAATCAGTAAGTGGTTGGAAACAGCATGTCCAGACACTCCGGGGTGATGATGGCATTGAAACAGAGGATGACAGGCGTAAAGCTGAAATACTAAACACCTTTTTCCAAAGATGTTTCATAGAGGAAGACCGCACTGCAGTTCCTTCTCTAAATCCTAGCACAAACGAGAAAATGGCTGACATCGAAATAAGTGTCCAAGGAGTAGAAAAGCAACTGGAATCACTCAACAGAGGAAAGTCCACTGGACCTGACGGGGTAATAATTCGATTCTACACAGTACGCGAAAGAACTTGCCCTCCCTTTTAACAGCCGTGTACCGCAAGTCTCTAGGGGAACGGAAGGCTCAAAATGATTGGAAAAGAGCACAGGTAGTCCGAGTCTTCAAGAAGGGTCGTAGAGCAGATGCGCAAAACTATAGACCTATATCTCTGACGTCGATCTGTTGTAGAATTTTAGAACATGTTTTATGCTCGAGTATCATGTCGTTTTTGGAAACCCAGAATCTACTCTGTAGGAATCAACATGGATTCCGGAAACATCCATCGTGTGAGACCCAACTCACTTTATTTGTTCATGAGACCCAGAAAATATTAGATACAGGATCCCAGGTAGATGCTATTTTTCTCGACTTCCGGAAGGCGTTCGATACAGTTCCGCACTGTCGCCTGATAAATAAAGTAAGAGCCCACGGAATATCAGACCAGCTCTGTGGCTGGATTGAAGAGTTTTAACAAACAGAACACAGCATGTTGTTATCACTGGAGAGACGTCTACAGACGTTAAAATAATCTCTGGCGTGCCACAGGGGAGTGTTATGGGACCATTACTTTTCACAATATATGTATAAATGAGGTAGTAGATAGTGTCGGAATTCCATGCGGTTTTTCGCGGATGATTCTGTAGCATACACAGAAGTTGCAGCATTAGAAAATTGTAGCGAAATGCCGGAAGATCTGCAGCGAATAGGCCCTTGGTGCCGGGAGTGGAAACTGACCCTTAACATATACAAATGTAATGTATTGCGAATACATAGAAAGAAGGATCCTTTATTGTATGATTATATGATAGCGGATCAAACACTGGTAGCAGTTACTTCTGTAAAATATCTCGGAGTATGCGTGCGGATCGATTTGAAATGGAATGATCATATAAAATTAACTGTTGGTAAGGCGCGTACCAGGTTGAGATCCATTAGGAGAGTCCTTAGAAACTGTAGTTCATCAACAAAGGAGGTGGCTTACAAAACACTCGTTCGACCTATACTTGAGTATTGCTCATCAGTGTGGGATCCGTACCAGATCGGGTTTGCGGAGGAGATAGAGAAGATTCAAAGAAGAGCGGCTCGTTTCGTCACAGGGTTATTTGGTAACCGTGATAGCGTTACGGAGATGTTTGACAAACTCAAGTGCCAGACTCTGCAAGAGAGCCGCTCTTCATCGCGGTGTAGCTTGCTCGCCAGATTTCGAGAGGGTGCGTTTCTGGATGAGGTACCGAATATATTGCTTCCCCTTACTTATACCTCCCGAGGAGATCACGAATGTAAAATTAGAGAGAGGCTTTCAGATAGTCTTTCCTCCCGCGAACCATACGCGACTGGAACAGGAAAGGGAGGTAATGACAGTGGCACGTAAAGTGCCCTCCGCCATACACCGTTGGGTGGCTTGCGGAGTATAAATATAGATGTAGATGAGTGTGGTGCGTGATGCGGCGCTCCCCATCCCTATATACCGATCAAATCAGTCACGACTTGAACCGAGCGTGCCCGAACATTGTCCTACAAAATGATGGCCGCCTCCTGCAGAAACCGACGCTGCTTCTTTCTCTCAGTTGCTTTCCAACTTTGTAACACAGTCTGTTTCGTTTTAGAGTCCAAACTGCTTAACAGATATTGTTCAAATTTGTCATGGAGACAGTTTGAACCCTTAGAAAGAACATAGCCCACTTTAAAAAGCAAGAATTTTTTTTTTGCATCAGTGAACGTAAACTACATTAAAACTTACTTATTTTGGTTGTATAACTTAAGAATTCTATAATGTATAAGTACTTCAGTAGTCGCCGCGCGGGATAGTCTCTCAAACGAAATTGCTCCGACGTCCGAGGCCTTTCAATATCACGTCTTCCATTCCGCTTGTAGTTCAGAATATTTTGGGGAAGTCTGGGACGTAGCATTCTCACCAGTCTTCACGATATTTTTGAATTTTTTAGTTTCTGTTGAAAATACTTAATTTTTCTCTAGTATCTTCATTCCTAATCATTTCTTGTTGTGCAGCTCTTCGAATTTCTTAGGAACCTCATCTCTGCCGTGTGATTTTTTTTTGCTTTTTTTTTAACCATGTTTTCGCTTTCATAGCATAATACAGGAACCGCGACCACGTTATAGAATTTCGGGACAATCTTTTTGTACTTTATTGCCCAATATTCAGATAATAGTGTCACAAACAGCTTAGAATTTGTGTAATTTATTTTAAGTATCAGAGTAAAAATCAGATCTTACAGCGTAGCCTAAATGAAAGATTAAGAGACCAGTTCTAAAGCAGGATTTTCCAAAACTAGTTTTAAACTGACTGAGTATTTTCCTCGGAGTGCACTTATTTTCGTTTTGTTCCTAGAAATTTTAAAGTTGTATTCATTGCATATTTCGTTCAGGTGGTATATAGATCTTTGGAGGTCATTTCGTGAACGTGAATCATGTCATCTACAAACAGAAGCACAATCAGGTATTTCTCATTCGTTATCCCAATTCCTTTGTCTTGTCATAGTTCCTGCTTTCATTTATGAAGAACGAAGTCAATGTAAATACTAAAAATGCTGACTTAATCTGCTCATTTAAATGTATACCGAACGAGCTGCCGCAGTGGTTATTACATGGTATGATGATGATGATGATGATTGGTTTTTGGGGCGCTTAACTGCACGGTTATCAGTGCCTGTACAAAGCCCCAACCTTTACACAGTCCAGTTTCGCCACCTTCACGGATGATGATGAAATGATGACACCACAGACACCTACTTCCCGGGCGGAGAAAGCAACCCAGCCGTGAATCGAACCCGGAATCCCATCACCAACAACGCTAGCTTCTACACGACGAGCTGTCAACTAGTACACTAGACTCGCATTCGGGAGGATGACGTTTAAATCCGCATCCGGCCATCCTGATACGTTTTCCGTAACTTTCCTGAATCGCTCCAAGTAAATGCTGGGATGGTTCCTTTGAAAGGGAACGGCGGACTTCTTTTACCCTTCCCTGACGCAGTGCCAACTCCTGCTCCGTCTCTAATGACCTCGACATCGATAGCACATTAAATGCAATCCTCCTTCCGTCCTTCATTTAAAGGCATAGGTTTACGCAATAAGTCGGGCGTTAAAAGTTAAAAACTGCGTACTCGTCTAAGGCAGCATAATTTCATGGCGCGCAAATTATCGAGACTATATTCACCGAGCATTTGTGAAAGGCAGCACGTGGCGACTTCCAACAAACTTCACACATAATTTCGAAACTTGGCGAAACTTTTTTTCCCCTCTGACATCCCTGACATAATGATGAAAGGAAAAAGACTTTTATCACTTCTACATTTTCGCTGATCGTGCAGTAAGGTGTCAGCATCAGGCTTGATGTTTCACTTTATTACTTCTTTACTACTCACTTTATTCGCAACACATTTGTCAGACAGTATCCACAAACGTCGCCGAATGTACGTGAAAATTATAGAATTGTACAACACCTAGTTCAGTACATAAATATTGAGACGTTTTCGAAAAACTAGCTTCTCTTACAACTGAGCGTCTTCAACTGCAAATGGTTATGTTTCTTCAGGTCAAGTTTTTAACACATTAACTGATACGGAATGTGAACGAACTTCTGAAGGTGTTTTACAAATGGGACTTCCAGTTTTCAGACAGCAGTTTGGAGGGGAGAAGGGGGCCGTGGTTACGCGGTCTATTTGGAACTTCAGTGTTTTCGCAAATGATGCTGTTGCCTGTAATAAAGTTCTGTTTGAAAGAAGTCACGCCTTCATAAGATTTCAGTGTAGTGCAAAGCATGACAACTTAGTTTAAATGTTCCCGAAATGTAAAATTGTTCGGTTCACAAAACGATATAACCTTATCCTACGAGTATAGTGCAGCGAGTCAAATTCGCTATCGCTCAACCCACATGAATACCTGGGTGTAAAAATTTCTAGAGATTTGAAATGGAACCGTCACATAGTCGCAGTCTTAGGGAAATACGGTGGATGGCTGCAATTCGTTGGTAGAATTCTAGGAAAATACAATCAGTGTACAAAAGAAATTGCTTACAAATCACGCTTGCGACCCATCCCCGAATATTGCTCGAGATTCTTGGATCCTAATCAGATACAACTGCCCGGCGATACTGAATGTATACAGAGAAGGGCGGCACGAATGGTCACAGGTTTTTTGACCCGTTGGAGAATGTCACACAGTTTCTGATCAAATTGAACAGGCAGGCGCTTGGAAAGAAACGTAAAATATCCAGAGAAAGTCTACTTGGAATATTTCCGGAGGAATCATTAACTGTTGAATATAGGCGAATGGTAGTCAATGGAGGGAATGACTGCGAATGATCGTTCGATTTGCGTTCTCTTCCGTAGGCTGCGATGCAAACCAATCCTGGTCATATTCCCGGTGTGAGATGTAGTTGGCAGCTCTGTAAATGCTGACCGGTGAGTCGCTTAAAGCCCAGGTGAAATTAATCTCGGAGGGACACATCACGCTCTCAACCGACTAAGCTTGTCCCCTAAGGATCGCCTAGAGCCTGTGACTAGTGCATTGAATGTAAATACGGAAAACTGCAAAAACTCACTTTTTCAAATATTTGTAATTCCATTAACTAGTTTTGTAACCTTTACAGACTCATCTTCAAATGTGGCACACAGAATTTCCGTCTCTCTGGCGTGGAGACAGAGCGACAGTTACATGGCGACATGTGTCGGAAAACCAGTTATTCCACTTACTGACTAACGGACAGTTCATGGTAGACACAGACTATCCCGTGGAAGAATAAAGTATCTCGAGGAGACCTAATTAGAAAGTTTCTAGAACTGACGTTACATGATGAAAGTAGGAATGGAATATACTGAAACCGCCTACGTATTGTAACTGTAGGAAGCGTGAAGACCAGAAGAGACTAAGCACAGCACGCACAGAGGCTTTTAAGCAGCCACGGTTCGCACGCTCCATACGTCAGTGGAGTGGGAATAAGTCCTAATAACTGGTATACTGGCAAGTTCCATCTGTCACGCAATTCACGGTCGGTTATAGACTACAAATTATAAGCTGCCTATGTTTTGTTTAAATTTGGATTACAAGAAAATGGGCGTTTTGCAAAATGTCCTACATAAGTCTCCTCTTCATCAACACCACCACCATGAGTGTTCTGCCCTAGGGCAGGTCTTCACATGTAGTTCTCCATGCAGTCCCATCATTTGTTACCCTCTTGTTTTCTCACAACTATTTTCTGTTCTTACGCTGTCCACCACCTGGTATTTTCTGCGTCTTCTTCTTCTTCTTCTTCTTCTTCTTCTTGCATTCACCATTTCCTTCATACCATCAATAAACAATCTCTTCTCATTCAGTGTCCATGCCAATTGTGTTTGCTCATCCTGCTACCATTAAAATTTCTCTCTGTTCTCCCAATCAACACCACCTCATTTCTCACTGTGCCTGCCTATTTTATCCCCTATCAACGCACCCACATAAAAGCCTCCTGTTATGAAACGTCTCGTTGGCAATTGCTATACGTATTTTCACCTCCTTATTACTTCCAATGTCGTCCATAATAGCACGTCGCAGTTATCTAAAAACACTAAATTGTTGTGTATCTTCCTGCCTAACATTATAGTTGTTCTTGCTTTTCTTGCACCTATCACCGGACATTTTGCGTTTTTCTTATTATTTCTCATTCCAATTTACTCACGTCTCTTGTTCAATTCTTTTAACATTTCAGTCATACTTTCGCTCTCTGCCAATAACACCACATGATCCGCGAGTCTAATACATTCTGCTCTCCTAACAACAACCCGCTTCCGTCTATGTCGTTTCAAACGTTTTTGAATGACATGCTCCAAATATATTTACACACTAAGGAGAATAAACGTATCCCGGAGGACTTACCCCAGCGCGATGGAAATCGATACACGTGATGTTCATTCATGCCCAATAGTATCCGAACGACCTGAATTGAATTTCGCCTGATTCACATGCAACCCACATAGCGCAACTGTCTAGCAGGTCTCCTTATCGCTCCTTGGTACAGTCGTTTGACTATTGAAAGTGGTTCCAACAAGTCACCACGAGAAAAAACTGTTCTGTATTGCAATAACTCAAGATGCAAAGTAATACCACGATACTACAAATATCACGGAACACCTTATCACAGATAAGACTGCCCTTAAGGCTTGTAGCTCACATTTATTACAATAAATGACATACCTGACATTTTACCACTCTCATTATTACGTCAGATAGGTAATGCACGTGGTAAATTCGTCGTATTCATGATTTACTCTTCAAAGTAACATACCGTACTTATTATTTAACACAAAATAAGATTAAAAATTAAAGGTATTCACGAGCAGCTAATTGAGAATATTTATGAACTTCAAATGACACGACGAACCGTCTCGTTCTGCATATGGATGCAACTCAGGTCATGCAGACTAAGCAATGATTTCGTGCCTGACGGATACTGACTGTCACTCCTGATTAGGCATACAGAGAGTGATATACCTCGATTTTAGACAGAGCCAGTTTGCAAATTCCAACTTTAAATTACATATCGCAAGTATTTTTGCCGGACGCGAATTCCTACCCAGCACCTATTGTCCCTGTTAACGAACGACGAGAGATGTTGAATCTTGGTTCTTAACAAGTAACTTATTTGAATTGCCGTGAGGTAAGGCTTTGTGTTGGACAGGGGTTCGAACTCAGAACTTAATCGGATAGATATCGACGCACAATCAACTGTGACATTTCGGGTTTTCTCGGCAGTAGCTAGATGTTTTAACTGAAATGACGAGACGAAACATACATTTTTTTCCTTCCCAAGACTCCAACCCGGCATCTATCGCTGTTATATTCTAGAGAAAACGAACGTTAAATATGGGTTTGTTGCACCAGCAGCGACATGTGAGCGTGTTTGAACTAGAAATAATATGACGAAGAGTTCAGTGCTCACTGTGAATACAGCTCCACACATCATATCGCTTTTGACTACACACAAAGATACGTCAGCTTCCGAATTTTTGTCCAGTTCGGACTAACATCTTGAACTTACAGTGATCTCGCAAATAGTTCTGTGTCTCACTGGGTGTGAAAAACGTCACATATCGTTAGTGTTGACAACGAATGAAAATACATTAAACATTAAAATAATTATCCACCAGCAGATAGGTGTTCTCATGCTAGAGCTTGATAATACATAATGAAATCTATAGTGCCGGGCCAGGATTCGAACCCATTCACGCGCAGTATGTGGAGATGTTGAGGAATCTGCAGTTCTGAACAAACAACAAATTGTAGACGTGCTGTATTCTCACGAAGGGATCAAATTCAGCGTTAAGTACGGTCTAAGTTGCATTCCCAGATCAGAACCGATTTTATCGACATACAGAAGCTCATATAAAATATGGACTAAATGTCCTGTGAGCCTACATAGCGTTTGTTTCGTCACTAGAAATAAATAACAAGTATAAGAAAGGTTTCTACGTGTCGCCGCTCCAGTCTTTATTGTGATTCATCCTAACGTCTACTTTGTAGTAAAGGAATATCATTTTTCATGTTAATTTCAGACCACAATGTCATTATATCTTCTTCACTTGGTGTAGCCAGAAGAGAATGGAATCTGTCTCTCCTTATCTAAAATCATTGACAGAAGTTGGAATCGAACCCAGTCCATAGATATACAAGCATATTATAAGTATGTGGCTCATTTTTCTATCGTAACGCCGTTGCACCTCTCTGGATGAGAATTGACACACAGGCTTCCTGTAGTAATTTGCAGCAGGTTCAGTAAATTCATTTACTTGGTTGACCGAATCACAATGAACTAGCTGCCTCGACTACCCAGTGCATAAATTCGACTTTATTTTGCAATCACCGAAATAAAATCACGTACCTGCCACCTACACAGAACAGCCAACAGTGTAGGATGCACAAATTTGAAAAGGAAGTGTTTCTTTCCACTTGAGCTACTGTATTGCGCCATCTCTTTGTTGAAAACGTCGTGCATTGCAAATGTCGCATTTCATAAGTAAAGTTTTGTATTCCTAGAAACCCATAATTTGTTTGTCAGCTGCGGGAAGAGGAGTTACCTGTTGTGCAGCATTGTAAGTTTTCACCATTGCACTATGAGCCGAAAGTATTTTTTTGCGATTTCCTTATCGATGTTTTATCTGACTGCTTGTAGCTCTTTCACAGAAGGGATAAAAACGTTACAGTCAGCGAGACTGGAAGTGCGAACCATAACAGATGCTATTTCTCAGGTCAGCGCATTACCATAGAGCTGGCGTAGAAGTACGTGTCTTAGCTTACTCTAACGAGTTCGATAATGTCTAGCACTCGTAAACCGCTATTTAAAGGACGAGATTAGTTGCGATTTCCACGTGCAACGACTTTCCTGGGCTGAAAACCGTAAATTTACAATCTTTTGTTACACCTAACGTGATAATAAATCAGATTATTCAATGGAAATGACAGGTAAAATCAAGTGAACTTTGAGGATAAATTCCGTGCGCACCAGGAAGGAACTCGTCGATCACAGAGTTGCCAAACATACGTTGCCTTGTTGTCAAATCTCAGTTACAGTACCAGCAGAAAGAAGACGAACCGATGTGATCGTACAGCGGGCTGGGAAGTGACCATAGCTGGTGTCTCCCAGTCGCGGTTGCTACGGCCTGGAATACGTAATGCGTCTGATTCGCATTTCTGTAACTAGGTTTAGGGACTGGAGCGTGGTTACTAATAATACTCCAAACTGACGGAAAACTAAGCATCATATACCAGTAACTCTCACAGTTGTTTTTATATTTATTTCGTAAGTGTACTAAAAACTAAGAAGCTCATTCAGAGACGTTTTGATGCCTCGCCGATAGTCGAGCAAAACAAACAAATAAAGAAAAAAAGAATGTGTGTGTGTATGAGAGAGAGAGAGAGAGAGAGAGAGAGAGAGAGAGAGAGAGAGAGAGAGAAATCAAAAAGAATGAGAGAGAGTAAGAAATTGTTGTAAAGAAATTGAATCATGGTATGTAAAGAAATCTTTCATTAAAATTACACGTTACACATCATTACGAAATATCGTATTCATGATCTATGAAACAAAAATTGATGTAATGTAATCTAATCATATCATATTGATGGCTATCCATGAAGAGTCATGAATTACCGAAATTTTTGCCAATACCAGTAATGAAATCTAAACTTGAGAATAAAAGACGACAATTTTTGTAATAAACCTGGACTCCTAACAAGACAATTTCGTCCCTGTTAACTAACCACGAAAGATGTCTGATATACCTCCAAGCTCAAGTAACAAAGTGCGCATGCATTTAAAGATTAAGTGCATGATGTGAAGTTATATGACGGAGATACGAACCCAACACGTAATCGTATTGTTAATTAAGTAAAATCAAATGTTACGTATCGGTTTTCCTTACCAGCTGCTAGGTGTTTGAATCTAAACTAAGGATACAAACTTTTGTACCTAAGTGACAATCTAACTACACGCCTACCGTGCATCCACAAATATAGCTTAAATATCAGTTGCTTACTCACCAACGGTAAGGTGTGTGCGTGTTTGACAAGAAATAATGACACCTATTGCGATTGTTGGCAACACATGAATAGACATTAAAAGCGCACGTTGGTTTTCACTAGCGGGACGGTGTGCACGTTATAGGGCTTGAACTGAAACTATGAATATTTTTGTATTGGATCAGGATTCGGACCCACCTACTTACCTTTGGAGGAGACCTAGAGAAGGTTGCAGTCTTGCGAAAAGGGACGAAATGGTTGAACTATAATGTCCCGAGAGATTCAGATCCTCGAAAGAGGAGAAACGAATTCGAATCACAGTCCAGCACCAAATTTTTCAACGTCTCTAGTTGAATCAATTACAAGTAAAATAAGAGCCCCATCCTTTAAATGGCTATCGGTTCATAAAATAAAATAAAATTTTCTAATGTAAGTAAGTTTACTGGCGACTGTATTTCTGTTTACGATGACTTCCGCTATGTCATTTCCCAACGTAACCTGGCTCTGCCCAGTTGGTAATGATGGAACGTGATTTGTATTGCGAATTCTGGATTATAACGTCTTTCTTTTGAGGTTACCAGACGCAAAGTAAATGTTTGTGCTTCTTAAAAGTAAATGTCTGAACCCACGCATTGCTCCTGTGATAGTTCCACCAGGCCATTGTGCCCATATTTCCCAGCCCCAGGAGTGAGCTGCAACGGATGATGTGCTGAGCTTACAAAAGTAGTCACGGTGGATAAAACGCGAGTCTATTAAATGTTTAAGTAGAAACAAGCTTCTGACGCGGAGATTATGCTATTCTCATGTCAGCAGGATGTAAAGACCCTTGTAGGCATCATAGGCTCGATGTGAAGCCATTTTGAAATGTTCACAAATTCAGATATTTTCTTAGTTCGTGAAGATCCACTGGGAAGTGTGAAGTTACCGGATAATTGGATTATTACCGACATTATTACTATCATTTTCTTCATGCCGCTGCTGGAACACTGTACTTGAATATAAGTTCGTGCCTTTTGGTCACTATACAAGTAGTTTCCCAAGAAGAGGTTCTTTCTCTGTCTACAGAATTCTTTTCATGTTAATATCAAACATCAGCAATTACTCATAGATTACATTAAAACTAAAGTAATCGATGAAGACGTTACTTGATAACAAAAACGCGCTGCCATTCTTCTATTACTTGCGCCTAGAAATGGCTGTCGAGTGCTGCCAAACCAAAAGCTAAGAGATGTTACTGCCTGCCGATATACGTTCGAATCCCTGCCCAGTACAAAGCCTTACCTCATGGCAATTCAAGTAAGTTACTTGTTAAGAACCAAGATTCAACATCTCTCGTCGTTCGTTAACAGTGAAAATAGGTGCTGGGTAGGAATTCGCGTCCGGCAAAAATACTTGCGATATGTAATTTAAAGTTGAAATTTGAAAACTGGCTCTGTCTAAAATCGAGGTATATCACTCTCTGTATGCCTAATCAGGAGTGACAGTTAGTATCCGTCAGGCACGAAATCATTGCTTAGTCTGCATGACCTGAGTTTGCATCCATAAGCAGAACGAGACGGTTCGTCGTGTCATTTGAAGTTCATACATATTCTCAACTGGTTGCCCGTGAATAACTTCAATTTTTAATCTCATTTTGTGTTCAATGATAAGTACGGTATGTTACTTTGAAGAGTAAATCATGAATACGACGAATTTACCACGTGCATTACCTATCTGACGTAATAATGAGAGTGGTAAAATATCAGGTATGTCATTTATTGTAATAAATGTGAGCTACAAGCCTTAAGGGCAGTCTTATCTGTGGTAAGGTGTTCCGTGATATTTGTAGTATCGTGGTATTACTTTACATCTTGAGTTATTGCGATACAGAACAGTGTTTTCTTGTGGTGATTTGTTGGAACCATTTTCAATAGTCAAACGACTGTACCAAGGAGCGATAAGGGGACCTGCTAGACAGTTGCGTTATGTGGGTTGCATGTGAATCAGGCGAAATTCAATTCGGGCGTTAGGATAGTTTTGAGCATGACTGTACGTGTAGGGTCAAATGAATGATTAGAGTTGAAGAAAAACTGGATGATTAATTCAAGACAAAGAGCTTCACAAATTGATAAGTCGATAACGTGTTGGGCCACCTCTGGCCTTTCCGCGGTCAGTTACTAGGCTTGACATTCACTGATAAAGTTAGTTTATACCCTTCTGACGGATATCGTACCAAATTCAGTTCAGTTGGTTCGTTACATCCTCAAAATCGCGACCTGCTTTAAAGAACCTGCCCATTGTGCTCCAGATGTAGAAAATTGATGAGAGATATGGCGATCTTGCTGAGCAATTTATTGCCTTGCGTGTACAAACACGTAGATACGATATCCGTGTGTGGTGCGTAAATTGTCGGTAGGCACCTCACTTAGTGTCCCGAGCAGAGTTCAAGCCGCCATAAAGACAAAGGGTGGACGCACTGCATATTAATGTCCACTAACAGGTGTCTGTACACTCACTGATAGGATAGTGTATTTCGAAATGTTAGCAGAGGCCAGAAGTTGGAGCATTTGGTCTTCCTTTTTAAAGCTTACGTGGGGCGAGTCGTAGAATCTCTAAAAAGAGACACCTCTGGCAACACTAGTTGAAAGTGGCCTTCAAACTAGCCGTCAGAGCTGCCGTAGCCGAGACGCCCCCTGGGTAAACGCTACGGATTTCTGCAGTCGCGCCTCGCGATCTGTCACGAATTATGGAATGTATTCGCAGATACCAATTGTAATACGACAACGGCTATACAGTTTGCTGGAAACGTACAGGATGTTCTGAAATTCCCATCACTACCTGCTACAACTTGTAGAGGGGACTGAGTACATAATACTCTTATTTTAAATTGTAACCTGTCTCCCGAGACGTACCGTATACTAGAACCACTTGAAAACATGTTGGTAACGCTGTCACTTTGATAAGTAATTTGTTACATTGAGGAGCCAAAGAAATATCCATTAAGGTCCCCGCGAGCACGCAGAAGTGCCTCAACACGCCGTGGCATGGACTCTACTGATGGCTGAAGTCGCGCTGCAGGGAACTGACACCATGAAACCTGCAGAGCTGCCCATAAATCCGTAACAGTAAGAGGGAGCAGAGATCTCTTCTGATCAACACGTTGCAAGGCATTCCAGATATGCTAGTTAATGCTATAAAATTTACTAGAAACGTACAGTATGTTTGGGGAGTTTGGTGGCCAGCGAAAGTGTTTAGGCTCGGAAGAGTGTTCCTGCAGCCACTCTGTAGCAACTGTGGTTGTGTGGGCCGCTCCATTGTCCTGCTGGAATTACCCACTTCCGTCGGAATCCACAATGGACATGAATGGATTCAGGTGATCTGACAGGATGTATCTAGACGTATCAGGGATCCCACATCACTCCGAATGCGCACGCTCTACAACGTCACAGAGCCTCCACCAGATTGAACAGTCCGCAGTTGACATGCGGGGTCCATGGAGTCATGATGTTGTCTTCATACCCTTACACGTCCATACTGTATATACATTTTGAAATTAGACACGTCCAACCAGGGATTATGTTACGAGTCATCAACAGTCCAATGTTCGTACCGATGGGCCCAAATGAGGCGTAAAGCTTTGTGCTGTGCAGCCAGCAAGGGTACACGAGTGGGCCTTCGGCTCTGAAAGCCCATGTAGATGATGTTTCCATGAATGGTTCGCATGCTGATACTTGTTGATGGTCAAGCATTGAAATTTTCAGTTATTTTCGGAAGGGTTGCACTATCGCCACTCTGAACGATTCTCTTCAGATTTTTTTCTGGCCACAGAGATGTTGGAGATTTATTGTTTTACTGGATTGCTGATATTCAGGGTGCCCTCGTGAAATGGTCGTACAGGAAAATCCCCACTTCATCGCTACCTCGTAGATGCTGTGTCCCATCGGTCTTGCGCCAAGTATAAAACCACGTTCAAAGTCACTTAAATCTTGATAACCTGCCATTGTAGCAGCAGTAACCGATCTAACAACTACGGTAGACACATGTCTTACATAGGCGTTGCCGGCGGCAGCACCATATTAAGCCTGTTTACATATCTCTGTATTTGAATACGCATTATTATAATAGTTTCTTTGGTACTTCAGTGTAGATGTGGCCGAGTACATCTATTGTTCTACAGTTTCACTCTTTAATAACCAAAGAATCAAAAAAATCGGTCTTCAGAGACACTGGTTTTACAGGAGGGCGTTTTCCAATTTGAAATTAGAATGATATTATTTCCTTCAGCTGCTGATGGGCGTTGATAGATATCAACGAAGACAGGTGAAAATGTGTGCCCCGACCGGAACTTGAACCAGGTATCTCCTGCTTACATGGCATTCGCTCTATCCATCTGAGCCACCGACGGCACAGAGGATAGTGAGACTACAGGGACTGTCTCGCGCACGCCTCCCGCGAGACCCACATTCTCACCTTTGTATGTCCACACACTACATTCGTAGCGTCCTTTCGCACATGTCCGGAAGAACAGACACAATATCCATATAAATATATTTTCCAATTCGCGTGCGCTGCGTCTCCACGGGGCACCACAGACGCACCTGCTGACGGTGAAGGCACCCTTACTCGAAGACGTTGCGCAATGCTAACGAAAAGCGTGTGGGGAGGAGTCAGACGTTGTGGACAACGATCTTGATAAAGGCGACCAGCAGCTCTTCCAGTACTGTGCGCTTTGGCCACACAGAATACTCGTGTCGGTGTATTCGGCAAAAGTGTGCTCAGAAATGTTGCTCTAACACTCACAGACACATGAACGAGACTCGATCCAGGTCAGAGAGGAGACAGCCGTCAAATGACAGCATAGGATCAGACGTAAGTAACCCCCCCCCCCCCCCTCCAGTGATTATAACCCTGTTGCATACCACATTAGCGAAGGTGTATTTATACGGCTGTAGCACGGATATACCTTTCCATACATGGGCTCCTCTTCAAAATATCGTCACTCAGTTCCCTAGAAGTTTTTAACGGGAATTTTGCAACATTCTGTATCTCTCCACTAACTATACAGTTCTTTCCAGAATTAGATCCCTCTGCAGTGGAGTGTGCGCCGATATGAAACTTCCCGGCAGATTAAAACTGTGTGCGGGACCGAGACTCGAATTCGGGACCTTTGCCTTTCGTGGGCGAGTGCTCTACCATCTGAGCTACCCAAACACGACTCACGCCCCGTCTAAACAGCTTTACTTCTGCAGTACCCCGTCTCCTACCTACAGCTGTTGTACGACATTCGAAATATACGGATGTATTTCAGAATTTCGGCGTAATGCAACTTCGCAGAAACATGGCTGAATTTTCCTGTATATTGTTATCATTAAAACCAAGCACCGTCTCAGTACCTAATTCTTTTTGATATGGAGACAATTTTCATCATTTCAAGCACTATTAAAGTTGGTAGGTGTAGGGAAAAAAATACCAGTACTATACTGAAAATATCGGTGAGAAGCGATAGAATTCCTACAAACAACTTGGAGAAAATCATTTTGGGTTCTAGGCCATGTCATTATAAAACAGTGAAACAACTAAAATAACTACATTCCGACCATCGTTTAAACGATCCTCTTCAGAGCGAATAAATGCCACGAAATTTCAAATCAGCAGCAGCGAAATGAAAGGTCGATTTGGAAACAGTTTCTATTTCTTCTTTCTTATCTTCGATTAATTTCCCAAATATCTCGTTCGTTTCGTATGTTGCTTTCTTTATACAAGGTGTTTCACATTTCTAGAGCTTGCAATTTTACCTAGTAACTCATGCATGCAAACGTCATCTAACGAGGCTACAGAGCATCAAAATACAGGCGCCAGCTCCGGCAAATGTATGTAAGTAGAGTGTGATGCCGTGATCATGTATCAATTTGATCATGTATCATGATCCGGAAACGAATGAGTCGAAAGTTACATACCTCTGACGGCGGAATACAAGTACTGGTACTGTTGTTGCTAACTTTCAAAGGTGGTAGTATGGATCAAAGTAAGAAAAAATGTCCGGTAAACATGGGCTACAAAATGCATACCTGAGGAGCTATGAGCACTTGTTCAGCAGTGGAGATATGTTTTATGCTAGTGAACAAGTCCTCACAGCTCTTAAGGTATGCATTTTACAGCCCATGTGTACTGGACATTCGGTCCATACTACCACCTCTGAAAGTTTCCTGCCCTACATCTCAGCTACAACACTACCGGTAGATCCTGTCACACGTAACAGGAATGTCTTCTCTTCCAATTTTCCGTTATAGGGACATAACCTCAAATTTATAGATTTATCCATCTCCATCATCATAGAAAATTGGTAACATCTTCATTGAATCTTTCTGTGTACACATATTTTACAGACTCCAGCGCCTGTAACTTCGATACCCTGTAGCGTCGCTGGATGACGTTTCCAGACATCGATTCCTATGTAAAACTTCATCTGGTAGGTCCCCTCTACAGACGCGATAAGTGTGTAGCACGACGTGTGAAACATTCTGTATGCAAAGTGAATAACATGGGTGAATGGGCTAGAACCGAAGCCCCCCCCCCCCCCTCCCATTATATCTCTCTCTCTCTCTCTCTCTCTCTCTCTGTCTCTCTGTCTCTCTGTCTCTCTCTCTCTCTCTCTCTCTCTCTCTCTCTCTCTCTCTCTCTCTCTCTCTCTCTCTCATTCTCTCACTTTCATTCTCTCACTCTCTCTTCTCAACTATCAACTGCCAGCTTTCCTTTATGTCTTTTAAGTCTTAAAACTGCTGTCTGATTTCTGGCAGAGCTCTAGATAACATGCCGCTCACTGTATTTTATCGCTGGTTGCATCATCTTAAATTCAAACTCTATATTTTGCTCAAAATTGTCAGAAGTTATTTTGTAACATCTATAGATGTTATAAATATGGGTTGAATTTCTTCAACCGATCTCTAGCGGCTAGTGTGTTCTCTCAAAATCGATTTTCCTCTAGCTCGTCTCCTCTAATTCCTGTGTAAATATTTTGGATCAGTATTTTCAGCCAGGACGTATGAAAGTGATGGTTCGATAGTATCCGCAATTATCACTCGCATAGTAAATCATGATACTAAAAAGAACACCTTGTTGGCTTGTGATACAATATTTTGCATTTTTTTATGACTTTGAAATAATTACTGCTTTTTCAACACTGAGAATGAGTAAAATACATTATGTAATATATGAATCAGTATGATAAACTTTTTTTCGAATATTCATTGTTAACTACAAGAAAATGGCAGATGTTTGGGTACCTCAGAAGTATTCAGCACACGAAGGATAACAAAAATCATTTTTTTGGTAAGGTTTTTGTTTCATAGTTTCCTACAAATATTACTGATACCACAGTGAGATATATTAAGTACCTTAAAACATATGTAGATGTGGTCTGGTGAAGAAAGTGTGTGAATTAAAATTTAAAATGCTTGCACCAGCATAATCAGGTTTAGTTTGTAGTGTGGGAGTGAGCTCCACGTGGGACCCGAAGCACGGACCCCACGGGGGTACCCGGCATGCGCCACATGCCAAGGCAGAGGTGGAGGCTAGTGTTCGGAAGTCTGAAAATTCCAGCGCCGGCCGGGGATTGAACCCCGGCCCGGCTGGGGCGAATAGCCCCAGCCGAGGCGCTGGAACGTTCCAGACCCCCTTACCACTAGACCACCGGGGACCCCGGCTGTTTCTTGCTCCATAGTCCAGCTAGTGGTCGTAGAGCACTTCCTGTTGTCCCCCGTGTTTACACCGAGGCAGCAGTGGCGTGGTGTAACAGGAAGTGTTTACTTGCGTCCGCTGGATGTCCACTTAGTGTACGACTTATTTACCCGGCTGACGTTCGTGTCGCTATAATCTCCTTAGTTGCGTTACAATTATATGCAGGGAATGAAAATCTGCCTATGCAGTTGCACGCAGTCGCAACTCACTATTTGAACCTCTGTAATTCGATCGTGTTGTCAAGACCCATGTCAGAACTGTTTATCGAAGAAAGCTCATGTGTTCGGTACATTTCATAAACGGAAGCGACTGGGATAACAGACAGCCCGTAAACATTTTGTAATGAAGCGTCAGCCGGTACGTAATACTCGATATCTGGAGTTGTTTTATCGGTTATTAAGATAATGGTTTCACCCCTACACACTTAAAAAAATTCCCGTGTTTTCTCAATAAAGCATAAGCACAGTACATAAATCCCTCACGAAAATGACATCGGAGAAGTACAAGTGTTCGAGTTCCACAGAAAACAAGTGGGTCCATGAAGGTGTGGAACGGAGAGCAGAACTAAAATAAGATGTAACGTTTCGGGATTCCCTTATAGTCGCGTAGACACTCCAGAAGCAGGAAGATCCGTTTGATGACGTCTCTTGAGGAGCGAGGAAAAAATTCACTCTCAAATAACTACTGTACAAGATGCCTTGCCGCCTCTTGAAGGGTGTCATGGGATTCTGCAGCCGTGGACTCGGCGACCCGTGAGCCAACGCGGTGTTTCTGACCACATACGTTTTAGCTGCGGGTTCTCCGACGTGCAAAGGAAGCCGCGACAATGGGGAGGCTCTGCGTGCCGTTTTGTAATAAGAACGCCTCTCCACATTTTATCGTAGGAATGATATAAATTTTAAACTACTTAGATCCACCGAGTCATTATGTATTCTTAAAATATCTTTTAACTCTTTTTCAACACATATGTATCTTTTACCTCTTTCACTGAAGAAGCTGACCAACAGATTTTTTTTCAATTTCAGGTATTGGTTTTATTGCATTCTCCTTTAGCGTATTGAACAGAAATTGTAGGTTAAGATACCTTTGCCTTATTGAGTATCGTTTGCTATTCCAAACTTCGACAGCATTCATTGTCCTGTGCATCGAATTGATGACGGTAGATAGCTGACCGAAATCACTTTGAAATAAATTCTCTGAACGCAGATAACTTTGATACAGTAGTGTTAGGTATCGAGGTATTATCTAACGCAACTGAAGCCAATCTAAGAGTGAATTTATTTCGAAATAATTTCGGTCGACTGTCTGTCTTCACCAATTCCACATTTCAGGTTGTGTACTAGCATTTTCCATCTATTGACTGATTAAATAGTCTACGCCACTGGGCACTTGCTACGCTGTTACTCTCCATGCTTCATCAAGGCAGTCCGGTGGAAGATGGACTCTACAGCACACGTGCGGCAAGACAAACGAACTACTTCTTCATCCCTGTATTGCTCCACTAATCGCAGTTCTTGTATGTCTTCCACAGGCATTGCTTGAAATGAAAATTACAACTGGAAAATAAATGTCTCGGATAACACTGTTTTCATAGCTTAATTTGCAGCCATTTCGAAGTAAAGCAATGCAGTTTTAAATGACAACCAAGTTATGACATTTCTCGGTTGAGAAAAAATATTTCACAATTATTTTGACTTTCCTCTGGTAAAAAAGCTAGTCTTCCGTGCTTCAGGTATCAACAAGTTGTTTCGAACACCTCTGAAATGTCCGTCCATAAGAAGAGCTTTATTTTCAAACATTTTCTCCCATTCTTCGTAACTGATCACCAGGATTCATTTGTCAGGAACAGGGTTATTATCAGTCTCCTTAAAAACTTCAGTCACTTTCAAAATATCTTCGTACTGCCGAATCCCTGAACTACTGCCGTCTTTCTCACAATTCGTTATACTTGCGACGTAATCTAAACCTTTATCTCGCAAATCTTGAAATTGCTCTTTAAACCCTCCGAAAAAAGGCACTGTCTACTCACCGCAGACTGTTTCCCAGCAGTTATGCATTCGTTTCTTAATATCCACATCTGTTTCGTCAGGTTGGGCGAGAAACTTACTGTTGAGCCGTGATTCTACCATTTACAATTTTTAAACT